>NW_027207328.1:0-627148 GCF_963455315.2 Globicephala melas
GAAGTAAGGCTGCCAAGAGGACTTGAAAGCGGGGCAGAATTGCAGGAAACCGATTTCAGGAGGTAGACTGGAATTGCATTTAAAGCATAGGAAAAGAGGCAGAACGTCCACAATGATGCACTTGGCCAAAAAGGGCGTATGCGTTTTTTCCTGAATATATTCAGGAAAAAACGCATACGCCCTTTTTGGCCAACCAAGCAAGCTTGCAAAGGAAATCTGCACTACAATGAAGTCTCACTTCCCCCCGGTCAAAAGGGCCATCTGAAAAAAGTGTAAAATCCAGAAAGGCAGGACAGGCCATGGAGAACTGGGAGCCTTGTTATGCTGATGGGCGGGATGTAAATTGCCAACAGCCACTCGGGAGAAGTGTATGTGTTTCCTGAAACATCTAAAAAACAAAGCAACAGAGCCTAGGGCACTTCCACTTATGGTCCTATAGCTTAGGGAAATGAAAATCAAAAAGACACAGCCACCCCAAAGTTTGGGACGGCTCTGTTTACAAGAACCTCGTTTACGGTACAAGTTCAATATCGCAGAAAGTGAAAAATGGATGAAGAAGCTGTGGTACTTACGTACAATGCAATATCACTCAGCAATGACATCTATGTCATCAGGCACGTAGCAGCATAATGAGTGGATTCAGGTATGATGATTCTACCTGAAATAAGTCACACAGAAAAAGAAACATCATAAGATATCACTAATACACGGAATGTAAACTTGGCTACACAGGAACTGGATTACAAAACAGAACAGGGTCTCAAATTTAGAAAACCAACTTATGCTTGCTTAAGAGGAAAGGTGAGTTGGGGTGCTGCATAAAACCAGAGATTGTAATGAGCACAGATAACGTTCCTTAAGCCAAATATGGAATAGACAAGAGCTACTCCTTGCTCAACGAAATGGACTCAACACCCCATATTAAACGCCTAAGAATGTACCTGACTAGTAAGTATCTTAAAACCTATGGATTGCTATGTCTCCGAAAGAGAAACAAGCATGTGTACAGGGGCATAAACGCAGCAGTGATAGGATTGGAGAGGTTCGGTGAGCAAATGAAGACCCTTTGAAGTCATATTGCATGGTACCCATTCCACGGATTTCAACTACGCAGGTTTAAGGTATTCTTCCTTCAGCTAAAACATGCATGTGGAACCTAGAGTATGATCAACCATGTGATCGGGAGACCTGTTCAAATATGTCTCAGTTTTCGTACCCTGGTACTCAGGTGCAACATTCCAGACGCTTTACTAACACTCTCCCGACTTGGAGAGTCAGTCCCTTTAACCTCCTGTTTGGCCCAGTTTGCAATTTCTGCGGAAGATGAACAGGAATAGCGAGAACCAATGAGAGACTAGCTGGAGGTGTCTGGACGGGCAAATTTAACTCTCATTTCCCACCAGGAAGAGGAATTAACCAAAGGCTCAGCGTGCCGTGCCGGAACCAGATTAGGGCCTGAAGCAATCCTGCGGTGTTGCGGCCAGCTCACAAGAAAGCGAGTTGAGGAAAGGAGCTCCGGAGCACTGTAATTCACAAACCTGCAGAGTTATAAATGACAGCTATCGTCCAAAAATATACTGAAGTAAGGCTGCCAAGAGGACTCGAAAGTGGGGCAGAATTGCAGGAAACCGATTTCAGGAGGTAGACTGGAATTGCATTTAAAGCATAGGAAAAGAGGCAGAACGTCCACAATGATGCACTTGGCCAAAAAGGGCGTATGCGTTTTTTCCTGAATATATTCAGGAAAAAACGCATACGCCCTTTTTGGCCAACCAAGCAAGCTTGCAAAGGAAATCTGCACTACAGTGAAGTCTCACTTCCCCCCGGTCAAAAGGGCCATCTGAAAAAAGTGTAAAATCCAGAAAGGCAGGACAGGCCATGGAGAACTGGGAGCCTTGTTATGCTGATGGGCGGGATGTAAATTGCCAACAGCCACTCGGGAGAAGTGTATGTGTTTCCTGAAACATCTAAAAAACAAAGCAACAGAGCCTAGGGCACTTCCACTTATGGTCCTATAGCTTAGGGAAATGAAAATCAAAAAGACACAGCCACCCCAAAGTTTGGGACGGCTCTGTTTACAAGAACCTCGTTTACGGTACAAGTTCAATATCGCAGAAACTGAAAAATGGATGAAGAAGCTGTGGTACTTACGTACAAAGCAATATCACTCAGCAATGACATCTATGTCATCAGGCACGTAGCAGCATAATGAGTGGATTCAGGTATGATGATTCTACCTGAAATAAGTCACACAGAAAAAGAAACATCATAAGATATCACTAATACACGGAATGTAAACTTGGCTACACAGGAACTGGATTACAAAACAGAACAGGGTCTCAAATTTAGAAAACCAACTTATGCTTGCTTAAGGGGAAAGGTGAGTTGGGGTGCTGCATAAAACCAGAGATTGTAATGAGCACAGATAATGTTACTTAAGCCAAATATGGAATAGACAAGAGCTACTCCTTGCTCAACGAAATGGACTCAACACCCCATATTAAGCGCCTAAGAATGTACCTGACTAGTAAGTATCTTAAAACCTATGGATTGCTATATCTCCGAAAGGGAATCAAGCGTGTGTAGAGGGGAATAAACGCAGCAGTGATAGGATTGGAGAGGTTCGGTGAGCAAATGAAGACCCTTTGAAGTCATATTGCATGGTACCCATTCCACGGGTCTCAACTCTCCAGGTTTAAGGGATTCTTCCTTCAGCTAAAACATGCATGTGGAACTCAGAGTATGATCAACCGTGTGATCGGGAGACGTGTTCAAATATGTCTCCGTTCTCGTCCCCTGGTACTCGGGTGCAACATTCCAGACGCTTTACTAACACTCTCCCGACTTGGAGAGTCAGTGCCTTTAACCTCCTGTTTGGCCCAGTTTGCAATTTCTGCGGAAGATGAACAGGAATAGGGAGAACCAATGAGAGACTAGCTGGAGGTGTCTGGACGGGCAAATTTAACTCTCATTTCCCACCAGGAAGAGGAATTAACCAAAGGCTCAGCGTGCCGTGCCGGAACCAGATTAGGGCCTGAAGCAATCTTGCGGTGTTGCGGCCAGCTCACAAGAAAGCGAGTTGAAGAAAGGAGCTCAGGGGCACTGTAATTCACAAACCTGCAGAGTTATAAATGACAGCTATCGTCCAAAAATATACTGAAGTAAGGCTGCCAAGAGGACTTGAAAGCGGGGCAGAATTGCAGGAAACCGATTTCAGGAGGTAGACTGGAATTGCATTTAAAGCATAGGAAAAGAGGCAGAACGTCCACAATGATGCACTTGGCCAAAAAGGGCGTATGCGTTTTTTCCTGAATATATTCAGGAAAAAAGGCATACGCCCTTTTTGGCCAACCAAGCAAGCTTGCAAAGGAAATCTGCACTACAATGAAGTCTCACTTCCCCCCGGTCAAAAGGGCCATCTGAAAAAAGTGTAAAATCCAGAAAGGCAGGACAGGCCATGGAGAACTGGGAGCCTTGTTATGCTGATGGGCGGGATGTAAATTGCCAACAGCCACTCGGGAGAAGTGTATGTGTTTCCTGAAACATCTAAAAAACAAAGCAACAGAGCCTAGGGCACTTCCACTTATGGTCCTATAGCTTAGGGAAATGAAAATCAAAAAGACACAGCCACCCCAAAGTTTGGGACGGCTCTGTTTACAAGAACCTCGTTTACGGTACAAGTTCAATATCGCAGAAAGTGAAAAATGGATGAAGAAGCTGTGGTACTTACGTACAATGCAATATCACTCAGCAATGACATCTATGTCATCAGGCACGTAGCAGCATAATGAGTGGATTCAGGTATGATGATTCTACCTGAAATAAGTCACACAGAAAAAGAAACATCATAAGATATCACTAATACACGGAATGTAAACTTGGCTACACAGGAACTGGATTACAAAACAGAACAGGGTCTCAAATTTAGAAAACCAACTTATGCTTGCTTAAGAGGAAAGGTGAGTTGGGGTGCTGCATAAAACCAGAGATTGTAATGAGCACAGATAACGTTCCTTAAGCCAAATATGGAATAGACAAGAGCTACTCCTTGCTCAACGAAATGGACTCAACACCCCATATTAAACGCCTAAGAATGTACCTGACTAGTAAGTATCTTAAAACCTATGGATTGCTATGTCTCCGAAAGAGAAACAAGCATGTGTACAGGGGCATAAACGCAGCAGTGATAGGATTGGAGAGGTTCGGTGAGCAAATGAAGACCCTTTGAAGTCATATTGCATGGTACCCATTCCACGGATTTCAACTACGCAGGTTTAAGGTATTCTTCCTTCAGCTAAAACATGCATGTGGAACCTAGAGTATGATCAACCATGTGATCGGGAGACCTGTTCAAATATGTCTCAGTTTTCGTACCCTGGTACTCAGGTGCAACATTCCAGACGCTTTACTAACACTCTCCCGACTTGGAGAGTCAGTCCCTTTAACCTCCTGTTTGGCCCAGTTTGCAATTTCTGCGGAAGATGAACAGGAATAGCGAGAACCAATGAGAGACTAGCTGGAGGTGTCTGGACGGGCAAATTTAACTCTCATTTCCCACCAGGAAGAGGAATTAACCAAAGGCTCAGCGTGCCGTGCCGGAACCAGATTAGGGCCTGAAGCAATCCTGCGGTGTTGCGGCCAGCTCACAAGAAAGCGAGTTGAGGAAAGGAGCTCCGGAGCACTGTAATTCACAAACCTGCAGAGTTATAAATGACAGCTATCGTCCAAAAATATACTGAAGTAAGGCTGCCAAGAGGACTCGAAAGTGGGGCAGAATTGCAGGAAACCGATTTCAGGAGGTAGACTGGAATTGCATTTAAAGCATAGGAAAAGAGGCAGAACGTCCACAATGATGCACTTGGCCAAAAAGGGCGTATGCGTTTTTTCCTGAATATATTCAGGAAAAAACGCATACGCCCTTTTTGGCCAACCAAGCAAGCTTGCAAAGGAAATCTGCACTACAGTGAAGTCTCACTTCCCCCCGGTCAAAAGGGCCATCTGAAAAAAGTGTAAAATCCAGAAAGGCAGGACAGGCCATGGAGAACTGGGAGCCTTGTTATGCTGATGGGCGGGATGTAAATTGCCAACAGCCACTCGGGAGAAGTGTATGTGTTTCCTGAAACATCTAAAAAACAAAGCAACAGAGCCTAGGGCACTTCCACTTATGGTCCAATAGCTTAGGGAAATGAAAATCAAAAAGACACAGCCACCCCAAAGTTTGGGACGGCTCTGTTTACAAGAACCTCGTTTACGGTACAAGTTCAATATCGCAGAAACTGAAAAATGGATGAAGAAGCTGTGGTACTTACGTACAAAGCAATATCACTCAGCAATGACATCTATGTCATCAGGCACGTAGCAGCATAATGAGTGGATTCAGGTATGATGATTCTACCTGAAATAAGTCACACAGAAAAAGAAACATCATAAGATATCACTAATACACGGAATGTAAACTTGGCTACACAGGAACTGGATTACAAAACAGAACAGGGTCTCAAATTTAGAAAACCAACTTATGCTTGCTTAAGGGGAAAGGTGAGTTGGGGTGCTGCATAAAACCAGAGATTGTAATGAGCACAGATAATGTTACTTAAGCCAAATATGGAATAGACAAGAGCTACTCCTTGCTCAACGAAATGGACTCAACACCCCATATTAAGCGCCTAAGAATGTACCTGACTAGTAAGTATCTTAAAACCTATGGATTGCTATATCTCCGAAAGGGAATCAAGCGTGTGTAGAGGGGAATAAACGCAGCAGTGATAGGATTGGAGAGGTTCGGTGAGCAAATGAAGACCCTTTGAAGTCATATTGCATGGTACCCATTCCACGGGTCTCAACTCTCCAGGTTTAAGGGATTCTTCCTTCAGCTAAAACATGCATGTGGAACTCAGAGTATGATCAACCGTGTGATCGGGAGACGTGTTCAAATATGTCTCCGTTCTCGTCCCCTGGTACTCGGGTGCAACATTCCAGACGCTTTACTAACACTCTCCCGACTTGGAGAGTCAGTGCCTTTAACCTCCTGTTTGGCCCAGTTTGCAATTTCTGCGGAAGATGAACAGGAATAGGGAGAACCAATGAGAGACTAGCTGGAGGTGTCTGGACGGGCAAATTTAACTCTCATTTCCCACCAGGAAGAGGAATTAACCAAAGGCTCAGCGTGCCGTGCCGGAACCAGATTAGGGCCTGAAGCAATCTTGCGGTGTTGCGGCCAGCTCACAAGAAAGCGAGTTGAAGAAAGGAGCTCAGGGGCACTGTAATTCACAAACCTGCAGAGTTATAAATGACAGCTATCGTCCAAAAATATACTGAAGTAAGGCTGCCAAGAGGACTTGAAAGCGGGGCAGAATTGCAGGAAACCGATTTCAGGAGGTAGACTGGAATTGCATTTAAAGCATAGGAAAAGAGGCAGAACGTCCACAATGATGCACTTGGCCAAAAAGGGCGTATGCGTTTTTTCCTGAATATATTCAGGAAAAAAGGCATACGCCCTTTTTGGCCAACCAAGCAAGCTTGCAAAGGAAATCTGCACTACAATGAAGTCTCACTTCCCCCCGGTCAAAAGGGCCATCTGAAAAAAGTGTAAAATCCAGAAAGGCAGGACAGGCCATGGAGAACTGGGAGCCTTGTTATGCTGATGGGCGGGATGTAAATTGCCAACAGCCACTCGGGAGAAGTGTATGTGTTTCCTGAAACATCTAAAAAACAAAGCAACAGAGCCTAGGGCACTTCCACTTATGGTCCTATAGCTTAGGGAAATGAAAATCAAAAAGACACAGCCACCCCAAAGTTTGGGACGGCTCTGTTTACAAGAACCTCGTTTACGGTACAAGTTCAATATCGCAGAAAGTGAAAAATGGATGAAGAAGCTGTGGTACTTACGTACAATGCAATATCACTCAGCAATGACATCTATGTCATCAGGCCCGTAGCAGCATAATGAGTGGATTCAGGTATGATGATTCTACCTGAAATAAGTCACACAGAAAAAGAAACATCATAAGATATCACTAATACACGGAATGTAAACTTGGCTACACAGGAACTGGATTACAAAACAGAACAGGGTCTCAAATTTAGAAAACCAACTTATGCTTGCTTAAGAGGAAAGGTGAGTTGGGGTGCTGCATAAAACCAGAGATTGTAATGAGCACAGATAACGTTCCTTAAGCCAAATATGGAATAGACAAGAGCTACTCCTTGCTCAACGAAATGGACTCAACACCCCATATTAAACGCCTAAGAATGTACCTGACTAGTAAGTATCTTAAAACCTATGGATTGCTATGTCTCCGAAAGAGAAACAAGCATGTGTACAGGGGCATAAACGCAGCAGTGATAGGATTGGAGAGGTTCGGTGAGCAAATGAAGACCCTTTGAAGTCATATTGCATGGTACCCATTCCACGGATTTCAACTACGCAGGTTTAAGGTATTCTTCCTTCAGCTAAAACATGCATGTGGAACCTAGAGTATGATCAACCATGTGATCGGGAGACCTGTTCAAATATGTCTCAGTTTTCGTACCCTGGTACTCAGGTGCAACATTCCAGACGCTTTACTAACACTCTCCCGACTTGGAGAGTCAGTCCCTTTAACCTCCTGTTTGGCCCAGTTTGCAATTTCTGCGGAAGATGAACAGGAATAGCGAGAACCAATGAGAGACTAGCTGGAGGTGTCTGGACGGGCAAATTTAACTCTCATTTCCCACCAGGAAGAGGAATTAACCAAAGGCTCAGCGTGCCGTGCCGGAACCAGATTAGGGCCTGAAGCAATCCTGCGGTGTTGCGGCCAGCTCACAAGAAAGCGAGTTGAGGAAAGGAGCTCCGGAGCACTGTAATTCACAAACCTGCAGAGTTATAAATGACAGCTATCGTCCAAAAATATACTGAAGTAAGGCTGCCAAGAGGACTCGAAAGCGGGGCAGAATTGCAGGAAACCGATTTCAGGAGGTAGACTGGAATTGCATTTAAAGCATAGGAAAAGAGGCAGAACGTCCACAATGATGCACTTGGCCAAAAAGGGCGTATGCGTTTTTTCCTGAATATATTCAGGAAAAAACGCATACGCCCTTTTTGGCCAACCAAGCAAGCTTGCAAAGGAAATCTGCACTACAATGAAGTCTCACTTCCCCCCGGTCAAAAGGGCCATCTGAAAAAAGTGTAAAATCCAGAAAGGCAGGACAGGCCATGGAGAACTGGGAGCCTTGTTATGCTGATGGGCGGGATGTAAATTGCCAACAGCCACTCGGGAGAAGTGTATGTGTTTCCTGAAACATCTAAAAAACAAAGCAACAGAGCCTAGGGCACTTCCACTTATGGTCCAATAGCTTAGGGAAATGAAAATCAAAAAGACACAGCCACCCCAAAGTTTGGGACGGCTCTGTTTACAAGAACCTCGTTTACGGTACAAGTTCAATATCGCAGAAACTGAAAAATGGATGAAGAAGCTGTGGTACTTACGTACAAAGCAATATCACTCAGCAATGACATCTATGTCATCAGGCACGTAGCAGCATAATGAGTGGATTCAGGTATGATGATTCTACCTGAAATAAGTCACACAGAAAAAGAAACATCATAAGATATCACTAATACACGGAATGTAAACTTGGCTACACAGGAACTGGATTACAAAACAGAACAGGGTCTCAAATTTAGAAAACCAACTTATGCTTGCTTAAGGGGAAAGGTGAGTTGGGGTGCTGCATAAAACCAGAGATTGTAATGAGCACAGATAATGTTACTTAAGCCAAATATGGAATAGACAAGAGCTACTCCTTGCTCAACGAAATGGACTCAACACCCCATATTAAGCGCCTAAGAATGTACCTGACTAGTAAGTATCTTAAAACCTATGGATTGCTATATCTCCGAAAGGGAATCAAGCGTGTGTAGAGGGGAATAAACGCAGCAGTGATAGGATTGGAGAGGTTCGGTGAGCAAATGAAGACCCTTTGAAGTCATATTGCATGGTACCCATTCCACGGGTCTCAACTCTCCAGGTTTAAGGGATTCTTCCTTCAGCTAAAACATGCATGTGGAACTCAGAGTATGATCAACCGTGTGATCGGGAGACGTGTTCAAATATGTCTCCGTTCTCGTCCCCTGGTACTCGGGTGCAACATTCCAGACGCTTTACTAACACTCTCCCGACTTGGAGAGTCAGTGCCTTTAACCTCCTGTTTGGCCCAGTTTGCAATTTCTGCGGAAGATGAACAGGAATAGGGAGAACCAATGAGAGACTAGCTGGAGGTGTCTGGACGGGCAAATTTAACTCTCATTTCCCACCAGGAAGAGGAATTAACCAAAGGCTCAGCGTGCCGTGCCGGAACCAGATTAGGGCCTGAAGCAATCTTGCGGTGTTGCGGCCAGCTCACAAGAAAGCGAGTTGAAGAAAGGAGCTCAGGGGCACTGTAATTCACAAACCTGCAGAGTTATAAATGACAGCTATCGTCCAAAAATATACTGAAGTAAGGCTGCCAAGAGGACTTGAAAGCGGGGCAGAATTGCAGGAAACCGATTTCAGGAGGTAGACTGGAATTGCATTTAAAGCATAGGAAAAGAGGCAGAACGTCCACAATGATGCACTTGGCCAAAAAGGGCGTATGCGTTTTTTCCTGAATATATTCAGGAAAAAAGGCATACGCCCTTTTTGGCCAACCAAGCAAGCTTGCAAAGGAAATCTGCACTACAATGAAGTCTCACTTCCCCCCGGTCAAAAGGGCCATCTGAAAAAAGTGTAAAATCCAGAAAGGCAGGACAGGCCATGGAGAACTGGGAGCCTTGTTATGCTGATGGGCGGGATGTAAATTGCCAACAGCCACTCGGGAGAAGTGTATGTGTTTCCTGAAACATCTAAAAAACAAAGCAACAGAGCCTAGGGCACTTCCACTTATGGTCCTATAGCTTAGGGAAATGAAAATCAAAAAGACACAGCCACCCCAAAGTTTGGGACGGCTCTGTTTACAAGAACCTCGTTTACGGTACAAGTTCAATATCGCAGAAAGTGAAAAATGGATGAAGAAGCTGTGGTACTTACGTACAATGCAATATCACTCAGCAATGACATCTATGTCATCAGGCACGTAGCAGCATAATGAGTGGATTCAGGTATGATGATTCTACCTGAAATAAGTCACACAGAAAAAGAAACATCATAAGATATCACTAATACACGGAATGTAAACTTGGCTACACAGGAACTGGATTACAAAACAGAACAGGGTCTCAAATTTAGAAAACCAACTTATGCTTGCTTAAGAGGAAAGGTGAGTTGGGGTGCTGCATAAAACCAGAGATTGTAATGAGCACAGATAACGTTCCTTAAGCCAAATATGGAATAGACAAGAGCTACTCCTTGCTCAACGAAATGGACTCAACACCCCATATTAAACGCCTAAGAATGTACCTGACTAGTCAGTATCTTAAAACCTATGGATTGCTATGTCTCCGTAAGAGAATCAAGCGTGTGTACAGGGGCATAAACGCAGCAGTGATAGGATTGGAGAAGTTCGGTGAGCAAATGAAGACCCTTTGAAGTCATATTGCATGGTACCCATTCCACGGGTCACAACTCTCCAGGTTTAAGGGATTCTTCCTTCAGCTAAAACATGCATGTGGAACCCAGAGTATGATCAACCGTGTGATCGGGAGACGTGTTCAAATATGTCTCCGTTCTCGTCCCCTGGTACTCGGGTGCAACATTCCAGGCGCTTTACTAACACTCTCCCGACTTGGAGAGTCAGTGCCTTTAACCTCCTGTTTGGCCCAGTTTGCAATTTCTGCGGAAGATGAACAGGAATAGGGAGAACCAATGAGAGACGAGCTGGAGGTGTCTGGACGGCCAAATTTAACTCTCATTTCCCACCAGGAAGAGGAATTAACCAAAGGCTCAGTGTGCCGTGCCGGAACCAGATTAGGGCCTGAAGCAATCCTGCGGTGTTGCGGCCAGCTCACAAGAAAGCGAGTTGAGGAAAGGAGCTCCGGGGCACTGTAATTCACAAACCTGCAGAGTTATAAATGACAGCTATCGTCCAAAAATATACTGAAGTAAGGCTGCCAAGAGGACTCGAAAGCGGGGCAGAATTGCAGGAAACCGATTTCAGGAGGTAGACTGGAATTGCATTTAAAGCATAGGAAAATAGGCAGAACGTCCACAATGATGCACTTGGCCAAAAAGGGCGTATGCGTTTTTTCCTGAATATATTCAGGAAAAAACGCATACGCCCTTTTTGGCCAACCAAGCAAGCTTGCAAAGGAAATCTGCACTACAATGAAGTCTCACTTCCCCCCGGTCAAAAGGGCCATCTGAAAAAAGTGTAAAATCCAGAAAGGCAGGACAGGCCATGGAGAACTGGGAGCCTTGTTATGCTGATGGGCGGGATGTAAATTGCCAACAGCCACTCGGGAGAAGTGTATGTGTTTCCTGAAACATCTAAAAAACAAAGCAACAGAGCCTAGGGCACTTCCACTTATGGTCCTATAGCTTAGGGAAATGAAAATCAAAAAGACACAGCCACCCCAAAGTTTGGGACGGCTCTGTTTACAAGAACCTCGTTTACGGTACAAGTTCAATATCGCAGAAAGTGAAAAATGGATGAAGAAGCTGTGGTACTTACGTACAATGCAATATCACTCAGCAATGACATCTATGTCATCAGGCACGTAGCAGCATAATGAGTGGATTCAGGTATGATGATTCTACCTGAAATAAGTCACACAGAAAAAGAAACATCATAAGATATCACTAATACACGGAATGTAAACTTGGCTACACAGGAACTGGATTACAAAACAGAACAGGGTCTCAAATTTAGAAAACCAACTTATGCTTGCTTAAGGGGAAAGGTGAGTTGGGGTGCTGCATAAAACCAGAGATTGAAATGAGCACAGATAAAGTTCCTTAAGCCAAATATGGAATAGACAAGAGCTACTCCTTGCTCAACGAAATGGACTCAACACCCCATATTAAACGCCTAAGAATGTACCTGACTAGTAAGTATCTTAAAACCTATGGATTGCTATGTCTCCGAAAGAGAATCAAGCGTGTGTACAGGGGCATAAACGCAGCAGTGATAGGATTGGAGAGGTTCGGTGAGCAAATGAACACCCTTTGAAGTCATATTGCATGGTTCCCATTCCATGGGTCACAACTCTCCAGGTTTAAGGGATTCTTCCTTCAGCTAAAACATTCATGTGGAACCCAGAGTATGATCAACCGTGTGATCGGGAGACGTGTTCAAATATGTCTCCGTTCTCGTCCCCTGGTACTCGGGTGCAACATTCCAGACGCTTTACTAACACTCTCCCGACTTGGAGAGTCAGTGCCTTTAACCTCCTGTTTGGCCCAGTTTGCAATTTCTGCGGAAGATGAACAGGAATAGGGAGAACCAATGAGAGACTAGCTGGAGGTGTCTGGACGGGCAAATTTAACTCTCATTTCCCACCAGGAAGAGGAATTAACCAAAGGCTCAGCGTGCCGTGCCGGAACCAGATTAGGGCCTGAAGCAATCCTGCGGTGTTGCGGCCAGCTCACAAGAAAGCGAGTTGAGGAAAGGAGCTCCGGGGCACTGTAATTCACAAACCTGCAGAGTTATAAATGACAGCTATCGTCCAAAAATATACTGAAGTAAGGCTGCCAAGAGGACTCGAAAGCGGGGCAGAATTGCAGGAAACCGAGTTCAGGAGGTAGACTGGAATTGCATTGAAAGCATAGGAAAAGAGGCAGAACGTCCACAATGATGCACTTGGCCAAAAAGGGCGTATGCGTTTTTTCCTGAATATATTCAGGAAAAAACGCATACGCCCTTTTTGGCCAACCAAGCAAGCTTGCAAAGGAAATCTGCACTACAATGAAGTCTCACTTCCCCCCGGTCAAAAGGGCCATCTGAAAAAAGTGTAAAATCCAGCAAGGCAGGACAGGCTATGGAGAACTGGGAGCCTTGTTATGCTGATGGGCGGGATGTAAATTGCCAACAGCCACTCGGGAGAAGTGTATGTGTTTCCTGAAACATCTAAAAAACAAAGCAACAGAGCCTAGGGCACTTCCACTTATGGTCCAATAGCTTAGGGAAATGAAAATCAAAAAGACACAGCCACCCCAAAGTTTGGGACGGCTCTGTTTACAAGAACCTCGTTTACGGTACAAGTTCAATATCGCAGAAACTGAAAAATGGATGAAGAAGCTGTGGTACTTACGTACAATGCAATATCACTCAGCAATGACATCTATGTCATCAGGCACGTAGCAGCATAATGAGTGGATTCAGGTATGATGATTCTACCTGAAATAAGTCACACAGAAAAAGAAACATCATAAGATATCACTAATACACGGAATGTAAACTTGGCTACACAGGAACTGGATTACAAAACAGAACAGGGTCTCAAATTTAGAAAACCAACTTATGCTTGCTTAAGGGGAAAGGTGAGTTGGGGTGCTGCATAAAACCAGAGATTGTAATGAGCACAGATAATGTTACTTAAGCCAAATATGGAATAGACAAGAGCTACTCCTTGCTCAACGAAATGGACTCAACACCCCATATTAAGCGCCTAAGAATGTACCTGACTAGTAAGTATCTTAAAACCTATGGATTGCTATATCTCCGAAAGGGAATCAAGCGTGTGTAGAGGGGAATAAACGCAGCAGTGATAGGATTGGAGAGGTTCGGTGAGCAAATGAAGACCCTTTGAAGTCATATTGCATGGTACCCATTCCACGGGTCTCAACTCTCCAGGTTTAAGGGATTCTTCCTTCAGCTAAAACATGCATGTGGAACTCAGAGTATGATCAACCGTGTGATCGGGAGACGTGTTCAAATATGTCTCCGTTCTCGTCCCCTGGTACTCGGTTGCAACATTCCAGACGCTTTACTAACACTCTCCCGAATTGGAGAGTCAGTGCCTTTAACCTCCTGTTTGGCCCAGTTTGCAATTTCTGCGGAAGATGAACAGGAATAGGGAGAACCAATGAGAGACTAGCTGGAGGTGTCTGGACGGGCAAATTTAACTCTCATTTCCCACCAGGAAGAGGAATTAACCAAAGGCTCAGCGTGCCGTGCCGGAACCAGATTAGGGCCTGAAGCAATCTTGCGGTGTTGCGGCCAGCTCACAAGAAAGCGAGTTGAAGAAAGGAGCTCAGGGGCACTGTAATTCACAAACCTGCAGAGTTATAAATGACAGCTATCGTCCAAAAATATACTGAAGTAAGGCTGCCAAGAGTACTTGAAAGCGGGGCAGAATTGCAGGAAACCGATTTCAGGAGGTAGACTGGAATTGCATTGAAAGCATAGGAAAAGAGGCAGAACGTCCACAATGATGCACTTGGCCAAAAAGGGCGTATGCGTTTTTTCCTGAATATATTCAGGAAAAAACGCATACGCCCTTTTTGGCCAACCAAGCAAGCTTGCAAAGGAAATCTGCACTACAATGAAGTCTCACTTCCCCCCGGTCAAAAGGGCCATCTGAAAAAAGTGTAAAATCCAGAAAGGCAGGACAGGCCATGGAGAACTGGGAGCCTTGTTATGCTGATGGGCGGGATGTAAATTGCCAACAGCCACTCGGGAGAAGTGTATGTGTTTCCTGAAACATCTAAAAAACAAAGCAACAGAGCCTAGGGCACTTCCACTTATGGTCCTATAGCTTAGGGAAATGAAAATCAAAAAGACACAGCCACCCCAAAGTTTGGGACGGCTCTGTTTACAAGAACCTCGTTTACGGTACAAGTTCAATATCGCAGAAAGTGAAAAATGGATGAAGAAGCTGTGGTACTTACGTACAATGCAATATCACTCAGCAATGACATCTATGTCATCAGGCACGTAGCAGCATAATGAGTGGATTCAGGTATGATGATTCTACCTGAAATAAGTCACACAGAAAAAGAAACATCATAAGATATCACTAATACACGGAATGTAAACTTGGCTACACAGGAACTGGATTACAAAACAGAACAGGGTCTCAAATTTAGAAAACCAACTTATGCTTGCTTAAGAGGAAAGGTGAGTTGGGGTGCTGCATAAAACCAGAGATTGTAATGAGCACAGATAAAGTTCCTTAAGCCAAATATGGAATAGACAAGAGCTACTCCTTGCTCAACGAAATGGACTCAATACCCCATATTAAACGCCTAAGAATGTACCTAACTAGTAAGTATCTTAAAACCTATGGATTGCTATGTCTCTGAAAGAGAATCAAGCGTGTGTACAGGGGCATAAACGCAGCAGTGATAGGATTGGAGAGGTTCGGTGAGCAAATGAAGACCCTCTGAATTCATATTGCATGGTACCCATTCCACGGGTCTCAACTCTCCAGGTTTAAGGGATTCTTCCTTCAGCTAAAACATGCATGTGGAACCCAGAGTATGATCAACCGTGTGATCGGGAGATGTGTTCAAATATGTCTCCGTTCTCGTCCTCTGGTACTCGGGTGCAACATTCCAGACGCTTTACTAACACTCTCCCGACTTGGAGAGTCAGTGCCTTTAACCTCCTGTTTGGCCCAGTTTGCAATTTCTGCGGAAGATGAACAGGAATAGGGAGAACCAATGAGAGACTAGCTGCAGGTGTCTGGACGGGCAAATTTAACTCTCATTTCCCACCAGGAAGAGGAATTAAACAAAGGCTCAGCGTGCCGTGCCGGAACCAGATTAGGGCCTGAAGCAATCCTGCGGTGTTGCGGCCAGCTCGCAAGAAAGCAAGTTGAAGAAAGGAGCTCAGGGTCACTGTAATTCACAAACCTGCAGAGTTATAAATGACAGCTATCGTCCAAAAATATACTGAAGTAAGGCTGCCAAGAGGACTTGAAAGCGGGGCAGAATTGCAGGAAACCGAGTTCAGGAGGTAGACTGGAATTGCATTGAAAGCATAGGAAAAGAGGCAGAACGTCCACAATGATGCACTTGGCCAAAAAGGGCGTATGCGTTTTTTCCTGAATATATTCAGGAAAAAACGCATACGCCCTTTTTGGCCAACCAAGCAAGCTTGCAAAGGAAATCTGCACTACAATGAAGTCTCACTTCCCCCCGGTCAAAAGGGCCATCTGAAAAAAGTGTAAAATCCAGCAAGGCAGGACAGGCTATGGAGAACTGGGAGCCTTGTTATGCTGATGGGCGGGATGTAAATTGCCAACAGCCACTCGGGAGAAGTGTATGTGTTTCCTGAAACATCTAAAAAACAAAGCAACAGAGCCTAGGGCACTTCCACTTATGGTCCAATAGCTTAGGGAAATGAAAATCAAAAAGACACAGCCACCCCAAAGTTTGGGACGGCTCTGTTTACAAGAACCTCGTTTACGGTACAAGTTCAATATCGCAGAAACTGAAAAATGGATGAAGAAGCTGTGGTACTTACGTACAATGCAATATCACTCAGCAATGACATCTATGTCATCAGGCACGTAGCAGCATAATGAGTGGATTCAGGTATGATGATTCTACCTGAAATAAGTCACACAGAAAAAGAAACATCATAAGATATCACTAATACACGGAATGTAAACTTGGCTACACAGGAACTGGATTACAAAACAGAACAGGGTCTCAAATTTAGAAAACCAACTTATGCTTGCTTAAGGGGAAAGGTGAGTTGGGGTGCTGCATAAAACCAGAGATTGTAATGAGCACAGATAATGTTACTTAAGCCAAATATGGAATAGACAAGAGCTACTCCTTGCTCAACGAAATGGACTCAACACCCCATATTAAGCGCCTAAGAATGTACCTGACTAGTAAGTATCTTAAAACCTATGGATTGCTATATCTCCGAAAGGGAATCAAGCGTGTGTAGAGGGGAATAAACGCAGCAGTGATAGGATTGGAGAGGTTCGGTGAGCAAATGAAGACCCTTTGAAGTCATATTGCATGGTACCCATTCCACGGGTCTCAACTCTCCAGGTTTAAGGGATTCTTCCTTCAGCTAAAACATGCATGTGGAACTCAGAGTATGATCAACCGTGTGATCGGGAGACGTGTTCAAATATGTCTCCGTTCTCGTCCCCTGGTACTCGGTTGCAACATTCCAGACGCTTTACTAACACTCTCCCGAATTGGAGAGTCAGTGCCTTTAACCTCCTGTTTGGCCCAGTTTGCAATTTCTGCGGAAGATGAACAGGAATAGGGAGAACCAATGAGAGACTAGCTGGAGGTGTCTGGACGGGCAAATTTAACTCTCATTTCCCACCAGGAAGAGGAATTAACCAAAGGCTCAGCGTGCCGTGCCGGAACCAGATTAGGGCCTGAAGCAATCTTGCGGTGTTGCGGCCAGCTCACAAGAAAGCGAGTTGAAGAAAGGAGCTCAGGGGCACTGTAATTCACAAACCTGCAGAGTTATAAATGACAGCTATCGTCCAAAAATATACTGAAGTAAGGCTGCCAAGAGTACTTGAAAGCGGGGCAGAATTGCAGGAAACCGATTTCAGGAGGTAGACTGGAATTGCATTGAAAGCATAGGAAAAGAGGCAGAACGTCCACAATGATGCACTTGGCCAAAAAGGGCGTATGCGTTTTTTCCTGAATATATTCAGGAAAAAACGCATACGCCCTTTTTGGCCAACCAAGCAAGCTTGCAAAGGAAATCTGCACTACAATGAAGTCTCACTTCCCCCCGGTCAAAAGGGCCATCTGAAAAAAGTGTAAAATCCAGAAAGGCAGGACAGGCCATGGAGAACTGGGAGCCTTGTTATGCTGATGGGCGGGATGTAAATTGCCAACAGCCACTCGGGAGAAGTGTATGTGTTTCCTGAAACATCTAAAAAACAAAGCAACAGAGCCTAGGGCACTTCCACTTATGGTCCTATAGCTTAGGGAAATGAAAATCAAAAAGACACAGCCACCCCAAAGTTTGGGACGGCTCTGTTTACAAGAACCTCGTTTACGGTACAAGTTCAATATCGCAGAAAGTGAAAAATGGATGAAGAAGCTGTGGTACTTACGTACAATGCAATATCACTCAGCAATGACATCTATGTCATCAGGCACGTAGCAGCATAATGAGTGGATTCAGGTATGATGATTCTACCTGAAATAAGTCACACAGAAAAAGAAACATCATAAGATATCACTAATACACGGAATGTAAACTTGGCTACACAGGAACTGGATTACAAAACAGAACAGGGTCTCAAATTTAGAAAACCAACTTATGCTTGCTTAAGAGGAAAGGTGAGTTGGGGTGCTGCATAAAACCAGAGATTGTAATGAGCACAGATAAAGTTCCTTAAGCCAAATATGGAATAGACAAGAGCTACTCCTTGCTCAACGAAATGGACTCAATACCCCATATTAAACGCCTAAGAATGTACCTAACTAGTAAGTATCTTAAAACCTATGGATTGCTATGTCTCTGAAAGAGAATCAAGCGTGTGTACAGGGGCATAAACGCAGCAGTGATAGGATTGGAGAGGTTCGGTGAGCAAATGAAGACCCTCTGAATTCATATTGCATGGTACCCATTCCACGGGTCTCAACTCTCCAGGTTTAAGGGATTCTTCCTTCAGCTAAAACATGCATGTGGAACCCAGAGTATGATCAACCGTGTGATCGGGAGATGTGTTCAAATATGTCTCCGTTCTCGTCCTCTGGTACTCGGGTGCAACATTCCAGACGCTTTACTAACACTCTCCCGACTTGGAGAGTCAGTGCCTTTAACCTCCTGTTTGGCCCAGTTTGCAATTTCTGCGGAAGATGAACAGGAATAGGGAGAACCAATGAGAGACTAGCTGCAGGTGTCTGGACGGGCAAATTTAACTCTCATTTCCCACCAGGAAGAGGAATTAAACAAAGGCTCAGCGTGCCGTGCCGGAACCAGATTAGGGCCTGAAGCAATCCTGCGGTGTTGCGGCCAGCTCGCAAGAAAGCAAGTTGAAGAAAGGAGCTCAGGGTCACTGTAATTCACAAACCTGCAGAGTTATAAATGACAGCTATCGTCCAAAAATATACTGAAGTAAGGCTGCCAAGAGGACTTGAAAGCGGGGCAGAATTGCAGGAAACCGAGTTCAGGAGGTAGACTGGAATTGCATTGAAAGCATAGGAAAAGAGGCAGAACGTCCACAATGATGCACTTGGCCAAAAAGGGCGTATGCGTTTTTTCCTGAATATATTCAGGAAAAAACGCATACGCCCTTTTTGGCCAACCAAGCAAGCTTGCAAAGGAAATCTGCACTACAATGAAGTCTCACTTCCCCCCGGTCATAAGGGCCATCTGAAAAAAGTTTAAAATCCAGAAAGGCAGGACAGGCCATGGAGAACTGGGAGCCTTGTTATGCTGATGGGCGGGATGTAAATTGCCAACAGCCACTCGGGAGAAGTGTATGGTGTTTCCTGACACATCTAAAAAACAAAGCAACAGAGCCTAGGGCACTTCCACTTATGGTCCTATAGCTTAGGGAAATGAAAATCAAAAAGACACAGCCACCCCAAAGTTTGGGACGGCTCTGTTTACAAGAACCTCATTTACGGTACAAGTTCAATATCACAGAAAGTGAAAAATGGATGAAGAAGTTGTGGTACTTACGTACAATGCAATATCACTCAGCAATGACATCTATGTCATCAGGCCCGTAGCAGCATAATGAGTGGATTCAGCTATGATGATTCTAACTGAAAGAAGTCACACAGAAAAAGAAACATCATAAGATATCACTAATACACGCAATGTAAACATGGCTACACAGGAACTGGATTACAAAACAGAACAGGGTCTCAAATTTAGAAAACCAACTTATGCTTGCTTAAGGGGAAAGGTGAGTTGGGGTGCTGCATAAAACCAGAGATTGAAATGAGCACAGATAAAGTTCCTTAAGCCAAATATGGAATAGACAAGAGCTACTCCTTGCTCAATGAAATGGACTTAACACCCCATATTAAACGCCTAAGAATGTACCTGACTAGTAAGTATCTTAAAACCTATGGATTGCTATGTCTCCGAAAGGGAATCAAGCGTGTGTAGAGGGGAATAAACGCAGCAGTGATAGGATTGGAGCAGTTCGGTGAGCAAATGAAGACCCTTTGAAGTCATATTGCATGGTACCCATTCCACGGGTCTCAACTCTCCAGGTTTAAGGGATTCTTCCTTCAGCTAAAACATGCATGTGGAACCCAGAGTATGATCAACCGTGTGATCGGGAGACGTCTTCAAATATGTCTCCGTTCTCGTCCCCTGGTCCTCGGGTGCAACATTCCAGACGCTTTACTAACACTCTCCCGACTTGGAGAGTCAGTGCCTTTAACCTCCTGTTTGGCCCAGTTTGCAATTTCTGCGGAAGATGAACAGGAATAGGGAGAACCAATGAGAGACTAGCTGGAGGTGTCTGGACGGGCAAATTTAACTCTCATTTCCCACCAGGATGAGGAATTAACCAAAGGCTCAGCGTGCCATGTCGGAACCAGATTAGGGCCTGAAGCAATCCTGCGGTGTTGCGGCCAGCTCACAAGGAAGCGAGTTGAAGGAAGGAGTTCAGGGGCACTGTAATTCACAAACCTGCAGAGTTATAAATGACAGCTATCGTCCAAAAATATACTGAAGTAAGGCTGCCAAGAGGACTTGAAAGCGGGGCAGAATTGCAGGAAACCGATTTCAGGAGGTAGACTGGAATTGCATTTAAAGCATAGGAAAAGAGGCAGAACGTCCACAATGATGCACTTGGCCTAAAAGGGCGTATGCGTTTTTTCCTATTCAGGAAAAAACGCATACGCCCTTTTTGGCCAACCAAGCAAGCTTGCAAAGGAAATCTGCACTACAATGAAGTCTCACTTCCCCCCGGTCAAAAGGGCCATCTGAAAAAAGTGTAAAATCCAGAAAGGCAGGACAGGCCATAGAGAACTGGGAGCCTTGTTATGCTGATGGGCGGGATGTAAATTTCCAACAGTCACTCGGCAGAAGTGTATGGTGTTTCCTGAAACATCTAAAAAACAAAGCAACAGAGCCTAGGGCACTTCCACTTATGGTCCTATAGCTTAAGGAAATTAAAATCAAAAAGACACAGCCACCCCAAAGTTTGGGACGGCTCTGTATACAAGAACCTCCTTTATGGTACAAGTTCAATATTGCAGAAAGTGAAAAATGGATAAAGAAGTTGTGGTACTTACGTACAATGCAATATCACTCAGCAATGACATCTATGTCATCAGGCCCGTAGCAGCATAATGAGTGCATTCAGGTATGATGATTCTAACTGAAATAAGTCACGCAGAAAAAGAAACATCATAAGCTATCTCTAATACACGGAATGTAAACTTGGCTACACAGGAACTGGATTACAAAACAGAACAGGGTCTCAAATTTAGAAAACCAACTTATGCTTGCTTAAGGGGAAAGGTGAGTTGGGGTGCTGCATAAAACCAGAGATTGAAATGAGCACAGATAAAGTTCCTTAAGCCAAATATGGAATAGACAAGAGCTACTCCTTGCTCAACGAAATGGACTCAACACCCCATATTAAACGCCTAAGAATGTACCTGACTAGTATGTATCTTAAAACCTATGGATTGCTATGTCTCCGAAAGAGAATCAAGCGTGTGTACAGGGGCATAAACGCAGCAGTGGTAGAATTGGAGAGGTTTGGTGAGCAAATGAAGACCCTTTGAAGTCATATTGCACGGTACCCATTCCACGGGTCTCAACTCTCCAGCTTTAAGGGATTCTTCCTTCAGCTAAATCATGCATGTGGAACCCAGAGTATGATCAACCATGTGATCGGGAGACGTGTTCAAATATGTCTCCGTTCTCGTCCCCTGTTTCTCGGGTGCAACATTCCAGACGCTTTACTAACACTCTCCCGACTTGGAGAGTCAGTGCCTTTAACCTCCTGTTTGGCCCAGTTTGCAATTTCTGCGGAAGATGAACAGGAATAGGGAGAACCAATGAGAGACTAGCTGGAGGTGTCTGGACGGACAAATTTAACTCTCATTTCCCACCAGGAAGAGGAATTAACCAAAGGCTCAGCGTGCCGTGCCGGAACCAGATTAGGGCCTGAAGCAATCCTGCGGTGTTGCGGCCAGCTCACAAGAAAGCGAGTTGAAGAAAGGAGCTCAGGGGCACTGTAATTCACAAACCTGCAGAGTTATAAATGACAGCTATCGTCCAAAAATATACTGAAGTAAGGCTGCCAAGAGGACTTGAAAGCGGGGCAGAATTGCAGGAAACCGATTTCAGGAGGTAGACTGGAATTGCATTTAAAGCATAGGAAAAGAGGCAGAACGTCCACAATGATGCACTTGGCCAAAAAGGGCGTATGCGTTTTTTCCTGAATATATTCAGGAAAAAACGCATACGTCCTTTTTGGCCAACCAAGCAAGCTTGCAAAGGAAATCTGCACTACAATGAAGTCTCACTTCCCCCCGGTCAAAAGGGACATCTGAAAAAAGTGTAAAATCCAGAAAGGCAGGACAGGCCATGGAGAACTGGGAGCCTTGTTATGCTGATGGGCGGGATGTAAATTGCCAACAGCCACTCGGGAGAAGTGTATGTGTTTCCTGAAACATCTAAAAAACAAAGCAACAGAGCCTAGGGCACTTCCACTTATGGTCCTATAGCTTAGGGAAATGAAAATCAAAAAGACACAGCCACCCCAAAGTTTGGGACGGCTCTGTTTACAAGAACCTCGTTTACGGTACAAGTTCAATATCGCAGAAAGTGAAAAATGGATGAAGAAGTTGTGGTACTTACGTACAATGCAATATCACTCAGCACTGACATCTATGTCATCAGGCCCGCAGCAGCATAATGAGTGGATTCAGGTATGATGATTCTACCTGAAATAAGTCACGCAGAAAAAGAAACATCATAAGATATCACTAATACACGGAATGTAAACTTGGCTACACAGGAACTGGATTACAAAACAGAACAGGGTCTCAAATTTAGAAAACCAACTTATGCTTGCTTAAGGGGAAAGGTGAGTTGGGGTGCTGCATAAAACCAGAGATTGAAATGAGCACAGAGTAAGTTCCTTAAGTCAAATATGGAATAGACAAGAGCTATTCCTTGCTCAACGAAATGGACTCAACACCCCATATTAAACGCCTAAGAATGTACCTGACTTGTAAGTATCTTAAAACCTATGGATTGCTATGTCTCTGAAAGGGAATCAAGCGTGTGTACATGGGCATAAACGCAGCAGTGATAGGATTGGAGAGGTTCGGTGAGCAAATGAACACCCTTTGAAGTCATATTGCATGGTACCCATTCCACGGGTCTCAACTCTCCAGGTTTAAGGGATTCTTCCTTCAGCTAAACCATGCATGTGGAACCCAGAGTATGATCAACCGTGTGATCGGGAGACGTCTTCAAATATGTCTCCGTTCTCGTCCCCTGGTACTCGGGTGCAACATTCCAGATGCTTTACTAACACTCTCCCGACTTGGAGAGTCAGTGCCTTTAACCTCCTGTTTGGCCCAGTTTGCAATTTCTGCGGAAGATGAACAGGAATAGGGAGAACCAATGAGAGACTAGCTGGAGGTGTCTGGACGGGCAAATTTAACTCTCATTTCCCACCAGGAAGAGGAATTAACCAAAGGCTCAGCGTGCCGTGCCGGAACCACATTAGGGCCTGAAGCAATCCTGCGGTGTTGCGGCCAGCTCACAAGAAAGCGAGTTGAAGAAAGGAGCTCAGGGGCACTGTAATTCACAAACCTGCAGAGTTATAAATGACAGCTATCGTCCAAAAATATACTGAAGTAAGGCTGCCAAGAGGACTTGAAAGCGGGGCAGAATTGCAGGAAACCGATTTCAGGAGGTAGAGTGGAATTGCATTGAAAGCATAGGAAAAGAGGCAGAACGTCCACAATGATGCACTTGGCCAAAAAGGGCGTATGCGTTTTCTCCTGAATATATTCAGGAAAAAACGCATACGCCCTTTTTGGCCAACCAAGCAAGCTTGCAAAGGAAATCTGCACTACAATGAAGTCTCACTTCCCCCCGGTCAAAAAGGGCCATCTGAAAAAAGTGTAAAATCCAGAAAGGCAGGACAGGCCATGGAGAACTGGGAGCCTTGTTATGCTGATGGGCGGGATGTAAATTGCCAACAGCCACTCAGGAGAAGTGTATGGTGTTTCCTGAAACATCTAAAAAACAAAGCAACAGAGCCTAGGGCACTTCCACTTATGGTCCTATAGCTTAGGGAAATGAAAATCAAAAAGACACAGCCACCCGAAAGTTTGGGACGGCTCTGTTTACAAGAACCTCGTTTACGGTACAAGTTCAATATCGCAGAAAGTGAAAAATGGATGAAGAAGCTGTGGTACTTACGTACAATGCAATATCACTCAGCAATGACATCTATGTCATCAGGCCCGTAGCAGCATAATGAGTGGATTCAGGTATGATGATTCTAACTGAAAGAAGTCACACAGAAAAAGAAACATCATAAGATATCACTAATACACGGAATGTAAACTTGGCTACACAGGAACTGGATTACAAAACAGAACAGGGTCTCAAATTTAGAAAACCAAATTATGCTTGCTTAAGGGGAAAGGTGAGTTGGGGTGCTGCATAAAACCAGAGATTGAAATGAGCACAGATAAAGTACCTTAAGCCAAATATGGAATAGACAAGAGCTACTCCTTGCTCAACGAAATGGACTCAACACCCCATATTAAACGCCTAAGAATGTACCTGACTAGTAAGTATCTTAAAACCTATGGATTGCTATGTGTCCGAAAGAGAATCAAGCGTGTGTACAGGGGCATAAACGCAGCAGTGGTAGAATTGGAGAGGTTCGGTGAGCAAATGAAGAACCTTTGAAGTCATATTGCACGGTACCCATTCCACGGGTCTCAACTCTCCAGCTTTAAGGGATTCTTCCTTCAGCTAAAACATGCATGTGGAACCCAGAGTATGATCAACCGTGTGATCGGGAGACGTGTTCAAATATGTCTCCGTTCTCGTCCCCTGTTTCTCGGGTGCAACATTCCAGACGATTTACTAACACTCTCCCGACTTGGAGAGTCAGTGCCTTTAACCTCCTGTTTGGCCCAGTTTGCAATTTCTGCGGAAGATGAACAGGAATAGGGAGAACCAATGAGAGACTAGCTGGAGGTGTCTGGACGGGCAAATTTAACTCTCATTTCCCACCAGGAAGAGGAATTAACCAAAGGCTCAGCGTGCCGTGCCGGAACCAGATTAGGGCCTGAAGCAATCCTGCGGTGTTGCGGCCAGCTCGGAAGAAAGCAAGTTGAAGAAAGGAGCTCAGGGTCACTGTAATTCACAAACCTGCAGAGTTATAAATGACAGCTATCGTCCAAAAATATACTGAAGTAAGGCTGCCAAGAGGACTTGAAAGCGGGGCAGAATTGCAGGAAACCGATTTCAGGAGGTAGACTGGAATTGCATTGAAAGCATAGGAAAAGAGGCAGAACGTCCACAATGATGCACTTGGCCAAAAAGGGCGTATGCGTTTTTTCCTGAATATATTCAGGAAAAAACGCATACGCCCTTTTTGGCCAACCAAGCAAGCTTGCAAAGGAAATCTGCACTACAATGAAGTCTCACTTCCCCCCGGTCAAAAGGGCCATCTGAAAAAAGTGTAAAATCCAGAAAGGCAGGACAGGCCATGGAGAACTGGGAGCCTTGTTATGCTGATGGGCGGGATGTAAATTGCCAACAGTCACTAGGCAGAAGTGTATGGTGTTTCCTGAAACATCTAAAAAACAAAGCAACAGAGCCTAGGGCACTTCCACTTATGGTCCTATAGCTTAAGGAAATTAAAATCAAAAAGACACAGCCACCCCAAAGTTTGGGACGGCTCTGTATACAAGAACCTCGTTTATGGTACAAGTTCAATATCGCAGAAAGTGAAAAATGGATGAAGAAGTTTGGTACTTACGTACAATGCAATATCACTCAGCAATGACATCTATGTCATCAGGCCCGTAGCAGCATAATGAGTGCATTCAGGTATGATGATTCTAACTGAAATAAGTCACACAGAAAAAGAAACATCATAAGATATCACTAATACACGGAATGTAAACTTGGCTACACAGGAACTGGATTACAAAACAGAACAGGGTCTCAAATTTAGAAAACCAACTTATGCTTGCTTAAGGGGAAAGGTGAGTTGGGGTGCTGCATAAAACCAGAGATTGAAATGAGCACAGATAAAGTTCCTTAAGCCAAATATGGAATAGACAAGAGCTACTCCTTGCTCAACCAAATGGACTCAACACCCCATATTAAACGCCTAAGAATGTACCTGACTAGTAAGTATCTTAAAACCTATGGATTGCTATGTCTCCGAAAGAGAATCAAGCGTGTGTACAGGGGCATAAACGCAGCAGTGATAGGATTGGAGAGGTTCGGTGAGCAAATGAAGACCCTCTGAAGTCATATTGCATGGTACCCATTCCACGGGTCTCAACTCTCCAGGTTTAAGGGATTCTTCCTTCAGCTAAAACATGCATGTGGAACCCAGAGTATGATCAACCATGTGATCGGGAGACGTGTTGAAATATGTCTCCGTTCTCGTCCTCTGGTACTCGGGTGCAACATTCCAGACGCTTTACTAACACTCTCCCGACTTGGAGAGTCAGTGCCTTTAACCTCCTGTTTGGCCCAGTTTGCAATTTCTGCGGAAGATGAACAGGAATAGGGAGAACCAATGAGAGACTAGCTGGAGGTGTCTGGACGGGCAAATTTAACTCTCATTTCCCACCAGGAAGAGGAATTAACCAAAGGCTCAGCGTGCAGTGCTGGAACCAGATTAGGGCCTGAAGCAATCCTGCGGTGTTGTGGCCAGCTCACAAGAAATCGAGTTGAGGAAAGGAGCTCCGGGACACTGTAATTCACAAACCTGCAGAGTTATAAATGACAGCTATCGTCCACAAATATACTGAAGTAAGGCTGCCAAGAGGACTTGAAAGTGGGGCAGAATTGCAGGAAACCGATTTCAGGAGGTAGACTGGAATTGCATTGAAAGCATAGGAAAAGAGGCAGAACGTCCACAATGATGCACTTGGCCAAAAAGGGCGTATGCGTTTTTTCCTGAATATATTCAGGAAAAAACGCATACGCCCTTTATGGCCAACCAAGCAAGCTTGCAAAGGAAATCTGCACTACAATGAAGTCTCACTTCCCCCGGGTCAATAGGGCCATCTGAAAAAAGTGTAAAATCCAGAAAGACAGGACAGGCCATGGAGAACTGGGAGCCTTGTTATGCTGATGGGCGGAATGTAAATTGCCAACAGCCACTAGGCAGAAGTGTATGGTGTTTCCTGAAACATCTAAAAAACAAAGCAACAGAGCCTAGGGCACTTCCACTTATG
This sequence comes from Globicephala melas, assembly GCF_963455315.2. Classification (NCBI taxonomy): domain Eukaryota; kingdom Metazoa; phylum Chordata; class Mammalia; order Artiodactyla; family Delphinidae; genus Globicephala; species Globicephala melas. The sequence continues at coordinate 27,273 of NW_027207328.1, forward strand.
GTCCTATAGTTTAAGGAAATTAAAATCAAAAAGACACAGCCACCCCAAAGTTTGGGACGGCTCTGTATACAAGAACCTCGTTTATGGTACAAGTTCAATATCGCAGAAAGTGAAAAATGGATGAAGAAGTTTGGTACTTACGTACAATGCAATATCACTCAGCAATGACATCTATGTCATCAGGCCCGTAGCAGCATAATGAGTGCATTCAGGTATGATGATTCTAACTGAAATAAGTCACACAGAAAAAGAAACATCATAAGATATCACTAATACACGGAATGTAAACTTGGCTACACAGGAACTGGATTACAAAACAGAACAGGGTCTCAAATTTAGAAAACCAACTTATGCTTGCTTAAGGGGAAAGGTGAGTTGGGGTGCTGCATAAAACCAGAGATTGAAATGAGCACAGATAAAGTTCCTTAAGCCAAATATGGAATAGACAAGAGCTACTCCTTGCTCAACGAAATGGACTCAACACCCCATATTAAACGCCTAAGAATGTACCTGACTAGTAAGTATCTTAAAACCTATGGATTGCTATGTCTCCGAAAGAGAATCAAGCATGTGTACAGGGACATAAACGCAGCAGTGATAGGATTGGAGAGGTTCGGTGAGCAAATGAAGACCCTCTGAAGTCATATTGCATGGTACCCATTCCACGGGTCTCAACTCTCCAGGTTTAAGGTATTCTTCCTTCAGCTAAAACATGCATGTGGAACCCAGAGTATGATCAACCATGTGATCGGGAGACGTGTTGAAATATGTCTCCGTTCTCGTCCTCTGGTACTCGGGTGCAACATTCCAGACGCTTTACTAACACTCTCCCGACTTGGAGAGTCAGTGCCTTTAACCTCCTGTTTGGCCCAGTTTGCAATTTCTGCGGAAGATGAACAGGAATAGGGAGAACCAATGAGAGACTAGCTGGAGGTGTCTGGACGGGCAAATTTAACTCTCATTTCCCACCAGGAAGAGGAATTAACCAAAGGCTCAGCGTGCAGTGCTGGAACCAGATTAGGGCCTGAAGCAATCCTGCGGTGTTGTGGCCAGCTCACAAGAAATCGAGTTGAGGAAAGGAGCTCCGGGACACTGTAATTCACAAACCTGCAGAGTTATAAATGACAGCTATCGTCCACAAATATACTGAAGTAAGGCTGCCAAGAGGACTTGAAAGTGGGGCAGAATTGCAGGAAACCGATTTCAGGAGGTAGACTGGAATTGCATTGAAAGCATAGGAAAAGAGGCAGAACGTCCACAATGATGCACTTGGCCAAAAAGGGCGTATGCGTTTTTTCCTGAATATATTCAGGAAAAAACGCATACGCCCTTTATGGCCAACCAAGCAAGCTTGCAAAGGAAATCTGCACTACAATGAAGTCTCACTTCCCCCGGGTCAATAGGGCCATCTGAAAAAAGTGTAAAATCCAGAAAGACAGGACAGGCCATGGAGAACTGGGAGCCTTGTTATGCTGATGGGCGGAATGTAAATTGCCAACAGCCACTCGGGAGAAGTGTATGTGTTTCCTGAAACATCTAAAAAACAAAGCAACAGAGCCTAGGGCACTTCCACTTATGGTCCTATAGCTTAGGGAAATGAAAATCAAAAAGACACAGCCACCCCAAAGTTTGGGACGGCTCTGTTTACAAAACCTCGTTTACGGTACAAGTTCAATATCGCAGAAAGTGAAAAATGGATGAAGAAGTTGTGGTACTTACGTACAATGCAATATCACTCAGCAATGACCTCTATGTCATCAGGCCCGTAGCAGCATAATGAGTGGATTCAGGTATGATGATTCTAACTGAAAGAAGTCACACAGAAAAAGAAACATCATAAGATATCACTAATACACGGAATGTAAACTTGGCTACACAGGAACTGGATTACAAAACAGAACAGGGTCTCAAATTTAGAAAACCAACTTATGCTTGCTTAAGGGGAAAGGTGAGTTGGGGTGCTGCATAAAACCAGAGATTGTAATGAGCACAGATAATGTTACTTAAGCCAAATATGGAATAGACAAGAGCTACTCCTTGCTCAACGAAATGGACTCAACACCCCATATTAAGCGCCTAAGAATGTACCTGACTAGTAAGTATCTTAAAACCTATGGATTGCTATATCTCCGAAAGGGAATCAAGCGTGTGTAGAGGGGAATAAACGCAGCAGTGATAGGATTGGAGAGGTTCGGTGAGCAAATGAAGACCCTTTGAAGTCATATTGCATGGTACCCATTCCACGGGTCTCAACTCTCCAGGTTTAAGGGATTCTTCCTTCAGCTAAAACATGCATGTGGAACTCAGAGTATGATCAACCGTGTGATCGGGAGACGTGTTCAAATATGTCTCCGTTCTCGTCCCCTGGTACTCGGTTGCAACATTCCAGACGCTTTACTAACACTCTCCCGACTTGGAGAGTCAGTGCCTTTAACCTCCTGTTTGGCCCAGTTTGCAATTTCTGCGGAAGATGAACAGGAATAGGGAGAACCAATGAGAGACTAGCTGGAGGTGTCTGGACGGGCAAATTTAACTCTCATTTCCCACCAGGAAGAGGAATTAACCAAAGGCTCAGCGTGCCGTGCCGGAACCAGATTAGGGCCTGAAGCAATCTTGCGGTGTTGCGGCCAGCTCACAAGAAAGCGAGTTGAAGAAAGGAGCTCAGGGGCACTGTAATTCACAAACCTGCAGAGTTATAAATGACAGCTATCGTCCAAAAATATACTGAAGTAAGGCTGCCAAGAGGACTTGAAAGCGGGGCAGAATTGCAGGAAACCGATTTCAGGAGGTAGACTGCAATTGCATTTAAAGCATAGGAAAAGAGGCAGAACGTCCACAATGATGCACTTGGCCAAAAAGGGCGTATGCGTTTTTTCCTGAATATATTCAGGAAAAAACGCATACGCCCTTTTTGGCCAACAAAGCAAGCTTGCAAAGGAAATCTGCACTACAATGAAGTCTCACTTCCCCCCGGTCAAAAGGGCCATCTGAAAAAAGTGTAAAATCCAGAAAGGCAGGACAGGCCATGGAGAACTGGGAGCCTTGTTATGCTGATGGGCGGGATGTAAATTGCCAACAGCCACTCGGGAGAAGTGTATGTGTTTCCTGAAACATCTAAAAAACAAAGCAACAGAGCCTAGGGCACTTCCACTTATGGTCCTATAGCTTAGGGAAATGAAAATCAAAAAGACACAGCCACCCCAAAGTTTGGGACGGCTCTGTTTACAAGAACCTCGTTTACGGTACAAGTTCAATATCGCAGAAAGTGAAAAATGGATGAAGAAGCTGTGGTACTTACGTACAATGCAATATCACTCAGCAATGACATCTATGTCATCAGGCACGTAGCAGCATAATGAGTGGATTCAGGTATGATGATTCTACCTGAAATAAGTCACACAGAAAAAGAAACATCATAAGATATCACTAATACACGGAATGTAAACTTGGCTACACAGGAACTGGATTACAAAACAGAACAGGGTCTCAAATTTAGAAAACCAACTTATGCTTGCTTAAGAGGAAAGGTGAGTTGGGGTGCTGCATAAAACCAGAGATTGTAATGAGCACAGATAAAGTTCCTTAAGCCAAATATGGAATAGACAAGAGCTACTCCTTGCTCAACGAAATGGACTCAACACCCCATATTAAACGCCTAAGAATGTACCTAACTAGTAAGTATCTTAAAACCTATGGATTGCTATGTCTCCGAAAGAGAATCAAGCGTGTGTACAGGGGCATAAACGCAGCAGTGATAGGATTGGAGAGGTTCGGTGAGCAAATGAAGACCCTTTGAAGTCATATTGCATGGTACCCATTCCACGGGTCACAACTCTCCAGGTTTAAGGGATTCTTCCTTCAGCTAAAACATGCATGTGGAACCCAGAGTATGATCAACCGTGTGATCGGGAGACGTGTTCAAATATGTCTCCGTTCTCGTCCCCTGGTACTCGGGTGCAACATTCCAGACGCTTTACTAACACTCTCCCGACTTGGAGAGTCAGTGCCTTTAACCTCCTGTTTGGCCCAGTTTGCAATTTCTGCGGAAGATGAACAGGAATAGGGAGAACCAATGAGAGACTAGCTGGAGGTGTCTGGACGGGCAAATTTAACTCTCATTTCCCACCAGGAAGAGGAATTAACCAAAGGCTCAGCGTGCCGTGCCGGAACCAGATTAGGGCCTGAAGCAATCCTGCGGTGTTGCGGCCAGCTCACAAGAAAGCGAGTTGAAGAAAGGAGCTCAGGGGCACTGTAATTCACAAACCTGCAGAGTTATAAATGACAGCTATCGTCCAAAAATATACTGAAGTAAGGCTGCCAAGAGGACTTGAAAGCGGGGCAGAATTGCAGGAAACCGATTTCAGGAGGGAGACTGGAATTGCATTTAAATCATAGGAAAAGAGGCAGAACGTCCACAATGATGCACTTGGCCAAAAAGGGCGTATGCGTTTTTTCCTGAATATATTCAGGAAAAAACGCATACGTCCTTTTTGGCCAACCAAGCAAGCTTGCAAAGGAAATCTGCACTACAATGAAGTCTCACTTCCCCCCGGTCAAAAGGGCCATCTGAAAAAAGTGTAAAATCCAGAAAGGCAGGACAGGCCATGGAGAACTGGGAGCCTTGTTATGCTGATGGGCGGGATGTAAATTGCCAACAGCCACTCGGGAGAAGTGTATGTGTTTCCTGAAACATCTAAAAAACAAAGCAACAGAGCCTAGGGCACTTCCACTTATGGTCCTATAGCTTAGGGAAATGAAAATCAAAAAGACACAGCCACCCCTAAGTTTGGGACGGCTCTGTTTACAAGAACCTCGTTTACGGTACAAGTTCAATATCGCAGAAAGTGAAAAATGGATGAAGAAGCTGTGGTACTTACGTACAATGCAATATCACTCAGCAATGACATCTATGTCATCAGGCACGTAGCAGCATAATGAGTGGATTCAGGTATGATGATTCTACCTGAAATAAGTCACACAGAAAAAGAAACATCATAAGATATCACTAATACACGGAATGTAAACTTGGCTACACAGGAACTGGATTACAAAACAGAACAGGGTCTCAAATTTAGAAAACCAACTTATGCTTGCTTAAGAGGAAAGGTGAGTTGGGGTGCTGCATAAAACCAGAGATTGTAATGAGCACAGATAAAGTTCCTTAAGCCAAATATGGAATAGACAAGAGCTACTCCTTGCTCAACGAAATGGACTCAACACCCCATATTAAACGCCTAAGAATGTACCTAACTAGTAAGTATCTTAAAACCTATGGATTGCTATGTCTCCGAAAGAGAATCAAGCGTGTGTACAGGGGCATAAACGCAGCAGTGATAGGATTGGAGAGGTTCGGTGAGCAAATGAAGACCCTTTGAAGTCATATTGCATGGTACCCATTCCACGGGTCACAACTCTCCAGGTTTAAGGGATTCTTCCTTCAGCTAAAACATGCATGTGGAACCCAGAGTATGATCAACCGTGTGATCGGGAGACGTGTTCAAATATGTCTCCGTTCTCGTCCCCTGGTACTCGGGTGCAACATTCCAGACGCTTTACTAACACTCTCCCGACTTGGAGAGTCAGTGCCTTTAACCTCCTGTTTGGCCCAGTTTGCAATTTCTGCGGAAGATGAACAGGAATAGGGAGAACCAATGAGAGACTAGCTGGAGGTGTCTGGACGGGCAAATTTAACTCTCATTTCCCACCAGGAAGAGGAATTAACCAAAGGCTCAGCGTGCCGTGCCGGAACCAGATTAGGGCCTGAAGCAATCTTGCGGTGTTGCGGCCAGCTCACAAGAAAGCGAGTTGAAGAAAGGAGCTCAGGGGCACTGTAATTCACAAACCTGCAGAGTTATAAATGACAGCTATCGTCCAAAAATATACTGAAGTAAGGCTGCCAAGAGGACTTGAAAGCGGGGCAGAATTGCAGGAAACCGATTTCAGGAGGTAGACTGCAATTGCATTTAAAGCATAGGAAAAGAGGCAGAACGTCCACAATGATGCACTTGGCCAAAAAGGGCGTATGCGTTTTTTCCTGAATATATTCAGGAAAAAACGCATACGCCCTTTTTGGCCAACAAAGCAAGCTTGCAAAGGAAATCTGCACTACAATGAAGTCTCACTTCCCCCCGGTCAAAAGGGCCATCTGAAAAAAGTGTAAAATCCAGAAAGGCAGGACAGGCCATGGAGAACTGGGAGCCTTGTTATGCTGATGGGCGGGATGTAAATTGCCAACAGCCACTCGGGAGAAGTGTATGTGTTTCCTGAAACATCTAAAAAACAAAGCAACAGAGCCTAGGGCACTTCCACTTATGGTCCTATAGCTTAGGGAAATGAAAATCAAAAAGACACAGCCACCCCAAAGTTTGGGACGGCTCTGTTTACAAGAACCTCGTTTACGGTACAAGTTCAATATCGCAGAAAGTGAAAAATGGATGAAGAAGCTGTGGTACTTACGTACAATGCAATATCACTCAGCAATGACATCTATGTCATCAGGCACGTAGCAGCATAATGAGTGGATTCAGGTATGATGATTCTACCTGAAATAAGTCACACAGAAAAAGAAACATCATAAGATATCACTAATACACGGAATGTAAACTTGGCTACACAGGAACTGGATTACAAAACAGAACAGGGTCTCAAATTTAGAAAACCAACTTATGCTTGCTTAAGAGGAAAGGTGAGTTGGGGTGCTGCATAAAACCAGAGATTGTAATGAGCACAGATAAAGTTCCTTAAGCCAAATATGGAATAGACAAGAGCTACTCCTTGCTCAACGAAATGGACTCAACACCCCATATTAAACGCCTAAGAATGTACCTAACTAGTAAGTATCTTAAAACCTATGGATTGCTATGTCTCCGAAAGAGAATCAAGCGTGTGTACAGGGGCATAAACGCAGCAGTGATAGGATTGGAGAGGTTCGGTGAGCAAATGAAGACCCTTTGAAGTCATATTGCATGGTACCCATTCCACGGGTCACAACTCTCCAGGTTTAAGGGATTCTTCCTTCAGCTAAAACATGCATGTGGAACCCAGAGTATGATCAACCGTGTGATCGGGAGACGTGTTCAAATATGTCTCCGTTCTCGTCCCCTGGTACTCGGGTGCAACATTCCAGACGCTTTACTAACACTCTCCCGACTTGGAGAGTCAGTGCCTTTAACCTCCTGTTTGGCCCAGTTTGCAATTTCTGCGGAAGATGAACAGGAATAGGGAGAACCAATGAGAGACTAGCTGGAGGTGTCTGGACGGGCAAATTTAACTCTCATTTCCCACCAGGAAGAGGAATTAACCAAAGGCTCAGCGTGCCGTGCCGGAACCAGATTAGGGCCTGAAGCAATCCTGCGGTGTTGCGGCCAGCTCACAAGAAAGCGAGTTGAAGAAAGGAGCTCAGGGGCACTGTAATTCACAAACCTGCAGAGTTATAAATGACAGCTATCGTCCAAAAATATACTGAAGTAAGGCTGCCAAGAGGACTTGAAAGCGGGGCAGAATTGCAGGAAACCGATTTCAGGAGGGAGACTGGAATTGCATTTAAAGCATAGGAAAAGAGGCAGAACGTCCACAATGATGCACTTGGCCAAAAAGGGCGTATGCGTTTTTTCCTGAATATATTCAGGAAAAAACGCATACGTCCTTTTTGGCCAACCAAGCAAGCTTGCAAAGGAAATCTGCACTACAATGAAGTCTCACTTCCCCCCGGTCAAAAGGGCCATCTGAAAAAAGTGTAAAATCCAGAAAGGCAGGACAGGCCATGGAGAACTGGGAGCCTTGTTATGCTGATGGGCGGGATGTAAATTGCCAACAGCCACTCGGGAGAAGTGTATGTGTTTCCTGAAACATCTAAAAAACAAAGCAACAGAGCCTAGGGCACTTCCACTTATGGTCCTATAGCTTAGGGAAATGAAAATCAAAAAGACACAGCCACCCCTAAGTTTGGGACGGCTCTGTTTACAAGAACCTCGTTTACGGTACAAGTTCAATATCGCAGAAAGTGAAAAATGGATGAAGAAGCTGTGGTACTTACGTACAATGCAATATCACTCAGCAATGACATCTATGTCATCAGGCACGTAGCAGCATAATGAGTGGATTCAGGTATGATGATTCTACCTGAAATAAGTCACACAGAAAAAGAAACATCATAAGATATCACTAATACACGGAATGTAAACTTGGCTACACAGGAACTGGATTACAAAACAGAACAGGGTCTCAAATTTAGAAAACCAACTTATGCTTGCTTAAGAGGAAAGGTGAGTTGGGGTGCTGCATAAAACCAGAGATTGTAATGAGCACAGATAAAGTTCCTTAAGCCAAATATGGAATAGACAAGAGCTACTCCTTGCTCAACGAAATGGACTCAACACCCCATATTAAACGCCTAAGAATGTACCTAACTAGTAAGTATCTTAAAACCTATGGATTGCTATGTCTCCGAAAGAGAATCAAGCGTGTGTACAGGGGCATAAACGCAGCAGTGATAGGATTGGAGAGGTTCGGTGAGCAAATGAAGACCCTTTGAAGTCATATTGCATGGTACCCATTCCACGGGTCACAACTCTCCAGGTTTAAGGGATTCTTCCTTCAGCTAAAACATGCATGTGGAACCCAGAGTATGATCAACCGTGTGATCGGGAGACGTGTTCAAATATGTCTCCGTTCTCGTCCCCTGGTACTCGGGTGCAACATTCCAGACGCTTTACTAACACTCTCCCGACTTGGAGAGTCAGTGCCTTTAACCTCCTGTTTGGCCCAGTTTGCAATTTCTGCGGAAGATGAACAGGAATAGGGAGAACCAATGAGAGACTAGCTGGAGGTGTCTGGACGGGCAAATTTAACTCTCATTTCCCACCAGGAAGAGGAATTAACCAAAGGCTCAGCGTGCCGTGCCGGAACCAGATTAGGGCCTGAAGCCATCCTGCGGTGTTGCGGCCAGCTCACAAGAAAACGAGTTGAAGAAAGGAGCTCAGGGGCACTGTAATTCACAAACCTGCAGAGTTATAAATGACAGCTATCGTCCAAAAATATGCTGAAGTAAGGCTGCCAAGAGGACTTGAAAGCGGGGCAGAATTGCAGGAAACCGATTTCAGGAGGTAGACTGGAATTGCATTTAAAGCATAGGAAAAGAGGCAGAACGTCCACAATGATGCACTTGGCCAAAAAGGGCGTATGCGTTTTTTCCTGAATATATTCAGGAAAAAACGCATACGCCCTTTTTGGCCAACCAAGCAAGCTTGCAAAGGAAATCTGCACTACAATGAAGTCTCACTTCCCCCCGGTCAAAAGGGCCATCTGAAAAAAGTGTAAAATCCAGAAAGGCAGGACAGGCCATGGAGAACTGGGAGCCTTGTTATGCTGATGGGCGGGATGTAAATTGCCAACAGCCACTCGGGAGAAGTGTATGTGTTTCCTGAAACATCTAAAAAACAAAGCAACAGAGCCTAGGGCACTTCCACTTATGGTCCTATAGCTTAGGGAAATGAAAATCAAAAAGACACAGCCACCCCAAAGTTTGGGACGGCTCTGTTTACAAGAACCTCGTTTACGGTACAAGTTCAATATCGCAGAAAGTGAAAAATGGATGAAGAAGTTGTGGTACTTACGTACAATGCAATATCACTCAGCACTGACATCTATGTCATCAGGCCCGCAGCAGCATAATGAGTGGATTCAGGTATGATGATTCTACCTGAAATAAGTCACGCAGAAAAAGAAACATCATAAGATATCACTAATACACGGAATGTAAACTTGGCTACACAGGAACTGGATTACAAAACAGAACAGGGTCTCAAATTTAGAAAACCAACTTATGCTTGCTTAAGGGGAAAGGTGAGTTGGGGTGCTGCATAAAACCAGAGATTGAAATGAGCACAGAGTAAGTTCCTTAAGTCAAATATGGAATAGACAAGAGCTACTCCTTGCTCAACGAAATGGACTCAACACCCCATATTAAACGCCTAACAATGTACCTGACTTGTAAGTATCTTAAAACCTATGGATTGCTATGTCTCTGAAAGGGAATCAAGCGTGTGTACATGGGCATAAACGCAGCAGTGATAGGATTGGAGAGGTTCGGTGAGCAAATGAACACCCTTTGAAGTCATATTGCATGGTACCCATTCCACGGGTCTCAACTCTCCAGGTTTAAGGGATTCTTCCTTCAGCTAAACCATGCATGTGGAACCCAGAGTATGATCAACCGTGTGATCGGGAGACGTCTTCAAATATGTCTCCGTTCTCGTCCCCTGGTACTCGGGTGCAACATTCCAGATGCTTTACTAACACTCTCCCGACTTGGAGAGTCAGTGCCTTTAACCTCCTGTTTGGCCCAGTTTGCAATTTCTGCGGAAGATGAACAGGAATAGGGAGAACCAATGAGAGACTAGCTGGAGGTGTCTGGACGGGCAAATTTAACTCTCATTTCCCACCAGGAAGAGGAATTAACCAAAGGCTCAGCGTGCCGTGCCGGAACCACATTAGGGCCTGAAGCAATCCTGCGGTGTTGCGGCCAGCTCACAAGAAAGCGAGTTGAAGAAAGGAGCTCCGGGGCACTGTAATTCACAAACCTGCAGAGTTATAAATGACAGCTATCGTCCAAAAATATACTGAAGTAAGGCTGCCAAGAGGACTTGAAAGCGGGGCAGAATTGCAGGAAACCGATTTCAGGAGGTAGAGTGGAATTGCATTGAAAGCATAGGAAAAGAGGCAGAACGTCCACAATGATGCACTTGGCCAAAAAGGGCGTATGCGTTTTTTCCTGAATATATTCAGGAAAAAACGCATACGCCCTTTTTGGCCAACCAAGCAAGCTTGCAAAGGAAATCTGCACTACAATGAAGTCTCACTTCCCCCCGGTCAAAAGGGCCATCTGAAAAAAGTGTAAAATCCAGAAAGGCAGGACAGGCCATGGAGAACTGGGAGCCTTGTTATGCTGATGGGCGGGATGTAAATTGCCAACAGCCACTCAGGAGAAGTGTATGGTGTTTCCTGAAACATCTAAAAAACAAAGCAACAGAGCCTAGGGCACTTCCACTTATGGTCCTATAGCTTAGGGAAATGAAAATCAAAAAGACACAGCCACCCGAAAGTTTGGGACGGCTCTGTTTACAAGAACCTCGTTTACGGTACAAGTTCAATATCGCAGAAAGTGAAAAATGGATGAAGAAGCTGTGGTACTTACGTACAATGCAATATCACTCAGCAATGACATCTATGTCATCAGGCCCGTAGCAGCATAATGAGTGGATTCAGGTATGATGATTCTAACTGAAAGAAGTCACACAGAAAAAGAAACATCATAAGATATCACTAATACACGGAATGTAAACTTGGCTACACAGGAACTGGATTACAAAACAGAACAGGGTCTCAAATTTAGAAAACCAACTTATGCTTGCTTAAGGGGAAAGGTGAGTTGGGGTGCTGCATAAAACCAGAGATTGAAATGAGCACAGATAAAGTTCCTTAAGCCAAATATGGAATAGACAAGAGCTACTCCTTGCTCAACGAAATAGACTCAACACCCCATATTAAACGCCTAAGAATGTACCTGACTAGTAAGTATCTTAAAACCTATGGATTGCTATGTCTCCGAAAGAGAATCAAGCGTGTGTACAGGGGCATAAACGCAGCAGTGATAGGATTGGAGAGGTTCGGTGAGCAAATGAAGACCCTCTGAAGTCATATTGCATGGTACCCATTCCACGGGTCTCAACTCTCCAGGTTTAAGGGATTCTTCCTTCAGCTAAAACATGCATGTGGAACCCAGAGTATGATCAACCATGTGATCGGGAGACGTGTTGAAATATGTCTCCGTTCTCGTCCTCTGGTACTCGGGTGCAACATTCCAGACGCTTTACTAACACTCTCCCGACTTGGAGAGTCAGTGCCTTTAACCTCCTGTTTGGCCCAGTTTGCAATTTCTGCGGAAGATGAACAGGAATAGGGAGAACCAATGAGAGACTAGCTGGAGGTGTCTGGACGGGCAAATTTAACTCTCATTTCCCACCAGGAAGAGGAATTAACCAAAGGCTCAGCGTGCAGTGCTGGAACCAGATTAGGGCCTGAAGCAATCCTGCGGTGTTGTGGCCAGCTCACAAGAAATCGAGTTGAGGAAAGGAGCTCCAGGACACTGTAATTCACAAACCTGCAGAGTTATAAATGACAGCTATCGTCCACAAATATACTGAAGTAAGGCTGCCAAGAGGACTTGAAAGTGGGGCAGAATTGCAGGAAACCGATTTCAGGAGGTAGACTGGAATTGCATTGAAAGCATAGGAAAAGAGGCAGAACGTCCACAATGATGCACTTGGCCAAAAAGGGCGTATGCGTTTTTTCCTGAATATATTCAGGAAAAAACGCATACGCCCTTTTTGGCCAACCAAGCAAGCTTGCAAAGGAAATCTGCACTACAATGAAGTCTCACTTCCCCCCGGTCATAAGGGCCATCTGAAAAAAGTGTAAAATCCAGAAAGGCAGGACAGGCCATGGAGAACTGGGAGCCTTGTTATGCTGATGGGCGGGATGTAAATTGCCAACAGCCACTCGGGAGAAGTGTATGGTGTTTCCTGACACATCTAAAAAACAAAGCAACAGAGCCTAGGGCACTTCCACTTATGGTCCTATAGCTTAGGGAAATGAAAATCAAAAAGACACAGCCACCCCAAAGTTTGGGACGGCTCTGTTTACAAGAACCTCGTTTACGGTACAAGTTCAATATCGCAGAAAGTGAAAAATGGATGAAGAAGTTGTGCTACTTACGTACAATGCAATATCACTCAGCAATGACATCTATGTCATCAGGCCCGTAGCAGCATAATGAGTGGATTCAGCTATGATGATTCTAACTGAAAGAAGTCACACAGAAAAAGAAACATCATAAGATATCACTAATACACGCAATGTAAACATGGCTACACAGGAACTGGATTACAAAACAGAACAGGGTCTCCAATTTAGAAAACCAACTTATGCTTGCTTAAGGGGAAAGGTGAGTTGGGGTGCTGCATAAAACCAGAGATTGAAATGAGCACAGATAAAGTTCCTTAAGCCAAATATGGAATAGACAAGAGCTACTCCTTGCTCAATGAAATGGACTTAACACCCCATATTAAACGCCTAAGAATGTACCTGACTAGTAAGTATCTTAAAACCTATGGATTGCTATGTCTCCGAAAGGGAATCAAGCGTGTGTAGAGGGGAATAAACGCAGCAGTGATAGGATTGGAGAGGTTCGGTGAGCAAATGAAGACCCTTTGAAGTCATATTGCATGGTACCCATTCCACGGGTCTCAACTCTCCAGGTTTAAGGGATTCTTCCTTCAGCTAAAACATGCATGTGGAACCCAGAGTATGATCAACCGTGTGATCGGGAGACGTGTTCAAATATGTCTCCGTTCTCGTCCCCTGGTACTCGGGTGCAACATTCCAGATGCTTTACTAACACTCTCCCGACTTGGAGAGTCAGTGCCTTTAACCTCCTGTTTGGTCCAGTTTGCAATTTCTGCGGAAGATGAACAGGAATAGGGAGAACCAATGAGAGACTAGCTGGAGGTGTCTGGACGGGCAAATTTAACTCTCATTTCCCACCAGGAAGAGGAATTAACCAAAGGCTCAGCGTGCCGTGCCGGAACCAGATTAGGGCCTGAAGCAATCCTGCGGTGTTGCGGCCAGTTCACAAGAAAGCGAGTTGAAGAAAGGAGCTCAGGGGCACTGTAATTCACAAACCTGCAGAGTTATAAATGACAGCTATCGTCCAAAAATATACTGAAGTAAGGCTGCCAAGAGGACTTGAAAGCGGGGCAGAATTGCAGGAAACCGATTTCAGGAGGTATACTGGAATTGCATTTAAAGCATAGGAAAAGAGGCAGAACGTCCACAATGATGCACTTGGCCAAAAAGGGCGTATGCGTTTTTTCCTATTCAGGAAAAAAGGCATACGCGCTTTTTGGCCAACCAAGCAAGCTTGCAAAGGAAATCTGCACTACAATGAAGTCTCACTTCCCCCCGGTCAAAAGGGCCATCTGAAAAAAGTGTAAAATCCAGAAAGGAAGGACAGGCCATGGAGAACTGGGAGCCTTGTTATGCTGATGGGCGGGATGTAAATTGCCAACAGTCACTAGGCAGAAGTGTATGGTGTTTCCTGAAACATCTAAAAAACAAAGCAACAGAGCCTAGGGCACTTCCACTTATGGTCCTATAGCTTAAGGAAATTAAAATCAAAAAGACAGAGCCACCCCAAAGTTTGGGACGGCTCTGTATACAAGAACCTCGTTTATGGTACAAGTTCAATATCGCAGAAAGTTAAAAATGGATGAAGAAGTTTGGTACTTATGTACAATGCAATATCACTCAGCAATGACATCTATGTCATCAGGCCCGTAGCAGCATAATGAGTGCATTCAGGTATGATGATTCTAACTGAAATAAGTCACACAGAAAAAGAAACATCATAAGATATCACTAATACACGGAATGTAAACTTGGCTACACAGGAACTGGATTACAAAACAGAACAGGGTCTCAAATTTAGAAAACCAACTTATGCTTGCTTAAGGGGAAAGGTGAGTTGGGGTGCTGCATAAAACCAGAGATTGAAATGAGCACAGATAAAGTTCCTTAAGCCAAATATGGAATAGACAAGAGCTACTCCTTGCTCAACGAAATGGACTCAACACCCCATATTAAACGCCTAAGAATGTACCTGACTAGTAAGTATCTTAAAACCTATGGATTGCTATGTCTCCGAAAGAGAATCAAGTGTGTGTACAGGGGCATAAACGCAGCAGTGATAGGATTGGAGAGGTTCGGTGAGCAAATGAAGACCCTCTGAATTCATATTGCATGGTACCCATTCCACGGGTCTCAACTCTCCAGGTTTAAGGGATTCTTCCTTCAGCTAAAACATGCATGTGGAACCCAGAGTATGATCAACCGTGTGATCGGGAGACGTGTTCAAATATGTCTCCGTTCTCGTCCTCTGGTACTCGGGTGCAACATTCCAGACGCTTTACTAACACTCTCCCGACTTGGAGAGTCAGTGCCTTTAACCTCCTGTTTGGCCCAGTTTGCAATTTCTGCGGAAGATGAACAGGAATAGGGAGAACCAATGAGAGACTAGCTGGAGGTGTCTGGACGGGCAAATTTAACTCTCATTTCCCACCAGGAAGAGGAATTAACCAAAGGCTCATCGTGCAGTGCCGAAACCAGATTAGGGCCTGAAGCAATCCTGCGGTGTTGCGGCCAGCTCACAAGAAATCGAGTTGAGGAAAGGAGCTCCGGGACACTGTAATTCACAAACCTGCAGAGTTATAAATGACAGCTATCGTCCAAAAATATACTGAAGTAAGGCTGCCAAGAGGACTTGAAAGTGGGGCAGAATTGCAGGAAACCGATTTCAGGAGGTAGACTGGAATTGCATTGAAAGCATAGGAAAAGAGGCAGAACGTCCACAATGATGCACTTGGCCAAAAAGGGCGTATGCGTTTTTTCCTGAATATATTCAGGAAAAAACGCATACGCCCTTTATGGCCAACCAAGCAAGCTTGCAAAGGAAATCTGCACTACAATGAAGTCTCACTTCCCCCGGGTCAATAGGGCCATCTGAAAAAAGTGTAAAATCCAGAAAGGCAGGACAGGCCATGGAGAACTGGGAGCCTTGTTATGTTGATGGGCGGGATGTAAATTGCCAACAGCCACTCGGGAGAAGTGTATGTGTTTCCTGAAACATCTAAAAAACAAAGCAACAGAGCCTAGGGCACTTCCACTTATGGTCCTATAGCTTAGGGAAATGAAAATCAAAAAGACACAGCCACCCCAAAGTTTGGGACGGCTCTGTTTACAAAACCTCGTTTAGGGTACAAGTTCAATATCGCAGAAAGTGAAAAATGGATGAAGAAGTTGTGGTACTTACGTACAATGCAATATCACTCAGCAATGACCTCTATGTCATCAGGCCCGTAGCAGCATAATGAGTCGATTCAGGTATGATGATTCTAACTGAAAGAAGTCACACAGAAAAAGAAACATCATAAGATATCACTAATACACGGAATGTAAACTTGGCTACACAGGAACTGGATTACAAAACAGAACAGGGTCTCAAATTTAGAAAACCAACTTATGCTTGCTTAAGGGGAAAGGTGAGTTGGGGTGCTGCATAAAACCAGAGATTGAAATGAGCACAGATAAAGTACCTTAAGCCAAATATGGAATAGACAAGAGCTACTCCTTGCTCAACGAAATGGACTCAACACCCCATATTAAACGCCTAAGAATGTACCTGACTAGTAAGTATCTTAAAACCTATGGATTGCTATGTCTCCGAAAGAGAATCAAGCGTGTGTACGGGGGCATAAACGCAGCAGTGGTAGAATTGGAGAGGTTCGGTGAGCAAATGAAGAACCTTTGAAGTCATATTGCACGGTACCCATTCCACGGGTCTCAACTCTCCAGCTTTAAGGGATTCTTCCTTCAGCTAAAACATGCATGTGGAACCCAGAGTATGATCAACCATGTGATCGGGAGACGTGTTCAAATATGTCTCCGTTCTCGTCCCCTGTTTCTCGGGTGCAACATTCCAGACGATTTACTAACACTCTCCCGACTTGGAGAGTCAGTGCCTTTAACCTCCTGTTTGGCCCAGTTTACAATTTCTGCGGAAGATGAACAGGAATAGGGAGAACCAATGAGAGACTAGCTGGAGGTGTCTGGACGGGCAAATTTAACTCTCATTTCCCACCAGGAAGAGGAATTAACCAAAGGCTCAGCGTGCCGTGCCGGAACCAGATTAGGGCCTGAAGCAATCCTGCGGTGTTGCGGCCAGCTCGCAAGAAAGCAAGTTGAAGAAAGGAGCTCAGGGTCACTGTAATTCACAAACCTGCAGAGTTATAAATGACAGCTATCGTCCAAAAATATACTGAAGTAAGGCTGCCAAGAGGACTTGAAAGCGGGGCAGAATTGCAGGAAACCGAGTTCAGGAGGTAGACTGGAATTGCATTGAAAGCATAGGAAAAGAGGCAGAACGTCCACAATGATGCACTTGGCCAAAAAGGGCGTATGCGTTTTTTCCTGAATATATTCAGGAAAAAACGCATACGCCCTTTTTGGCCAACCAAGCAAGCTTGCAAAGGAAATATGCACTACAATGAAGTCTCACTTCCCCCCGGTCATAAGGGCCATCTGAAAAAAGTTTAAAATCCAGAAAGGCAGGACAGGCCATGGAGAACTGGGAGCCTTGTTATGCTGATGGGCGGGATGTAAATTGCCAACAGCCACTCGGGAGAAGTGTATGGTGTTTCCTGACACATCTAAAAAACAAAGCAACAGAGCCTAGGGCACTTCCACTTATGGTCCTATAGCTTAGGGAAATGAAAATCAAAAAGACACAGCCACCCCAAAGTTTGGGACGGCTCTGTTTACAAGAACCTCATTTACGGTACAAGTTCAATATCACAGAAAGTGAAAAATGGATGAAGAAGTTGTGGTACTTACGTACAATGCAATATCACTCAGCAATGACATCTATGTCATCAGGCCCGTAGCAGCATAATGAGTGGATTCAGCTATGATGATTCTAACTGAAAGAAGTCACACAGAAAAAGAAACATCATAAGATATCACTAATACACGGAATGTAAACTTGGCTACACAGGAACTGGATTACAAAACAGAACAGGGTCTCAAATTTAGAAAACCAACTTATGCTTGCTTAAGGGGAAAGGTGAGTTGGGGTGCTGCATAAAACCAGAGATTGAAATGAGCACAGATAAAGTTCCTTAAGCCAAATATGGAATAGACAAGAGCTACTCCTTGCTCAACGAAATGGACTCAACACCCCATATTAAACGCCTAAGAATGTACCTGACTAGTAAGTATCTTAAAACCTATGGATTGCTATGTCTCCGAAAGAGAATCAAGCGTGTGTACAGGGGCATAAACGCAGCAGTGATAGGATTGGAGAGGTTCGGTGAGCAAATGAAGACCCTCTGAAGTCATATTGCATGGTACCCATTCCACGGGTCTCAACTCTCCAGGTTTAAGGGATTCTTCCTTCAGCTAAAACATGCATGTGGAACCCAGAGTATGATCAACCATGTGATCGGGAGACGTGTTGAAATATGTCTCCGTTCTCGTCCTCTGGTACTCGGGTGCAACATTCCAGACGCTTTACTAACACTCTCCCGACTTGGAGAGTCAGTGCCTTTAACCTCCTGTTTGGCCCAGTTTGCAATTTCTGCGGAAGATGAACAGGAATAGGGAGAACCAATGAGAGACTAGCTGGAGGTGTCTGGACGGGCAAATTTAACTCTCATTTCCCACCAGGAAGAGGAATTAACCAAAGGCTCAGCGTGCAGTGCTGGAACCAGATTAGGGCCTGAAGCAATCCTGCGGTGTTGTGGCCAGCTCACAAGAAATCGAGTTGAGGAAAGGAGCTCCGGGACACTGTAATTCACAAACCTGCAGAGTTATAAATGACAGCTATCGTCCACAAATATACTGAAGTAAGGCTGCCAAGAGGACTTGAAAGTGGGGCAGAATTGCAGGAAACCGATTTCAGGAGGTAGACTGGAATTGCATTGAAAGCATAGGAAAAGAGGCAGAACGTCCACAATGATGCACTTGGCCAAAAAGGGCGTATGCGTTTTTTCCTGAATATATTCAGGAAAAAACGCATACGCCCTTTATGGCCAACCAAGAAAGCTTGCAAAGGAAATCTGCACTACAATGAAGTCTCACTTCCCCCGGGTCAATAGGGCCATCTGAAAAAAGTGTAAAATCCAGAAAGACAGGACAGGCCATGGAGAACTGGGAGCCTTGTTATGCTGATGGGCGGAATGTAAATTGCCAACAGCCACTAGGCAGAAGTGTATGGTGTTTCCTGAAACATCTAAAAAACAAAGCAACAGAGCCTAGGGCACTTCCACTTATGGTCCTATAGCTTAAGGAAATTAAAATCAAAAAGACACAGCCACCCCAAAGTTTGGGACGGCTCTGTTTACAAGAACCTCGTTTACGGTACAAGTTCAATATCGCAGAAAGTGAAAAATGGATGAAGAAGTTGTGGTACTTACGTACAATGCAATATCACTCAGCAATGACCTCTATGTCATCAGGCCCGTAGCAGCATAATGAGTCGATTCAGGTATGATGATTCTAACTGAAAGAAGTCACACAGAAAAAGAAACATCATAAGATATCACTAATACACGGAATGTAAACTTGGCTACACAGGAACTGGATTACAAAACAGAACAGGGTCTCAAATTTAGAAAACCAACTTATGCTTGCTTAAGGGGAAAGGTGAGTTGGGGTGCTGCATAAAACCAGAGATTGAAATGAGCACAGATAAAGTACCTTAAGCCAAATATGGAATAGACAAGAGCTACTCCTTGCTCAACGAAATGGACTCAACACCCCATATTAAACGCCTAAGAATGTACCTGACTAGTAAGTATCTTAAAACCTATGGATTGCTATGTCTCCGAAAGAGAATCAAGCGTGTGTACGGGGGCATAAACGCAGCAGTGGTAGAATTGGAGAGGTTCGGTGAGCAAATGAAGAACCTTTGAAGTCATATTGCACGGTACCCATTCCACGGGTCTCAACTCTCCAGCTTTAAGGGATTCTTCCTTCAGCTAAAACATGCATGTGGAACCCAGAGTATGATCAACCATGTGATCGGGAGACGTGTTCAAATATGTCTCCGTTCTCGTCCCCTGTTTCTCGGGTGCAACATTCCAGACGATTTACTAACACTCTCCCGACTTGGAGAGTCAGTGCCTTTAACCTCCTGTTTGGCCCAGTTTACAATTTCTGCGGAAGATGAACAGGAATAGGGAGAACCAATGAGAGACTAGCTGGAGGTGTCTGGACGGGCAAATTTAACTCTCATTTCCCACCAGGAAGAGGAATTAACCAAAGGCTCAGCGTGCCGTGCCGGAACCAGATTAGGGCCTGAAGCAATCCTGCGGTGTTGCGGCCAGCTCGCAAGAAAGCAAGTTGAAGAAAGGAGCTCAGGGTCACTGTAATTCACAAACCTGCAGAGTTATAAATGACAGCTATCGTCCAAAAATATACTGAAGTAAGGCTGCCAAGAGGACTTGAAAGCGGGGCAGAATTGCAGGAAACCGAGTTCAGGAGGTAGACTGGAATTGCATTGAAAGCATAGGAAAAGAGGCAGAACGTCCACAATGATGCACTTGGCCAAAAAGGGCGTATGCGTTTTTTCCTGAATATATTCAGGAAAAAACGCATACGCCCTTTTTGGCCAACCAAGCAAGCTTGCAAAGGAAATATGCACTACAATGAAGTCTCACTTCCCCCCGGTCATAAGGGCCATCTGAAAAAAGTTTAAAATCCAGAAAGGCAGGACAGGCCATGGAGAACTGGGAGCCTTGTTATGCTGATGGGCGGGATGTAAATTGCCAACAGCCACTCGGGAGAAGTGTATGGTGTTTCCTGACACATCTAAAAAACAAAGCAACAGAGCCTAGGGCACTTCCACTTATGGTCCTATAGCTTAGGGAAATGAAAATCAAAAAGACACAGCCACCCCAAAGTTTGGGACGGCTCTGTTTACAAGAACCTCATTTACGGTACAAGTTCAATATCACAGAAAGTGAAAAATGGATGAAGAAGTTGTGGTACTTACGTACAATGCAATATCACTCAGCAATGACATCTATGTCATCAGGCCCGTAGCAGCATAATGAGTGGATTCAGCTATGATGATTCTAACTGAAAGAAGTCACACAGAAAAAGAAACATCATAAGATATCACTAATACACGGAATGTAAACTTGGCTACACAGGAACTGGATTACAAAACAGAACAGGGTCTCAAATTTAGAAAACCAACTTATGCTTGCTTAAGGGGAAAGGTGAGTTGGGGTGCTGCATAAAACCAGAGATTGAAATGAGCACAGATAAAGTTCCTTAAGCCAAATATGGAATAGACAAGAGCTACTCCTTGCTCAACGAAATGGACTCAACACCCCATATTAAACGCCTAAGAATGTACCTGACTAGTAAGTATCTTAAAACCTATGGATTGCTATGTCTCCGAAAGAGAATCAAGCGTGTGTACAGGGGCATAAACGCAGCAGTGATAGGATTGGAGAGGTTCGGTGAGCAAATGAAGACCCTCTGAAGTCATATTGCATGGTACCCATTCCACGGGTCTCAACTCTCCAGGTTTAAGGGATTCTTCCTTCAGCTAAAACATGCATGTGGAACCCAGAGTATGATCAACCATGTGATCGGGAGACGTGTTGAAATATGTCTCCGTTCTCGTCCTCTGGTACTCGGGTGCAACATTCCAGACGCTTTACTAACACTCTCCCGACTTGGAGAGTCAGTGCCTTTAACCTCCTGTTTGGCCCAGTTTGCAATTTCTGCGGAAGATGAACAGGAATAGGGAGAACCAATGAGAGACTAGCTGGAGGTGTCTGGACGGGCAAATTTAACTCTCATTTCCCACCAGGAAGAGGAATTAACCAAAGGCTCAGCGTGCAGTGCTGGAACCAGATTAGGGCCTGAAGCAATCCTGCGGTGTTGTGGCCAGCTCACAAGAAATCGAGTTGAGGAAAGGAGCTCCGGGACACTGTAATTCACAAACCTGCAGAGTTATAAATGACAGCTATCGTCCACAAATATACTGAAGTAAGGCTGCCAAGAGGACTTGAAAGTGGGGCAGAATTGCAGGAAACCGATTTCAGGAGGTAGACTGGAATTGCATTGAAAGCATAGGAAAAGAGGCAGAACGTCCACAATGATGCACTTGGCCAAAAAGGGCGTATGCGTTTTTTCCTGAATATATTCAGGAAAAAACGCATACGCCCTTTATGGCCAACCAAGCAAGCTTGCAAAGGAAATCTGCACTACAATGAAGTCTCACTTCCCCCGGGTCAATAGGGCCATCTGAAAAAAGTGTAAAATCCAGAAAGACAGGACAGGCCATGGAGAACTGGGAGCCTTGTTATGCTGATGGGCGGAATGTAAATTGCCAACAGCCACTAGGCAGAAGTGTATGGTGTTTCCTGAAACATCTAAAAAACAAAGCAACAGAGCCTAGGGCACTTCCACTTATGGTCCTATAGCTTAAGGAAATTAAAATCAAAAAGACACAGCCACCCCAAAGTTTGGGACGGCTCTGTATACAAGAACCTCGTTTATGGTACAAGTTCAATATCGCAGAAAGTGAAAAATGGATGAAGAAGTTTGGTACTTACGTACAATGCAATATCACTCAGCAATGACCTCTATGTCATCAGGCCCGTAGCAGCATAATGAGTGGATTCAGGTATGATGATTCTAACTGAAAGAAGTCACACAGAAAAAGAAACATCATAAGATATCACTAATACACGGAATGTAAACTTGGCTACACAGGAACTGGATTACAAAACAGAACAGGGTCTCAAATTTAGAAAACCAACTTATGCTTGCTTAAGGGTAAAGGTGAGTTGGGGTGCTGCATAAAACCAGAGATTGAAATGAGCACAGATAAAGTACCTTAAGCCAAATATGGAATAGACAAGAGCTACTCCTTGCTCAATGAAATGGACTCAACACCCCATATTAAACGCCTAAGAATGTACCTGACTAGTAAGTATCTTAAAACCTATGGATTGCTATGTGTCCGAAAGAGAATCAAGCGTGTGTACAGGGGCATAAACGCAGCAGTGGTAGAATTGGAGAGGTTCGGTGAGCAAATGAAGAACCTTTGAAGTCATATTGCACGGTACCCATTCCACGGGTCTCAACTCTCCAGCTTTAAGGGATTCTTCCTTCAGCTAAAACATGCATGTGGAACCCAGAGTATGATCAACCATGTGATCGGGAGACGTGTTCAAATATGTCTCCGTTCTCGTCCCCTGTTTCTCGGGTGCAACATTCCAGACGATTTACTAACACTCTCCCGACTTGGAGAGTCAGTGCCTTTAACCTCCTGTTTGGCCCAGTTTGCAATTTCTGCGGAAGATGAACAGGAATAGGGAGAACCAATGAGAGACTAGCTGGAGATGCCTGGACGGGCAAATTTAACTCTCATTTCCCACCAGGAAGAGGAATTAACCAAAGGCTCAGCGTGCCGTGCCGGAACCAGATTAGGGCCTGAAGCAATCCTGCGGTGTTGCGGCCAGCTCGCAAGAAAGCAAGTTGAAGAAAGGAGCTCAGGGTCACTGTAATTCACAAACATGCAGAGTTATAAATGACAGCTATCGTCCAAAAATATACTGAAGTAAGGCTGCCAAGAGGACTTGAAAGCGGGGCAGAATTGCAGGAAACCGATTTCAGGAGGTAGACTGGAATTGCATTGAAAGCATAGGAAAAGAGGCAGAACGTCCACAATGATGCACTTGGCCAAAAAGGGCGTATGCGTTTTTTCCTGAATATATTCAGGAAAAAACGCATATGCCCTTTTTGGCCAACCAAGCAAGCTTGCAAAGGAAATCTGCACTACAATGAAGTCTCACTTCCCCCCGGTCATAAGGGCCATCTGAAAAAAGTGTAAAATCCAGAAAGGCAGGACAGGCCATGGAGAACTGGGAGCCTTGTTATGCTGATGGGCGGGATGTAAATTGCCAACAGCCACTCGGGAGAAGTGTATGGTGTTTCCTGACACATCTAAAAAACAAAGCAACAGAGCCTAGGGCACTTCCACTTATGGTCCTATAGCTTAGGGAAATGAAAATCAAAAAGACACAGCCACCCCAAAGTTTGGGACGGCTCTGTTTACAAGAACCTCGTTTACGGTACAAGTTCAATATCGCAGAAAGTGAAAAATGGATGAAGAAGTTGTGGTACTTACATACAATGCAATATCACTCAGCAATGACATCTATGTCATCAGGCCCGTAGCAGCATAATGAGTGGATTCAGCTATGATGATTCTAACTGAAAGAAGTCACACAGAAAAAGAAACATCATAAGATATCACTAATACACGCAATGTAAACATGGCTACACAGGAACTGGATTACAAAACAGAACAGGGTCTCAAATTTAGAAAACCAACTTATGCTTGCTTAAGGGGAAAGGTGAGTTGGGGTGCTGCATAAAACCAGAGATTGAAATGAGCACAGATAAAGTTCCTTAAGCCAAATATGGAATAGACAAGAGCTACTCCTTGCTCAATGAAATGGACTTAACACCCCATATTAAACGCCTAAGAATGTACCTGACTAGTAAGTATCTTAAAACCTATGGATTGCTATGTCTCCGAAAGGGAATCAAGCGTGTGTAGAGGGGAATAAACGCAGCAGTGATAGGATTGGAGAGGTTCGGTGAGCAAATGAAGACCCTTTGAAGTCATATTGCATGGTACCCATTCCACGGGTCTCAACTCTCCAGGTTTAAGGGATTCTTCCTTCAGCTAAAACATGCATGTGGAACCCAGAGTATGATCAACCGTGTGATTGGGAGACGTGTTCAAATATGTCTCCGTTCTCGTCCCCTGGTACTCGGGTGCAACATTCCAGATGCTTTACTAACACTCTCCCGACTTGGAGAGTCAGTGCCTTTAACCTCCTGTTTGGCCCAGTTTGCAATTTCTGCGGAAGATGAACAGGAATAGGGAGAACCAATGAGAGACTAGGTGGAGGTGTCTGGACGGGCAAATTTAACTCTCATTTCCCACCAGGAAGAGGAATTAACCAAAGGCTCAGCGTGCCGTGCCGGAACCAGATTAGGGCCTGAAGCAATCCTGCGGTGTTGCGGCCAACTCACAAGAAAGCGAGTTGAAGAAAGGAGCTCAGGGGCACTGTAATTCACAAACCTGCAGAGTTATAAATGACAGCTATCGTCCAAAAATATACTGAAGTAAGGCTGCCAAGAGGACTTGAAAGCGGGGCAGAATTGCAGGAAACCGATTTCAGGAGGTATACTGGAATTGCATTTAAAGCATAGGAAAAGAGGCAGAACGTCCACAATGATGCACTTGGCCAAAAAGGGCGTATGCGTTTTTTCCTATTCAGGAAAAAACGCATACGCGCTTTTTGGCCAACCAAGCAAGCTTGCAAAGGAAATCTGCACTACAATGAAGTCTCACTTCCCCCCGGTCAAAAGGGCCATCTGAAAAAAGTGTAAAATCCAGAAAGGAAGGACAGGCCATGGAGAACTGGGGGCCTTGTTATGCTGATGGGCGGGATGTAAATTGCCAACAGTCACTAGGCAGAAGTGTATGGTGTTTCCTGAAACATCTAAAAAACAAAGCAACAGAGCCTAGCGCACTTCCACTTATGGTCCTATAGCTTAAGGAAATTAAAATCAAAAAGACACAGCCACCCCAAAGTTTGGGACGGCTCTGTATACAAGAACCTCGTTTATGGTACAAGTTCAATATCGCAGAAAGTGAAAAATGGATGAAGAAGTTTGGTACTTACGTACAATGCAATATCACTCAGCAATGACATCTATGTCATCAGGCCCGTAGCAGCATAATGAGTGCATTCAGGTATGATGATTCTAACTGAAATAAGTCACACAGAAAAAGAAACATCATAAGATATCACTAATACACGGAATGTAAACTTGGCTACACAGGAACTGGATTACAAAACAGAACAGGGTCTCAAATTTAGAAAACCAACTTATGCTTGCTTAAGGGGAAAGGTGAGTTGGGGTGCTGCATAAAACCAGAGATTGAAATGAGCACAGATAAAGTTCCTTAAGCCAAATATGGAATAGACAAGAGCTACTCCTTGCTCAACGAAATGGACTCAACACCCCATATTAAACGCCTAAGAATGTACCTGACTAGTAAGTATCTTAAAACCTATGGATTGCTATGTCTCCGAAAGAGAATCAAGTGTGTGTACAGGGGCATAAACGCAGCAGTGATAGGATTGGAGAGGTTCGGTGAGCAAATGAAGACCCTCTGAATTCATATTGCATGGTACCCATTCCACGGGTCTCAACTCTCCAGGTTTAAGGGATTCTTCCTTCAGCTAAAACATGCATGTGGAACCCAGAGTATGATCAACCGTGTGATCGGGAGACGTGTTCAAATATGTCTCCGTTCTCGTCCTCTGGTACTCGGGTGCAACATTCCAGACGCTTTACTAACACTCTCCCGACTTGGAGAGTCAGTGCCTTTAACCTCCTGTTTGGCCCAGTTTGCAATTTCTGCGGAAGATGAACAGGAATAGGGAGAACCAATGAGAGACTAGCTGGAGGTGTCTGGACGGGCAAATTTAACTCTCATTTCCCACCAGGAAGAGGAATTAACCAAAGGCTCAGCGTGCCATGCCGGAACCAGATTAGGGCCTGAAGCAATCCTGCGGTGTTGCGGCCAGCTCACAAGAAATCGAGTTGAGGAAAGGAGCTCCGGGACACTGTAATTCACAAACCTGCAGAGTTATAAATGACAGCTATCGTCCAAAAATATACCGAAGTAAGGCTGCCAAGAGGACTTGAAAGTGGGGCAGAATTGCAGGAAACCGATTTCAGGAGGTAGACTGGAATTGCATTGAAAGCATAGGAAAAGAGGCAGAACGTCCACAATGATGCACTTGGCCAAAAAGGGCGTATGCGTTTTTTCCTGAATATATTCAGGAAAAAACGCATACGCCCTTTATGGCCAACCAAGCAAGCTTGCAAAGGAAATCTGCACTACAATGAAGTCTCACTTCCCCCGGGTCAATAGGGCCATCTGAAAAAAGTGTAAAATCCAGAAAGGCAGGACAGGCCATGGAGAACTGGGAGCCTTGTTATGCTGATGGGCGGGATGTAAATTGCCAACAGCCACTCGGGAGAAGTGTATGTGTTTCCTGAAACATCTAAAAAACAAAGCAACAGAGCCTAGGGCACTTCCACTTATGGTCCTATAGCTTAGGGAAATGAAAATCAAAAAGACACAGCCACCCCAAAGTTTGGGACGGCTCTGTATACAAGAACCTCGTTTACGGTACAAGTTCAATATCGCAGAAAGTGAAAAATGGATAAAGAAGTTGTGGTACTTACGTACAATGCAATATCACTCAGCAATGACATCTATGTCATCAGGCCCGTAGCAGCATAATCAGTGCATTCAGGTATGATGATTCTAACTGAAATAAGTCACGCAGAAAAAGAAACATCATAAGCTATCTCTAATACACGGAATGTAAACTTGGCTACACAGGAACTGGATTACAAAACAGAACAGGGTCTCAAATTTAGAAAACCAACTTATGCTTGCTTAAGGGGAAAGGTGAGTTGGGGTGCTGCATAAAACCAGAGATTGAAATGAGCACAGATAAAGTTCCTTAAGCCAAATATGGAATAGACAAGAGCTACTCCTTGCTCAACGAAATGGACTCAACACCCCATATTAAACGCCTAAGAATGTACCTGACTAGTATGTATCTTAAAACCTATGGATTGCTATGTCTCCGAAAGAGAATCAAGCGTGTGTACAGGGGCATAAACGCAGCAGTGGTAGAATTGGAGAGGTTCGGTGAGCAAATGAAGACCCTTTGAAGTCATATTGCACGGTACCCATTCCACGGGTCTCAACTCTCCAGCTTTAAGGGATTCTTCCTTCAGCTAAATCATGCATGTGGAACCCAGAGTATGATCAACCATGTGATCGGGAGACGTGTTCAAATATGTCTCCGTTCTCGTCCCCTGTTTCTCGGGTGCAACATTCCAGACGCTTTACTAACACTCTCCCGACTTGGAGAGTCAGTGCCTTTAACCTCCTGTTTGGCCCAGTTTGCAATTTCTGCGGAAGATGAACAGGAATAGGGAGAACCAATGAGAGACTAGCTGGAGGTGTCTGGACGGACAAATTTAACTCTCATTTCCCACCAGGAAGAGGAATTAACCAAAGGCTCAGCGTGCCGTGCCGGAACCAGATTAGGACCTGAAGCAATCCTGCGGTGTTGCGGCCAGCTCACAAGAAAGCAAGTTGAAGAAAGGAGCTCAGGGTCACTGTAATTCACAAACCTGCAGAGTTATAAATGACAGCTATCGTCCAAAAATATACTGAAGTAAGGCTGCCAAGAGGACTTGAAAGCGGGGCAGAATTGCAGGAAACCGATTTCAGGAGGTAGACTGGAATTGCATTTAAAGCATAGGAAAAGAGGCAGAACGTCCACAATGATGCACTTGGCCAAAAAGGGCGTATGCGTTTTTTCCTGAATATATTCAGAAAAAAACGCATACGCCCTTTTTGGCCAACCAAGCAAGCTTGCAAAGGAAATCTGCACTACAATGAAGTCTCACTTCCCCCGGGTCAAAAGGGCCATCTGAAAAAAGTGTAAAATCCAGAAAGGCAGGACAGGCCATGGAGAACTGGGAGCCTTGTTATGCTGATGGGCGGGATGTAAATTGCCAACAGCCACTCAGGAGAAGTGTATGTGTTTCCTGAAACATCTAAAAAACAAAGCAACAGAGCCTAGGGCACTTCCACTTATGGTCCTATAGCTTAGGGAAATGAAAATCAAAAAGACACAGCCACCCCAAAGTTTGGGACGGCTCTGTTTACAAGAACCTCGTTTACGGTACAAGTTCAATATCGCAGAAAGTGAAAAATGGATGAAGAAGTTGTGGTACTTACGTACAATGCAATATCACTCAGCACTGACATCTATGTCATCAGGCCCGTAGCAGCATAATGAGTGGATTCAGGTATGATGATTCTAACTGAAATAAGTCACACAGAAAAAGAAACATCATAAGATATCACTAATACACGGAATGTAAACTTGGCTACACAGGAACTGGATTACAAAACAGAACAGGGTCTCAAATTTAGAAAACCAACTTATGCTTGCTTAAGGGGAAAGGTGAGTTGGGGTGCTGCATAAAACCAGAGATTGAAATGAGCACAGATAAAGTTCCTTAAGCCAAATATGGAATAGACAAGAGCTACTCCTTGCTCAACGAAATGGACTCAACACCCCATATTAAACACCTAAGAATGTACCTGACTAGTAAGTATCTTAAAACCTATGGATTGCTATGTCTCCGAAAGAGAATCAAGCGTGTGTACAGGGGCATAAACGCAGCAGTGATAGGATTGGAGAGGTTTGGTGAGCAAATGAAGACCCTTTGAAGTCATACTGCATGGTACCCATTCCACGGGTCTCAACTCTCCAGGTTTAAGGGATTCTTCCTTCAGCTAAAACATGCATGTGGAACCCAGAGTATGATCAACCGTGTGAACGGGAGACGTGTTCAAATATGTCTCAGGTTTCCTCCCCTGGTACTCGGGTGCAACTTTCCAGATGCTTTACTAACACTCTCACCACTTGGAGAGTCAGCGCCTTTAACCTCCTGTTTGGCCCAGTTTGCAATTTCTGTGAAAGATGAACAGGAATAGGGAGAACCAATGAGAGACTAGCTGGAGGTGTCTGGACGGGCAAATTTAACTCTCATTTCCCACCAGGAAGAGGAAATAACCAAAGGCTCAGCGTGCCGTGCCGGAACCAGATTAGGGCCTGAAGCCATCCTGCGGTGTTGCGGCCAGCTCAAAAGAAAGCGAGTTGAAGAAAGGAGCTCAGGGGCACTGTAATTCACAAACCTGCAGAGTTATAAATGACAGCTATCGTCCAAAAATAGACTGAAGTAAGGCTGCCAAGAGGACTTGAAAGCGGGGCAGAATTGCAGGAAACCGATTTCAGGAGGTAGACTGGAATTGCATTGAAAGCATAGGAAAAGAGGCAGAACGTCCACAATGATGCTCTTGGCCAAAAAGGGCGTATGCGTTTTTTCCTGAATATATACAGGAAAAAACGCATACGCCCTTTTTGGCCAACCAAGCAAGCTTGCAAAGGAAATCTGCACTACAATGAAGTCTCACTTCCCCCCGGTCAAAAGGGCCATCTGAAAAAAGTGTAAAATCCAGAAAGGCAGGACAGGCCATGGAGAACTGGGAGCCTTGTTATGCTGATGGGCGGGATGTAAATTGCCAACAGTCACTAGGCAGAAGTGTATGGTGTTTCCTGAAACATCTAAAAAACAAAGCAACAGAGCCTAGGGCACTTCCACTTATGGTCCTATAGCTTAAGGAAATTAAAATCAAAAAGACACAGCCACCCCAAAGTTTGGGACGGCTCTGTATACAAGAACCTCGTTTATGGTACAAGTTCAATATCGCAGAAAGTGAAAAATGGATGAAGAAGTTTGGTACTTACGTACAATGCAATATCACTCAGCAATGACATCTATGTCATCAGGCCCGTAGCAGCATAATGAGTGCATTCAGGTATGATGATTCTAACTGAAATAAGTCACACAGAAAAAGAAACATCATAAGATATCACTAATACACGGAATGTAAACTTGGCTACACAGGAACTGGATTACAAAACAGAACAGGGTCTCAAATTTAGAAAACCAACTTATGCTTGCTTAAGGGGAAAGGTGAGTTGGGGTGCTGCATAAAACCAGAGATTGAAATGAGCACAGATAAAGTTCCTTAAGCCAAATATGGAATAGACAAGAGCTACTCCTTGCTCAACGAAATGGACTCAACACCCCATATTAAATGCCTAAGAATGTACCTGACTAGTAAGTATCTTAAAACCTAGGGATTGCTATGTCTCCTTAAGAGAATCAAGCGTGTGTACTGGAGCATAAATGCAGCAGTGATAGGATTGGAGAGGTTCGGTGAGCAAATGAAGACCCTTTGAAGTCATATTGCATGGTACCCATTACACGGGTCTCAACTCTCCAGGTTTAAGGTATTCTTCCTTCAGCTAAATCATGCATGTGGAACCCAGAGTATGATCAACCGTGTGATCGGGAGACGTGTTCAAATATGTCTCAGTTTTCGTCCCCTGGTATTCGGGTGCAACATTCCAGACGCTTTACTAACACTCTCCCGACTTGGAGAGTCAGTGCCTTTAACCTCCTGTTTGGCCCAGTTTGCAATTTCTGCAGAAGATGAACAGGAATAGGGAGAACCAATGAGAGACTAGCTGGAGGTGTCTGAACGGGCAAATTTAACTCTCATTTCCCACAGGGAAGAGGAATAAACCAAAAGCTCAGCGTGCCATGCCGGAAACAGATTAGGGCCTGAAGCCATCCTGTGGTGTTGCGGCCAGCTCACAAGAAAGCGAGTTGAAGAAAGGAGCTCAGGGGCTCTGTAATTCACAAACCTGCAGAGTTATAAATGACAGCTATCGTCCAAAAATATACTGAAGTAAGGCTGCCAAGAGGACTTGAAAGCGGGGCAGAATTGCAGGAAACCGATTTCAGGAGGTAGACTGGAATTGCATTGAAAGCATAGGAAAAGAGGCAGAACGTCCACAATGATGCACTTGGCCAAAAAGGGCGTATGCGTTTTTTCCTGAATATATTCAGGAAGAAACGCATACGCCCTTTTTGGCCAACCAAGCAAGCTTGCAAAGGAAATCTGCACTACAATGAAGTCTCACTTCCCCCCGGTCAAAAGGGCCATCTGAAAAAAGTGTAAAACCCAGAAAGGCAGAACAGGCCATGGAGAACTGGGAGCCTTGTTATGCTGATGGGCGGGATGTAAATTGCCAACAGACACTCGGGAGAAGTGTATGGTGTTTCCTGAAACATCTAAAAAACAAAGCAACAGAGCCTAGGGCACTTCCACTTATGGTCCTATAGCTTAGGGAAATTAAAATAAAAAAGACACAGCCACCCCAAAATTTGGGACAGCTCTTTTTACAGAAATCTCTTCTATGGCACAAGTTAAATATCCCAGAGAGCAAATAATGGATAAAGAAGTTGTGGTACTTATGTACAACAGAATACCACTCAGCAATTAAATCTATGTCACCAGGCCCGTACCAGCATAATGAGTGGATTGAGGCACGATGATTCTAAGTGAAATAAGTCACACAGAAAAAGAAACATCATAAGGTATCACTAATACACGGAATGTGAACTTGGCTACACATGAACTGAATTACAAAACAGAACAGGGTCTCAAATTTAGAAAACCAACTTATGCCTGCTTAAGGGGGAAGGTGAGTTGGGGTGCTGCATAAAAGCAGAGTTTGAAATTAGCACAGATACCGTTCCATAAGCCAAATATGTAATAGACAAGACCTACCGTTTGCTCAACGAAATGGATTCAACAATGAGGTATCACCTCACACCTGGTAGAATAGGCATCATAGAAAATCTACAAACAAAAAATGCTGGAAAGGGTGTGGAGAAAAGGAACCCTCTTCCACTATTGTTGGGAATATAAATTGATACAGTCATTATGGAGAACAATATGGAATTTCTTAAGAAACTAACAATAGAATTACCATATGATACAGCAATCCCTGTACTGGACATATACCCAGACAAAACCATAAATCAAAAAGAGTCATTCACCGCAATGTTCATTGCATCACTATTTACAATATCGAGGTAATGGAAGCAACCTAAATGCCCACAGACAGACGAATGCATAAAGCTGTGGTACTTATATAAAATGGAATATTACTAAGCCATGAAAAGGAATGAAATTGGGTCATTTGTAGAGACGTCGATGGATCTAGAGACTGTCATACAGAGTGAAGTAAGTCAAAAAGAGAAAAACAAATCTTGTATATTCATGCATATATGTGGAACCTAGAAAAACTGTACAGATTAACCATTTTGCAAGGCATAAATAGAGCAACAGATGTAGACAACAAACGTATGGACAACAAGGCGGGAAAGCTGTTGGGGGGGTGGTGGTGGGAGGAGTTGAGAGACTGGGATTGGCATGTATACATTTATATGTATAAAATAGATAACCAATAAGAACCTGCTGTATAAAAATATAAAATAAAATTCAAAATTAAAAAGAAATAAAATTTAAAAAATAAAACAGAAAAAACAATTATTCCCTGCACATACATGTATTTATATGAATAAATTATTTCCATGCTTATATCTGTAAATACAAAAAAGAGGAATAAAATCTACCTTGAACCAAAAACGAAAAAGAGAAAAAAACACAGAACCCACCAGTTACACAGAGGAAAACCGTATCAGGGCACTTGCTCCAGTTGTAAACAATTCTGAAGTTGGTCAGTGGTGGGGAATCGTCTCCCATTCAGCCAGCAGCCCCCACGCAACAAGCGTCCTCATTGCAAAGCTGGGGCACCGTGCCGAGGCATCTGTGAGTAAACGTGAGCTGAGCCCCAGGCCAGTTGCTGCTGAACTATTCCCACCCGTCCCAGGTAAAACACCTGAATATATACAAGGACTTGAAAGCCTAGAGGAAGGGCCATAGAGCCACACGAGTGACAGCATGCTGGCCGACTTGGTGCCTGCAGGCCAGCCAGGATGGTCCTGGCCCTGGGTGCTCTTCTGGAAGATTTCCATTTCCCTGCCTGAGATACCCGTCCTGTCCCTGCCCCCACTGCTTTTTTCCTTCCTCACCTCTGCCCAGGGAGAAATTCCAGCAGCAGGTATGGGTGACACATCCTCTTCTTTAGCAGGTGGCAGCCTGGCAACTGCTGCAGAAAGTCCAGCAGAGCCCCACTCACACTGGGCCACCCACAAAGCCGTGGCCTCTCACTCCCTCCCACCAGCCCAGCCCCGAGACTGCTGACAGGGCAGAGAAAATGGCGTCAGGCACGGCTGCAGGGGCTCTTGCTGCCTGGAGTGGTATTTATATTGATCTCAACCCAGGCACACCTGGGGAGGGCTGGCCGGCATGGTAAGGCTGCCCAGGTCAGCCAATCATCACCCCTCAGGGGCTCACAGTTGCAGAAAATGGAACTTGCTGAACCAGCCAGGTCCAAGGAACAGGTGTGGGCTCCTGAGAGTCAGGATAGACAAGGGGCTGCAGCTTTGGCTTGTTTTCTAATCATTTTATCTGGCCCATGAGTGGGAGACAACTTTAAGAAAACCCTCTCCTAATGAGAGGAACCCAGGAGTCAGGGAGAGGAGGGGTGGGTGGTGGTTGGAGACAGAGGCCTGGTGCCCCGGGTGCAGTGGAAGTCTCTGGAAGACCAGGTGGAGGGAGGCCTCACGGAGTGATGCCCAGGGTCACAGACCTGTCGCAGCTGCTGTTTGTTAGTTCAAGTCCTGCTCTGAGGTGCTCTGTGTCAGCTCTGAGCGACAGGTGAGCTGGGGGTGCTCTGCAATGAGGGCTATGTGCACGGTTCCTGTGTGCCCAGCCCTGCCACGGTACCTGCAAGGGTAGCTCTGTATCCTGGGAGGGGCCTGACCACGAGAGCCCCGTGGGCTGGGGTGGGGGTGCGGTACCTGCCCAGGTGAGCTCCATATTCTGGGATTGGTCTGACCACGAGAGCCCCATGGGCTGCTGGGGACCTGGTAAAGGATGTCAGGACAGTCAGTGAAGCCACCGAGGATATACCTCCAGTTGCTCCTAATTCCTACACCCTGCTGGTCATTCTACCAACCACCAGGACATGGTATTCTGTATTAGTCTTCAATGATGCCTTCTTTTGTATTCCATTAGTCCCAGAGTCACAAGAAATTTTGGCTTGTGAGTGGCAGGACTCAACATACAACTAAACAATACTTCCGGGCCGTCTGGACCCAAGGGTGCAAAAGTTCCCACACCGTCTTTGGGGAAAGCTTAGCTAAAGACCTAAAAGTTCTACCTCTGGAAAAGGAAACCCTCCTTCAATATGCAGATGACATTCTGATCGCCAGCCCTACTAAGGAGGCCTCTGAACTACCAAGACAATAAAGGATAGAAGTTGTCCAAGAAAAAGCTCAAATATCACAGACTGCAGTGACCTGCCTGGGCTTCATTCTCACAGAAGGTCAGAGAAGCCCATCCCAGGAAAGGGAAGAAACCATTTTCAGCCTTACCCCTTTCTAAAACTAGAAGACAGCTTAGGGGTTCCTGGGGAGGCCAGGGTTTGCTGCTTCTGGATCCCTAACTACAGTCTACTAGCTGGGCCTCTATATGAAACACTGAAAGGAAAAGATGATGATCCTTTTGAATAGAATCCAGAAGTGGCCTTTCAAGAATGGAAAGAGCAGTCAATTCAGACCCTTGCCCTGGAACTCCCTAATTTAGCTAAACCCTTTGACCTTTACATTCCCGGTGAAAGGTGAATCGCCATTGAAGAATTAGTGCAAAAACTGGGACCACTTGAAATGGAACAATGCAAGAATGCCATCCAGGTAGGATAAACTACGGTCACTAAGGGGCTTGGCCCACTGCCACATCTGGCCAAGATACTGGCGGTATCTAAAAACCTGGAAATCAGCAGCCCAAAAGGCCACCTCCCTCCTAAGGGAAAAGGACCCCACGTGGTGATCCTAACCACCAACCATGCCCTGAAGTTGCAGGGTTCGCTCCGTGGGCACACCGACCTCGAGTGAGGAGGCCCTCCAACTCCAACATCCAGAGAGATAACCGGGGGCAACAGGGCACCATGACGACTCGTGTGAACATCACTTGACCTGGAGTTTCTCTCATAAAACAACAAGGGTGTGTCCCAAAAGAGTAGACTACTGCTTGCAGGACTTACTGCACCCAGAGGGGAGCTAATAATCTTGGCGGGGGAACCGTATATCACACTGTCACCATAGAAAAGCCTACAGACACCGTGATGATGGTGGCCAATAAGACCGGCTGGACTCCTGTTTACTTCAAAAGGCTGTTGACTCAGTAGCCATCATGGTCCTTATCACCACTGACCCTGGACTGTCTGGGAGTTGAGCGGGCAGGGCTCTGACACCTGGTGCTGTTTGTACGTTAATTCAGGGGCCTAATTGAAGAAAGCGCAGACTACTGGTCAGAGCATCTAGGCTGGCAGAAACGGTCAGCCTAAGGTGGCCGAACAAATGTGGGGCGGGGTGAAACCGGCCCCCACAGCGTCTCTGCACATCTCTTTCCTGGACCCTTAAAGGTCATTAGAATCTATAACACTTCCAATGCTGGTGCTCAGGTGGACGAGCAGGGAGGCAGGGGTCCTGGGGACAATCAACGTCACCGGGAGGCTGTTGGGGAGAAGCTCTGACCCTCGCCCCAGGGTATGAGGGCTCCCAACTCAGCACTCAGCAGTTACAGAAGAAGGGTCTGCACCCTCAGCACTCCAAGAATGAGGAACGGGACAAAAGGCAGAGGAGGGGTTTGTCCCCAGCAAAGCCCATTAAAAATCCCTGAGAGATAAAAATAGAATCTGGGCAATAAAGTCAAGTCTAACCTATTTTATCCTTTGTGCTTTGTCTAATTTCACGTGCTCCTAGGGTCCCGCATGCAGAGGTTCCACACCCGGCACTTCAGACCAGATTTCCTAGTGCAGAATGGCTGGGTCGACACCTCAGCTCCTGGGGCCCAGTGCAGACTCCACGATATAGAGCCTGAGCTACAGCCAACCCGGCCCTCGAGAGCTCCGCCGCCTCCCTCCCTCCCACTGACTCTGACAGGATCTCTACACAGCAGCCCAGCCCACAGCCCACGGGGTAGTGCATGCTCTCACCTCTCCATTCTCTGATCAAAATATAAAGTTTCCTTTGCTTGTGAACCAAACTCAGTCTCGATCTGTTGGCCCCAATGACACTGGGCAGGGGGACACTTGTTGGGGTCCACTCTGGAGGATCAGTAACAGAAATTGAGACTATTGTAACCTCAATGAACAGATGTGTGAGCCAAACTGTAGTTAACATAGAACAGTGTATAAGGCTCGGGTAAAATAAGATGTTTCTAACACTTCCATTTGATATTTCCATCACTTTTTATAAGCAAGTTCAGTGAAAAGGTTTGTCTTATTTGTCAGGTCAATATTAGAGAAACGAAGTGATTTCTTTCCAAGGATGTACATCTAATAATCTTGGTTAAACCTTCAATCTTGTTTTAAATGCTTTTCCATTGAAAATGATACCTCTCTTTCAGCTCCCCCATTTCTGAGAAGTATAAAATCTTATAATTTATTATTACCAAAGGGGAAAGGTGGGAGGAGGGATAAATTAACAGTTTGGAATTAACACATACACACTGCTATGTATAAAATAGATCATCAACAAGGAACTACTGTATAGCACAGGGAACTACACTCAACATTTTGCAATAACCTATAAGGGGAAATAATCTGAAAAAGAATAGATATTTTTATTGACATCATCTATCAATGATAGTTAAAGTGTAGCCTAAGGGAAGCTGGTGGTGAGTGCTTCTGACCCTGAAGACTTCAATCATCTAAAGTTTGGACTCTGCCTACTTCCCCAGGCCCTTAATGAACATATGTGTAGCCGTAGCTTAAAAACTTCCCCAGTTTGGGTTTCGGGGAGACACTGATTTTGAAAAAGCCCTGGTGTTCTCCTTACATGAATGGGACTCTTCCTACTGCTAAAACATGGCTGTCACACCCAGAGGATGGTATACCGTCTGATCGGGAAGAGTTTGGAAAAGGCATCTCATCTCCTCATCTCCTGGTGCTCGGGTTCACCCCTCCAGCGTCTTTACTAACAGTCTCCCCACTTGGAGATGTCAGCACTGTCAACATCCTGTTGCGTACAGTTTGGAATTTGTCCAGAGGATGAAGCGGAAGGATGAGGAACAATGAGAGACAAGTCCTAGGTGTTCAGACAGGCACATGTCACTCTAATTTCCAATCAGGAAGACGAATTGACCAAAGGCTAGGGTTGCCCATGGAAACAGTATAGGGCTTGAGGAAATCCCGCTGCTTTGTGGCCAGTTCCCATAAACACAAGTTGAACAATGGAACTCAGGGGCAGTAAAATTCACAAAACTGCAGAGTTGAAAATATCCATCACTGAAAAATGTCTTGAGGAAAGTCAGAGAAAAGGACTTGTAAGCAAGGGAGAATGGCAGGAAAGGGATTTGAGGAGGTAGAAAGGACTCGCCATTAAGCACAAGAAAAGGAGCTGAACATTGCCAACATTACAGTTGGCCAAAAAGGGTGTATGCGTTTTTTTTTCTGTATATATTCAAGAAAAGGGCATACACTTTTTTAGCCAACCAAACAGGTGGGCACTGGAAGTCAATACTACAAAAGATATCACTTCGCATCAGTCAGAAGAGCCATCCTCATAAAGCGTAAACAACAGAAATGCAGGACAGGGCAACGAGAAGAGGGAGCCCTGTGAGACTTATAGTGGAAATGTATATTGCCAACGGCCATTCTGGAGAAGTGTATTGTGTTTACTAAAGCATCTAAAAAATGAGCTACAGAGCATAGGGCACTTGCACTCATGGGCGTATATCTTGGGAAAAACAAAAATCGAGAGGACACAGGCACCCCAATGTTTACCCCCTCTCTGTTTAAAAGATCCTCGACTAGGATATAACTTAAATGTCTCTGGAGGGAAAAAATGGATAGAGATGTGGTACTTAGGT
Organism: Globicephala melas; assembly: GCF_963455315.2. NCBI lineage: Eukaryota > Metazoa > Chordata > Mammalia > Artiodactyla > Delphinidae > Globicephala > Globicephala melas. Next base: position 65,518 of record NW_027207328.1, read on the forward strand.
AGAGTGGAATATTATTCAGCCTGGAAATCAATGAAATATGGCCAGTTGTAACAACTCCGGAGGAGTTACGTATGATCATTCTAAGTGACAGAATTCAAAAAGAAAAAGACACATATCATAAGATATCACTTAAAGGTGGAATCCAAAATGGCTACACATGAAATAAATTACAAAACAAAAACATAGTCAAATATGTAGAAAACACGCATAAGGCTGCTAAACGGGAAAGGTGGGGAGGGGTGAGGCATCATCCAGGAGGTTGAAATTAGCAAAGATACCATTCCAAATACCAAACTGATAATCAACAAGGCCTACACGGTAGCTAAAAGAACTGCACTCAGCACACTCAAGTCACCGGAAAAGAATATATACGACTGGTAAGAATCTGAAAAAGAATTTATTGATGACTCTCTGTACGTGAATCAAGTGGATGTACAGCAGCAAGAAACAGAGCTTTGAAAATCAGCTGTAACCAATATAGTAATAAATTGAAAAAAATAAACGACAGAGAGACAGAGAAAACCTCTTACAACTTTTCCTCAGGGACGGTGATGCAACATGGATTGAACACATCTAGACCCACAGCAGGATGAGACATAAGGCTGGAAACTGTTTGCGCTAAGAGAAATGTGAGGTTGGGTGAGGAAATGCACACCCTTTAAAGTAATACTACCTGGTACCCATTCAATGGGTCCCAAATCTGCAGGTTCAAGGGATCTTCCTACAGCTAAAACATGCATGGAAAACCCAGAGGACTGTACACCATGTGATCGGGAGATGTGTCTAAAATGCACCTCATTTATCCTCTCCTGGTGCTCCTGTTCACCATTCCAGCCACGTTACTTAGAATCTCCCCACTTGGAGAATCAGCACATTTCAACTTCTGTTTCACACATTTTGCAAATTGTGAGGAGGATGAACGGGAAGAGGGGGAACCAATGAGAGAATAGTTGTAGGGGTTTGGACGGGCACATATCACTCTAATTTCCCATTAAGAATAAGAATTAAAGAAAGGCTCAGCCTGCCTCGCCGGAGCCAAAATAGAGCCTGAAGCAATCCTGCCGGTTTGAGGCCAGCTCACAAAAGAACAACTTAAAAAATGGAGCTCAGGGTCACTGCAATTCACAAACCTGCAGAGTTATAAATGAAAACTAACGTCCAAAAATATGTTGAGGTAAGGCAAAGAAGAGGATCTGAATGCAAGACAGAATTGCAAGAAACAGATTTCAAGAGATAGATTGGACTCGTCTTTAACGCACATGAAAAGCGGCAGAATTTCGACAATGATGCAGTTGGCCCAAAAGGGCGTATGCGTTTTTTCCTGATTATATCCAGGAAAAAACGCATACGCACTTTATGGGCAACGAAGCAAGCAAGCAATGCAAATGTGCACAACAAAGAAGTCTCACTTCCCACCGGTCAAAAGGGCCATCCTAAAAAATTGTAAAAACCAGAAATGCAGGACAGGCCATGGAGAACAGGGAGCCTTTATACGCTGATGGGCAGTGTGTGAACTGCCGAGAGCCACTCTGGAGAAGTGTATGGTGGTTCCTAAATCATCTAAAAAACAGAGCTACAGAGCATAGGACACTTCCAATCATGGGAGTATATCTAGGGAAGTCTAAAAATCAACAAGACACAAGCACACCACAGTTTAGGGCTACTCTGTTTACAAGAACCTCAACTTCAGTACACCTTAAATATCCCAGGAAAGAGAACAATGGATAAAGAAGATGTGGTACTTATGTACAATGGAATATCTCTTCACCATGAAATCAATGTAATAAGGCTAGTAGAAGGATAAAGAGTGGATTTAGGTCCGATAATACTACTTGAAATAAGTCAAACAGAAAAAGAAACATATCATAAGATATCACTTATAGAGGGAGGGTAAATATGGCTGCACAAGAAATGAATTACAGAACAGAACAGTGTCTCACATTTAGAAAACACACTTATGTCAGCTTAAGGGGAAAGGAGAGGTGGGGTGATGCATAAAACAAGAGTTTGAAATTAGCACAGATACCGTTCAATAAACCAAATAGGTATTAGACAAGATCTACACCTTGCTCAATGAACTGGCCTCAACACACCCTATACACCGCAGAGAAATATATCTGAGTAATAAGAATCTTAAAACCCATGTATTGATATATCTCCATAAGGGAATCAAGTGTGTGCAGAGCGGCACAAACACAGCAGTGAAAATGAGCTAAACCCCATTATAGAAATAAATTTTAAAAAGAAAACGCTGAAACAATGAAAGAGAAAAATTCTTACAAAATTCGCTCAGGGGCTGTGATGCAACCTGGATTGACCACATATAAACCCACAGCTGGATAAGACATAAGGCTGGACACTTGGGGCTGAGAGGATTGGTGAGCTTTGGTGAGCAACTGCCGAAAGTTTAATGCAATACTTCATGCTACTCAGTCCAAGGGTCCCAACACTCCAGGTTGAAGGGAATCTTCCTACAGCTAAACCATGCTTGGGAAACCCAGCGACTGGTATACCATATGATCGGGAAAGGTTTCTAAAACGCACCTCATTTTTCCTCTCCTGGGGCTGCGGATCGACATTCCAGCCGCTTTACTAACAACATCCCCACATGGAGTCAATGCCTTTAAGTTCTGGTATCGCACAGTCTGCAGTTAGTGTGGAGGATGAATGGGAATAGGGGGAACCAGTGAGAAACAAGCTGTAGCGGTTTCAATGGGCACATGTCACTCTAATGCCACATCAGTAAGAAGAATTAACCAAAGGCACAGCAAGGTGCCCCAGAAGAAAAATAGGGCTTCAAGGAATCCTGTGGTTATGGGGCAAGACCACAAAAATAAGAGCTGAAAAGTGGGGCTAAGGGCCACCACAATTCAAAAACCTGCAGAGTTATAAAGGCCAACTATTTTCAAAAAATATATTGAGGTAAGGCTATGAAGAGACATTGAAAGCAAGGCAGAAGTGCAGGAAACCGATTTCAGGAGGTAGACTGGAATTGCATTGAAAACATATGAAGAGAGTCAGAACCTCGACAATGAGGCACTTGGCCAAAAAGGGCGTATGTGTTTTTTCCTGAATATATTCAGGAAAAAACGCATACACACTTGTTGGCCAACCAAGCAAGCTTGCAAAGGAAATGTGCACTACAATGAAGTCTCACTTCCACCTGGTCAAAAGGGCCATCTGAAAAAAGTGTAAAATCCATAAAGGCACGACAGGGCATGGAGAACTGGGAGCCTTCTTATGCTGATGGGCGGGATGTAAATTGCCAACAGCCACTCTGGAGAAGTGTATGGTGTTTCCTGAAACATCTAAAAAACAAAGCAACAGAGCCTAGGGCACTTGAACTTATGGTCCTATAGATTAGGGGAATTAAAATTAAAAAGACACAGCCACCCCAAAGTTTGGGACGGCTCTGTTTACAAGAACCTCGTTTACGGTACAAGTTCAATATCGCAGAAAGTGAAAAATGGATAAAGAAGTTGTGGTACTTACGTACAATGCAATATCACTCAGCAATGAAATCTATGTCATCAGGCCCTTAGCAGCACAATGAGTGGATTCAGGTATGATGATTCTAACTGAAATAAGTCACACAGGAAGCGAGAACCAATGAGAGACTAGCTGGAGGTGTCTGGACGGGCAAATTTAACTCTCATTTCCCACCAGGAAGAGGAATTAACCAAAGGCTCAGCGTGCCGTGCCGGAACCAGATTAGGGCCTGAAGCCATCCTGCGGTGTTGTGGCCAGGTCACAAGAAAGCGAGTTGAAGAAAGGAGCTCAGGGGCACTGTAATTCACAAACCTGCAGAGTTATAAATGACAGGTATCGTCCAAAAATATACTGAAGTAAGGCTGCCAAGAGGACTTGAAAGCGGGGCAGAATAGCAGGAAACCGATTTCAGGAGGTAGACTGGAATTGCATTGAAAGAATAGCAAAAGAGGCAGAACATCCACAATGATGCACTTGGCCAAAAAGGGTGTATGCGTTTTTTCCTGAATATATTCAGGAAAAAACGCATACGCCCTTTTTGGCCAACCAAGCAAGCTTGCAAAGGAAATCTGCATTACCATGAAGTCTCACTTCCCCCCGGTCAAACGGGTCATCTGAAAAAAGTGTAAAATCCAGAAAGGCAGGACAGGCCATGGAGAACTGGGAGCCTTGTTATGCTGATGGGCGGGATGTAAATTGCCAACAGACACTCGGGAGAAGTGTATGGTGTTTCCTGAAACATCTAAAAAACAAAGCAACAGAGCCTAGGGCACTTCCACTTATGGTCCTATAGCTTAGGGAAATTAAAATCAAAAAGACACAGCCACCCCTAAATTTGGGACGCCTCTGTTTACAAGAACCTTGTTTACCGTACAAGTTCAATATCACAGAAAGTGAAAAATGGATAAGGAACTTGTGGTACTTACGTACAATGCAGTATCACTCAGCAATGAAATCTATGTCATCAGGCCCTTAGCAGCACAATGAGTGGATTCAGGTATGATGATTCTAACTGAAATAAGTCACACAGAAAAAGAAAAAGCATAAGGTATCACTAATACACGGAATGTAAACTTGGCTACACAGGAACTGAATTACAGAACAGAACAGGGTCTCAAATTTAGAAAACCAACTTATGCTTGCTTAAGGGTAAAGGTGAGTTGGGGTGCTGCATAAAACCAGAGATTGAAATGAGCACAGATAAAGTTCCTTAAGCCAAATATGGAATAGACAAGAGCTACTCCTTGCTCAACGAAATGGACTCAACACCGCATATTAAACGCCTAAGAATGTACCTGACTCTTAAGTATCTTAAAACCTATGGATTGCTATGTCTCCGAAAGAGAATCAAGCATGTGTACAGGGACATAAACGCAGCAGTGATAGGATTGGAGAGGTTCGGTGAGCAAATGAAGACCCTTTGAAGTCATATTGCATGGTACCCATTCCACGGGTTTCAACTACCCAGGTTTAAGGTATTCTTCCTTCAGCTAAAACATGCATGTGGAACCTAGAGTATGATCAACCATGTGATCGGGAGACGTGTTCAAATATGTCTCAGTTTTCGTACCCTGGTACTCGGGTGCAACATTCCAGACGCTTTACTAACACTCTCCCGACTTGGAGAGTCAGTCCCTTTAACCTACTGTTTGGCCCAGTTTGCAATTTCTGCGGAAGATGAACAGGAATAGCGAGAACCAATGAGAGACTAGCTGGAGGTGTCTGGACGGGCAAATTTAACTCTCATTTCCCACCAGGAAGAGGAATTAACCAAAGGCTCAGCGTGCCGTGCCGGAACCAGATTAGGGCCTGAAGCCATCCTGCGGTGTTGTGGCCAGGTCACAAGAAAGCGAGTTGAAGAAAGGAGCTCAGGGGCACTGTAATTCACAAACCTGCAGAGTTATAAATGACAGCTATCGTCCAAAAATATACTGAAGTAAGGCTGCCAAGAGGACTTGAAAGCGGGGCAGAATTGCAGGAAACCGATTTCAGGAGGTAGACTGGAATTGCATTGAAAGAATAGCAAAAGAGGCAGAACATCCACAATGATGCACTTGGCCAAAAAGGGCGTATGCGTTTTTTCCTGAATATATTCAGGAAAAAACGCATACGCCCTTTTTGGCCAACCAAGCAAGCTTGCAAAGGAAATCTGCACTACCATGAAGTCTCACTTCCCCCCGGTCAAACGGGTAATCTGAAAAAAGTGTAAAATCCAGAAAGGCAGGACAGGCCATGGAGAACTGGGAGCCTTGTTATGCTGATGGGCGGGATGTAAATTGCCAACAGACACTAGGGAGAAGTGTATGGTGTTTCCTGAAACATCTAAAAAACAAAGCAACAGAGCCTAGGGCACTTCCACTTATGGTCCTATAGCTTAGGGAAATTAAAATCAAAAAGACACAGCCACCCCTAAATTTGGGACGCCTCTGTTTACAAGAACCTTGTTTACCGTACAAGTTCAATATCACAGAAAGTGAAAAATGGATAAGGAACTTGTGGTACTTACGTACAATGCAGTATCACTCAGCAATGAAATCTATGTCATCAGGCCCTTAGCAGCACAATGAGTGGATTCAGGTATGATGATTCTAACTGAAATAAGTCACACAGAAAAAGAAACATCATAAGATATCAGTAATACACGGAATGTAAACTTGGCTACACAGGAACTGAATTACAGAACAGAACAGGGTCTCAAATTTAGAAAACCAACTTATGCTTGCTTAAGGGTAAAGGTGAGTTGGGGTGCTGCATAAAACCAGAGATTGAAATGAGCACAGATAAAGTTCCTTAAGCTAAATATGGAATAGACAAGAGCTACTCCTTGCTCAACGAAATGGACGCAGCACCGCATATTAAATGCCTAAGAATGTACCTGACTAGTAAGTATCTTAAAACCTATGGATTGCTATGTCTCCGAAAGAGAATCAAGCATGTGTACAGGGGCATAAACGCAGCAGTGATAGGATTGGAGAGGTTCGGTGAGCAAATGAAGACCCTTTGAAGTCATATTGCATGGTCCCCATTCCACGGGTTTCAACTACCCAGGTTTAAGGTATTCTTCCTTCAGCTAAAACATGCATGTGGAACCTAGAGTATGATCAGTCATGTGATCGGGAGACGTGTTCAAATATGTCTCAGTTTTCGTACCCTGGTACTCGGGTGCAACATTCCAGACGCTTTACTAACACTCTCCCGACTTGGAGAGTCAGTCCCTTTAACCTCCTGTTTGGCCCAGTTTGCAATTTCTGCGGAAGATGAACAGGAATAGCGAGAACCAATGAGAGACTAGCTGGAGGTGTCTGGACGGGCAAATTTAACTCTCATTTCCCACCAGGAAGAGGAATTAACCAAAGGCTCAGTGTGCCGTGCCGGAACCAGATTAGGGCCTGAAGCCATCCTGCGGTGTTGCGGCCAGCACACAAGAAAGCGAGTTGAAGAAAGGAGCTCAGGGGCACTGTAATTCACAAACCTGCAGAGTTATAAATGACAGCTATCGTCCAAAAATAGACTGAAGTAAGGCTGCCAAGAGGACTTGAAAGCGGGGCAGAATTGCAGAAAACCGATTTCAGGAGGTAGACTGGAATTGCATTGAAAGCATAGGAAAAGAGGCAGAACGTCCACAATGATGCACTTGGCCAAAAAGGGCGTATGCGTTTTTTCCTGAATATATTCAGGAAAAAACGCATACGCCCTTTTTGGCCAACCAAGCAAGCTTGCAAAGGAAATCTGCACTACAATGAAGTCTCACTTCCTCCCGGTCAAAAGGGCCATCTGAAAAAAGTGTAAAATCCAGAAAGGCAGGACAGGCCATGGAGAACTGGGAGCCTTGTTATGCTGATGGGCGGGATGTAAATTGCCAACAGCCACTCGGGAGAAGTGTATGGTGTTTCCTGACACATCTAAAAAACAAAGCAACAGAGCCTAGGGCACTTCCACTTATGGTCCTATAGCTTAGGGAAATTAAAATCAAAAAGACACAGCCACCCCAAAGTTTGGGACGCCTCTGTTTACAAGAACCTCGTTTACAGTACAAGTTCAACATCGCAGAAAGTGAAAAATGGATAAAGAAGTTGTGGTATTTACTTACAAAGCAATATCACTCAGCAATGAAATCTGTCATCAGGCCCTTAGCAGCACAATGAGTGGATTCAGGTATGATGATTCTAACTGAAATAAGTCACACAGAAAAAGAAACATCATAAGATATCAGTAATACACGGAATGTAAACTTGGCTACACAGGAACTGAATTACAGAACAGAACACGGTCTCAAATTTAGAAAACCAACTTATGCCTGCTTAAGGGGAAAGGTGAGTTGGGGTGCTGCATAAAACCAGAGATTGAAATGAGCACAGATAAAGTTCCTTAAGCCAAATATGGAATAGACAAGAGCTACTCCTTGCTCAACGAAATGGACTCAACACCGCATATTTAACGTCTAAGAATGTACCTGACTAGTAAGTATCTTAAAACCTATGGATTGCTATGTCTCCGAAAGAGAATCAAGCATGTGTACAGGGGCATAAACGCAGCAGTGATAGGATTGGAGAGGTTCAGTGAGCAAATGAAGACCCTTTGAAGTCATATTGCATGGTACCCATTACACGGGTCTCAACTCTCCAGGTTTAAGGTATTCTTCCTTCAGCTAAAACATGCATGTGGATCCCAGAGTATGATCAACCATGTGAACGGGAGACGTGTTCAAATATGTCTCAGTTTTTCTCCCCTGGTACTCGGGTGCAACATTCCCGACGCTTTACTAACACTCTCCCGACTTGGAGAGTCAGTCCCTTTAACCTCCTGTTTGGCCCAATTTGCAATTTGTGCGGAAGATGAACAGGAATAGCGAGAACCAATGAGAGACTAGCTGGAGGTGTCTGGACGGGCAAATTTAACTCTCATTTCCCACCAGGAAGAGGAATTAACCAAAGGCTCAGCGTGCCGTGCCGGAACCAGATTAGGGCCTGAAGCCATCCTGCGGTGTTGCGGCCAGCTCAAAAAAAGCGAGTTGAAGAAAGGAGCTCAGGGGCACTGTAATTCACAAACCTGCAGAGTTATAAATGACAGCTATCGTCAAAAATAGACTGAAGTAAGGCTGCCAAGAGGACTTGAAAGCGGGGCAGAATTGCAGGAAACCGATTTCAGGAGGTAGACTGGAATTGCATTGAAAGAATAGGAAAAGAGGCAGAACGTCCACAATGATGCACTTGGCCAAAAAGGGCGTATGCGTTTTTTCCTGAATATATTCAGGAAAAAACGCATACGCACTTTTTGGCCAACCAAGCAAGCTTGCAAAGGAAATCTGCACTACAATGAAGTCTCCCTTCCCCCCGGTCAAAAGGGCCATCTGAAAAAAGTGTAAAATCCAGAAAGGCAGGACAGGCCATGGAGAACTGGGAGCCTTGTTATGCTGATGGGCGGGATGTAAATTGCCAACAGACACTCGGGAGAAGTGTATGGTGTTTCCTGAAACATCTAAAAAACAAAGCAACAGAGCCTAGGGCACTTCCACTTATGGTCCTATAGCTTAGGGAAATTAAAATCAAAAAGACACAGCCACCCCAAAGTTTGGAACGGCTCTGTTTACAAGAACCTCGTTTACAGTACAAGTTCAACATCGCAGAAAGTGAAAAATGGATAAAGAAGTTGTGGTATTTACTTACAAAGCAATATCACTCAGCAATGAAATCTATGTCAGCAGGCCCTTAGCAGCACAATGAGTGGATTCAGGTATGATGATTCTAACTGAAATAAGTCACACAGAAAAAGAAACATCATAAGATATCACTAATACACGGAATGTAAACTTGGCTACACAGGAACTGAATTACAGAACAGAAGAGGGTCTCAAATTTAGAAAACCAACTTATGCTTGCTTAAGGGGAAAGGTGAGTTGGGGTGCTGCATAAAACCAGAGATTGAAATGAGCACAGATAAAGTTCCTTAAGCCAAATATGGAATAGACAAGAGCTACTCCTTGCTCAACGAAATGGACTCAACACCCCATATTAAACGCCTAAGAATGTACCTGACTAGTAAGTATCTTAAAACCTATGGATTGCTATGTCTCCGAAAGAGAAACAAGCATGTGTACAGGGGCATAAACGCAGCAGTGATAGGATTGGAGAGGTTCGGTGAGCAAATGAAGACCCTTTGAAGTCATATTGCATGGTACTCATTCCACGGATTTCAACTACGCAGGTTTAAGGTATTCTTCCTTCAGCTAAAACATGCATGTGGAACCTAGAGTATGATCAACCATGTGATCGGGAGACCTGTTCAAATATGTCTCAGTTATCATACCCTGGTACTCGGGTGCAACATTCCAGACGCTTTACTAACACTCTCCCGACTTGGAGAGTCAGTCCCTTTAACCTCCTGTTTGGCCCAGTTTGCAATTTCTGCGGAAGATGAACAGGAATAGCGAGAACCAATGAGAGACTAGCTGGAGGTGTCTGGACGGGCAAATTTAACTCTCATTTCCCACCAGGAAGAGGAATTAACCAAAGGCTCAGCGTGCCGTGCCGGAACCAGATTAGGGCCTGAAGCAATCCTGCGGTGTTGCGGCCAGCTCACAAGAAAGCGAGTTGAGGAAAGGAGCTCAGGGGCACTGTAATTCACAAACCTGCAGAGTTATAAATGACAGCTATCGTCCAAAAATATACAGAAGTAAGGCTGCCAAGAGGACTCGAAAGCGGGGCAGAATTGCAGGAAACCGATTTCAGGAGGTAGACTGGAATTGCATTTAAAGCATAGGAAAAGAGGCAGAACGTCCACAATGATGCACTTGGCCAAAAAGGGCGTATGCGTTTTTTCCTGAATATATTCAGGAAAAAACGCATACGCCCTTTTTGGCCAACCAAGCAAGCTTGCAAAGGAAATCTGCACTACAATGAAGTCTCACTTCCCCCCGGTCAAAAGGGCCATCTGAAAAAAGTGTAAAATCCAGAAAGGCAGGACAGGCCATGGAGAACTGGGAGCCTTGTTATGCTGATGGGCGGGATGTAAATTGCCAACAGCCACTCGGGAGAAGTGTATGTGTTTCCTGAAACATCTAAAAAACAAAGCAACAGAGCCTAGGGCACTTCCACTTATGGTCCAATAGCTTAGGGAAATGAAAATCAAAAAGACACAGCCACCCCAAAGTTTGGGACGGCTCTGTTTACAAGAACCTCGTTTACGGTACAAGTTCAATATCGCAGAAACTGAAAAATGGATGAAGAAGCTGTGGTACTTACGTACAATGCAATATCACTCAGCAATGACATCTATGTCATCAGGCACGTAGCAGCATAATGAGTGGATTCAGGTATGATGATTCTACCTGAAATAAGTCACACAGAAAAAGAAACATCATAAGATATCACTAATACACGGAATGTAAACTTGGCTACACAGGAACTGGATTACAAAACAGAACAGGGTCTCAAATTTAGAAAACCAACTTATGCTTGCTTAAGGGGAAAGGTGAGTTGGGGTGCTGCATAAAACCAGAGATTGTAATGAGCACAGATAATGTTACGTAAGCCAAATATGGAATAGACAAGAGCTACTCCTTGCTCAACGAAATGGACTCAACACCCCATATTAAGCGCCTAAGAATGTACCTGACTAGTAAGTATCTTAAAACCTATGGATTGCTATATCTCCGAAAGGGAATCAAGCGTGTGTAGAGGGGAATAAACGCAGCAGTGATAGGATTGGAGAGGTTCGGTGAGCAAATGAAGACCCTTTGAAGTCATATTGCATGGTACCCATTCCACGGGTCTCAACTCTCCAGGTTTAAGGGATTCTTCCTTCAGCTAAAACATGCATGTGGAACTCAGAGTATGATCAACCGTGTGATCGGGAGACGTGTTCAAATATGTCTCCGTTCTCGTCCCCTGGTACTCGGGTGCAACATTCCAGACGCTTTACTAACACTCTCCCGACTTGGAGAGTCAGTGCCTTTAACCTCCTGTTTGGCCCAGTTTGCAATTTCTGCGGAAGATGAACAGGAATAGGGAGAACCAATGAGAGACTAGCTGGAGGTGTCTGGACGGGCAAATTTAACTCTCATTTCCCACCAGGAAGAGGAATTAACCAAAGGCTCAGCGTGCCGTGCCGGAACCAGATTAGGGCCTGAAGCAATCTTGCGGTGTTGCGGCCAGCTCACAAGAAAGCGAGTTGAAGAAAGGAGCTCAGGGGCACTGTAATTCACAAACCTGCAGAGTTATAAATGACAGGTATCGTCCAAAAATATACTGAAGTAAGGCTGCCAAGAGGACTTGAAAGCGGGGCAGAATTGCAGGAAACCGATTTCAGGAGGTAGACTGGAATTGCATTGAAAGCATAGGAAAAGAGACAGAACGTCCACAATGATGCACTTGGCCAAAAAGGGCGTATGCGTTTTTTCCTGAATATATTCAGGAAAAAACGCATACGCCCTTTTTGGCCAACCAAGCAAGCTTGCAAACGAAATCTGCACTACAATGAAGTCTCCCTTCCCCCCGGTCAAAAGGGCCATCTGAAAAAAGTGTAAAATCCAGAAAGGCAGGACAGGCCATGGAGAACTGGGAGCCTTGTTATGCTGATGGGCGGGATGTAAATTGCCAACAGACACTCGGGAGAAGTGTATGGTGTTTCCTGAAACATCTAAAAAACAAAGCAACAGAGCCTAGGGCACTTCCACTTATGGTCCTATAGCTTAGGGAAATTAAAATCAAAAAGACACAGCCACCCCAAAGTTTGGGACGCCTCTGTTTACAAGAACCTCGTTTACCGTACAAGTTCAACATCGCAGAAAGTGAAAAATGGATAAAGAAGTTGTGGTATTTACTTACAAAGCAATATCACTCAGCAATGAAATCTATGTCATCAGGCCCTTAGCAGCACAATGAGTGGATTCAGGTATGATGATTCTAACAGAAATAGGTCACACAGAAAAAGAAACATCATAAGATATCAGTAATACACGGAATGTAAACATGGCTATACAGGAACTGAATTACAGAACAGAAGAGGGTCTCAAATTTAGAAAACCAACTTATGCTTGCTTAAGGGGAAAGGTGAGTTGGGGTGCTGCATAAAACCAGAGATTGAAATGAGCACAGATAAAGTTCCTTAAGCCAAATATGGAATAGACAAGAGCTACTCCTTGCTCAACGAAATGGACTCAACACCCCATATTAAACGCCTAAGAATGTACCTGACTAGTAAATATCTTAAAACCTATGGATTGCTATGTCTCCGAAAGAGAATCAAGCGTGTGTAAAGGGGCATAAACGCAGGAGTGATAGGATTGGAGAGGTTCGGTGAGCAAATGAAGACCCTTTGAAGTCATATTGCATGGTACCCATTCCACGGGTCTCAACTCTCCAGGTTTAAGGTATTCTTCCTTCAGCTAAAACATGCATGTGGAACCTAGAGTATGATCAACCATGTGATCGGGAGACGTGTTCAAATATGTCTGAATTTTCGTACCCTGGTACTCAGGTTCAACATTCCAGACGCTTTACTAACACTCTCCCGACTTGGAGAGTCAGTCCCTTTAACCTACTGTTTGGCCCAGTTTGCAATTTCTGCGGAAGATGAACAGGAATAGCGAGAACCAATGAGAGACTAGTTGGAGGTGTCTAGACGGGCAAATTTAACTCTCATTTCCCACCAGGAAGAGGAATTAACCAAAGGCTCAGCGTGCCGTGCCGGAACCAGATTAGGGCCTGAAGCCATCCTGCGGTGTTGCGGCCAAGTCACAAGAAAGCGAGTTGAAGAAAGGAGCTCAGGGGCACTGTAATTCACAATCCTGCAGAGTTATAAATGACAGCTATCGTCCAAAAATAGACTGAAGTAAGGCTGCCAAGAGGACTTGAAAGCGGGGCAGAATTGCAGGAAACCGATTTCAGGAGGTAGACTGGAATTGCATTGAAAGCATAGGAAAAGAGGCAGAACGTCCACAATGATGCACTTGGCCAAAAAGGGCGTATGCGTTTTTTCCTGAATATATTCAGGAAAAAACGCATACGCCCTTTTTGGCCAACCAAGCAAGCTTGCAAAGGAAATCGGCACTACAATGAAGTCTCACTTCCCCCCGGTCAAAAGGGCCATCTGAAAAAAGTGTAAAATCCAGAAAGGCAGGACAGGCCATGGAGAACTGGGAGCCTTGTTATGCTGATGGGCGGGATGTCAATTGCCAACAGACACTCGGGAGAAGTGTATGGTGTTTCCTGAAACATCTAAAAAACAAAGCAACAGAGCCTAGGGCACTTCCACTTATGGTCCTATAGCTTAGGGAAATTAAAATCAAAAAGACACAGCCACCCCAAAGTTTGGGACGCCTCTGTTTACAAGAACCTCGTTTACCGTACAAGTTCAACATCGCAGAAAGTGAAAAATGGATAAAGAAGTTGTGGTATTTACTTACAAAGCAATATCATTCAGCAATGAAATCTATGTCATCAGGCCCTTAGCAGCACAATCAGTGGATTCAGGTATGATGATTCTAACTGAAATAAGTCACACAGAAAAAGAAACATCATAAGATATCAGTAATACACGGAATGTAAACTTGGCTACACAGGAACTGAATTACAGAACAGAACAGGGTCTCAAATTTAGGAAACCAACTTATGCCTGCTTAAGGGGAAAGGTGAGTTGGGGTGCTGCATAAAACCAGAGATTGAAATGAGCACAGATAAAGTTCCTTAAGCCAAATATGGAATAGACAAGAGCTACTCCTTGCTCAACGAAATGCACTCAACACCGCATATTAAACGCCTAAGAATGTACCTGACTAGTAAGTATCTTAAAACCTATGGATTGCTATGTCTCCAAAAGAGAATCAAGCGTGTGTACAGGGGCATAAAGGCAGCAGTGATAGGATTGGAGAGGTTCGGTGAGCAAATGAAGACCCTTTGAAGTCATATTGCATGGTACCCATTCCACGGGTTTCAACAACCCAGGTTTAAGGTATTCTTCCTTCAGCTAAAACATGCATGTGGAACCTAGAGTATGATCAACCATGTGATCGGGAGACGTGTTCAAATATGTCTCAGTTTTCGTACCCTCGTACTCGGGTGCAACATTCCAGACGCTTTACTAACACTCTCCCGACTTGGAGAGTCAGTCCCTTTAACCTCCTGTTTGGCCCAGTTTGCAATTTCTGCGGAAGATGAACAGGAATAGCGAGAACCAATGAGAGACTAGCTGGAGGTGTCTGGACGGGTAAATTTAACTCTCATTTCCCACCAGGAAGAGGAATTAACCAAAGGCTCAGCGTGGGGTGCCGGAACCAGATTAGGGCCCGAAGCCATCCTGCGGTGTTGCGGCCAGGTCACAAGAAAGCGAGTTGAAGAAAGGAGCTCAGGGCCACTGTAATTCACAAACCTGCAGAGTTATAAATGACAGCTATCGTCCAAAAATAGACTGAAGTAAGGCTGCCAAGAGGACTTGAAAGCGGGGCAGAATTGCAGGAAACCGATTTCAGGAGGTAGACTGGAATTGCATTGAAAGCATAGGAAAAGAGGCAGAACGTCCACAATGATGCACTTGGCCAAAAAGGGCGTATGCGTTTTTTCCTGAATATATTCAGGAAAAAACGCATACCCCCTTTTTGGCCAACCAAGCAAGCTTGCAAAGGAAATCTGCACTACAATGAAGTCTCAATTCCCCCCGGTCAAAAGGACCATCTGAAAAAAGTGTAAAATCCAGAAAGGCAGGACAGGC
Organism: Globicephala melas; assembly: GCF_963455315.2. Taxonomy (NCBI): domain Eukaryota; kingdom Metazoa; phylum Chordata; class Mammalia; order Artiodactyla; family Delphinidae; genus Globicephala; species Globicephala melas. Next base: position 80,713 of record NW_027207328.1, read on the forward strand.
CATGGAGAACTGGGAGCCATGTTTTGCTGATGGGTGGGATGTAAATTGCCAACAGACACTCGGGAGAAGTGTATGGTGTTTCCTGAAACATCTAAAAAACAAAGCAACAGAGCCTAGGGCACTTCCACTTATGGTCCTATAGCTTAGGGAAATTAAAATCAAAAAGACACAGCCACCCCAAAGTTTGGGAGGCCTCTCTTTACAAGAACCTCATTTCCCGTACAAGTTCAATATCACAGAAAGTGAAAAATGGATAAAGAACTTGTGGTACTTACGTACAATGCAGTATCACTCAGCAATAAAATCTATGTCATCAGGCCCGTAGCAGCATAATGAGTGGATTCAGGTACGATGATTCTAACTGAAATAAGTCACACAGAAAAAGAAACATCATAAGATATCACTAATACACGGAATGTAAACTTGGCTACACAGGAACTGAATTCCAAAACAGAACAGGGTCTCAAATTTAGAAAACCAACATATGCTTGCTTAAGGGGAAAGGTGAGTTGGGGTGCTGCATAAAACCAGAGATTGAAATGAGCACAGATAAAGTTCCTTAAGCCAAATATGGAATAGACAAGAGCTACTCCTTGCTCAACGAAATGGACTCAACACCGCATATTAAACGCCTAAGAATGTACCTGACTAGTAAGTATCTTAAAACCTATGGATTGCTATGTCTCCGAAAGAGAATCAAGCATGTGTACAGGGGCATAAAAGCAGCAGTGATAGGATTGGAGAGGTTCAGTGAGCAAATGAAGACCCTTTGAAGTCATATTGCATGGTACCCATTACAAGGGTCTCAACTCTCCAGGTTTAAGGTATTCTTCCTTCAGCTAAAACATGCATGTGGAACCCAGAGTATGATCAACCATGTGAACGGGAGACGTGTTCAAATATGTCTCAGTTTTTCTCCCCTGGTACTCGGGTGCAACATTCCCGACGCTTTACTAACACTCTCCCGACTTGGAGAGTCAGTCCCTTTAACCTCCTGTTTGGCCCAATTTGCAATTTCTGCGGAAGATGAACAGGAATAGCGAGAACCAATGAGAGACTAGCTGGAGGTGTCTGGACGGGCAAATTTAACTCTCATTTCCCACCAGGAAGAGGAATTAACCAAAGGCTCAGCGTGCCGTGCCGGAACCAGATTAGGGACTGAAGCCATCCTGCGGTGTTGCGGCCAGCTCAAAAGAAAGCGAGTTGAAGAAAGGAGCTCAGGGGCACTGTAATTCACAAACCTGCAGAGTTATAAATGACAGCTATCGTCCAAAAATAGACTGAAGTAAGGCTGCCAAGAGGACTTGAAAGCGGGGCAGAATTGCAGGAAACCGATTTCAGGAGGTAGACTGGAATTGCATTGAAAGCATAGGAAAAGAGGCAGAACGTCCACAATGATGCACTTGGCCAAAAAGGGCGTATGCGTTTTTTCCTGAATATATTCAGGAAAAAACGCATACGCACTTTTTGGCCAACCAAGCAAGCTTGCAAAGGAAATCTGCACTACAATGAAGTCTCACTTCCCCCCGGTCAAAAGGGCCATCTGAAAAAAGTGTAAAATCCAGAAAGGCAGGACAGGCCATGGAGAACTGGGAGGCTTGTTATGCTGATGGGCGGGATGTAAATTGCCAACAGACACTCGGGAGAAGTGTATGGTGTTTCCTGAAACATCTAAAAAACAAAGCAACAGAGCCTAGGGCACTTCCACTTATGGTCCTATAGCTTAGGGAAATTAAAATCAAAAAGACACAGCCACCCCAAAGTTTGGGACGCCTCTGTTTACAAGAACCTCATTTACAGTACAAGTTCAACATCGCAGAAAGTGAAAAATGGATAAAGAAGTTGTGGTATTTACTTACAAAGCAATATCACTCAGCAATGAAATCTATGTCATCAGGCCCTTAGCAGCACAATGAGTGGATTCAGGTATGATGATTCTAACTGAAATAGGTCACACAGAAAAAGAAACATCATAAGATATCACTAATACACGGAATGTAAACTTGGCTACACAGGAACTGAATTACAGAACAGAAGAGGGTCTCAAATTTAGAAAACCAACTTATGCTTGCTTAAGGGGAAAGGTGAGTTGGGGTGCTGCATAAAACCAGAGATTGAAATGAGCACAGATAAAGTTCCTTAAGCCAAATATGGAATAGACAAGAGCTACTCCTTGCTCAACGAAATGGACTCAACACCCCATATTAAACGCCTAAGAATGTACCTGACTAGTAAGTATCTTAAAACCTATGGATTGCTATGTCTCCGAAAGAGAAACAAGCATGTGTACAGGGGCATAAACGCAGCAGTGATAGGATTGGAGAGGTTCGGTGAGCAAATGAAGACCCTTTGAAGTCATATTGCATGGTACCCATTCCACGGATTTCAACTACGCAGGTTTAAGGTATTCTTCCTTCAGCTAAAACATGCATGTGGAACCTAGAGTATGATCAACCATGTGATCGGGAGACGTGTTCAAATATGTCTCAGTTTTCGTACCCTGGTACTCGGGTGCAACATTCCAGACGCTTTACTAACACTCTCCCGACTTGGAGAGTCAGTCCCTTTAACTTCCTGTTTGGCCCAGTTTGCAATTTCTGCGGAAGATGAACAGGAATAGGGAGAACGAATGAGAGACTAGCTGGAGGTGTCTGGACGGGCAAATTTAACTCTCATTTCCCACCAGGAAGAGGAATTAACCAAAGGCTCAGCGTGCCGTGCCGGAACCAGATTAGGGCCTGAAGCCATCCTGCGGTGTTGCGGCCAGCTCAAAAGAAAGCGAGTTGAAGAAAGTAGCTCAGGGGCACTGTAATTCACAAAGCTGCAGAGCTATAAATGACAGCTATCGTCCAAAAATATACTGAAGTAAGGCTGCCAAGAGGACTTGAAAGCGGGGCAGAATTGCAGGAAACCGATTTCAGGAGGTAGACTGGAATTGCATTGAAAGCATAGGAAAAGAGGCAGAACGTCCACGATGATGCACTTAGCCAAAAAGGGCGTATGCGTTTTTTCCTGAATATATTCAGGAAAAAACGCATACGCCCTTTTTGGCCAACCAAGCAAGCTTGCAAAGGAAATCTGCACTACAATGAAGTCTCACTTCCCCCCGGTCAAAAGGGCCATCTGAAAAAGTGTAAAATCCAGAAAGGCAGGACAGGCCATGGAGAACTGGGAGCCTTGTTATGCTGATGGGCGGGATGTAAATTGCCAACAGACACTCGGGAGAAGTGTATGGTGTTTCCTGAAACATCTAAAAAACAAAGCAACAGAGCCTAGGGCACTTCCACTTATGGTCCTATAGCTTAGGGAAATTAAAATCAAAAAGACACAGCCACCCCAAAGTTTGGGACGCCTCTGTTTACAAGAACCTCGTTTACAGTACAAGTTCAACATCGCAGAAAGTGAAAAATGGATAAAGAAGTTGTGGTATTTACTTACAAAGCAATATCACTCAGCAATGAAATCTATGTCATCAGGCCCTTAGCAGCACAATGAGTGGATTCAGGTATGATGATTCTAACTGAAATAAGTCACACAGAAAAAGAAACATCATAAGATATCAGCAATACACGGAATGTAAACTTGGCTATACAGGAACTGAATTACAGAACAGAAGAGGGTCTCAAATTTAGAAAACCAACTTATGCTTGCTTAAGGGGAAAGGTGAGTTGGGGTGCTGCATAAAACCAGAGATTGAAATGAGCACAGATAAAGTTCCTTAAGCCAAATATGGAATAGACAAGAGCTACTCCTTGCTCAACGAAATGGACTCAACACCGCATATTAAACGCCTAAGAATGTACCTGACTAGTAAATATCTTAAAACCTATGGATTGCTATGTCTCTGAAAGAGAATCAAGCATGTGTACAGGGGCATAAAGGCAGCAGTGATAGGATTGGAGAGGTTCGGTGAGCAAATGAAGACCCTTTGAAGTCATATTGCAAGGTACCCATTCCACGGGTTTCAACAACCCAGGTTTAAGGTATTCTTCCTTCAGCTAAAACATGCATGTGGAACCTAGAGTATGATCAACCATGTGATCGGGAGACGTGTTCAAATATGTCTCAGTTTTCGTACCCTGGTACTCAGGTGCAACATTCCAGACGCTTTACTAACACTCTCCCGACTTGGAGAGTCAGTCCCTTTAACCTCCTGTTTGGCCCAGTTTGCAATTTCTGCGGAAGATGAACAGGAATAGCGAGAACCAATGAGAGACTAGCTGGAGGTGTCTGGACGGGCAAATTTAACTCTCATTTCCCACCAGGAAGAGGAATTAACCAAAGGCTCAGTGTGCCGTGCCGGAACCAGATTAGGGCCTGAAGCCATCCTGTGGTGTTGCGGCCAGCTCAAAAGGAAGCGAGTTGAAGAAAGGAGCTCAGGGGCACTGTAATTCACAAACCTGCAGAGTTATAAATGACAGCTATCTTCCAAAAATATACTGAAGTAAGGCTGCCAAGAGGAGTTGAAAGTGGGGCAGAACTGCAGGAAAACGATTTCAGGAGGTAGACTGGAATTGCATTGAAAGCATAGGAAAAGAGGCAGAAGGTCCACAATGATGCACTTGGCCAAAAAGGGCGTATGCGTTTTTTCCTGAATATATTCAGGAAAAAACGCATACGCACTTTTTGGCCAACCAAGCAAGCTTGCAAAGGAAATCTGCACTACAATGAAGTTTCACTTCCCCCCGGTCAAAAGGGCCATCTGAAAAAAGTGTAAAATCCAGAAAGGCAGGACAGGCCATGGAGAAATGGGAGGCTTGTTATGCTGATGGGCGGGATGTAAATTGCCAACAGACACTCGGGAGAAGTGTATGGTGTTTCCTGAAACATCTAAAAAACAAAGCAACAGAGCCTAGGGCACTTCCACTTATGGTCCTATAGCTTAGGGAAATTAAAATCAAACAGAAACAGCCACCCCAAAGTTTGGGATGCCTCTGTTTACAAGAACCTCGTTTACAGTACAAGTTCAACATCACAGAAAGTGAAAAATGGATAAAGAAGTTGTGGTATTTACTTACAAAGCAATATCACTCAGCAATGAAATCTATGTCATCAGACCCTTAGCAGCACAATGAGTGGATTCAGGTATGGTGATTCTAACTGAAATAAGTCACACAGAAAAAGAAACATCATAAGATATCACTAATACACGGAATGTAAACTTGGCTACAGAGGAACTGAATTAAAGAACAGAACAGGGTCTCAAATTTAGAAAACCAACTTATGCTTGCTTAAGGGGAAAGGTGAGTTGGGGTGCTGCATAAAACCAGAGATTGAAATGAGCACAGATAAAGTTCCTTAAGCCAAATATGGAATAGACAAGAGCTACACCTTGCTCAACGAAATGGACTCAACACCGCATATTAAACGCCTAAGAATGTACCTGACTAGAAAGTATCTTAAAACCTATGGATTGCTATGTCTCTGAAAGGGAATCAAGCGTGTGTACATGGGCATAAACGCAGCAGTGATAGGATTGGAGAGGTTCGGTGAGCAAATGAACACCCTTTGAAGTCATATTGCATGGTACCCATTCCACGGGTCTCAACTCTCCAGCTTTAAGGGATTCTTCCTTCAGCTAAAACATGCATGTGGAACCCAGAGTATGATCAACCGTGTGATCGGGAGACGTGTTCAAATATGTCTCCGTTCTCGTCCCCTGTTTCTCGGGTGCAACATTCCAGACGATTTACTAACACTCTCCCGACTTGGAGAGTCAGTGCCTTTAACCTCCTGTTTGGCCCAGTTTGCAATTTCTGCGGAAGATGAACAGGAATAGGGAGAACCAATGAGAGACTAGCTGGAGGTGTCTGGACGGGCAAATTTAACTCTCATTTCCCACCAGGAAGAGGAATTAACCAAAGGCTCAGCGTGCCGTGCCGGAACCAGATTAGGGCCTGAAGCAATCCTGCGGTGTTGCGGCCAGCTCGCAAGAAAGCAAGTTGAAGAAAGGAGCTCAGGGTCACTGTAATTCACAAACCTGCAGAGTTATAAATGACAGCTATCGTCCAAAAATATACTGAAGTAAGGCTGCCAAGAGGACTTGAAAGCGGGGCAGAATTGCAGGAAACCGATTTCAGGATGTAGACTGGAATTGCATTGAAAGCATAGGAAAAGAGGCAGAACGTCCACAATGATGCACTTGGCCATAAAGGGCGTATGCGTTTTTTCCTGAATATATTCAGGAAAAAACGCATACGCCCTTTTTGGCCAACCAAGCAAGCTTGCAAAGGAAATCTGCACTACAATGAAGTCTCACTTCCCCCCGGTCAAAAGGGCCATCTGAAAAAAGTGTAAAATCCAGAAAGGCAGGACAGGCCATGGAGAACTGGGAGCCTTGTTATGCTGATGGGCGGGATGTAAATTGCCAACAGTCACTAGGCAGAAGTGTATGGTGTTTCCTGAAACATCTAAAAAACAAAGCAACAGAGCCTAGGGCACTTCCACTTATGGTCCTATAGCTTAAGGAAATTAAAATCAAAAAGACACAGCCACCCCAAAGTTTGGGACGGCTCTGTATACAAGAACCTCGTTTATGGTACAAGTTCAATATCGCAGAAAGTGAAAAATGGATGAAGAAGTTTGGTACTTACGTACAATGCAATATCACTCAGCAATGACATCTATGTCATCAGGCCCGTAGCAGCATAATGAGTGCATTCAGGTATGATGATTCTAACTGAAAGAAGTCACACAGAAAAAGAAACATCATAAGATATCACTAATACACGGAATGTAAACTTGGCTACACAGGAACTGGATTACAAAACAGAACAGGGTCTCAAATTTAGAAAACCAACTTATGCTTGCTTAAGGGGAAAGGTGAGTTGGGGTGCTGCATAAAACCAGAGATTGAAATGAGCACAGATAAAGTTCCTTAAGCCAAATATGGAATAGACAAGAGCTACTCCTTGCTCAACGAAATGGACTCAACACCCCATATTAAACGCCTAAGAATGTACCTGACTAGTAAGTATCTTAAAACCTATGGATTGCTATGTCTCCGAAAGAGAATCAAGTGTGTGTACAGGGGCATAAACGCAGCAGTGATAGGATTGGAGAGGTTCGGTGAGCAAATGAAGACCCTCTGAATTCATATTGCATGGTACCCATTCCACGGGTCTCAACTCTCCAGGTTTAAGGGATTCTTCCTTCAGCTAAAACATGCATGTGGAACCCAGAGTATGATCAACCGTGTGATCGGGAGATGTGTTCAAATATGTCTCCGTTCTCGTCCTCTGGTACTCGGGTGCAACATTCCAGACGCTTTACTAACACTCTCCCGACTTGGAGAGTCAGTGCCTTTAACCTCCTGTTTGGCCCAGTTTGCAATTTCTGCGGAAGATGAACAGGAATAGGGAGAACCAATGAGAGACTAGCTGGAGGTGTCTGGACGGGCAAATTTAACTCTCATTTCCCACCAGGAAGAGGAATTAACCAAAGGCTCAGCGTGCAGTGCCGGAACCAGATTAGGGCCTGAAGCAATCCTGCGGTGTTGCGGCCAGTTCACAAGAAATCGAGTTGAGGAAAGGAGCTCCGGGACACTGTAATTCACAAACCTGCAGAGTTATAAATGACAGCTATCGTCCAAAAATATACTGAAGTAAGGCTGCCAAGAGGACTTGAAAGTGGGGCAGAATTGCAGGAAACCGATTTCAGGAGGTAGACTGGAATTGCATTGAAAGCATAGGAAAAGAGGCAGAACGTCCACAATGATGCACTTGGCCAAAAAGGGCGTATGCGTTTTTTCCTGAATATATTCAGGAAAAAACGCATACGCCCTTTATGGCCAACCAAGCAAGCTTGCAAAGGAAATCTGCACTACAATGAAGTCTCACTTCCCCCGGGTCAATAGGGCCATCTGAAAAAAGTGTAAAATCCAGAAAGGCAGGACAGGCCATGGAGAACTGGGAGCCTTGTTATGCTGATGGGCGGGATGTAAATTGCCAACAGCCACTCGGGAGAAGTGTATGTGTTTCCTGAAACATCTAAAAAACAAAGCAACAGAGCCTAGGGCACTTCCACTTATGGTCCTATAGCTTAGGGAAATGAAAATCAAAAAGACACAGCCACCCCAAAGTTTGGGCCGGCTCTGTTTACAAAACCTCGTTTACGGTACAAGTTCAATATCGCAGAAAGTGAAAAATGGATGAAGAAGTTGTGGTACTTACGTACAATGCAATATCACTCAGCAATGACCTCTATGTCATCAGGCCCGTAGCAGCATAATGAGTCGATTCAGGTATGATGATTCTAACTGAAAGAAGTCACACAGAAAAAGAAACATCATAAGATATCACTAATACACGGAATGTAAACTTGGCTACACAGGAACTGGATTACAAAACAGAACAGGGTCTCAAATTTAGAAAACCAAATTATGCTTGCTTAAGGGGAAAGGTGAGTTGGGGTGCTGCATAAAACCAGAGATTGAAATGAGCACAGATAAAGTACCTTAAGCCAAATATGGAATAGACAAGAGCTACTCCTTGCTCAACGAAATGGACTCAACACCCCATATTAAACGCCTAAGAATGTACCTGACTAGTAAGTATCTTAAAACCTATGGATTGCTATGTCTCCGAAAGAGAATCAAGCGTGTGTACAGGGGCATAAATGCAGCAGTGGTAGAATTGGAGAGGTTCGGTGAGCAAATGAAGAACCTTTGAAGTCATATTGCACGGTACCCATTCCACGGGTCTCAACTCTCCAGCTTTAAGGGATTCTTCCTTCAGCTAAAACATGCATGTGGAACCCAGAGTATGATCAACCATGTGATCGGGAGACGTGTTCAAATATGTCTCCGTTCTCGTCCCCTGTTTCTCGGGTGCAACATTCCAGACGATTTACTAACACTCTCCCGACTTGGAGAGTCAGTGCCTTTAACCTCCTGTTTGGCCCAGTTTGCAATTTCTGCGGAAGATGAACAGGAATAGGGAGAACCAATGAGAGACTAGCTGGAGGTGTCTGGACGGGCAAATTTAACTCTCATTTCCCACCAGGAAGAGGAATTAACCAAAGGCTCAGCGTGCCGTGCCGGAACCAGATTAGGGCCTGAAGCAATCCTGCGGTGTTGCGGCCAGCTCGCAAGAAAGCAAGTTGAAGAAAGGAGCTCAGGGTCACTGTAATTCACAAACCTGCAGAGTTATAAATGACAGCTATTGTCCAAAAATATACTGAAGTAAGGCTGCCAAGAGGACTTGAAAGCGGGGCAGAATTGCAGGAAACCGAGTTCAGGAGGTAGACTGGAATTGCATTGAAAGCATAGGAAAAGAGGCAGAACGTCCACAATGATGCACTTGGCCAAAAAGGGCGTATGCGTTTTTTCCTGAATATATTCAGGAAAAAACGCATACGCCCTTTTTGGCCAACCAAGCAAGCTTGCAAAGGAAATCTGCACTACAATGAAGTCTCACTTCCCCACGGTCATAAGGGCCATCTGAAAAAAGTTTAAAATCCAGAAAGGCAGGACAGGCCATGGAGAACTGGGAGCCTTGTTATGCTGATGGGCGGGATGTAAATTGCCAACAGCCACTCGGGAGAAGTGTATGGTGTTTCCTGACACATCTAAAAAACAAAGCAACAGAGCCTAGGGCACTTCCACTTATGGTCCTATAGCTTAGGGAAATGAAAATCAAAAAGACACAGCCACCCCAAAGTTTGGGACGGCTCTGTTTACAAGAACCTCATTTACGGTACAAGTTCAATATCACAGAAAGTGAAAAATGGATGAAGAAGTTGTGGTACTTACGTACAATGCAATATCACTCAGCAATGACATCTATGTCATCAGGCCCGTAGCAGCATAATGAGTGGATTCAGCTATGATGATTCTAACTGAAAGAAGTCACACAGAAAAAGAAACATCATAAGATATCACTAATACACGCAATGTAAACATGGCTACACAGGAACTGGATTACAAAACAGAACAGGGTCTCAAATTTAGAAAACCAACTTATGCTTGCTTAAGGGGAAAGGTGAGTTGGGGTGCTGCATAAAACCAGAGATTGAAATGAGCACAGATAAAGTTCCTTAAGCCAAATATGGAATAGACAAGAGCTACTCCTTGCTCAATGAAATGGACTTAACACCCCATATTAAACGCCTAAGAATGTACCTGACTAGTAAGTATCTTAAAACCTATGGATTGCTATGTCTCCGAAAGGGAATCAAGCGTGTGTAGAGGGGAATAAACGTAGCAGTGATAGGATTGGAGCAGTTCGGTGAGCAAATGAAGACCCTTTGAAGTCATATTGCATGGTACCCATTCCACGGGTCTCAACTCTCCAGGTTTAAGGGATTCTTCCTTCAGCTAAAACATGCATGTGGAACCCAGAGTATGATCAACCGTGTGATCGGGAGACGTCTTCAAATATGTCTCCGTTCTCGTCCCCTGGTCCTCGGGTGCAACATTCCAGACGCTTTACTAACACTCTCCCGACTTGGAGAGTCAGTGCCTTTAACCTCCTGTTTGGCCCAGTTTGCAATTTCTGCGGAAGATGAACAGGAATAGGGAGAACCAATGAGAGACTAGCTGGAGGTGTCTGGACGGGCAAATTTAACTCTCATTTCCCACCAGGAAGAGGAATTAACCAAAGGCTCAGCGTGCCATGCCGGAACCAGATTAGGGCCTGAAGCAATCCTGCGGTGTTGCGGCCAGCTCACAAGGAAGCGAGTTGAAGGAAGGAGTTCAGGGGCACTGTAATTCACAAACCTGCAGAGTTATAAATGACAGCTATCGTCCAAAAATATACTGAAGTAAGGCTGCCAAGAGGACTTGAAAGCGGGGCAGAATTGCAGGAAACCGATTTCAGGAGGTAGACTGGAATTGCATTTAAAGCATAGGAAAAGAGGCAGAACGTCCACAATGATGCACTTGGCCTAAAAGGGCGTATGCGTTTTTTCCTATTCAGGAAAAAACGCATACGCCCTTTTTGGCCAACCAAGCAAGCTTGCAAAGGAAATCTGCACTACAATGAAGTCTCACTTCCCCCCGGTCAAAAGGGCCATCTGAAAAAAGTGTAAAATCCAGAAAGGCAGGACAGGCCATAGAGAACTGGGAGCCTTGTTATGCTGATGGGCGGGATGTAAATTTCCAATAGTCACTCGGCAGAAGTGTATGGTGTTTCCTGAAACATCTAAAAAACAAAGCAACAGAGCCTAGGGCACTTCCACTTATGGTCCTGTAGCTTAAGGAAATTAAAATCAAAAAGACACAGCCACCCCAAAGTTTGGGACGGCTCTGTATACAAGAACCTCGTTTATGGTACAAGTTCAATATCGCAGAAAGTGAAAAATGGATAAAGAAGTTGTGGTACTTACGTACAATGCAATATCACTCAGCAATGACATCTATGTCATCAGGCCTGTAGCAGCATAATGAGTGCATTCAGGTATGATGATTCTAACTGAAATAAGTCACGCAGAAAAAGAAACATCATAAGCTATCTCTAATACACGGAATGTAAACTTGGCTACACAGGAACTGGATTACAAAACAGAACAGGGTCTCAAATTTAGAAAACCAACTTATGCTTGCTTAAGGGGAAAGGTGAGTTGGGGTGCTGCATAAAACCAGAGATTGAAATGAGCACAGATAAAGTTCCTTAAGCCAAATATGGAATAGACAAGAGCTACTCCTTGCTCAATGAAATGGACTCAACACCCCATATTAAACGCCTAAGAATGTACCTGACTAGTATGTATCTTAAAACCTATGGATTGCTATGTCTCCGAAAGAGAATCAAGCGTGTGTACAGGGGCATAAACGCAGCAGTGGTAGAATTGGGGAGGTTCGGTGAGCAAATGAAGACCCTTTGAAGTCATACTGCATGGTACCCATTCCACGGGTCTCAACTCTCCAGCTTTAAGGGATTCTTCCTTCAGCTAAATCATGCATGTGGAACCCAGAGTATGATCAACCATGTGATCGGGAGACGTGTTCAAATATGTCTCCGTTCTCGTCCCCTGTTTCTCGGGTGCAACATTCCAGACGCTTTACTAACACTCTCCTGACTTGGAGAGTCAGTGCCTTTAACCTCCTGTTTGGCCCAGTTTGCAATTTCTGCGGAAGATGAACAGGAATAGGGAGAACCAATGAGAGACTAGCTGGAGGTGTCTGGACGGACAAATTTAACTCTCATTTCCCACCAGGAAGAGGAATTAACCAAAGGCTCAGCGTGCCGTGCCGGAACCAGATTAGGACCTGAAGCAATCTTGCGGTGTTGCGGCCAGCTCACAAGAAAGCAAGTTGAAGAAAGGAGCTCAGGGTCACTGTAATTCACAAACCTGCAGAGTTATAAATGACAGCTATCGTCCAAAAATATACTGAAGTAAGGCTGCCAAGAGGACTTGAAAGCGGGGCAGAATTGCAGGAAACCGATTTCAGGAGGTAGACTGGAATTGCATTTAAAGCATAGGAAAAGAGGCAGAACGTCCACAATGATGCACTTGGCCAAAAAGGGCGTATGCGTTTTTTCCTGAATATATTCAGAAAAAAACGCATACGCCCTTTTTGGCCAACCAAGCAAGCTTGCAAAGGAAATCTGCACTACAATGAAGTCTCACTTCCCCCGGGTCAAAAGGGCCATCTGAAAAAAGTGTAAAATCCAGAAAGGCAGGACAGGCCATGGAGAACTGGGAGCCTTGTTATGCTGATGGGCGGGATGTAAATTGCCAACAGCCACTCAGGAGAAGTGTATGTGTTTCCTGAAACATCTAAAAAACAAAGAAACAGAGCCTAGGGCACTTCCACTTATGGTCCTATAGCTTAGGGAAATGAAAATCAAAAAGACACAGCCACCCCAAAGTTTGGGACGGCTCTGTTTACAAGAACCTCGTTTACGGTACATGTTCAATATCGCAGAAAGTGAAAAATGGATGAAGAAGTTGTGGTACTTACGTACAATGCAATATCACTCAGCACTGACATCTATGTCATCAGGCCCGTAGCAGCATAATGAGTGGATTCAGGTATGATGATTCTAACTGAAATAAGTCACACAGAAAAAGAAACTTCATAAGATATCACTAATACACGGAATGTAAACTTGGCTACACAGGAACTGGATTACAAAACAGAACAGGGTCTCAAATTTAGAAAACCAACTTATGCTTGCTTAAGGGGAAAGGTGAGTTGGGGTGCTGCATAAAACCAGAGATTGAAATGAGCACAGATAAAGTTCCTTAAGCCAAATATGGAATAGACAAGAGCTGCTCCTTGCTCAACGAAATGGACTCAACACCCCATATTAAACACCTAAGAATGTACCTGACTAGTAAGTATCTTAAAACCTATGGATTGCTATGTCTCCGAAAGAGAATCAAGCGTGTGTACAGGGGCATAAACGCAGCAGTGATAGGATTGGAGAGGTTCGGTGAGCAAATGAAGACCCTTTGAAGTCATACTGCATGGTACCCATTCCACGGGTCTCAACTCTCCAGGTTTAAGGGATTCTTCCTTCAGCTAAAACATGCATGTGGAACCCAGAGTATGATCAACCGTGTGATCGGGAGACGTGTTCAAATATGTCTCCGTTCTCGTCCCCTGGTACTCGGGTGCAACATTCCAGATGCTTTACTAACACTCTCCCGACTTGGAGAGTCAGTGCCTTTAACCTCCTGTTTGGCCCAGTTTGCAATTTCTGCGGAAGATGAACAGGAATAGCGAGAACCAATGAGAGACTAGCTGGAGGTGTCTGGACGGGCAAATTTAACTCTCATTTCCCACCAGGAAGAGGAATTAACCAAAGGCTCAGCGTGCCGTGCCGGAACCACATTAGGGCCTGAAGCAATCCTGCGGTGTTGCGGCCAGCTCACAAGAAAGCGAGTTGAAGAAAGGAGCTCAGGGGCACTGTAATTCACAAACCTGCAGAGTTATAAATGACAGCTATCGTCCAAAAATATACTGAAGTAAGGCTGCCAAGAGGACTTGAAAGTGGAGCAGAATTGCAGGAAACTGATTTCAGGAGGTAGACTGGAATTGCATTTAAAGCATAGGAAAAGAGGCAGAACGTCCACAATGATGCACTTGGCCAAAAAGGGCGTATGCGTTTTTTCCTGAATATATTCAGGAAAAAACGCATACGTCCTTTTTGGCCAACCAAGCAAGCTTGCAAAGGAAATCTTCACTACAATGAAGTCTCCCTTCCCCCCGGTCATAAGGGCCATCTGAAAAAAGTGTAAAATCCAGAAAGGCAGGACAGGCCATGGAGAACTGGGAGCCTTGTTATGCTGATGGGCGGGATGTAAATTGCCAACAGCCACTCGGGAGAAGTGTATGGTGTTTCCTGAAACATCTAAAAAACAAAGCAACAGAGCCTAGGGCACTTCCACATATGGTCCTATAGATTAGGGAAATGAAAATCAAAAAGACACAGCCACCCCAAAGTTTGGGACGGCTCTGTTTACAAGAACCTCGTTTACGGTACAAGTTCAATATCGCAGAAAGTGAAAAATGGATGAAGAAGCTGTGGTACTTACGTACAATGCAATATCACTCAGCAATGACATCTATGTCATCAGGCACGTAGCAGCATAATGAGTGGATTCAGGTATGATGATTCTACCTGAAATAATTCACACAGAAAAAGAAACATCATAAGATATCACTAATACATGGAATGTAAACTTGGCTACACAGGAACTGGATTACAAAACAGAACAGGGTCTCAAATTTAGAAAACCAACTTATGCTTGCTTAAGAGGAAAGGTGAGTTGGGGTGCTGCATAAAACCAGAGATTGTAATGAGCACAGATAAAGTTCCTTAAGCCAAATATGGAATAGACAAGAGCTACTCCTTGCTCAACGAAATGGACTCAATACCCCATATTAAACGCCTAAGAATGTACCTGACTAGTAAGTATCTTAAAACCTATGGATTGCTATGTCTCCGAAAGAGAATCAAGCGTGTGTACAGGGGCATAAACGCAGCAGTGATAGGATTGGAGAGGTTCGGTGAGCAAATGAAGACCCTTTGAAGTCATATTGCATGGTACCCATTCCACGGGTCACAACTCTCCAGGTTTAAGGGATTCTTCCTTCAGCTAAAACATGCATGTGGAACCCAGAGTATGATCAACCGTGTGATCGGGAGACGTGTTCAAATATGTCTCCGTTCTCGTCCCCTGGTACTCGGGTGCAACATTCCAGACGCTTTACTAACACTCTCCCGACTTGGAGAGTCAGTGCCTTTAACCTCCTGTTTGGCCCAGTTTGCAATTTCTGCGGAAGATGAACAGGAATAGGGAGAACCAATGAGAGACTAGCTGGAGGTGTCTGGACGGGCAAATTTAACTCTCATTTCCCACCAGGAAGAGGAATTAACCAAAGGCTCAGCGTGCCGTGCAGGAACCAGATTAGGGCCTGAAGCAATCCTGTGGTGTTGCGGCCAGCTCACAAGAAAGCGAGTTGAAGAAAGGAGCTCAGGGGCACTGTAATTCACAAACCTGCAGAGTTATAAATGACAGCTATCGTCCAAAAATATACTGAAGTAAGGCTGCCAAAAGGACTTGAAAGCGGGGCAGAATTGCAGGAAACCGATTTCAGGAGGTAGACTGGAATTGCATTGAAAGCATAGGAAAAGAGGCAGAACGTCCACAATGATGCACTTGGCCAAAAAGGGCGTATGCGTTTTTTCCTGAATATATTCAGGAAAAAACGCATACGCCCTTTTTGGCCAACCAAGCAAGCTTGCAAAGGAAATCTGCACTACAATGAAGTCTCACTTCCCCCCGGTCAAAAGGGCCATCTGAAAAAAGTGTAAAATCCAGAAAGGCAGGACAGGCCATGGAGAACTGGGAGCCTTGTTATGCTGATGGGCGGGATGTAAATTGCCAACAGCCACTCAGGAGAAGTGTATGTGTTTCCTGAAACACCTAAAAAACAAAGAAACAGAGCCTAGGGCACTTCCACTTATGGTCCTATAGCTTAGGGAAATGAAAATCAAAAAGACACAGCCACCCCAAAGTTTGGGACGGCTCTGTTTACAAGAACCTCGTTTACGGTACAAGTTCAATATCGCAGAAAGTGAAAAATGGATGAAGAAGTTGTGGTACTTACGTACAATGCAATATCACTCAGCACTGACATCTATGTCATCAGGCCCGTAGCAGCATAATGAGTGGATTCAGGTATGATGATTCTAACTGAAATAAGTCACACAGAAAAAGAAACATCATAAGATATCACTAATACACGGAATGTAAACTTGGCTACACAGGAACTGGATTACAAAACAGAACAGGGTCTCAAATTTAGAAAACCAACTTATGCTTGCTTAAGGGGAAAGGTGAGTTGGGGTGCTGCATAAAACCAGAGATTGAAATGAGCACAGATAAAGTTCCTTAAGCCAAATATGGAATAGACAAGAGCTACTCCTTGCTCAACGAAATGGACTCAACACCCCATATTAAACACCTAAGAATGTACCTGACTAGTAAGTATCTTAAAACCTATGGATTGCTATGTCTCCGAAAGAGAATCAAGCGTGTGTACAGGGGCATAAACGCAGCAGTGATAGGATTGGAGAGGTTCGGTGAGCAAATGAAGACCCTTTGAAGTCATACTGCATGGTACCCATTCCACGGGTCTCAACTCTCCAGGTTTAAGGGATTCTTCCTTCAGCTAAAACATGCATGTGGAACCCAGAGTATGATCAACCGTGTGATCGGGAGACGTGTTCAAATATGTCTCCGTTCTCGTCCCCTGGTACTCGGGTGCAACATTCCAGATGCTTTACTAACACTCTCCCGACTTGGAGAGTCAGTGCCTTTAACCTCCTGTTTGGCCCAGTTTGCAATTTCTGCGGAAGATGAACAGGAATAGGGAGAACCAATGAGAGACTAGCTGGAGGTGTCTGGACGGGCAAATTTAACTCTCATTTCCCACCAGGAAGAGGAATTAACCAAAGGCTCAGCGTGCCGTGCCGGAACCACATTAGGGCCTGAAGCAATCCTGCGGTGTTGCGGCCAGCTCACAAGAAAGCGAGTTGAAGAAAGGAGCTCAGGGGCACTGTAATTCACAAACCTGCAGAGTTATAAATGACAGCTATCGTCCAAAAATATACTGAAGTAAGGCTGCCAAGAGGACTTGAAAGTGGAGCAGAATTGCAGGAAACTGATTTCAGGAGGTAGACTGGAATTGCATTTAAAGCATAGGAAAAGAGGCAGAACGTCCACAATGATGCACTTGGCCAAAAAGGGCGTATGCGTTTTTTCCTGAATATATTCAGGAAAAAACGCATACGTCCTTTTTGGCCAACCAAGCAAGCTTGCAAAGGAAATCTGCACTACAATGAAGTCTCCCTTCCCCCCGGTCATAAGGGCCATCTGAAAAAAGTGTAAAATCCAGAAAGGCAGGACAGGCCATGGAGAACTGGGAGCCTTGTTATGCTGATGGGCGGGATGTAAATTGCCAACAGCCACTCGGGAGAAGTGTATGGTGTTTCCTGAAACATCTAAAAAACAAAGCAACAGAGCCTAGGGCACTTCCACTTATGGTCCTATAGCTTAGGGAAATGAAAATCAAAAAGACACAGCCACCCCAAAGTTTGGGACGGCTCTGTTTACAAGAACCTCGTTTACGGTACAAGTTCAATATCGCAGAAAGTGAAAAATGGATGAAGAAGCTGTGGTACTTACGTACAATGCAATATCACTCAGCAATGACATCTATGTCATCAGGCACGTAGCAGCATAATGAGTGGATTCAGGTATGATGATTCTACCTGAAATAAGTCACACAGAAAAAGAAACATCATAAGATATCACTAATACACGGAATGTAAACTTGGCTACACAGGAACTGGATTACAAAACAGAACAGGGTCTCAAATTTAGAAAACCAACTTATGCTTGCTTAAGAGGAAAGGTGAGTTGGGGTGCTGCATAAAACCAGAGATTGTAATGAGCACAGATAAAGTTCCTTAAGCCAAATATGGAATAGACAAGAGCTACTCCTTGCTCAACGAAATGGACTCAATACCCCATATTAAACGCCTAAGAATGTACCTAACTAGTAAGTATCTTAAAACCTATGGATTGCTATGTCTCCGAAAGAGAATCAAGCGTGTGTACAGGGGCATAAACGCAGCAGTGATAGGATTGGAGAGGTTTGGTGAGCAAATGAAGACCCTTTGAAGTCATATTGCATGGTACCCATTCCACGGGTCACAACTCTCCAGGTTTAAGGGATTCTTCCTTCAGCTAAAACATGCATGTGGAACCCAGAGTATGATCAACCGTGTGATCGGGAGACGTGTTCAAATATGTCTCCGTTCTCGTCCCCTGGTACTCGGGTGCAACATTCCAGACGCTTTACTAACACTCTCCCGACTTGGAGAGTCAGTGCCTTTAACCTCCTGTTTGGCCCAGTTTGCAATTTCTGCGGAAGATGAACAGGAATAGGGAGAACCAATGAGAGACTAGCTGGAGGTGTCTGGACGGGCAAATTTAACTCTCATTTCCCACCAGGAAGAGGAATTAACCAAAGGCTCAGCGTGCCGTGCCGGAACCAGATTAGGGCCTGAAGCAATCCTGCGGTGTTGCGGCCAGCTCACAAGAAAGCGAGTTGAAGAAAGGAGCTCAGGGGCACTGTAATTCACAAACCTGCAGAGTTATAAATGACAGCTATCGTCCAAAAATATACTGAAGTAAGGCTGCCAAGAGGACTTGAAAGCGGGGCAGAATTGCAGGAAACCGATTTCAGGAGGTAGACTGGAATTGCATTGAAAGCATAGGAAAAGAGGCAGAACGTCCACAATGATGCACTTGGCCAAAAAGGGCGTATGCGTTTTTTCCTGAATATATTCAGGAAAAAACGCATACGCCCTTTTTGGCCAACCAAGCAAGCTTGCAAAGGAAATCTGCACTACAATGAAGTCTCACTTCCCCCCGGTCAAAAGGGCCATCTGAAAAAAGTGTAAAATCCAGAAAGGCAGGACAGGCCATGGAGAACTGGGAGCCTTGTTATGCTGATGGGCGGGATGTAAATTGCCAACAGTCACTAGGCAGAAGTGTATGTGTTTCCTGAAACATCTGAAAAACAAAGCAACAGAGCCTAGGGCACTTCCACTTATGGTCCTATAGCTTAGGGAAATGAAAATCAAAAAGACACAGCCACCCCAAAGTTTGGGACGGCTCTGTTTACAAGAACCTCGTTTACGGTACAAGTTCAATATCGCAGAAAGTGAAAAATGGATGAAGAAGTTGTGGTACTTACGTACAATGCAATATCACTCAGCACGGACATCTATGTCATCAGGCCCGCAGCAGCATAATGAGTGGATTCAGGTATGATGATTCTACCTGAAATAAGTCACGCAGAAAAAGAAACATCATAAGATATCACTAATACACGGAATGTAAACTTGGCTACACAGGAACTGGATTACAAAACAGAACAGGGTCTCAAATTTAGAAAACCAACTTATGCTTGCTTAAGGGGAAAGGTGAGTTGGGGTGCTGCATAAAACCAGAGATTGAAATGAGCACAGAGTAAGTTCCTTAAGTCAAATATGGAATAGACAAGAGCTACTCCTTGCTCAACGAAATGGACTCAACACCCCATATTAAACGCCTAAGAATGTACCTGACTTGTAAGTATCTTAAAACCTATGGATTGCTATGTCTCTGAAAGGGAATCAAGCGTGTGTACATGGGCATAAACGCAGCAGTGATAGGATTGGAGAGGTTCGGTGAGCAAATGAACACCCTTTGAAGTCATATTGCATGGTACCCATTCCACGGGTCTCAACTCTCCAGGTTTAAGGGATTCTTCCTTCAGCTAAACCATGCATGTGGAACCCAGAGTATGATCAACCGTGTGATCGGGAGACGTCTTCAAATATGTCTCCGTTCTCGTCCCCTGGTACTCGGGTGCAACATTCCAGATGCTTTACTAACACTCTCCCGACTTGGAGAGTCAGTGCCTTTAACCTCCTGTTTGGCCCAGTTTGCAATTTCTGCGGAAGATGAACAGGAATAGGGAGAACCAATGAGAGACTAGCTGGAGGTGTCTGGACGGGCAAATTTAACTCTCATTTCCCACCAGGAAGAGGAATTAACCAAAGGCTCAGCGTGCCGTGCCGGAACCAGATTAGGGCCTGAAGCAATCCTGCGGTGTTGCGGCCAGCTCACAAGAAAGCGAGTTGAAGAAAGGAGCTCAGGGGCACTGTAATTCACAAACCTGCAGAGTTATAAATGACAGCTATCGTCCAAAAATATACTGAAGTAAGGCTGCCAAGAGGACTTGAAAGCGGGGCCGAATTGCAGGAAACCGATTTCAGGAGGTAGACTGGAATTGCATTTAAAGCATAGGAAAAGAGGCAGAACGTCCACAATGATGCACTTGGCCAAAAAGGGCGTATGCGTTTTTTCCTGAATATATTCAGGAAAAAACGCATATGCCCTTTTTGGCCAACCAAGCAAGCTTGCAAAGGAAATCTGCACTACAATTAAGTCTCACTTCCCCCCGGTCAAAAGGTCCATCTGAAAAAAGTGTAAAATCCAGAAAGGCAGGACAGGCCATGGAGAACTGGGAGCCTTGTTATGCTGATGGGCGGGATGTAAATTGCCAACAGCCACTCGGGAGAAGTGTATGGTGTTTCCTGAAACATCTAAAAAACAAAGCAACAGAGCCTAGGGCACTTCCACTTATGGTCCTATAGATTAGGGAAATGAAAATCAAAAAGACACAGCCACCACAAAGTTTGGGACGGCTCTGTTTACAAGAACCTCGTTTACGGTACAAGTTCAATATCGCAGAAAGTGAAAAATGGATGAAGAAGTTGTGGTACTTACGTACAATGCAATATCACTCAGCACTGACATCTATGTCATCAGGCCCGTAGCAGCATAATGAGTGGATTCAGGTATGATGATTCTACCTGAAATAAGTCACGCAGAAAAAGAAACATCATAAGATATCACTAATACACGGAATGTAAACTTGGCTACACAGGAACTGGATTACAAAACAGAACAGGGTCTCAAATTTAGAAAACCAACTTATGCTTGCTTAAGGTGAAAGGTGAGTTGGGGTGCTGCATAAAACCAGTGATTGATATGAGCACAGAGTATGTTCCTTAAGCCAAATATGTAATAAACAAGAGCTACTCCTTGCTCAACGAAATGGACTCAACACCCCATATTAAACGCCTAAGAATATACCTGACTAGAAAGTATCTTAAAACCTATGGATTGCTATGTCTCCGAAAGAGAATCAAGCCTCTGTACAGGGGCATAAACGCAGCAGTGATAGGATTGGAGAGGTTCGGTGAGCAAATGAAGACCCTTTGAAGTCATATTACATGGTACCCATTCCACGGGTCTCAACTCTCCATGTTTAAGGGATTCTTCCTTCAGCTAAAACATGCATGTGGAACCCAGAGTATGATCAACCGTGTGATCAGGAGACGTCTTCAAATATGTCTCCGTTCTCGTCCCCTGGTACTCGGGTGCAACATTCCAGATGCTTTACTAACACTCTCCCGACTTGGAGAGTCAGTGCCTTTAACCTCCTGTTTGGCCCAGTTTGCAATTTCTGCGGAAGATGAACAGGAATAGGGAGAACCAATGAGAGACTAGCTGGAGGTGTCTGGACGGGCAAATTTAACTCTCATTTCCCACCAGGAAGAGGAATTAACCAAAGGCTCAGCGTGCCGTGCCGGAACCAGATTAGGGCCTGAAGCAATCCTGCGGTGTTGCGGCCAGCTCACAAGAAAGCGAGTTGAAGAAAGGAGCTCAGGGGCACTGTAATTCACAAACCTGCAGAGTTATAAATGATAGCTATCGTCCAAAAATATACTGAAGTAAGGCTGCCAAGAGGACATGAAAGCGGGGCAGAATTGCAGGAAACCGATTTCAGGAGGTAGAGTGGAATTGCATTTAAAGCATAGGAAAAGAGGCAGAACGTCCACAATGATGCACTTGGCCAAAAAGGGCGTATGCGTTTTTTCCTGAATATATTCAGGAAAAAACGCATACGCCCTTTTTGGCCAACCAAGCAAGCTTGCAAAGGAAATCTGCACTACAATGAAGTCTCACTTCCCCCCGGTCAAAAGGTCCATCTGAAAAAAGTGTAAAATCCAGAAAGGCAGGACAGGCCATGGAGAACTGGGAGCCTTGTTATGCTGATGGGCGGGATGTAAATTGCCAACAGCCACTCAGGAGAAGTGTATGGTGTTTCCTGAAACATCTAAAAAACAAAGCAACAGAGCCTAGGGCACTTCCACTTATGGTCCTATAGCTTAGGGAAATGAAAATCAAAAAGTTACAGCCACCCGAAAGTTTGGGACGGCTCTGTTTACAAGAACCTCGTTTACGGTACAAGTTCAATATCGCAGAAAGTGAAAAATGGATGAAGAAGCTGTGGTACTTACGTACAATGCAATATCACTCAGCAATGACATCTATGTCATCAGGCCCGTAGCAGCATAATGAGTGGATTCAGGTATGATGATTCTAACTGAAAGAAGTCACACAGAAAAAGAAACATCATAAGATATCACTAATACACGGAATGTAAACTTGGCTACACAGGAACTGGATTACAAAACAGAACAGGGTCTCAAATTTAGAAAACCAAATTATGCTTGATTAAGGGGAAAGGTGAGTTGGGGTGCTGCATAAAACCAGAGATTGAAATGAGCACAGATAAAGTACCTTAAGCCAAATATGGAATAGACAAGAGCTACTCCTTGCTCAACGAAATGGACTCAACACCCCATATTAAACGCCTAAGAATGTACCTGACTAGTAAGTATCTTAAAACCTATGGATTGCTATGTGTCCGAAAGAGAATCAAGCGTGTGTACAGGGGCATAAACGCAGCAGTGGTAGAATTGGAGAGGTTCGGTGAGCAAATGAAGAACCTTTGAAGTCATATTGCACGGTACCCATTCCACGGGTCTCAACTCTCCAGCTTTAAGGGATTCTTCCTTCAGCTAAAACATGCATGTGGAACCCAGAGTATGATCAACCGTGTGATCGGGAGACGTGTTCAAATATGTCTCCGTTCTCGTCCCCTGTTTCTCGGGTGCAACATTCCAGACGATTTACTAACACTCTCCCGACTTGGAGAGTCAGTGCCTTTAACCTCCTGTTTGGCCCAGTTTGCAATTTCTGCGGAAGATGAACAGAAATAGGGAGAACCAATGAGAGACTAGCTGGAGGTGTCTGGACGGGCAAATTTAACTCGCATTTCCCACCAAGAAGAGGAATTAACCAAAGGCTCAGCGTGCCGTGCCGGAACCAGATTAGGGCCTGAAGCAATCCTGCGGTGTTGCGGCCAGCTCGCAAGAAAGCAAGTTGAAGAAAGGAGCTCAGGGTCACTGTAATTCACAAACCTGCAGAGTTATAAATGACAGCTATCGTCCAAAAATATACTGAAGTAAGGCTGCCAAGAGGACTTGAAAGCGGGGCAGAATTGCAGGAAACCGATTTCAGGAGGTAGACTGGAATTGCATTGAAAGCATAGGAAAAGAGGCAGAACGTCCACAATGATGCACTTGGCCAAAAAGGGCGTATGCGTTTTTTCCTGAATATATTCAGGAAAAAACGCATACGCCCTTTTTGGCCAACCAAGCAAGCTTGCAAAGGAAATCTGCACTACAATGAAGTCTCACTTCCCCCCGGTCAAAAGGGCCATCTGAAAAAAGTGTAAAATCCAGAAAGGCAGGACAGGCCATGGAGAACTGGGAGCCTTGTTATGCTGATGGGCGGGATGTAAATTGCCAACAGTCACTAGGCAGAAGTGTATGGTGTTTCCTGAAACTTCTAAAAAACAAAGCAACAGAGCCTAGGGCACTTCCACTTATGGTCCTATAGCTTAAGGAAATTAAAATCAAAAAGACACAGCCACCCCAAAGTTTGGGACGGCTCAGTATACAAGAACCTCGTTTATGGTACAAGTTCAATATCGCAGAAAGTGAAAAATGGATGAAGAAGTTTGGTACTTACGTACAATGCAATATCACTCAGCAATGACATCTATGTCATCAGGCCCGTAGCAGCATAATGAGTGCATTCAGGTATGATGATTCTAACTGAAATAAGTCACACAGAAAAAGAAACATCATAAGATATCACTAATATACGGAATGTAAACTTGGCTACACAGGAACTGGATTACAAAACAGAACAGGGTCTCAAATTTAGAAAACCAACTTATGCTTGCTTAAGGTGAAAGGTGAGTTGGGGTGCTGCATAAAACCAGAGATTGAAATGAGCACAGATAAAGTTCCTTAAGCCAAATATGGAATAGACAAGAGCTACTCCTTGCTCAACGAAATGGACTCAACACCCCATATTAAACGCCTAAGAATGTACCTGACTAGTAAGTATCTTAAAACCTATGGATTGCTATGTCTCCGAAAGAGAATCAAGCGTGTGTACCGGGGCATAAACGCAGCAGTGATAGGATTGGAGAGGTTCGGTGAGCAAATGAAGACCCTCTGAAGTCATATTGCATGGTACCCATTCCACGGGTCTCAACTCTCCAGGTTTAAGGGATTCTTCCTTCAGCTAAAACATGCATGTGGAACCCAGAGTATGATCAACCATGTGATCGGGAGACGTGTTGAAATATGTCTCCGTTCTCGTCCTCTGGTACTCGGGTGCAACATTCCAGACGCTTTACTAACACTCTCCCGACTTGGAGAGTCAGTGCCTTTAACCTCCTGTTTGGCCCAGTTTGCAATTTCTGCGGAAGATGAACAGGAATAGGGAGAACCAATGAGAGACTAGCTGGAGGTGCCTGGACGGGCAAATTTAACTCTCATTTCCCACCAGGAAGAGGAATTAACCAAAGGCTCAGCGTGCCGTGCCGGAACCAGATTAGGGCCTGAAGCAATCCTGCGGTGTTGCGGCCAGCTCGCAAGAAAGCAAGTTGAAGAAAGGAGCTCAGGGTCACTGTAATTCACAAACATGCAGAGTTATAAATGACAGCTATCGTCCAAAAATATACTGAAGTAAGGCTGCCAAGAGGACTTGAAAGCGGGGCAGAATTGCAGGAAACCGAGTTCAGGAGGTAGACTGGAATTGCATTGAAAGCATAGGAAAAGAGGCAGAACGTCCACAATGATGCACTTGGCCAAAAAGGGCGTATGCGTTTTTTCCTGAATATATTCAGGAAAAAACGCATACGCCCTTTTTGGCCAACCAAGCAAGCTTGCAAAGGAAATCTGCACTACAATGAAGTCTCACTTCCCCCCGGTCATAAGGGCCATCTGAAAAAAGTGTAAAATCCAGAAAGGCAGGACAGGCCATGGAGAACTGGGAGCCTTGTTATGCTGATGGGCGGGATGTAAATTGCCAACAGCCACTCGGGAGAAGTGTATGGTGTTTCCTGACACATCTAAAAAACAAAGCAACAGAGCCTAGGGCACTTCCACTTATGGTCCTATAGCTTAGGGAAATGAAAATCAAAAAGACACAGCCACCCCAAAGTTTGGGACGGCTCTGTTTACAAGAACCTCGTTTACGGTACAAGTTCAATATCGCAGAAAGTGAAAAATGGATGAAGAAGTTGTGGTACTTACGTACAATGCAATATCACTCAGCAATGACATCTATGTCATCAGGCCCGTAGCAGCATAATGAGTGGATTCAGCTATGATGATTCTAACTGAAAGAAGTCACACAGAAAAAGAAACATCATAAGATATCACTAATACACGCAATGTAAACATGGCTACACAGGAACTGGATTACAAAACAGAACAGGGTCTCAAATTTAGAAAACCAACTTATGCTTGCTTAAGGGGAAAGGTGAGTTGGGGTGCTGCATAAAACCAGAGATTGAAATGAGCACAGATAAAGTTCCTTAAGCCAAATATGGAATAGACAAGAGCTACTCCTTGCTCAATGAAATGGACTTAACACCCCATATTAAACGCCTAAGAATGTACCTGACTAGTAAGTATCTTAAAACCTATGGATTGCTATGTCTCCGAAAGGGAATCAAGCGTGTGTAGAGGGCAATAAACGCAGCAGTGATAGGATTGGAGAGGTTCGGTGAGCAAATGAAGACCCTTTGAAGTCATATTGCATGGTACCCATTCCACGGGTCTCAACTCTCCAGGTTTAAGGGATTCTTCCTTCAGCTAAAACATGCATGTGGAACCCAGAGTATGATCAACCGTGTGATCGGGAGACGTGTTCAAATATGTCTCCGTTCTCGTCCCCTGGTACTCGGGTGCAACATTCCAGATGCTTTACTAACACTCTCCCGACTTGGAGAGTCAGTGCCTTTAACCTCCTGTTTGGCCCAGTTTGCAATTTCTGCGGAAGATGAACAGGAATAGGGAGAACCAATGAGAGACTAGCTGGAGGTGTCTGGACGGGCAAATTTAACTCTCATTTCCCACCAGGAAGAGGAATTAACCAAAGGCTCAGCGTGCCGTGCCGGAACCAGATTAGGGCCTGAAGCAATCCTGCGGTGTTGCGGCCACTTCACAAGAAAGCGAGTTGAAGAAAGGAGCTCAGGGGCACTGTAATTCACAAACCTGCAGAGTTATAAATGACAGCTATCGTCCAAAAATATACTGAAGTAAGGCTGCCAAGAGGACTTGAAAGCGGGGCAGAATTGCAGGAAACCGATTTCAGGAGGTATACTGGAATTGCATTTAAAGCATAGGAAAAGAGGCAGAACGTCCACAATGATGCACTTGGCCAAAAAGGGCGTATGCGTTTTTTCCTATTCAGGAAAAAACGCATACGCGCTTTTTGGCCAACCAAGCAAGCTTGCAAAGGAAATCTGCACTACAATGAAGTCTCACTTCCCCCCGGTCAAAAGGGCCATCTGAAAAAAGTGTAAAATACAGAAAGGAAGGACAGGCCATGGAGAACTGGGAGCCTTGTTATGCTGATGGGCGGGATGTAAATTGCCAACAGTCACTAGGCAGAAGTGTATGGTGTTTCCTGAAACATCTAAAAAACAAAGCAACAGAGCCT
Organism: Globicephala melas; assembly: GCF_963455315.2. Lineage (NCBI taxonomy): Eukaryota > Metazoa > Chordata > Mammalia > Artiodactyla > Delphinidae > Globicephala > Globicephala melas. The sequence continues at coordinate 107,668 of NW_027207328.1, forward strand.
AGGGCACTTCCACTTATGGTCCTATAGCTTAAGGAAATTAAAATCAAAAAGACACAGCCACCCCAAAGTTTGGGACGGCTCTGTATACAAGAACCTCGTTTATGGTACAAGTTCAATATCGCAGAAAGTGAAAAATGGATGAAGAAGTTTGGTACTTACGTACAATGCAATATCACTCAGCAATGACATCTATGTCATCAGGCCCGTAGCAGCATAATGAGTGCATTCAGGTATGATGATTCTAACTGAAATAAGTCACACAGAAAAAGAAACATCATAAGATATCACTAATACACGGAATGTAAACTTGGCTACACAGGAACTGGATTACAAAACAGAACAGGGTCTCAAATTTAGAAAACCAACTTATGCTTGCTTAAGGGGAAAGGTGAGTTGGGGTGCTGCATAAAACCAGAGATTGAAATGAGCACAGATAAAGTTCCTTAAGCCAAATATGGAATAGACAAGAGCTACTCCTTGCTCAACGAAATGGACTCAACACCCCATATTAAACGCCTAAGAATGTACCTGACTAGTAAGTATCTTAAAACCTATGGATTGCTATGTCTCTGAAAGAGAATCAAGTGTGTGTACAGGGGCATAAACGCAGCAGTGATAGGATTGGAGAGGTTCGGTGAGCAAATGAAGACCCTCTGAATTCATATTGCATGGTACCCATTCCACGGGTCTCAACTCTCCAGGTTTAAGGGATTCTTCCTTCAGCTAAAACATGCATGTGGAACCCAGAGTATGATCAACCGTGTGATCGGGAGACGTGTTCAAATATGTCTCCGTTCTCGTCCTCTGGTACTCGGGTGCAACATTCCAGACGCTTTACTAACACTCTCCCGACTTGGAGAGTCAGTGCCTTTAACCTCCTGTTTGGCCCAGTTTGCAATTTCTGCGGAAGATGAACAGGAATAGGGAGAACCAATGAGAGACTAGCTGGAGGTGTCTGGACGGGCAAATTTAACTCTCATTTCCCACCAGGAAGAGGAATTAACCAAAGGCTCAGCGTGCAGTGCCGGAACCAGATTAGGGCCTGAAGCAATCCTGCGGTGTTGCGGCCAGCTCACAAGAAATCGAGTTGAGGAAAGGAGCTCCGGGACACTGTAATTCACAAACCTGCAGAGTTATAAATGACAGCTATCGTCCAAAAATATACTGAAGTAAGGCTGCCAAGAGGACTTGAAAGTGGGGCAGAATTGCAGGAAACCGATTTCAGGAGGTAGACTGGAATTGCATTGAAAGCATAGGAAAAGAGGCAGAACGTCCACAATGATGCACTTGGCCAAAAAGGGCGTATGCGTTTTTTCCTGAATATATTCAGGAAAAAACGCATACGCCCTTTATGGCCAACCAAGCAAGCTTGCAAAGGAAATCTGCACTACAATGAAGTCTCACTTCCCCCGGGTCAATAGGGCCATCTGAAAAAAGTGTAAAATCCAGAAAGGCAGGACAGGCCATGGAGAACTGGGAGCCTTGTTATGCTGATGGGCGGGATGTAAATTGCCAACAGCCACTCGGGAGAAGTGTATGTGTTTCCTGAAACATCTAAAAAACAAAGCAACAGAGCCTAGGGCACTTCCACTTATGGTCCTATAGCTTAGGGAAATGAAAATCAAAAAGACACAGCCACCCCAAAGTTTGGGACGGCTCTGTTTACAAAACCTCGTTTACGGTACAAGTTCAATATCGCAGAAAGTGAAAAATGGATGAAGAAGTTGTGGTACTTACGTACAATGCAATATCACTCAGCAATGACCTCTATGTCATCAGGCCCGTAGCAGCATAATGAGTCGATTCAGGTATGATGATTCTAACTGAAAGAAGTCACACAGAAAAAGAAACATCATAAGATATCACTAATACACGGAATGTAAACTTGGCTACACAGGAACTGGATTACAAAACAGAACAGGGTCTCAAATTTAGAAAACCAACTTATGCTTGCTTAAGGGGAAAGGTGAGTTGGGGTGCTGCATAAAACCAGAGATTGAAATGAGCACAGATAAAGTACCTTAAGCCAAATATGGAATAGACAAGAGCTACTCCTTGCTCAACGAAATGGACTCAACACCCCATATTAAACGCCTAAGAATGTACCTGACTAGTAAGTATCTTAAAACCTATGGATTGCTATGTCTCCGAAAGAGAATCAAGCGTGTGTACAGGGGCATAAACGCAGCAGTGGTAGAATTGGAGAGGTTCGGTGAGCAAATGAAGAACCTTTGAAGTCATATTGCACGGTACCCATTCCACGGGTCTCAACTCTCCAGCTTTAAGGGATTCTTCCTTCAGCTAAAACATGCATGTGGAACCCAGAGTATGATCAACCATGTGATCGGGAGACGTGTTCAAATATGTCTCCGTTCTCGTCCCCTGTTTCTCGGGTGCAACATTCCAGACGATTTACTAACACTCTCCCGACTTGGAGAGTCAGTGCCTTTAACCTCCTGTTTGGCCCAGTTTGCAATTTCTGCGGAAGATGAACAGGAATAGGGAGAACCAATGAGAGACTAGCTGGAGGTGTCTGGACGGGCAAATTTAACTCTCATTTCCCACCAGGAAGAGGAATTAACCAAAGGCTCAGCGTGCCGTGCCGGAACCAGATTAGGGCCTGAAGCAATCCTGCGGTGTTGCGGCCAGCTCGCAAGAAAGCAAGTTGAAGAAAGGAGCTCAGGGTCACTGTAATTCACAAACCTGCAGAGTTATAAATGACAGCTATCGTCCAAAAATATACTGAAGTAAGGCTGCCAAGAGGACTTGAAAGCGGGGCAGAATTGCAGGAAACCGAGTTCAGGAGGTAGACTGGAATTGCATTGAAAGCATAGGAAAAGAGGCAGAACGTCCACAATGATGCACTTGGCCAAAAAGGGCGTATGCGTTTTTTCCTGAATATATTCAGGAAAAAACGCATACGCCCTTTTTGGCCAACCAAGCAAGCTTGCAAAGGAAATCTGCACTACAATGAAGTCTCACTTCCCCCCGGTCATAAGGGCCATCTGAAAAAAGTTTAAAATCCAGAAAGGCAGGACAGGCCATGGAGAACTGGGAGCCTTGTTATGCTGATGGGCGGGATGTAAATTGCCAACAGCCACTCGGGAGAAGTGTATGTGTTTCCTGAAACATCTAAAAAACAAAGCAACAGAGCCTAGGGCACTTCCACTTATGGTCCTATAGCTTAGGGAAATGAAAATCAAAAAGACACAGCCACCCCAAAGTTTGGGACGGCTCTGTTTACAAGAACCTCATTTACGGTACAAGTTCAATATCACAGAAAGTGAAAAATGGATGAAGAAGTTGTGGTACTTACGTACAATGCAATATCACTCAGCACTGACATCTATGTCATCAGGCCCGTAGCAGCATAATGAGTGGATTCAGCTATGATGATTCTAACTGAAAGAAGTCACACAGAAAAAGAAACATCATAAGATATCACTAATACACGCAATGTAAACATGGCTACACAGGAACTGGATTACAAAACAGAACAGGGTCTCAAATTTAGAAAACCAACTTATGCTTGCTTAAGGGGAAAGGTGAGTTGGGGTGCTGCATAAAACCAGAGATTGAAATGAGCACAGATAAAGTTCCTTAAGCCAAATATGGAATAGACAAGAGCTACTCCTTGCTCAATGAAATGGACTTAACACCCCATATTAAACGCCTAAGAATGTACCTGACTAGTAAGTATCTTAAAACCTATGGATTGCTATGTCTCCGAAAGGGAATCAAGCGTGTGTAGAGGGGAATAAACGCAGCAGTGATAGGATTGGAGCAGTTCGGTGAGCAAATGAAGACCCTTTGAAGTCATATTGCATGGTACCCATTCCACGGGTCTCAACTCTCCAGGTTTAAGGGATTCTTCCTTCAGCTAAAACATGCATGTGGAACCCAGAGTATGATCAACCGTGTGATCGGGAGACGTCTTCAAATATGTCTCCGTTCTCGTCCCCTGGTCCTCGGGTGCAACATTCCAGACGCTTTACTAACACTCTCCCGACTTGGAGAGTCAGTGCCTTTAACCTCCTGTTTGGCCCAGTTTGCAATTTCTGCGGAAGATGAACAGGAATAGGGAGAACCAATGAGAGACTAGCTGGAGGTGTCTGGACGGGCAAATTTAACTCTCATTTCCCACCAGGAAGAGGAATTAACCAAAGGCTCAGCGTGCCATGCCGGAACCAGATTAGGGCCTGAAGCAATCCTGCGGTGTTGCGGCCAGCTCACAAGGAAGCGAGTTGAAGGAAGGAGTTCAGGGGCACTGTAATTCACAAACCTGCAGAGTTATAAATGACAGCTATCGTCCAAAAATATACTGAAGTAAGGCTGCCAAGAGGACTTGAAAGCGGGGCAGAATTGCAGGAAACCGATTTCAGGAGGTAGACTGGAATTGCATTTAAAGCATAGGAAAAGAGGCAGAACGTCCACAATGATGCACTTGGCCAAAAAGGGCGTATGCGTTTTTTCCTGAATATATTCAGAAAAAAACGCATACGCCCTTTTTGGCCAACCAAGCAAGCTTGCAAAGGAAATCTGCACTACAATGAAGTCTCACTTCCCCCGGGTCAAGAGGGCCATCTGAAAAAAGTGTAAAATCCAGAAAGGCAGGACAGGCCATGGAGAACTGGGAGCCTTGTTATGCTGATGGGCGGGATGTAAATTGCCAACAGCCACTCAGGAGAAGTGTATGTGTTTCCTGAAACATCTGAAAAACAAAGCAACAGAGCCTAGGGCACTTCCACTTATGGTCCTATAGCTTAGGGAAATGAAAATCAAAAAGACACAGCCACCCCAAAGTTTGGGACGGCTCTGTTTACAAGAACCTCGTTTACGGTACAAGTTCAATATCGCAGAAAGTGAAAAATGGATGAAGAAGTTGTGGTACTTACGTACAATGCAATATCACTCAGCACTGACATCTATGTCATCAGGCCTGTAGCAGCATAATGAGTGGATTCAGGTATGATGATTCTAACTGAAATAAGTCACACAGAAAAAGAAACATCATAAGATATCACTAATACACGGAATGTAAACTTGGCTACACAGGAACTGGATTACAAAACAGAACAGGGTCTCAAATTTAGAAAACCAACTTATGCTTGCTTAAGGGGAAAGGTGAGTTGGGGTGCTGCATAAAACCAGAGATTGAAATGAGCACAGATAAAGTTCCTTAAGCCAAATATGGAATAGACAAGAGCTACTCCTTGCTCAATGAAATGGACTTAACACCCCATATTAAACGCCTAAGAATGTACCTGACTAGTAAGTATCTTAAAACCTATGGATTGCTATGTCTCCGAAAGGGAATCAAGCGTGTGTAGAGGGGAATAAACGCAGCAGTGATAGGATTGGAGAGGTTCGGTGAGCAAATGAAGACCCTTTGAAGTCATATTGCATGGTACCCATTCCACGGGTCTCAACTCTCCAGGTTTAAGGGATTCTTCCTTCAGCTAAAACATGCATGTGGAACCCAGAGTATGATCAACCGTGTGATCGGGAGACGTGTTCAAATATGTCTCCGTTCTCGTCCCCTGGTACTCGGGTGCAACATTCCAGATGCTTTACTAACACTCTCCCGACTTGGAGAGTCAGTGCCTTTAACCTCCTGTTTGGCCCAGTTTGCAATTTCTGCGGAAGATGAACAGGAATAGGGAGAACCAATGAGAGACTAGCTGGAGGTGTCTGGACGGGCAAATTTAACTCTCATTTCCCACCAGGAAGAGGAATTAACCAAAGGCTCAGCGTGCCGTGCCGGAACCAGATTAGGGCCTGAAGCAATCCTGCGGTGTTGCGGCCACTTCACAAGAAAGCGAGTTGAAGAAAGGAGCTCAGGGGCACTGTAATTCACAAACCTGCAGAGTTATAAATGACAGCTATCGTCCAAAAATATACTGAAGTAAGGCTGCCAAGAGGACTTGAAAGCGGGGCAGAATTGCAGGAAACCGATTTCAGGAGGTAGACTGGAATTGCATTTAAAGCATAGGAAAAGAGGCAGAACGTCCACAATGATGCACTTGGCCAAAAAGGGCGTATGCGTTTTTTCCTATTCAGGAAAAAACGCATACGCGCTTTTTGGCCAACCAAGCAAGCTTGCAAAGGAAATCTGCACTACAATGAAGTCTCACTTCCCCCCGGTCAAAAGGGCCATCTGAAAAAAGTGTAAAATACAGAAAGGAAGGACAGGCCATGGAGAACTGGGAGCCTTGTTATGCTGATGGGCGGGATGTAAATTGCCAACAGTCACTAGGCAGAAGTGTATGGTGTTTCCTGAAACATCTAAAAAACAAAGCAACAGAGCCTAGGGCACTTCCACTTATGGTCCTATAGCTTAAGGAAATTAAAATCAAAAAGACACAGCCACCCCAAAGTTTGGGACGGCTCTGTATACAAGAACCTCGTTTATGGTACAAGTTCAATATCGCAGAAAGTGAAAAATGGATGAAGAAGTTTGGTACTTACGTACAATGCAATATCACTCAGCAATGACATCTATGTCATCAGGCCCGTAGCAGCATAATGAGTGCATTCAGGTATGATGATTCTAACTGAAATAAGTCACACAGAAAAAGAAACATCATAAGATATCACTAATACACGGAATGTAAACTTGGCTACACAGGAACTGGATTACAAAACAGAACAGGGTCTCAAATTTAGAAAACCAACTTATGCTTGCTTAAGGGGAAAGGTGAGTTGGGGTGCTGCATAAAACCAGAGATTGAAATGAGCACAGATAAAGTTCCTTAAGCCAAATATGGAATAGACAAGAGCTACTCCTTGCTCAACGAAATGGACTCAACACCCCATATTAAACGCCTAAGAATGTACCTGACTAGTAAGTATCTTAAAACCTATGGATTGCTATGTCTCCGAAAGAGAATCAAGTGTGTGTACAGGGGCATAAACGCAGCAGTGATAGGATTGGAGAGGTTCGGTGAGCAAATGAAGACCCTCTGAATTCATATTGCATGGTACCCATTCCACGGGTCTCAACTCTCCAGGTTTAAGGGATTCTTCCTTCAGCTAAAACATGCATGTGGAACCCAGAGTATGATCAACCGTGTGATCGGGAGACGTGTTCAAATATGTCTCCGTTCTCGTCCTCTGGTACTCGGGTGCAACATTCCAGACGCTTTACTAACACTCTCCCGACTTGGAGAGTCAGTGCCTTTAACCTCCTGTTTGGCCCAGTTTGCAATTTCTGCGGAAGATGAACAGGAATAGGGAGAACCAATGAGAGACTAGCTGGAGGTGTCTGGACGGGCAAATTTAACTCTCATTTCCCACCAGGAAGAGGAATTAACCAAAGGCTCAGCGTGCAGTGCCGGAACCAGATTAGGGCCTGAAGCAATCCTGCGGTGTTGCGGCCAGCTCACAAGAAATCGAGTTGAGGAAAGGAGCTCCGGGACACTGTAATTCACAAACCTGCAGAGTTATAAATGACAGCTATCGTCCAAAAATATACTGAAGTAAGGCTGCCAAGAGGACTTGAAAGTGGGGCAGAATTGCAGGAAACCGATTTCAGGAGGTAGACTGGAATTGCATTGAAAGCATAGGAAAAGAGGCAGAACGTCCACAATGATGCACTTGGCCAAAAAGGGCGTATGCGTTTTTTCCTGAATATATTCAGGAAAAAACGCATACGCCCTTTATGGCCAACCAAGCAAGCTTGCAAAGGAAATCTGCACTACAATGAAGTCTCACTTCCCCCGGGTCAATAGGGCCATCTGAAAAAAGTGTAAAATCCAGAAAGGCAGGACAGGCCATGGAGAACTGGGAGCCTTGTTATGCTGATGGGCGGGATGTAAATTGCCAACAGCCACTCGGGAGAAGTGTATGTGTTTCCTGAAACATCTAAAAAACAAAGCAACAGAGCCTAGGGCACTTCCACTTATGGTCCTATAGCTTAGGGAAATGAAAATCAAAAAGACACAGCCACCCCAAAGTTTGGGACGGCTCTGTTTACAAAACCTCGTTTACGGTACAAGTTCAATATCGCAGAAAGTGAAAAATGGATGAAGAAGTTGTGGTACTTACGTACAATGCAATATCACTCAGCAATGACCTCTATGTCATCAGGCCCGTAGCAGCATAATGAGTCGATTCAGGTATGATGATTCTAACTGAAAGAAGTCACACAGAAAAAGAAACATCATAAGATATCACTAATACACGGAATGTAAACTTGGCTACACAGGAACTGGATTACAAAACAGAACAGGGTCTCAAATTTAGAAAACCAACTTATGCTTGCTTAAGGGGAAAGGTGAGTTGGGGTGCTGCATAAAACCAGAGATTGAAATGAGCACAGATAAAGTACCTTAAGCCAAATATGGAATAGACAAGAGCTACTCCTTGCTCAACGAAATGGACTCAACACCCCATATTAAACGCCTAAGAATGTACCTGACTAGTAAGTATCTTAAAACCTATGGATTGCTATGTCTCCGAAAGAGAATCAAGCGTGTGTACAGGGGCATAAACGCAGCAGTGGTAGAATTGGAGAGGTTCGGTGAGCAAATGAAGAACCTTTGAAGTCATATTGCACGGTACCCATTCCACGGGTCTCAACTCTCCAGCTTTAAGGGATTCTTCCTTCAGCTAAAACATGCATGTGGAACCCAGAGTATGATCAACCATGTGATCGGGAGACGTGTTCAAATATGTCTCCGTTCTCGTCCCCTGTTTCTCGGGTGCAACATTCCAGACGATTTACTAACACTCTCCCGACTTGGAGAGTCAGTGCCTTTAACCTCCTGTTTGGCCCAGTTTGCAATTTCTGCGGAAGATGAACAGGAATAGGGAGAACCAATGAGAGACTAGCTGGAGGTGTCTGGACGGGCAAATTTAACTCTCATTTCCCACCAGGAAGAGGAATTAACCAAAGGCTCAGCGTGCCGTGCCGGAACCAGATTAGGGCCTGAAGCAATCCTGCGGTGTTGCGGCCAGCTCGCAAGAAAGCAAGTTGAAGAAAGGAGCTCAGGGTCACTGTAATTCACAAACCTGCAGAGTTATAAATGACAGCTATCGTCCAAAAATATACTGAAGTAAGGCTGCCAAGAGGACTTGAAAGCGGGGCAGAATTGCAGGAAACCGAGTTCAGGAGGTAGACTGGAATTGCATTGAAAGCATAGGAAAAGAGGCAGAACGTCCACAATGATGCACTTGGCCAAAAAGGGCGTATGCGTTTTTTCCTGAATATATTCAGGAAAAAACGCATACGCCCTTTTTGGCCAACCAAGCAAGCTTGCAAAGGAAATCTGCACTACAATGAAGTCTCACTTCCCCCCGGTCATAAGGGCCATCTGAAAAAAGTTTAAAATCCAGAAAGGCAGGACAGGCCATGGAGAACTGGGAGCCTTGTTATGCTGATGGGCGGGATGTAAATTGCCAACAGCCACTCGGGAGAAGTGTATGTGTTTCCTGAAACATCTAAAAAACAAAGCAACAGAGCCTAGGGCACTTCCACTTATGGTCCTATAGCTTAGGGAAATGAAAATCAAAAAGACACAGCCACCCCAAAGTTTGGGACGGCTCTGTTTACAAGAACCTCATTTACGGTACAAGTTCAATATCACAGAAAGTGAAAAATGGATGAAGAAGTTGTGGTACTTACGTACAATGCAATATCACTCAGCACTGACATCTATGTCATCAGGCCCGTAGCAGCATAATGAGTGGATTCAGCTATGATGATTCTAACTGAAAGAAGTCACACAGAAAAAGAAACATCATAAGATATCACTAATACACGCAATGTAAACATGGCTACACAGGAACTGGATTACAAAACAGAACAGGGTCTCAAATTTAGAAAACCAACTTATGCTTGCTTAAGGGGAAAGGTGAGTTGGGGTGCTGCATAAAACCAGAGATTGAAATGAGCACAGATAAAGTTCCTTAAGCCAAATATGGAATAGACAAGAGCTACTCCTTGCTCAATGAAATGGACTTAACACCCCATATTAAACGCCTAAGAATGTACCTGACTAGTAAGTATCTTAAAACCTATGGATTGCTATGTCTCCGAAAGGGAATCAAGCGTGTGTAGAGGGGAATAAACGCAGCAGTGATAGGATTGGAGCAGTTCGGTGAGCAAATGAAGACCCTTTGAAGTCATATTGCATGGTACCCATTCCACGGGTCTCAACTCTCCAGGTTTAAGGGATTCTTCCTTCAGCTAAAACATGCATGTGGAACCCAGAGTATGATCAACCGTGTGATCGGGAGACGTCTTCAAATATGTCTCCGTTCTCGTCCCCTGGTCCTCGGGTGCAACATTCCAGACGCTTTACTAACACTCTCCCGACTTGGAGAGTCAGTGCCTTTAACCTCCTGTTTGGCCCAGTTTGCAATTTCTGCGGAAGATGAACAGGAATAGGGAGAACCAATGAGAGACTAGCTGGAGGTGTCTGGACGGGCAAATTTAACTCTCATTTCCCACCAGGAAGAGGAATTAACCAAAGGCTCAGCGTGCCATGCCGGAACCAGATTAGGGCCTGAAGCAATCCTGCGGTGTTGCGGCCAGCTCACAAGGAAGCGAGTTGAAGGAAGGAGTTCAGGGGCACTGTAATTCACAAACCTGCAGAGTTATAAATGACAGCTATCGTCCAAAAATATACTGAAGTAAGGCTGCCAAGAGGACTTGAAAGCGGGGCAGAATTGCAGGAAACCGATTTCAGGAGGTAGACTGGAATTGCATTTAAAGCATAGGAAAAGAGGCAGAACGTCCACAATGATGCACTTGGCCAAAAAGGGCGTATGCGTTTTTTCCTGAATATATTCAGAAAAAAACGCATACGCCCTTTTTGGCCAACCAAGCAAGCTTGCAAAGGAAATCTGCACTACAATGAAGTCTCACTTCCCCCGGGTCAAGAGGGCCATCTGAAAAAAGTGTAAAATCCAGAAAGGCAGGACAGGCCATGGAGAACTGGGAGCCTTGTTATGCTGATGGGCGGGATGTAAATTGCCAACAGCCACTCAGGAGAAGTGTATGTGTTTCCTGAAACATCTGAAAAACAAAGCAACAGAGCCTAGGGCACTTCCACTTATGGTCCTATAGCTTAGGGAAATGAAAATCAAAAAGACACAGCCACCCCAAAGTTTGGGACGGCTCTGTTTACAAGAACCTCGTTTACGGTACAAGTTCAATATCGCAGAAAGTGAAAAATGGATGAAGAAGTTGTGGTACTTACGTACAATGCAATATCACTCAGCACTGACATCTATGTCATCAGGCCTGTAGCAGCATAATGAGTGGATTCAGGTATGATGATTCTAACTGAAATAAGTCACACAGAAATAGAAACATCATAAGATATCACTAATACACGGAATGTAAACTTGGCTACACAGGAACTGGATTACAAAACAGAACAGGGTCTCAAATTTAGAAAACCAACTTATGCTTGCTTAAGGGGAAAGGTGAGTTGGGGTGCTGCATAAAACCAGAGATTGAAATGAGCACAGATAAAGTTCCTTAAGCCAAATATGGAATAGACAAGAGCTACTCCTTGCTCAATGAAATGGACTCAACACCCCATATTAAACACCTAAGAATGTACCTGACTAGTAAGTATCTTAAAACCTATGGATTGCTATGTGTCCGAAAGAGAATCAAGCGTGTGTACCGGGGCATAAACGCAGCAGTGATAGGATTGGAGAGGTTCGGTGAGCAAATGAAGACCCTTTGAAGTCATACTGCATGGTACCCATTCCACGGGTCTCAACTCTCCAGGTTTAAGGGATTCTTCCTTCAGCTAAAACATGCATGTGGAACCCAGAGTATGATCAACCGTGTGATCGGGAGACGTGTTCAAATATGTCTCCGTTCTCGTCCCCTGGTACTCGGGTGCAACATTCCAGATGCTTTACTAACACTCTCCCGACTTGGAGAGTCAGTGCCTTTAACCTCCTGTTTGGCCCAGTTTGCAATTTCTGCGGAAGATGAACAGGAATAGGGAGAACCAATGAGAGACTAGCTGGAGGTGTCTGGACGGGCAAATTTAACTCTCATTTCCCACCAGGAAGAGGAATTAACCAAAGGCTCAGCGTGCCGTGCCGGAACCACATTAGGGCCTGAAGCAATCCTGCGGTGTTGCGGCCAGCTCACAAGAAAGCGAGTTGAAGAAAGGAGCTCAGGGGCACTGTAATTCACAAACCTGCAGAGTTATAAGTGACAGCTATCGTCCAAAAATATACTGAAGTAAGGCTGCCAAGAGGACTTGAAAGTGGAGCAGAATTGCAGGAAACTGATTTCAGGAGGTAGACTGGAATTGCATTTAAAGCATAGGAAAAGAGGCAGAACGTCCACAATGATGCACTTGGCCAAAAAGGGCGTATGCGTTTTTTCCTGAATATATTCAGGAAAAAACGCATACGTCCTTTTTGGCCAACCAAGCAAGCTTGCAAAGGAAATCTGCACTACAATGAAGTCTCCCTTCCCCCCGGTCATAAGGGCCATCTGAAAAAAGTGTAAAATCCAGAAAGGCAGGACAGGCCATGGAGAACTGGGAGCCTTGTTATGCTGATGGGCGGGATGAAAATTGCCAACAGCCACTCGGGAGAAGTGTATGGTGTTTCCTGAAACATCTAAAAAACAAAGCAACAGAGCCTAGGGCACTTCCACTTATGGTCCTATAGCTTAGGGAAATGAAAATCAAAAAGACACAGCCACCCCAAAGTTTGGGACGGCGCTGTTTACAAGAACCTCGTTTACGGTACAAGTTCAATATCGCAGAAAGTGAAAAATGGATGAAGAAGTTGTGGTACTTACGTACAATGCAATATCACTCAGCACTGACATCTATGTCATCAGGCCCGTAGCAGCATAATGAGTGGATTCAGGTATGATGATTCTAACTGAAATAAGTCACACAGAAAAAGAAACATCATAAGATATCACTAATACACGGAATGTAAACTTGGCTACACAGGAACTGGATTACAAAACAGAACAGGGTCTCAAATTTAGAAAACCAACTTATGCTTGCTTAAGGGGAAAGGTGAGTTGGGGTGCTGCATAAAACCAGAGATTGAAATGAGCACAGAGTAAGTTCCTTAAGCCAAATATGGAATAGACAAGAGCTACTCCTTGCTCAACGAAATGGACTCAACACCCCATATTAAACGCCTAAGAATGTACCTGACTAGTAAGTATCTTAAAACCTATGGATTGCTATGTCTCCGAAAGAGAATCAAGCGTGTGTACAGGGGCATAAACGCAGCAGTGGTAGAATTGGAGAGGTTCGGTGAGCAAATGAAGAACCTTTGAAGTCATATTGCACGGTACCCATTCCACGGGTCTCAACTCTCCAGCTTTAAGGGATTCTTCCTTCAGCTAAAACATGCATGTGGAACCCAGAGTATGATCAACCATGTGATCGGGAGACGTGTTCAAATATGTCTCCGTTCTCGTCCCCTGTTTCTCGGGTGCAACATTCCAGACGATTTACTAACACTCTCCCGACTTGGAGAGTCAGTGCCTTTAACCTCCTGTTTGGCCCAGTTTGCAATTTCTGCGGAAGATGAACAGGAATAGGGAGAACCAATGAGAGACTAGCTGGAGGTGTCTGGACGGGCAAATTTAACTCTCATTTCCCACCAGGAAGAGGAATTAACCAAAGGCTCAGCGTGCCGTGCCGGAACCAGATTAGGGCCTGAAGCAATCCTGCGGTGTTGCGGCCAGCTCAAAAGAAAGCGAGTTGAAGAAAGGAGCTCAGGGTCACTGTAATTCACAAACCTGCAGAGTTATAAATGACAGCTATCGTCCAAAAATATACTGAAGTAAGGCTGCCAAGAGGACTTGAAAGCGGGGCAGAATTGCAGGAAACCGAGTTCAGGAGGTAGACTGGAATTGCATTGAAAGCATAGGAAAAGAGGCAGAACGTCCACAATGATGCACTTGGCCAAAAAGGGCGTATGCGTTTTTTCCTGAATATATTCAGGAAAAAACGCATACGCCCTTTTTGGCCAACCAAGCAAGCTTGCAAAGGAAATCTGCACTACAATGAAGTCTCACTTCCCCCCGGTCAAAAGGGCCATCTGAAAAAAGTGTAAAATCCAGAAAGGCAGGACAGGCCATGGAGAACTGGGAGCCTTGTTATGCTGATGGGCGGGATGTAAATTGCCAACAGTCACTAGGCAGAAGTGTATGGTGTTTCCTGAAACTTCTAAAAAACAAAGCAACAGAGCCTAGGGCACTTCCACTTATGGTCCTATAGCTTAAGGAAATTAAAATCAAAAAGACACAGCCACCCCAAAGTTTGGGACGGCTCAGTATACAAGAACCTCGTTTATGGTACAAGTTCAATATCGCAGAAAGTGAAAAATGGATGAAGAAGTTTGGTACTTACGTACAATGCAATATCACTCAGCAATGACATCTATGTCATCAGGCCCGTAGCAGCATAATGAGTGCATTCAGGTATGATGATTCTAACTGAAATAAGTCACACAGAAAAAGAAACATCATAAGATATCACTAATATACGGAATGTAAACTTGGCTACACAGGAACTGGATTACAAAACAGAACAGGGTCTCAAATTTAGAAAACCAACTTATGCTTGCTTAAGGTGAAAGGTGAGTTGGGGTGCTGCATAAAACCAGAGATTGAAATGAGCACAGATAAAGTTCCTTAAGCCAAATATGGAATAGACAAGAGCTACTCCTTGCTCAACGAAATGGACTCAACACCCCATATTAAACGCCTAAGAATGTACCTGACTAGTAAGTATCTTAAAACGTATGGATTGCTATGTCTCTGAAAGAGAATCAAGCGTGTGTACCGGGGCATAAACGCAGCAGTGATAGGATTGGAGAGGTTCGGTGAGCAAATGAAGACCCTCTGAAGTCATATTGCATGGTACCCATTCCACGGGTCTCAACTCTCCAGGTTTAAGGGATTCTTCCTTCAGCTAAAACATGCATGTGGAACCCAGAGTATGATCAACCATGTGATCGGGAGACGTGTTGAAATATGTCTCCGTTCTCGTCCTCTGGTACTCGGGTGCAACATTCCAGACGCTTTACTAACACTCTCCCGACTTGGAGAGTCAGTGCCTTTAACCTCCTGTTTGGCCCAGTTTGCAATTTCTGCGGAAGATGAACAGGAATAGGGAGAACCAATGAGAGACTAGCTGGAGGTGCCTGGACGGGCAAATTTAACTCTCATTTCCCACCAGGAAGAGGAATTAACCAAAGGCTCAGCGTGCCGTGCCGGAACCAGATTAGGGCCTGAAGCAATCCTGCGGTGTTGCGGCCAGCTCGCAAGAAAGCAAGTTGAAGAAAGGAGCTCAGGGTCACTGTAATTCACAAACATGCAGAGTTATAAATGACAGCTATCGTCCAAAAATATACTGAAGTAAGGCTGCCAAGAGGACTTGAAAGCGGGGCAGAATTGCAGGAAACCGAGTTCAGGAGGTAGACTGGAATTGCATTGAAAGCATAGGAAAAGAGGCAGAACGTCCACAATGATGCACTTGGCCAAAAAGTGCGTATGCGTTTTTTCCTGAATATATTCAGGAAAAAACGCATACGCCCTTTTTGGCCAACCAAGCAAGCTTGCAAAGGAAATCTGCACTACAATGAAGTCTCACTTCCCCCCGGTCATAAGGGCCATCTGAAAAAAGTGTAAAATCCAGAAAGGCAGGACAGGCCATGGAGAACTGGGAGCCTTGTTATGCTGATGGGCGGGATGTAAATTGCCAACAGCCACTCGGGAGAAGTGTATGGTGTTTCCTGACACATCTAAAAAACAAAGCAACAGAGCCTAGGGCACTTCCACTTATGGTCCTATAGCTTAGGGAAATGAAAATCAAAAAGACACAGCCACCCCAAAGTTTGGGACGGCTCTGTTTACAAGAACCTCGTTTACGGTACAAGTTCAATATCGCAGAAAGTGAAAAATGGATGAAGAAGTTGTGGTACTTACGTACAATGCAATATCACTCAGCAATGACATCTATGTCATCAGGCCCGTAGCAGCATAATGAGTGGATTCAGCTATGATGATTCTAACTGAAAGAAGTCACACAGAAAAAGAAACATCATAAGATATCACTAATACACGCAATGTAAACATGGCTACACAGGAACTGGATTACAAAACAGAACAGGGTCTCAAATTTAGAAAACCAACTTATGCTTGCTTAAGGGGAAAGGTGAGTTGGGGTGCTGCATAAAACCAGAGATTGAAATGAGCACAGATAAAGTTCCTTAAGCCAAATATGGAATAGACAAGAGCTACTCCTTGCTCAATGAAATGGACTTAACACCCCATATTAAACGCCTAAGAATGTACCTGACTAGTAAGTATCTTAAAACCTATGGATTGCTATGTCTCCGAAAGGGAATCAAGCGTGTGTAGAGGGGAATAAACGCAGCAGTGATAGGATTGGAGAGGTTCGGTGAGCAAATGAAGACCCTTTGAAGTCATATTGCATGGTACCCATTCCACGGGTCTCAACTCTCCAGGTTTAAGGGATTCTTCCTTCAGCTAAAACATACATGTGGAACCCAGAGTATGATCAACCGTGTGATCGGGAGACGTGTTCAAATATGTCTCCGTTCTCGTCCCCTGGTACTCGGGTGCAACATTCCAGATGCTTTACTAACACTCTCCTGACTTGGAGAGTCAGTGCCTTTAACCTCCTGTTTGGCCCAGTTTGCAATTTCTGCGGAAGATGAACAGGAATAGGGAGAACCAATGAGAGACTAGCTGGAGGTGTCTGGACGGGCAAATTTAACTCTCATTTCCCACCAGGAAGAGGAATTAACCAAAGGCTCAGCGTGCCGTGCCGGAACCAGATTAGGGCCTGAAGCAATCCTGCGGTGTTGCGGCCACTTCACAAGAAAGCGAGTTGAAGAAAGGAGCTCAGGGGCACTGTAATTCACAAACCTGCAGAGTTATAAATGACAGCTATCGTCCAAAAATATACTGAAGTAAGGCTGCCAAGAGGACTTGAAAGCGGGGCAGAATTGCAGGAAACCGATTTCAGGAGGTATACTGGAATTGCATTTAAAGCATAGGAAAAGAGGCAGAACGTCCACAATGATGCACTTGGCCAAAAAGGGCGTATGCGTTTTTTCCTATTCAGGAAAAAACGCATACGCGCTTTTTGGCCAACCAAGCAAGCTTGCAAAGGAAATCTGCACTACAATGAAGTCTCACTTCCCCCCGGTCAAAAGGGCCATCTGAAAAAAGTGTAAAATACAGAAAGGAAGGACAGGCCATGGAGAACTGGGAGCCTTGTTATGCTGATGGGCGGGATGTAAATTGCCAACAGTCACTAGGCAGAAGTGTATGGTGTTTCCTGAAACATCTAAAAAACAAAGCAACAGAGCCTAGGGCACTTCCACTTATGGTCCTATAGCTTAAGGAAATTAAAATCAAAAAGACACAGCCACCCCAAAGTTTGGGACGGCTCTGTATACAAGAACCTCGTTTATGGTACAAGTTCAATATCGCAGAAAGTGAAAAATGGATGAAGAAGTTTGGTACTTACGTACAATGCAATATCACTCAGCAATGACATCTATGTCATCAGGCCCGTAGCAGCATAATGAGTGCATTCAGGTATGATGATTCTAACTGAAATAAGTCACACAGAAAAAGAAACATCATAAGATATCACTAATACACGGAATGTAAACTTGGCTACACAGGAACTGGATTACAAAACAGAACAGGGTCTCAAATTTAGAAAACCAACTTATGCTTGCTTAAGGGGAAAGGTGAGTTGGGGTGCTGCATAAAACCAGAGATTGAAATGAGCACAGATAAAGTTCCTTAAGCCAAATATGGAATAGACAAGAGCTACTCCTTGCTCAACGAAATGGACTCAACACCCCATATTAAACGCCTAAGAATGTACCTGACTAGTAAGTATCTTAAAACCTATGGATTGCTATGTCTCCGAAAGAGAATCAAGTGTGTGTACAGGGGCATAAACGCAGCAGTGATAGGATTGGAGAGGTTCGGTGAGCAAATGAAGACCCTCTGAATTCATATTGCATGGTACCCATTCCACGGGTCTCAACTCTCCAGGTTTAAGGGATTCTTCCTTCAGCTAAAACATGCATGTGGAACCCAGAGTATGATCAACCGTGTGATCGGGAGACGTGTTCAAATATGTCTCCGTTCTCGTCCTCTGGTACTCGGGTGCAACATTCCAGACGCTTTACTAACACTCTCCCGACTTGGAGAGTCAGTGCCTTTAACCTCCTGTTTGGCCCAGTTTGCAATTTCTGCGGAAGATGAACAGGAATAGGGAGAACCAATGAGAGACTAGCTGGAGGTGTCTGGACGGGCAAATTTAACTCTCATTTCCCACCAGGAAGAGGAATTAACCAAAGGCTCAGCGTGCAGTGCCGGAACCAGATTAGGGCCTGAAGCAATCCTGCGGTGTTGCGGCCAGCTCACAAGAAATCGAGTTGAGGAAAGGAGCTCCGGGACACTGTAATTCACAAACCTGCAGAGTTATAAATGACAGCTATCGTCCAAAAATATACTGAAGTAAGGCTGCCAAGAGGACTTGAAAGTGGGGCAGAATTGCAGGAAACCGATTTCAGGAGGTAGACTGGAATTGCATTGAAAGCATAGGAAAAGAGGCAGAACGTCCACAATGATGCACTTGGCCAAAAAGGGCGTATGCGTTTTTTCCTGAATATATTCAGGAAAAAACGCATACGCCCTTTATGGCCAACCAAGCAAGCTTGCAAAGGAAATCTGCACTACAATGAAGTCTCACTTCCCCCGGGTCAATAGGGCCATCTGAAAAAAGTGTAAAATCCAGAAAGGCAGGACAGGCCATGGAGAACTGGGAGCCTTGTTATGCTGATGGGCGGGATGTAAATTGCCAACAGCCACTCGGGAGAAGTGTATGTGTTTCCTGAAACATCTAAAAAACAAAGCAACAGAGCCTAGGGCACTTCCACTTATGGTCCTATAGCTTAGGGAAATGAAAATCAAAAAGACACAGCCACCCCAAAGTTTGGGACGGCTCTGTTTACAAAACCTCGTTTACGGTACAAGTTCAATATCGCAGAAAGTGAAAAATGGATGAAGAAGTTGTGGTACTTACGTACAATGCAATATCACTCAGCAATGACCTCTATGTCATCAGGCCCGTAGCAGCATAATGAGTCGATTCAGGTATGATGATTCTAACTGAAAGAAGTCACACAGAAAAAGAAACATCATAAGATATCACTAATACACGGAATGTAAACTTGGCTACACAGGAACTGGATTACAAAACAGAACAGGGTCTCAAATTTAGAAAACCAACTTATGCTTGCTTAAGGGGAAAGGTGAGTTGGGGTGCTGCATAAAACCAGAGATTGAAATGAGCACAGATAAAGTACCTTAAGCCAAATATGGAATAGACAAGAGCTACTCCTTGCTCAACGAAATGGACTCAACACCCCATATTAAACGCCTAAGAATGTACCTGACTAGTAAGTATCTTAAAACCTATGGATTGCTATGTCTCCGAAAGAGAATCAAGCGTGTGTACAGGGGCATAAACGCAGCAGTGGTAGAATTGGAGAGGTTCGGTGAGCAAATGAAGAACCTTTGAAGTCATATTGCACGGTACCCATTCCACGGGTCTCAACTCTCCAGCTTTAAGGGATTCTTCCTTCAGCTAAAACATGCATGTGGAACCCAGAGTATGATCAACCATGTGATCGGGAGACGTGTTCAAATATGTCTCCGTTCTCGTCCCCTGTTTCTCGGGTGCAACATTCCAGACGATTTACTAACACTCTCCCGACTTGGAGAGTCAGTGCCTTTAACCTCCTGTTTGGCCCAGTTTGCAATTTCTGCGGAAGATGAACAGGAATAGGGAGAACCAATGAGAGACTAGCTGGAGGTGTCTGGACGGGCAAATTTAACTCTCATTTCCCACCAGGAAGAGGAATTAACCAAAGGCTCAGCGTGCCGTGCCGGAACCAGATTAGGGCCTGAAGCAATCCTGCGGTGTTGCGGCCAGCTCGCAAGAAAGCAAGTTGAAGAAAGGAGCTCAGGGTCACTGTAATTCACAAACCTGCAGAGTTATAAATGACAGCTATCGTCCAAAAATATACTGAAGTAAGGCTGCCAAGAGGACTTGAAAGCGGGGCAGAATTGCAGGAAACCGAGTTCAGGAGGTAGACTGGAATTGCATTGAAAGCATAGGAAAAGAGGCAGAACGTCCACAATGAGGCACTTGGCCAAAAAGGGCGTATGCGTTTTTTCCTGAATATATTCAGGAAAAAACGCATACGCCCTTTTTGGCCAACCAAGCAAGCTTGCAAAGGAAATCTGCACTACAATGAAGTCTCACTTCCCCCCGGTCATAAGGGCCATCTGAAAAAAGTTTAAAATCCAGAAAGGCAGGACAGGCCATGGAGAACTGGGAGCCTTGTTATGCTGATGGGCGGGATGTAAATTGCCAACAGCCACTCGGGAGAAGTGTATGTGTTTCCTGAAACATCTAAAAAACAAAGCAACAGAGCCTAGGGCACTTCCACTTATGGTCCTATAGCTTAGGGAAATGAAAATCAAAAAGACACAGCCACCCCAAAGTTTGGGACGGCTCTGTTTACAAGAACCTCATTTACGGTACAAGTTCAATATCACAGAAAGTGAAAAATGGATGAAGAAGTTGTGGTACTTACGTACAATGCAATATCACTCAGCACTGACATCTATGTCATCAGGCCCGTAGCAGCATAATGAGTGGATTCAGCTATGATGATTCTAACTGAAAGAAGTCACACAGAAAAAGAAACATCATAAGATATCACTAATACACGCAATGTAAACATGGCTACACAGGAACTGGATTACAAAACAGAACAGGGTCTCAAATTTAGAAAACCAACTTATGCTTGCTTAAGGGGAAAGGTGAGTTGGGGTGCTGCATAAAACCAGAGATTGAAATGAGCACAGATAAAGTTCCTTAAGCCAAATATGGAATAGACAAGAGCTACTCCTTGCTCAATGAAATGGACTTAACACCCCATATTAAACGCCTAAGAATGTACCTGACTAGTAAGTATCTTAAAACCTATGGATTGCTATGTCTCCGAAAGGGAATCAAGCGTGTGTAGAGGGGAATAAACGCAGCAGTGATAGGATTGGAGCAGTTCGGTGAGCAAATGAAGACCCTTTGAAGTCATATTGCATGGTACCCATTCCACGGGTCTCAACTCTCCAGGTTTAAGGGATTCTTCCTTCAGCTAAAACATGCATGTGGAACCCAGAGTATGATCAACCGTGTGATCGGGAGACGTCTTCAAATATGTCTCCGTTCTCGTCCCCTGGTCCTCGGGTGCAACATTCCAGACGCTTTACTAACACTCTCCCGACTTGGAGAGTCAGTGCCTTTAACCTCCTGTTTGGCCCAGTTTGCAATTTCTGCGGAAGATGAACAGGAATAGGGAGAACCAATGAGAGACTAGCTGGAGGTGTCTGGACGGGCAAATTTAACTCTCATTTCCCACCAGGAAGAGGAATTAACCAAAGGCTCAGCGTGCCGTGCCGGAACCACATTAGGGCCTGAAGCAATCCTGCGGTGTTGCGGCCAGCTCACAAGAAAGCGAGTTGAAGAAAGGAGCTCAGGGGCACTGTAATTCACAAACCTGCAGAGTTATAAGTGACAGCTATCGTCCAAAAATATACTGAAGTAAGGCTGCCAAGAGGACTTGAAAGTGGAGCAGAATTGCAGGAAACTGATTTCAGGAGGTAGACTGGAATTGCATTTAAAGCATAGGAAAAGAGGCAGAACGTCCACAATGATGCACTTGGCCAAAAAGGGCGTATGCGTTTTTTCCTGAATATATTCAGGAAAAAACGCATACGTCCTTTTTGGCCAACCAAGCAAGCTTGCAAAGGAAATCTGCACTACAATGAAGTCTCCCTTCCCCCCGGTCATAAGGGCCATCTGAAAAAAGTGTAAAATCCAGAAAGGCAGGACAGGCCATGGAGAACTGGGAGCCTTGTTATGCTGATGGGCGGGATGAAAATTGCCAACAGCCACTCGGGAGAAGTGTATGGTGTTTCCTGAAACATCTAAAAAACAAAGCAACAGAGCCTAGGGCACTTCCACTTATGGTCCTATAGCTTAGGGAAATGAAAATCAAAAAGACACAGCCACCCCAAAGTTTGGGACGGCGCTGTTTACAAGAACCTCGTTTACGGTACAAGTTCAATATCGCAGAAAGTGAAAAATGGATGAAGAAGTTGTGGTACTTACGTACAATGCAATATCACTCAGCACTGACATCTATGTCATCAGGCCCGTAGCAGCATAATGAGTGGATTCAGGTATGATGATTCTAACTGAAATAAGTCACACAGAAAAAGAAACATCATAAGATATCACTAATACACGGAATGTAAACTTGGCTACACAGGAACTGGATTACAAAACAGAACAGGGTCTCAAATTTAGAAAACCAACTTATGCTTGCTTAAGGGGAAAGGTGAGTTGGGGTGCTGCATAAAACCAGAGATTGAAATGAGCACAGAGTAAGTTCCTTAAGCCAAATATGGAATAGACAAGAGCTACTCCTTGCTCAACGAAATGGACTCAACACCCCATATTAAACGCCTAAGAATGTACCTGACTAGTAAGTATCTTAAAACCTATGGATTGCTATGTCTCCGAAAGAGAATCAAGCGTGTGTACAGGGGCATAAACGCAGCAGTGGTAGAATTGGAGAGGTTCGGTGAGCAAATGAAGAACCTTTGAAGTCATATTGCACGGTACCCATTCCACGGGTCTCAACTCTCCAGCTTTAAGGGATTCTTCCTTCAGCTAAAACATGCATGTGGAACCCAGAGTATGATCAACCATGTGATCGGGAGACGTGTTCAAATATGTCTCCGTTCTCGTCCCCTGTTTCTCGGGTGCAACATTCCAGACGATTTACTAACACTCTCCCGACTTGGAGAGTCAGTGCCTTTAACCTCCTGTTTGGCCCAGTTTGCAATTTCTGCGGAAGATGAACAGGAATAGGGAGAACCAATGAGAGACTAGCTGGAGGTGTCTGGACGGGCAAATTTAACTCTCATTTCCCACCAGGAAGAGGAATTAACCAAAGGCTCAGCGTGCCGTGCCGGAACCAGATTAGGGCCTGAAGCAATCCTGCGGTGTTGCGGCCAGCTCAAAAGAAAGCGAGTTGAAGAAAGGAGCTCAGGGTCACTGTAATTCACAAACCTGCAGAGTTATAAATGACAGCTATCGTCCAAAAATATACTGAAGTAAGGCTGCCAAGAGGACTTGAAAGCGGGGCAGAGTTGCAGGTAACCGATTTCAGGAGGTAGACTGGAATTGCAGTGAAAGCATAGGAAAAGAGGCAGAACGTCCACAATGATGCACTTGGCCAAAAAGGGCGTATGCGTTTTTTCCTGAATATATTCAGGAAAAAACGCATACGCCCTTTTTGGCCAACCAAGCAAGCTTGCAAAGGAAATCTGCACTACAATGAAGTCTCACTTCCCCCCGGTCAAAAGGGCCATCTGAAAAAAGTGTAAAATCCAGAAAGGCAGGACAGGCCATGGAGAACTGGGAGCCTTGTTATGCTGATGGGCGGGATGTAAATTGCCAACAGCCACTAGGGAGAAGTGTATGGTGTTTCCTGAAACATCTAAAAAACAAAGCAACAGAGCCTAGGGCACTTCCACTTATGGTCCTATAGCTTAGGGAAATGAAAATCAAAAAGACACAGCCACCCCAAAGTTTGGGACGGCTCTGTTTACAAGAACCTCGTTTACGGTACAAGTTCAATATCGCAGAAAGTGAAAAATGGATGAAGAAGCTGTGGTACTTACGTACAATGCAATATCACTCAGCAATGACATCTACGTCATCAGGCCCGTAGCAGCATAATGAGAGGATTCAGGTATGATGATTCTAACTGAAATAAGTCACACAGAAAAAGAAACATCATAAGATATAACTAATACACGGAATGTAAACTTGGCTACACAGGAACTGGATTACAAAACAGAACAGGGTCTCAAATTTAGAAAACCAACTTATGCTTGCTTAAGGGGAAAGGTGAGTTGGGGTGCTGCATAAAACCAGAGATTGAAATGAGCACAGAGTAAGTTCCTTAAGCCAAATATGGAATAGACAAGAGCTACTCCTTGCTCAACGAAATGGACTCAACACCCCATATTAAACGCCTAAGAATGTACCTGACTAGTAAGTATCTTAAAACCTATGGATTGCTATGTCTCCGAAAGGGAATCAAGCATGTGTACAGGGGCATAAACGCAGCAGTGATAGGATTGGAGAGGTTCGGTGAGCAAATGAAGACCCTTTGAAGTCATATTGCATGGTACCCATTCCACGGGTCTCAACTCTCCAGGTTTAAGGGACTCTTCCTTCAGCTAAAACATGCATGTGGAACCCAGAGTATGATCAACTGTGTGATCGGGAGACGTCTTCAAATATGTCTCCGTTCTCGTCCCCTGGTACTCGGGTGCAACATTCCAGACGCTTTACTAACACTCTCCCGACTTGGAGAGTCAGTGCCTTTAACCTCCTGTTTGGCCCAGTTTGCAATTTCTGCGGAAGATGAACAGAAATAGGGAGAACCAATGAGAGACTAGCTGGAGGTGTCTGGACGGGCAAATTTAACTCTCATTTCCCACCAGGAAGAGGAATTAACCAAAGGCTCAGCGTGCCGTGCCGGAACCAGATTAGGGCCTGAAGCCATCCTGCGGTGTTGCGGCCAGCTCACAAGAAAACGAGTTGAAGAAAGGAGCTCAGGGGCACTGTAATTCACAAACCTGCAGAGTTATAAATGACAACTATCGTCCAAAAATATACTGAAGTAAGGCTGCCAAGAGGACTTGAAAGCGGGGCAGAATTGCAGGAAACCGATTTCAGGAGGTAGACTGGAATTGCATTTACAGCATAGGAAAAGAGGCAGAACGTCCACAATGATGCACTTGGCCAAAAAGTGTGTATGCGTTTTTTCCTATTCAGGAAGAAACGCATACACCCTTTTTGGCCAACCAAGCAAGCTTGCAAAGGAAATCTGCACTACAATGAAGTCTCACTTCCCCCCGGTCAAAAGGGCCATCTGAAAAAGTGTAAAATCCAGAAAGGAAGGACAGGCCATGGAGAACTGGGAGCCTTGTTATGCTGATGGGCGGGATGTAAATTGCCAACAGTCACTAGGCAGAAGTCTATGGTGTTTCCTGAAACATCTAAAAAACAAAGCAACAGAGCCTAGGGCACTTCCACTTATGGTCCTATAGCTTAAGGAAATTAAAATCAAAAAGACACAGCCACCCCAAATTTGGGACGGCTCTGTATACAAGAACATCGTTTATGGTACAAGTTCAATATCGCAGAAAGTGAAAAATGGATGAAGAAGTTGTGGTACTTATGTACAATGCAATATCACTCAGCAATGACATCTATGTCATCAGGCCCGTAGCAGCATAATGAGTGGATTCAGGTATGATGATTCTAACTGAAATAAGTCACACAGAAAAAGAAACATCATAAGATATCACTAATACACGGAATGTAAACTTGGCTACACAGGAACTGGATTACAAAACAGAACAGGGTCTCAAATTTAGAAAACCAACTTATGCTTGCTTAAGGGGAAAGGTGAGTTGGGGTGCTGCATAAAACCAGAGATTGAAATGAGCACAGATAAAATTCCTTAAGCCAAATATGGAATAGACAAGAGCTACTCCTTGCTCAACGAAATGGACTCAACACCCCATATTAAACGCCTAAGAATGTACCTGACTAGTAAGTATCTTAAAACCTATGGATTGCTATGTCTCCGAAAGGGAATCAAGCGTGTGTACAGGGGAATAAACGCAGCAGTGATAGGATTGGAGAGGTTCGGTGAGAAAATGAAGACCCTTTGAAGTCATATTGCATGGTACCCATTCCACGGGTCTCAACTCTCCAGGTTTAAGGGATTCTACCTTCAGCTAAAACATGCATGTGGAACCTAGAGTATGATCAACCGTGTGATCGGGAGACGTGTTCAAATATGTCTCCGTTCTCGTCCCCTGGTACTCGGGTGCAACATTCCAGACGCTTTACTAACACTCTCCCGACTTGGAGAGTCAGTGCCTTTAACCTCCTGTTTGGCCCAGTTTGCAATTTCTGCGGAAGATGAACAGGAATAGGGAGAACCAATGAGAGACTAGCTGGAGGTGTCTGGACGGGCAAATTTAACTCTCATTTCCCACCAGGAAGAGGAATTAACCAAAGGCTCAGCGTGCCGTGCCGGAACCACATTAGGGCCTGAAGCAATCCTGCGGTGTTGCGGCCAGCTCACAAGAAAGCGAGTTGAAGAAAGGAGCTCAGGGGCACTGTAATTCACAAACCTGCAGAGTTATAAATGACAGCTATCGTCCAAAAATATACTGAAGTAAGGCTGCCAAGAGGACTTGAAAGCGGGGCAGAGTTGCAGGTAACCGATTTCAGGAGGTAGACTGGAATTGCATTTAAAGCATAGGAAAAGAGGCAGAACGTCCACAATGATGCACTTGGCCAAAAAGTGTGTATGCGTTTTTTCCTGAATATATTCAGGAAAAAACGCATACGCCCTTTTTGGCCAACCAAGCAAGCTTGCAAAGGAAATCTGCACTACAATGAAGTCTCACTTCCCCCGGGTCATAAGGGCCATCTGAAAAAAGTGTAAAATCCAGAAAGGCAGGACAGGCCATGGAGAACTGGGAGCCTTGTTATGCTGATGGGCGGGATGTAAATTGCCAACAGCCACTCGGGAGAAGTGTATGGTGTTTCCTGATACATCTAAAAAACAAAGCAACAGAGACTAGGGCACTTCCACTTATGGTCCTATAGCTTAGGGAAATGAAAATCAAAAAGACACAGCCACCCCAAAGTTTGGGACGGCTCTGTTTACAAGAACCTCGTTTACGGTACAAGTTCAATATCGCAGAAAGTGAAAAATGGATGAAGAAGCTGTGGTACTTACGTACAATGCAATATCACTCAGCAATGACATCTACGTCATCAGGCCCGTAGCAGCATAATGAGAGGATTCAGGTATGATGATTCTAACTGAAATAAGTCACACAGAAAAAGAAACATCATAAGATATAACTAATACACGGAATGTAAACTTGGCTACACAGGAACTGGATTACAAAACAGAACAGGGTCTCAAATTTAGAAAACCAACTTATGCTTGCTTAAGGGGAAAGGTGAGTTGGGGTGCTGCATAAAACCAGAGATTGAAATGAGCACAGAGTAAGTTCCTTAAGCCAAATATGGAATAGACAAGAGCTACTCCTTGCTCAACGAAATGGACTCAACACCCCATATTAAACGCCTAAGAATGTACCTGACTAGTAAGTATCTTAAAACCTATGGATTGCTATGTCTCCGAAAGAGAATCAAGCGTGTGTACAGGGGCATAAACGCAGCAGTGGTAGAATTGGAGAGGTTCGGTGAGCAAATGAAGAACCTTTGAAGTCATATTGCACGGTACCCATTCCACGGGTCTCAACTCTCCAGCTTTAAGGGATTCTTCCTTCAGCTAAAACATGCATGTGGAACCCAGAGTATGATCAACCATGTGATCGGGAGACGTGTTCAAATATGTCTCCGTTCTCGTCCCCTGTTTCTCGGGTGCAACATTCCAGACGATTTACTAACACTCTCCCGACTTGGAGAGTCAGTGCCTTTAACCTCCTGTTTGGCCCAGTTTGCAATTTCTGCGGAAGATGAACAGGAATAGGGAGAACCAATGAGAGACTAGCTGGAGGTGTCTGGACGGGCAAATTTAACTCTCATTTCCCACCAGGAAGAGGAATTAACCAAAGGCTCAGCGTGCCGTGCCGGAACCAGATTAGGGCCTGAAGCAATCCTGCGGTGTTGCGGCCAGCTCAAAAGAAAGCGAGTTGAAGAAAGGAGCTCAGGGTCACTGTAATTCACAAACCTGCAGAGTTATAAATGACAGCTATCGTCCAAAAATATACTGAAGTAAGGCTGCCAAGAGGACTTGAAAGCGGGGCAGAGTTGCAGGTAACCGATTTCAGGAGGTAGACTGGAATTGCAGTGAAAGCATAGGAAAAGAGGCAGAACGTCCACAATGATGCACTTGGCCAAAAAGGGCGTATGCGTTTTTTCCTGAATATATTCAGGAAAAAACGCATACGCCCTTTTTGGCCAACCAAGCAAGCTTGCAAAGGAAATCTGCACTACAATGAAGTCTCACTTCCCCCCGGTCAAAAGGGCCATCTGAAAAAAGTGTAAAATCCAGAAAGGCAGGACAGGCCATGGAGAACTGGGAGCCTTGTTATGCTGATGGGCGGGATGTAAATTGCCAACAGCCACTAGGGAGAAGTGTATGGTGTTTCCTGAAACATCTAAAAAACAAAGCAACAGAGCCTAGGGCACTTCCACTTATGGTCCTATAGCTTAGGGAAATGAAAATCAAAAAGACACAGCCACCCCAAAGTTTGGGACGGCTCTGTTTACAAGAACCTCGTTTACGGTACAAGTTCAATATCGCAGAAAGTGAAAAATGGATGAAGAAGCTGTGGTACTTACGTACAATGCAATATCACTCAGCAATGACATCTACGTCATCAGGCCCGTAGCAGCATAATGAGAGGATTCAGGTATGATGATTCTAACTGAAATAAGTCACACAGAAAAAGAAACATCATAAGATATAACTAATACACGGAATGTAAACTTGGCTACACAGGAACTGGATTACAAAACAGAACAGGGTCTCAAATTTAGAAAACCAACTTATGCTTGCTTAAGGGGAAAGGTGAGTTGGGGTGCTGCATAAAACCAGAGATTGAAATGAGCACAGAGTAAGTTCCTTAAGCCAAATATGGAATAGACAAGAGCTACTCCTTGCTCAACGAAATGGACTCAACACCCCATATTAAACGCCTAAGAATGTACCTGACTAGTAAGTATCTTAAAACCTATGGATTGCTATGTCTCCGAAAGGGAATCAAGCATGTGTACAGGGGCATAAACGCAGCAGTGATAGGATTGGAGAGGTTCGGTGAGCAAATGAAGACCCTTTGAAGTCATATTGCATGGTACCCATTCCACGGGTCTCAACTCTCCAGGTTTAAGGGACTCTTCCTTCAGCTAAAACATGCATGTGGAACCCAGAGTATGATCAACTGTGTGATCGGGAGACGTCTTCAAATATGTCTCCGTTCTCGTCCCCTGGTACTCGGGTGCAACATTCCAGACGCTTTACTAACACTCTCCCGACTTGGAGAGTCAGTGCCTTTAACCTCCTGTTTGGCCCAGTTTGCAATTTCTGCGGAAGATGAACAGAAATAGGGAGAACCAATGAGAGACTAGCTGGAGGTGTCTGGACGGGCAAATTTAACTCTCATTTCCCACCAGGAAGAGGAATTAACCAAAGGCTCAGCGTGCCGTGCCGGAACCAGATTAGGGCCTGAAGCCATCCTGCGGTGTTGCGGCCAGCTCACAAGAAAACGAGTTGAAGAAAGGAGCTCAGGGGCACTGTAATTCACAAACCTGCAGAGTTATAAATGACAACTATCGTCCAAAAATATACTGAAGTAAGGCTGCCAAGAGGACTTGAAAGCGGGGCAGAATTGCAGGAAACCGATTTCAGGAGGTAGACTGGAATTGCATTTACAGCATAGGAAAAGAGGCAGAACGTCCACAATGATGCACTTGGCCAAAAAGTGTGTATGCGTTTTTTCCTATTCAGGAAGAAACGCATACGCCCTTTTTGGCCAACCAAGCAAGCTTGCAAAGGAAATCTGCACTACAATGAAGTCTCACTTCCCCCCGGTCAAAAGGGCCATCTGAAAAAGTGTAAAATCCAGAAAGGAAGGACAGGCCATGGAGAACTGGGAGCCTTGTTATGCTGATGGGCGGGATGTAAATTGCCAACAGTCACTAGGCAGAAGTCTATGGTGTTTCCTGAAACATCTAAAAAACAAAGCAACAGAGCCTAGGGCACTTCCACTTATGGTCCTATAGCTTAAGGAAATTAAAATCAAAAAGACACAGCCACCCCAAATTTGGGACGGCTCTGTATACAAGAACATCGTTTATGGTACAAGTTCAATATCGCAGAAAGTGAAAAATGGATGAAGAAGTTGTGGTACTTATGTACAATGCAATATCACTCAGCAATGACATCTATGTCATCAGGCCCGTAGCAGCATAATGAGTGGATTCAGGTATGATGATTCTAACTGAAATAAGTCACACAGAAAAAGAAACATCATAAGATATCACTAATACACGGAATGTAAACTTGGCTACACAGGAACTGGATTACAAAACAGAACAGGGTCTCAAATTTAGAAAACCAACTTATGCTTGCTTAAGGGGAAAGGTGAGTTGGGGTGCTGCATAAAACCAGAGATTGAAATGAGCACAGATAAAATTCCTTAAGCCAAATATGGAATAGACAAGAGCTACTCCTTGCTCAACGAAATGGACTCAACACCCCATATTAAACGCCTAAGAATGTACCTGACTAGTAAGTATCTTAAAACCTATGGATTGCTATGTCTCCGAAAGGGAATCAAGCGTGTGTACAGGGGAATAAACGCAGCAGTGATAGGATTGGAGAGGTTCGGTGAGAAAATGAAGACCCTTTGAAGTCATATTGCATGGTACCCATTCCACGGGTCTCAACTCTCCAGGTTTAAGGGATTCTACCTTCAGCTAAAACATGCATGTGGAACCCAGAGTATGATCAACCGTGTGATCGGGAGACGTGTTCAAATATGTCTCCGTTCTCGTCCCCTGGTACTCGGGTGCAACATTCCAGACGCTTTACTAACACTCTCCCGACTTGGAGAGTCAGTGCCTTTAACCTCCTGTTTGGCCCAGTTTGCAATTTCTGCGGAAGATGAACAGGAATAGGGAGAACCAATGAGAGACTAGCTGGAGGTGTCTGGACGGGCAAATTTAACTCTCATTTCCCACCAGGAAGAGGAATTAACCAAAGGCTCAGCGTGCCGTGCCGGAACCACATTAGGGCCTGAAGCAATCCTGCGGTGTTGCGGCCAGCTCACAAGAAAGCGAGTTGAAGAAAGGAGCTCAGGGGCACTGTAATTCACAAACCTGCAGAGTTATAAATGACAGCTATCGTCCAAAAATATACTGAAGTAAGGCTGCCAAGAGGACTTGAAAGCGAGGCAGAATTACAGGAAACCGATTTCAGGAGGTAGACTGGAATTGCATTGAAAGCATAGGAAAAGAGGCAGAACGTCCACAATGATGCACTTGGCCAAAAAGGGCGTATGCGTTTTTTCCTGAATATATTCAGGAAAAAACGCATACGCCCTTTTTGGCCAACCAAGCAAGCTTGCAAAGGAAATCTGCACTACAGTGAAGTCTCACTTCCCCCCGGTCAAAAGGGCCATCTGAAAAAAGTGTAAAATCCAGAAAGGCAGGACAGGCCATGGAGAACTGGGAGCCTTGTTATGCTGACGGCCGGGATGTAAATTGCCAACAGCCACTCGGGAGAAGTGTATGTGTTTCCTGAAACATCTAAAAAACAAAGCAACAGAGCCTAGGGCACTTCCACTTATGGTCCTATAGCTTAGGGAAATGAAAATCAAAAAGACACAGCCACCCCAAAGTTTGGGACGGCTCTGTTTACAAGAACCTCGTTTACGGTACAAGTTCAATATCGCAGAAAGTGAAAAATGGATGAAGAAGTTGTGGTACTTACGTACAATGCAATATCACTCAGCAATGACATCTATGTCATCAGGCCCTTAGCAGCATAATGAGTGGATTCAGGTATGATGATTCTAACTGAAAGAAGTCACACAGAAAAAGAAACATCATAAGATATCACTAATACACGGAATGTAAACTTGGCTACACAGGAACTGGATTACAAAACAGAACAGGGTCTCAAATTTAGAAAACCAACTTATGCTTGCTTAAGGGGAAAGACGAGTTGCGGTGCTGCATAAAAACAGAGATTGAAATGAGCACAGATAAAGTTCCTTAAGCCAAATATGGAATAGACAAGAGCTACTCCTTGCTCAACGAAATGGACTCAACACCCCATATTAAACGCCTAAGAATGTACCTGACTAGTAAGTATCTTAAAACCTATGGATTGCTATGTCTCCAAAAGAGAATCAAGCGTGTGTACAGGGGCATAAACGCAGCAGTGATAGGATTGGAGAGGTTCGGTGAGCAAATGAAGACCCTTTGAAGTCATATTGCATGGTACCCATTCCACGGGTCTCAACTCTCCAGGTTTAAGGGATTCTTCCTTCAGCTAAAACATGCATGTGGAACCCAGAGTATGATCAACCGTGTGATCGGGAGACGTGTTCAAATATGTCTCCGTTCTCGTCCTCTGGTACTCGGGTGCAACATTCCAGACGCTTTACTAACACTCTCCCGACTTGGAGAGTCAGTGCCTTTAACCTCCTGTTTGGCCCAGTTTGCAATTTCTGCGGAAGATGAACAGGAATAGGGAGAACCAATGAGAGACTAGCTGGAGGTGTCTGGACGGGCAAATTTAACTCTCATTTCCCACCAGGAAGAGGAATTAACCAAAGGCTCAGCGTGCCGTGCCGGAACCAGATTAGGGCCTGAAGCAATCCTGCGGTGTTGCGGCCAGCTCACAAGAAAGCGAGTTGAAGAAAGGAGCTCAGGGGCACTGTAATTCACAAATCTGCAGAGTTACAAATGACAGCTATCGTCCAAAAATATACTGAAGTAAGGCTGCCAAGAGGACTTGAAAGCAGGGCAGAATTGCAGGAAACCGATTTCAGGAGGTAGACT
This sequence comes from Globicephala melas, assembly GCF_963455315.2. Lineage (NCBI taxonomy): Eukaryota > Metazoa > Chordata > Mammalia > Artiodactyla > Delphinidae > Globicephala > Globicephala melas. The sequence continues at coordinate 140,460 of NW_027207328.1, forward strand.
GGAATTGCATTTAAAGCATAGGAAAAGAGGCAGAACGTCCACAATGATGCACTTGGCCAAAAAGGGCATATGCGTTTTTTCCTGAATATATTCAGGAAAAAACGCATACGCCCTTTTTGGCCAACCAAGCAAGCTTGCAAAGGAAATCTGCACTACAATGAAGTCTCACTTCCCCCCGGTCAAAAGGGCCATCTGAAAAAAGTGTAAAATCCAGAAAGGCAGGACAGGCCATGGAGAACTGGGAACCTTGTTATGCTGATGGGCGGGATGTAAATTGCCAACAGACACTAGGGAGAAGTGTATGGTGTTTCCTGAAACGTCTAAAAAACAAAGCAACAGAGCCTAGGGCACTTCCACTTATGGTCCTATAGCTTAGGGAAATTAAAATCAAAAAGATACAGCCACCTCAATGTTTGGGACGCCTCTGTTTACAAGAACCTCGTTTACCGTACAAGTTCAATATCACAGAAAGTGAAAAATGGATAAAGAACTTGTGGTACTTACGTACAATGCAGTATCACTCAGCAGTGAAATCTATGTCATCAGGCCCGTAGCAGCACAATGAGTGGATTCAGGTACGATGATTCTAACTGAAATAAGTCACACAGAAAAAGAAACATCATAAGATATCAGTAATACACGGAATGTAAACTTGGCTACACAGGAACTGAATTACAGAACAGAACAGGGTCTCAAATTTAGAAAACCAACTTATGCTTGTTTAAGGGGAAAGGTGAGTTGGGGTGCTGCATAAAACCAGAGATTGAAATGAGCACAGATAAAGTTCCTTAAGCCAAATATGGAATAGACAAGAGCTACTCCTTGCTCAACGAAATGGACTCAACACCGCATATTAAACGCCTAAGAATGTACCTGACTCTTAAGTATCTTAAAACCTATGGATTGCTATGTCTCCGAAAGAGAATCAAGCATGTGTACAGGGACATAAATGCAGCAGTGATAGGATTGGAGAGGTTCGGTGAGCAAATGAAGACCCTTTGAAGTCATATTGCATGGTACCCATTCCACGGGTTTCAACTACCCAGGTTTAAGGTATTCTTCCTTCAGCTAAAACATGCATGTGGAACCTAGAGTATGATCAACCATGTGATCGGGAGACGTGTTCAAATATGTCTCAGTTTTCGTACCCTGGTACTCGGGTGCAACATTCCAGACGCTTTACTAACACTCTCCCGACTTGGAGAGTCAGTCCCTTTAACCTCCTGTTTGGCCCAGTTTGCAATTTCTGCGGAAGATGAACAGGAATAGCGAGAACCAATGAGAGACTAGCTGGAGGTGTGTGGACGGGCAAATTTAACTCCCATTTCCCACCAGGAAGAGGAAAGAAACAAAGGCTCAGCGTGCCGTGCCGGAACCAGATTAGGGCCTGAAGCCATCCTGCGGTGTTGCGACCAGCTCACAAGAAAACGAGTTGAAGAAAGGAGCTCAGGGGCACTGTAATTCACAAACCTGCAGAGTTATAAATGACAACTATCGTCCAAAAATATACTGAAGTAAGGCTGCCAAGAGGACTTGAAAGCGGGGCAGAATTGCAGGAAACCGATTTCAGGAGGTAGACTGGAATTGCATTGAAAGCATAGGAAAAGAGGCAGAACGTCCACAATGATGCACTTGGCCAAAAAGGGCGTATGCGTTTTTTCCTGAATATATTCAGGAAAAAACGCATACGCCCTTTTTGGCCAACCAAGCAAGCTTGCAAAGGAAATCTGCACTACAATGAAGTCTCACTTCCCCCCGGTCAAAAGGGCCATCTGAAAAAAGTGTAAAATCCAGAAAGGCAGGACAGGCCATGGAGAACTGGGAGCCTTGTTATGCTGATGGGCGGGATGTAAATTGCCAACAGACACTCGGGATAAGTGTATGGTGTTTCCTGAAACGTCTAAAAAACAAAGCAACAGAGCCTAGGGCACTTCCACTTATGGTCCTATAGCTTAGGGAAATTAAAATCAAAAAGATACAGCCACCTCAATGTTTGGGACGCCTCTGTTTACAAGAACCTCGTTTACCGTACAAGTTCAATATCACAGAAAGTGAAAAATGGATAAAGAACTTGTGGTACTTACGTACAATGCAGTATCACTCAGCAGTGAAATCTATGTCATCAGGCCCGTAGCAGCACAATGAGTGGATTCAGGTACGATGATTCTAACTGAAATAAGTCACACAGAAAAAGAAACATCATAAGATATCAGTAATACACGGAATGTAAACTTGGCTACACAGGAACTGAATTACAGAACAGAACAGGGTCTCAAATTTAGAAAACCAACTTATGCTTGTTTAAGGGTAAAGGTGAGTTGGGGTGCTGCATAAAACCAGAGATTGAAATGAGCACAGATAAAGTTCCTTAAGCCAAATATGGAATAGACAAGAGCTACTCCTTGCTCAACGAAATGGACTCAACACCGCATATTAAACGCCTAAGAATGTACCTGACTCTTAAGTATCTTAAAACCTATGGATTGCTATGTCTCCGAAAGAGAATCAAGCATGTGTACAGGGACATAAACGCAGCAGTGATAGGATTGGAGAGGTTCGGTGAGCAAATGAAGACCCTTTGAAGTCATATTGCATGGTACCCATTCCACGGGTTTCAACTACCCAGGTTTAAGGTATTCTTCCTTCAGCTAAAACATGCATGTGGAACCTAGAGTATGATCAACCATGTGATCGGGAGACGTGTTCAAATATGTCTCAGTTTTCGTACCCTGGTACTCGGGTGCAACATTCCAGACGCTTTACTAACACTCTCCCGACTTGGAGAGTCAGTCCCTTTAACCTCCTGTTTGGCCCAGTTTGCAATTTCTGCGGAAGATGAACAGGAATAGCGAGAACCAAGGAGAGACTAGCTGGAGGTGTCTGGACGGGCAAATTTAACTCCCATTTCCCACCAGGAAGAGGAAAGAAACAAAGGCTCAGCGTGCCGTGCCGGAACCAGATTAGGGCCTGAAGCAATCCTGCGGTGTTGCGGCCAGCTCACAAGAAAACGAGTTGAAGAAAGGAGCTCAGGGGCACTGTAATTCACAAACCTGCAGAGTTATAAATGACAACTATCGTCCAAAAATATACTGAAGTAAGGCTGCCAAGAGGACTTGAAAGCGGGGCAGAATTGCAGGAAACCGATTTCAGGAGGTAGACTGGAATTGCATTGAAAGCATAGGAAAACAGGCAGAACGTCCACAATGATGCACTTGGCCAAAAAAGGCGTATGCGTTTTTTCCTGAATATATTCAGGAAAAAACGCATACGCCCTTTTTGGCCAACCAAGCAAGCTTGCAAAGGAAATCTGCACTACAATGAAGTCTCACTTCCCCCCGGTCAAAAGGGCCATCTGAAAAAAGTGTAAAATCCAGAAAGGCAGGACAGGCCATGGAGAACTGGGAGCCTTGTTATGCTGATGGGCGGGATGTAAATTGCCAACAGACACTCGGGAGAAGTGTATGGTGTTTCCTGAAACGTCTAAAAAACAAAGCAACAGAGCCTAGGGCACTTCCACTTATGGTCCTATAGCTTAGGGAAATTAAAATCAAAAAGATACAGCCACCCCAATGTTTGGGACGCCTCTGTTTACAAGAACCTCGTTTACCGTACAAGTTCAATATCACAGAAAGTGAAAAATGGATAAAGAACTTGTGGTACTTACGTACAATGCAGTATCACTCAGCAGTGAAATCTATGTCATCAGGCCCGTAGCAGCACAATGAGTGGATTCAGGTACGATGATTCTAACTGAAATAAGTCACACAGAAAAAGAAACATCATAAGATATCAGTAATACACGGAATGTAAACTTGGCTACACAGGAACTGAATTCCAGAACAGAACAGGGTCTCAAATTTAGAAAACCAACTTATGCTTGTTTAAGGGGAAAGGTGAGTTGGGGTGCTGCATAAAACCAGAGATTGAAATGAGCACAGATAAAGTTCCTTAAGCCAAATATGGAATAGACAAGAGCTACTCCTTGCTCAACGAAATGGACTCAACACCGCATATTAAACGCCTAAGAATGTACCTGACTCTTAAGTATCTTAAAACCTATGGATTGCTATGTCTCCGAAAGAGAATCAAGCATGTGTACAGGGACGTAAACGCAGCAGTGATAGGATTGGAGAGGTTCGGTGAGCAAATGAAGACCCTTTGAAGTCATATTGCATGGTACCCATTCCACGGGTTTCAACTACCCAGGTTTAAGGTATTCTTCCTTCAGCTAAAACATGCATGTGGAACCTAGAGTATGATCAACCATGTGATCGGGAGACGTGTTCAAATATGTCTCAGTTTTCGTACCCTGGTACTCGGGTGCAACATTCCAGACGCTTTACTAACACTCTCCCGACTTGGAGAGTCAGTCCCTTTAACCTCCTGTTTGGCCCAGTTTGCAATTTCTGCGGAAGATGAACAGGAATAGCGAGAACCAATGAGAGACTAGCTGGAGGTGTCTGGACGGGCAAATTTAACTCCCATTTCCCACCAGGAAGAGGAAAGAACCAAAGGCTCAGCGTGCCGTGCCGGAACCAGATTAGGGCCTGAAGCCATCCTGCGGTGTTGCGGCCAGCTCACAAGAAAACGAGTTGAAGAAAGGAGCTCAGGGGCACTGTAATTCACAAACCTGCAGAGTTATAAATGACAACTATCGTCCAAAAATATACTGAAGTAAGGCTGCCAAGAGGACTTGAAAGCGGGGCAGAATTGCAGGAAACCGATTTCAGGAGGTAGACTGGAATTGCATTGAAAGCATAGGAAAACAGGCAGAACGTCCACAATGATGCACTTGGCCAAAAAAGGCGTATGCGTTTTTTCCTGAATATATTCAGGAAAAAACGCATACGCCCTTTTTGGCCAACCAAGCAAGCTTGCAAAGGAAATCTGCACTACAATGAAGTCTCACTTCCCCCCGGTCAAAAGGGCCATCTGAAAAAAGTGTAAAATCCAGAAAGGCAGGACAGGCCATGGAGAACTGGGAGCCTTGTTATGCTGATGGGCGGGATGTAAATTGCCAACAGACACTCGGGAGAAGTGTATGGTGTTTCCTGAAACGTCTAAAAAACAAAGCAACAGAGCCTAGGGCACTTCCACTTATGGTCCTATAGCTTAGGGAAATTAAAATCAAAAAGATACAGCCACCCCAATGTTTGGGACGCCTCTGTTTACAAGAACCTCGTTTACCGTACGAGTTCAATATCACAGAAAGTGAAAAATGGATAAAGAACTTGTGGTACTTACGTACAATGCAGTATCACTCAGCAGTGAAATCTATGTCATCAGGCCCGTAGCAGCACAATGAGTGGATTCAGGTACGATGATTCTAACTGAAATAAGTCACACAGAAAAAGAAACATCATAAGATATCAGTAATACACGGAATGTAAACTTGGCTACACAGGAACTGAATTACAGAACAGAACAGGGTCTCAAATTTAGAAAACCAACTTATGCTTGTTTAAGGGGAAAGGTGAGTTGGGGTGCTGCATAAAACCAGAGATTGAAATGAGCACAGATAAAGTTCCTTAAGCCAAATATGGAATAGACAAGAGCTACTCCTTGCTCAACGAAATGGACTCAACACCGCATATTAAATGTCTAAGAATGTACCTGACTCTTAAGTATCTTAAAACTTATGGATTGCTATGTCTCCGAAAGAGAATCAAGCGTGTGTACAGGGACATAAGCGCAGCAGTGATAGGATTGGAGAGGTTCGGTGAGCAAATGAAGACCCTTTGAAGTCATATTGCATGGTACCCATTCCACGGGTTTCAACTACCCAGGTTTAAGGTATTCTTCCTTCAGCTAAAACATGCATGTGGAACCTAGAGTATGATCAACCATGTGATCGGGAGACGTGTTCAAATATGTCTCAGTTTTCGTACCCTGGTACTCGGGTGCAACATTCCAGACGCTTTACTAACACTCTCCTGACTTGGAGAGTCAGTCCCTTTAACCTCCTGTTTGGCCCAGTTTGCAATTTCTGCGGAAGATGAACAGGAATAGCGAGAACCAATGAGAGACTAGCTGGAGGTGTCTGGACGGGCAAATTTAACTCTCATTTCCCACCAGGAAGAGGAAATAACCAAAGGCTCAGCGTGCCGTGCCGGAACCAGATTAGGGCCTGAAGCCATTCTGCGGTGTTGCGGTCAGCTCACAAGAAAACGAGTTGAAGAAAGGAGCTCAGGGGCACTGTAATTCACAAACCTGCAGAGTTATAAATGACAACTATCGTCCAAAAATATACTGAAGTAAGGCTGCCAAGAGGACTTGAAAGCGGGGCAGAATTGCAGGAAACCGATTTCAGGAGGTAGACTGGAATTGCATTGAAAGCGTAGGAAAAGAGGCAGAACGTCCACAATGATGCACTTGGCCAAAAAGGGCGTATGCGTTTTTTCCTGAATATATTCAGGAAAAAACGCATACGCCCTTTTTGGCCAACCAAGCAAGCTTGCAAAGGAAATCTGCACTACAATGAAGTCTCACTTCCCCCCGGTCTAAGGGGCTATCTGAAAAAAGTGTAAAATCCAGAAAGGCAGGACAGGCCATGGAGAACTGGGAGCCTTGTTATGCTGATGGGCGGGATGTCAATTGCCAACAGACACTGGGGAGAAGTGTATGGTGTTTCCTGAAACGTCTAAAAAACAAAGCAACAGAGCCTAGGGCACTTCCACTTATGGTCCTATAGCTTAGGGAAATTAAAATCAAAAAGATACAGCCACCCCAATGTTTGGGACGCCTCTGTTTACAAGAACCTCGTTTACCGTACAAGTTCAATATCACAGAAAGTGAAAAATGGATAAAGAACTTGTGGTACTTACGTACAATGCAGTATCATTCAGCAGTGAAATCTATGTCATCAGGCCCGTAGCAGCACAATGAGTGGATTCAGGTACGATGATTCTAACTGAAATAAGTCACACAGAAAAAGAAACATCATAAGATATCAGTAATACACGGAATGTAAACTTGGCTACACAGGAACTGAATTACAGAACAGAACAGGGTCTCAAATTTAGAAAACCAACTTATGCTTGTTTAAGGGGAAAGGTGAGTTGGGGTGCTGCATAAAACCAGAGATTGAAATGAGCACAGATAAAGTTCCTTAAGCCAAATATGGAATAGACAAGAGCTACTCCTTGCTCAACGAAATGGACTCAACACCGCATATTAAACGCCTAAGAATGTACCTGACTCTTAAGTATCTTAAAACCTATGGATTGCTATGTCTCCGAAAGAGAATCAAGCATGTGTACAGGGACATAAACGCAGCAGTGATAGGATTGGAGAGGTTCGGTGAGCAAATGAAGACCCTTTGAAGTCATATTGCATGGTACCCATTCCACGGGTTTCAACTACCCAGGTTTAAGGTATTCTTCCTTCAGCTAAAACATGCATGTGGAACCTAGAGTATGATCAACCATGTGATCGGGAGACGTGTTCAAATATGTCTCAGTTTTCGTACCCTGGTACTCGGGTGCAACATTCCAGACGCTTTACTAACACTCTCCCGACTTGGAGAGTCAGTCCCTTTAACCTCCTGTTTGGCCCAGTTTGCAATTTCTGCGGAAGATGAACAGGAATAGCGAGAACCAATGAGAGACTAGCTGGAGGTGTCTGGACGGGCAAATTTAACTCTCATTTCCCACCAGGAAGAGGAAATAACCAAAGGCTCAGCGTGCCGTGCCGGAACCAGATTAGGGCCTGAAGCCATCCTGCGGTGTTGCGGCCAGCTCACAAGAAAACGAGTTGAAGAAAGGAGCTCAGGGGCACTGTAATTCACAAACCTGCAGAGTTATAAATGACAACTATCGTCCAAAAATATACTGAAGTAAGGCTGCCAAGAGGACTTGAAAGCGGGGCAGAATTGCAGGAAACCGATTTCAGGAGGTAGACTGGAATTGCATTGAAAGCATAGGAAAAGAGGCAGAACGTCCACAATGATGCACTTGGCCAAAAAGGGCGTATGCGTTTTTTCCTGAATATATTCAGGAAAAAACGCATACGCCCTTTTTGGCCAACCAAGCAAGCTTGCAAAGGAAATCTGCACTACAATGAAGTCTCACTTCCCCCCGGTCAAAAGGGCCATCTGAAAAAACTGTAAAATCCAGAAAGGCAGGACAGGCCATGGAGAACTGGGAGCCTTGTTATGCTGATGGGCGGGATGTAAATTGCCAACAGACACTCGGGAGAAGTGTATGGTGTTTCCTGAAACATCTAAAAAACAAAGCAACAGAGCCTAGGGCACTTTCACTTATGGTCCTATAGCTTAGGGAAATTAAAATCAAAAAGACACAGCCACCCCAATGTTTGGGACGCCTCTGTTTACAAGAACCTCGTTTACCGTACAAGTTCAATATCACAGAAAGTGAAAAATGGATAAAGAACTTGTGGTACTTACGTACAATGCAGTATCACTCAGCAGTGAAATCTATGTCATCAGGCCTGTAGCAGCACAATGAGTGGATTCAGGTACGATGATTCTAACTGAAATAAGTCACACAGAAAAAGAAACATCATAAGATATCAGTAATACACGGAATGTAAACTTGGCTACACAGGAACTGAATTCCAGAACAGAACAGGGTCTCAAATTTAGAAAACCAACTTATGCTTGTTTAAGGGTAAAGGTGAGTTGGGGTGCTGCATAAAACCAGAGATTGAAATGAGCACAGATAAAGGTCCTTAAGCCAAATATGGAATAGACATGAGCTACTCCTTGCTCAACGAAATGCACTCAACACCGCATATTAAACGCCTAAGAATGTACCTGACTCTTAAGTATCTTAAAACCTATGGATTGCTATGTCTCCGAAAGAGAATGAAGCATGTGTACAGGGACATAAACGCAGCAGTGATAGGATTGGAGAGGTTCGGTGAGCAAATGAAGACCCTTTGAAGTCATATTGCATGGTACCCATTCCACGGGTTTCAACTACCCAGGTTTAAGGTATTCTTCCTTCAGCTAAAACATGCATGTGGAACCTAGAGTATGATCAACCATGTGATCGGGAGACGTGTTCAAATATGTCTCAGTTTTCGTACCCTGGTACTCGGGTGCAACATTCCAGACGCTTTACTAACACTCTCCCGACTTGGAGAGTCAGTCCCTTTAACCTCCTGTTTGGCCCAGTTTGCAATTTCTGCGGAAGATGAACAGGAATAGCGAGAACCAATGAGAGACTAGCTGGAGGTGTCTGGACGGGCAAATTTAACTCTCATTTCCCACCAGGAAGAGGAAATAACCAAAGGCTCAGCGTGCCGTGCCGGAACCAGATTAGGGCCTGAAGCCATCCTGCGGTGTTGCGGCCAGCTCACAAGAAAACGAGTTGAAGAAAGGAGCTCAGGGGCACTGTAATTCACAAACCTGCAGAGTTATAAATGACAACTATCGTCCAAAAATATACTGAAGTAAGGCTGCCAAGAGGACTTGAAAGCGGGGCAGAATTGCAGGAAACCGATTTCAGGAGGTAGACTGGAATTGCATTGAAAGCATAGGAAGAGAGGCAGAACGTCCACAATGATGCACTTGGCCAAAAAGGGCGTATGCGTTTTTTCCTGAATATATTCAGGAAAAAACGCATACGCCCTTTTTGGCCAACCAAGCAAGCTTGCAAAGGAAATCTGCACTACAATGAAGTCTCACTTCCCCCCGGTCAAAAGGGCCATCTGAAAAAAGTGTAAAATCCAGAAAGGCAGGACAGGCCATGGAGAACTGGAAGCCTTGTTATGCTGATGGGTAGGATGTAAATTGCCAACACACACTCGGGAGAAGTGTATGGTGTTTCCTGAAACATCTAAAAAACAAAGCAGCAGAGCCTAGGGCACTTCCACTTATGGTCCTATAGCTTAGGGAAATTAAAATCAAAAAGACACAGCCACCCCAAAGTTTGGGACGCCTCTGTTTACAAGAACCTCGTTTACCGTACAAGTTCAACATCGCAGAAAGTGAAAAATGGATAAAGAAGTTGTGGTATTTACTTACAAAGCAATATCACTCAGCAATGAAATCTATGTCATCAGGCCCTTAGCAGCTCAATGAGTGGATTCAGGTATGATGATTCTAACTGAAATAAGTCACACAGAAAAAGAAACATCATAAGATATCACTAATACACGGAATGTTAACTTGGCTACACAGGAACTGAATTCCAAAACAGAACAGCGTCTCAAATTTAGAAAACCAACTTATGCTTGCTTAAGGGGAAAGGTGAGTTGGGGTGCTGCATAAAACCAGAGATTGAAATGAGCACAGATAAAGTTCCTTAAGCCAAATATGGAATAGACAAGAGCTACTCCTTGCTCAACGAAATGGACTCAACACCGCATATTAAACGCCTAAGAATGTACATGACTAGTAAGTATCTTAAAACCTATGGATTGCTATGTCTCTGAAAGAGAATCAAGCGTGTGTACAGGGGCATAAACGCAGCAGTGATAGGATTGGAGAGGTTCGGTGAGCAAATGAAGACCCTTTGAAGTCATATTGCATGGTACCCATTCCACGGGTTTCAACTACCCAGGTTTAAGGTATTCTTCCTACAGCTAAAATATGCATGTGGAACCCAGAGTATGATCAACCATGTGATCGGGAGACGTGTTCAAATATGTCTCAGTTTTCCTCCCCTGGTACTCGGGTGCAACATTCCAGACGCTTTACTAACACTCTCCTGACTTGGAGAGTCAGTCCCTTTAACCTCCTGTTTGGCCCAGTTTGCAATTTCTGCGGAAGATGAACAGGAATAGCGAGAACCAATGAGAGACTAGCTGGAGGTGTCTGGACGGGCAAATTTAACTCTCATTTCCCACCAGGAAGAGGAAATAACCAAAGGCTCAGCGTGCCGTGCCGGAACCAGATTAGAGCCTGAAGCCATCCTGCGGTGTTGCGGCCAGCTCACAAGAAAACGAGTTGAAGAAAGGAGCTCAGGGACACTGTAATTCACAAACCTGCAGAGTTATAAATGACAGCTATCGTCCAAAAATATACTGAAGTAAGGCTGCCAAGAGGACTTGAAAGCGGGGCAGAATTGCAGGAAACCGATTTCAGGAGGTAGACTGGAATTGCATTGAAAGCATAGGAAAAGAGGCAGAACGTCCACAATGATGCACTTGGCCAAAAAGGGCGTATGCGTTTTTTCCTGAATATATTCAGGAAAAAACGCATACGCCCTTTTTGGCCAACCAAGCAAGCTTGCAAAGGAAATCTGCACTACAATGAAGTCTCACTTCCCCCCGGTCAAAAGGGCCATCTGAAAAAAGTGTAAAATCCAGCAAGGCAGGACAGGCCATGGAGAACTGGGAGCCTTGTTATGCTGATGGGCGGAATGTAAATTGCCAACAGACACTCGGGAGAAGTGTATGGTGTTTCCTGAAACATCTAAAAAACAAAGCAACAGAGCCTAGGGCACTTCCACTTATGGTCCTATAGCTTAGGGAAATTAAAATAAAAAAGACACAGCCACCCCAATGTTTGGAACGCCTCTGTTTACAAGAACCTCGTTTACAGTACAAGTTCAACATCGCAGAAAGTGAAAAATGGATAAAGAAGTTGTGGTATTTACTTACAAAGCAATATCACTCAGCAATGAAATCTATGTCATCAGGCCCTTAGCAGCACAATGAGTGGATTCAGGTATGATGATTCTAACTGAAATAAGTCACACAGAAAAAGAAACATCATAAGTTATCACTAATACATGGAATGTAAACTTGGCTACACAGGAACTGAATTCCAAAACAGAACAGCGTCTCAAATTTAGAAAACCAACTTATGCTTGCTTAAGGGGAAAGGTGAGTTGGGGTGCTGCATAAAAGCAGAGATTGAAATGAGCACAGATAAAGTTCCTTAAGCCAAATATGGAATAGACAAGAGCTACTCCTTGCTCAAAGAAATGGACTGAACACCCCATATTAAACGCCTAAGAATGTACCTGACTAGTAAGTATCTTAAAACCTATGGATTGCTATGTCTCCGAAAGAGAATCAAACGTGTGTACAGGGGCATAAACGCAGCAGTGATAGGATTGGAGAGGTTCGGTGAGCAAATGAAGACCCTTTGAAGTCATATTGCATGGTACTCATTACACGGGTCTCAACTCTCCAGGTTTAAGGTATTCTTCCTTCAGCTAAAACATGCATGTGGAACCCAGAGTATGATCAACCATGTGAACGGGAGACGTGTTCAAATATATCTCAGTTTTCCTCCCCTGGTACTTGGGTGCAACATTCCAGATGCTTTACTAACACTCTCCCCACTTGGAGAGTCAGCGCCTTTAACCTCCTGTTTGGCCCAGTTTGCAATTTCTGCGGAAGATGAACAGGAATAGCGAGAACCAATGAGAGACTAGCTGGAGGTGTCTGGACGGGCAAATTTAACTCTCATTTCCCACCAGGAAGAGGAAATAACCAAAGGCTCAGCGTGCCATGCCGGAACCAGATTAGAGCCTGAAGCCATCTTGCGGTGTTGCGGCCAGCTCAAAAGAAAGCGAGTTGAAGAAAGGAGTTCAGGGGCACTGTAATTCACAAACCTGCAGAGTTATAAATGACAGCTATCGTCCAAAAATATACTGAAGTAAGGCTGCCAAGAGGACTTGAAAGCGGGGCAGAATTGCAGGAAACCGATTTCAGGAGGTAGACTGGAATTGCATTGAAAGCATAGGAAAAGAGGCAGAACGTCCACAATGATGCACTTGGCCAAAAAGGGCGTATGCGTTTTTTCCTGAATATATTCAGGAAAAAACGCATACGCCCTTTTTGGCCAACCAAGCAAGCTTGCAAAGGAAATCTGCACTACAATGAAGTCTCACTTCCCCCCGGTCAAAAGGGCCATCTGAAAAAAGTGTAAAATCCAGAAAGGCAGGACAGGCCATGGAGAACTGGGAGCCTTGTTATGCTGATGGGCGGGATGTAAATTGCCAACAGACACTCAGGAGAAGTGTATGGTGTTTCCTGAAACATCTAAAAAACAAAGCAACAGAGCCTAGGGCACTTCCACTTATGGTCCTATAGCTTAGGGAAATTAAAATCAAAAAGACACAGCCACCCCAAAGTTTGGGACGCCTCTGTTTACAAGAACCTCGTTTACAGTACAAGTTCAACATCGCAGAAAGTGAAAAATGGATAAAGAAGTTGTGGTATTTACTTACAAAGCAATATCACTCAGCAATGAAATCTATGTCATCAGGCCCTTAGCAGCACAATGAGTGGATTCAGGTATGATGATTCTAACTGAAATAAGTCACACAGAAAAAGAAACATCATAAGATATCACTAATACACGGAATGTAAACTTGGCTACACAGGAACTGAATTCCAAAACAGAACAGTGTCTCAAATTTAGAAAACCAACTTATGCTTGCTTAAGGGGAAAGGTGAGTTGGGGTGCTGCATAAAACCAGAGATTGAAATGAGCACAGATAAAGTTCCTTAAGCCAAATATGGAATAGACAAGAGCTACTCCTTGCTCAACGAAATGGACTCAACACCGCATATTAAACGCCTAAGAATGTACATGACTAGTAAGTATCTTAAAACCTATGGATTGCTATGTCTCCGAAAGAGAATCAAGCGTGTGTACAGGGGCATAAACGCAGCAGTGATAGGATTGGAGAGGTTCGGTGAGCAAATGAAGACCCTTTGAAGTCATATTGCATGGTACCCATTCCACGGGTTTCAACTACCCAGGTTTAAGGTATTCTTCCTACAGCTAAAATATGCATGTGGAACCCAGAGTATGATCAACCATGTGATCGGGAGACGTGTTCAAATATGTCTCAGTTTTCCTCCCCTGGTACTTGGGTGCAACATTCCAGACGCTTTACTAACACTCTCCTGACTTGGAGAGTCAGTCCCTTTAACCTCCTGTTTGGCCCAGTTTGCAATTTCTGCGGAAGATGAACAGGAATAGCGAGAACCAATGAGAGACTAGCTGGAGGTGTCTGGACGGGCAAATTTAACTCTCATTTCCCACCAGGAAGAGGAAATAACCAAAGGCTCAGCGTGCCGTGCCGGAACCAGATTAGAGCCTGAAGCTATCCTGCGGTGTTGCGGCCAGCTCAAAAGAAAGCGAGTTGAAGAAAGGAGCTCAGGGGCACTGTAATTCACAAACCTGCAGAGTTATAAATGACAGCTATCGTCCAAAAATATACTGAAGTAAGGCTGCCAAGAGGACTTGAAAGCGGGGCAGAATTGCAGGAAACCGATTTCAGGAGGTAGACTGGAATTGCATTGAAAGCATAGGAAAAGAGGCAGAACGTCCACAATGATGCACTTGGCCAAAAAGGGCGTATGCGTTTTTTCCTGAATATATTCAGGAAAAAACGCATACGCACTTTTTGGCCAACCAAGCAAGCTTGCAAAGGAAATCTGCACTACAATGAAGTCTCACTTCCCCCCGGTCAAAAGGGCCATCTGAAAAAAGTGTAAAATCCAGAAAGGCAGGACAGGCCATGGAGAACTGGGAGCCTTGTTATGCTGATGGGCGGGATGTAAATTGCCAACAGACACTCGGGAGAAGTGTATGGTGTTTCCTGAAACATCTAAAAAACAAAGCAACAGAGCCTAGGGCACTTCCACTTATGGTCCTATAGCTTAGGGAAATTAAAATCAAAAAGACACAGCCACCCCAAAGTTTGGGACGCCTCTGTTTACAAGAACCTCATTTACAGTACAAGTTCAACATCGCAGAAAGTGAAAAATGGATAAAGAAGTTGTGGTATTTACTTACAAAGCAATATCACTCAGCAATGAAATCTATGTCATCAGGCCCTTAGCAGCACAATGAGTGGATTCAGGTATGATGATTCTAACTGAAATGGGTCACACAGAAAAAGAAACATCATAAGATATCACTAATACACGGAATGTAAACTTGGCTACACAGGAACTGAATTACAGAACAGAAGAGGGTCTCAAATTTAGAAAACCAACTTATGCTTGCTTAAGGGGAAAGGTGAGTTGGGGTGCTGCATAAAACCAGAGATTGAAATGAGCACAGATAAAGTTCCTTAAGCCAAATATGGAATAGACAAGAGCTACTCCTTGCTCAACGAAATGGACTCAACACCCCATATTAAACGCCTAAGAATGTACCTGACTAGTAAGTATCTTAAAACCTATGGATTGCTATGTCTCCAAAAGAGAAACAAGCATGTGTACAGGGGCATAAACGCAGCAGTGATAGGATTGGAGAGGTTCGGTGAGCAAATGAAGACCCTTTGAAGTCATATTGCATGGTACCCATTCCACGGATTTCAACTACGCAGGTTTAAGGTATTCTTCCTTCAGCTAAAACATGCATGTGGAACCTAGAGTATGATCAACCATGTGATCGGGAGACGTGTTCAAATATGTCTCCGTTCTCGTCCCCTGGTACTCGGGTGCAACATTCCAGACGCTTTACTAACACTCTCCCGACTTGGAGAGTCAGTGCCTTTAACCTCCTGTTTGGCCCAGTTTGCAATTTCTGCGGAAGATGAACAGGAATAGGGAGAACCAATGAGAGACTAGCTGGAGGTGTCTGGACGGGCAAATTTAACTCTCATTTCCCACCAGGAAGAGGAATTAACCAAAGGCTCAGCGTGCCGTGCCGGAACCAGATTAGGGCCTGAAGCAATCCTGTGGTGTTGCGGCCAGCTCACAAGAAAGCGAGTTGAAGAAAGGAGCTCAGGGGCACTGTAATTCACAAACCTGCAGAGTTATAAATGACAGCTATCGTCCAAAAATATACTGAAGTAAGGCTGCCAAGAGGACTTGAAAGCGGGGCAGAATTGCAGGAAACCGATTTCAGGAGGTAGACTGGAATTGCACTGAAAGCATAGGAAAAGAGGCAGAACGTCCACAATGATGCACTTGGCCAAAAAGGGCGTATGCGTTTTTTCCTGAATATATTCAGGAAAAAACGCATACGCCCTTTTTGGCCAACCAAGCAAGCTTGCAAAGGAAATCTGCACTACAATGAAGTCTCACTTCCCCCCGGTCAAAAGGGCCATCTGAAAAAAGTGTAAAATCCAGAAAGGCAGGACAGGCCATGGAGAACTGGGAGCCTTGTTATGCTGATGGGCGGGATGTAAATTGCCAACAGCCACTCGGGAGAAGTGTATGTGTTTCCTGAAACATCTAAAAAACAAAGAAACAGAGCCTAGGGCACTTCCACTTATGGTCCTATAGCTTAGGGAAATGAAAATCAAAAAGACACAGCCACCCCAAAGTTTGGGACGGCTCTGTTTACAAGAACCTCGTTTACGGTACAAGTTCAATATCGCAGAAAGTGAAAAATGGATGAAGAAGTTGTGGTACTTACGTACAATGCAATATCACTCAGCACTGACATCTATGTCATCAGGCCCGTAGCAGCATAATGAGTGGATTCAGGTATGATGATTCTAACTGAAAATAAGTCACACAGAAAAAGAAACATCATAAGATATCACTAATACACGGAATGTAAACTTGGCTACACAGGAACTGGATTACAAAACAGAACAGGGTCTCAAATTTAGAAAACCAACTTATGCTTGCTTAAGGGGAAAGGTGAGTTGGGGTGCTGCATAAAACCAGAGATTGAAATGAGCACAGATAAAGTTCCTTAAGCCAAATATGGAATAGACAAGAGCTACTCCTTGCTCAACGAAATGGACTCAACACCCCATATTAAACACCTAAGAATGTACCTGACTAGTAAGTATCTTAAAACCTATGGATTGCTATGTCTCCGAAAGAGAATCAAGCGTGTGTACAGGGGCATAAACGCAGCAGTGATAGGATTGGAGAGGTTCGGTGAGCAAATGAAGACCCTTTGAAGTCATACTGCATGGTACCCATTCCACGGGTCTCAACTCTCCAGGTTTAAGGGATTCTTCCTTCAGCTAAAACATGCATGTGGAACCCAGAGTATGATCAACCGTGTGATCGGGAGACGTGTTCAAATATGTCTCCGTTCTCGTCCCCTGGTACTCGGGTGCAACATTCCAGATGCTTTACTAACACTCTCCCGACTTGGAGAGTCAGTGCCTTTAACCTCCTGTTTGGCCCAGTTTGCAATTTCTGCGGAAGATGAACAGGAATAGGGAGAACCAATGAGAGACTAGCTGGAGGTGTCTGGACGGGCAAATTTAACTCTCATTTCCCACCAGGAAGAGGAATTAACCAAAGGCTCAGCGTGCCGTGCCGGAACCACATTAGGGCCTGAAGCAATCCTGCGGTGTTGCGGCCAGCTCACAAGAAAGCGAGTTGAAGAAAGGAGCTCAGGGGCACTGTAATTCACAAACCTGCAGAGTTATAAATGACAGCTATCGTCCAAAAATATACTGAAGTAAGGCTGCCAAGAGGACTTGAAAGTGGAGCAGAATTGCAGGAAACTGATTTCAGGAGGTAGACTGGAATTGCATTTAAAGCATAGGAAAAGAGGCAGAACGTCCACAATGATGCACTTGGCCAAAAAGGGCGTATGCGTTTTTTCCTGAATATATTCAGGAAAAAACGCATACGTCCTTTTTGGCCAACCAAGCAAGCTTGCAAAGGAAATCTGCACTACAATGAAGTCTCCCTTCCCCCCGGTCATAAGGGCCATCTGAAAAAAGTGTAAAATCCAGAAAGGCAGGACAGGCCATGGAGAACTGGGAGCCTTGTTATGCTGATGGGCGGGATGTAAATTGCCAACAGCCACTCGGGAGAAGTGTATGGTGTTTCCTGAAACATCTAAAAAACAAAGCAACAGAGCCTAGGGCACTTCCACTTATGGTCCTATAGCTTAGGGAAATGAAAATCAAAAAGACACAGCCACCCCAAAGTTTGGGACGGCTCTGTTTACAAGAACCTCGTTTACGGTACAAGTTCAATATCGCAGAAAGTGAAAAATGGATGAAGAAGCTGTGGTACTTACGTATAATGCAATATCACTCAGCAATGACATCTATGTCATCAGGCACGTAGCAGCATAATGAGTGGATTCAGGTATGATGATTCTACCTGAAATAAGTCACACAGAAAAAGAAACATCATAAGATATCACTAATACACGGAATGTAAACTTGGCTACACAGGAACTGGATTACAAAACAGAACAGGGTCTCAAATTTAGAAAACCAACTTATGCTTGCTTAAGAGGAAAGGTGAGTTGGGGTGCTGCATAAAACCAGAGATTGTAATGAGCACAGATAAAGTTCCTTAAGCCAAATATGGAATAGACAAGAGCTACTCCTTGCTCAACGAAATGGACTCAATACCCCATATTAAACGCCTAAGAATGTACCTAACTAGTAAGTATCTTAAAACCTATGGATTGCTATGTCTCCGAAAGAGAATCAAGCGTGTGTACAGGGGCATAAACGCAGCAGTGATAGGATTGGAGAGGTTCGGTGAGCAAATGAAGACCCTTTGAAGTCATATTGCATGGTACCCATTCCACGGGTCACAACTCTCCAGGTTTAAGGGATTCTTCCTTCAGCTAAAACATGCATGTGGAACCCAGAGTATGATCAACCGTGTGATCGGGAGACGTGTTCAAATATGTCTCCGTTCTCGTCCCCTGGTACTCGGGTGCAACATTCCAGACGCTTTACTAACACTCTCCCGACTTGGAGAGTCAGTGCCTTTAACCTCCTGTTTGGCCCAGTTTGCAATTTCTGCGGAAGATGAACAGGAATAGGGAGAACCAATGAGAGACTAGCTGGAGGTGTCTGGACGGGCAAATTTAACTCTCATTTCCCACCAGGAAGAGGAATTAACCAAAGGCTCAGCGTGCCGTGCCGGAACCAGATTAGGGCCTGAAGCAATCCTGCGGTGTTGCGGCCAGCTCACAAGAAAGCGAGTTGAAGAAAGGAGCTCAGGGGCACTGTAATTCACAAACCTGCAGAGTTATAAATGACAGCTATCGTCCAAAAATATACTGAAGTAAGGCTGCCAAGAGGACTTGAAAGCGGGGCAGAATTGCAGGAAACCGATTTCAGGAGGTAGACTGGAATTGCATTGAAAGCATAGGAAAAGAGGCAGAACGTCCACAATGATGCACTTGGCCAAAAAGGGCGTATGCGTTTTTTCCTGAATATATTCAGGAAAAAACGCATACGCCCTTTTTGGCCAACCAAGCAAGCTTGCAAAGGAAATCTGCACTACAATGAAGTCTCACTTCCCCCCGGTCAAAAGGGCCATCTGAAAAAAGTGTAAAATCCAGAAAGGCAGGACAGGCCATGGAGAACTGGGAGCCTTGTTATGCTGATGGGCGGGATGTAAATTGCCAACAGTCACTAGGCAGAAGTGTATGTGTTTCCTGAAACATCTGAAAAACAAAGCAACAGAGCCTAGGGCACTTCCACTTATGGTCCTATAGCTTAGGGAAATGAAAATCAAAAAGACACAGCCACCCCAAAGTTTGGGACGGCTCTGTTTACAAGAACCTCGTTTACGGTACAAGTTCAATATCGCAGAAAGTGAAAAATGGATGAAGAAGTTGTGGTACTTACGTACAATGCAATATCACTCAGCACTGACATCTATGTCATCAGGCCCGCAGCAGCATAATGAGTGGATTCAGGTATGATGATTCTACCTGAAATAAGTCACGCAGAAAAAGAAACATCATAAGATATCACTAATACACGGAATGTAAACTTGGCTACACAGGAACTGGATTACAAAACAGAACAGGGTCTCAAATTTAGAAAACCAACTTATGCTTGCTTAAGGGGAAAGGTGAGTTGGGGTGCTGCATAAAACCAGAGATTGAAATGAGCACAGAGTAAGTTCCTTAAGTCAAATATGGAATAGACAAGAGCTACTCCTTGCTCAACGAAATGGACTCAACACCCCATATTAAACGCCTAAGAATGTACCTGACTTGTAAGTATCTTAAAACCTATGGATTGCTATGTCTCTGAAAGGGAATCAAGCGTGTGTACATGGGCATAAACGCAGCAGTGATAGGATTGGAGAGGTTCGGTGAGCAAATGAACACCCTTTGAAGTCATATTGCATGGTACCCATTCCACGGGTCTCAACTCTCCAGGTTTAAGGGATTCTTCCTTCAGCTAAACCATGCATGTGGAACCCAGAGTATGATCAACCGTGTAATCGGGAGACGTCTTCAAATATGTCTCCGTTCTCGTCCCCTGGTACTCGGGTGCAACATTCCAGATGCTTTACTAACACTCTCCCGACTTGGAGAGTCAGTGCCTTTAACCTCCTGTTTGGCCCAGTTTGCAATTTCTGCGGAAGATGAACAGGAATAGGGAGAACCAATGAGAGACTAGCTGGAGGTGTCTGGACGGGCAAATTTAACTCTCATTTCCCACCAGGAAGAGGAATTAACCAAAGGCTCAGCGTGCCGTGCCGGAACCAGATTAGGGCCTGAAGCAATCCTGCGGTGTTGCGGCCAGCTCACAAGAAAGCGAGTTGAAGAAAGGAGCTCAGGGGCACTGTAATTCACAAACCTGCAGAGTTATAAATGACAGCTATCGTCCAAAAATATACTGAAGTAAGGCTGCCAAGAGGACTTGAAAGCGGGGCCGAATTGCAGGAAACCGATTTCAGGAGGTAGACTGGAATTGCATTGAAAGCATAGGAAAAGAGGCAGAACGTCCACAATGATGCACTTGGCCAAAAAGGGCGTATGCGTTTTTTCCTGAATATATTCAGGAAAAAACGCATACGCCCATTTTGGCCAACCAAGCAAACTTGCAAAGGAAATCTGTACTACAATGAAGTCTCACTTCCCCCCGGTCAAAAGGGCCATCTGAAAAAAGTGTAAAATCCAGAAAGGCAGGACAGGCCATGGAGAACTGGGAGCCTTGTTATGCTGATGGGTGGGATGTAAATTGCCAACAGACACTCGGGAGAAGTGTATGGTGTTTCCTGAAACATCTAAAAAACAAAGCAACAGAGCCTAGGGCACTTCCACTTATGGTCCTATAGCTTAGGGAAATTAAAATCAAAAAGACACAGCCACCCCGAAGTTTGGAACGGCTCTGTTTACAAGAACCTCGTTTACAGTACAAGTTCAACATCGCAGAAATTGAAAAATGGTTAAAGAAGTTGTGGTATTTACTTACAAAGCAATATCACTCAGCAATGAAATCTATGTCATCAGGCCCTTAGCAGCACAATGAGTGGATTCAGGTGTGATGATTCTAACTGAAATAAGTCACACAGAAAAAGAAACATCATAAGATATCAGTAATACACGGAATGGAAACTTGGCTACACAGGAACTGAATTCCAATACAGAACAGGGTCTCAAATTTAGAAAACCAACTTATGCTTGCTTAAGGGGAAAGGTGAGTTGGGGTGCTGCATAAAACCAGAGATTGAAATGAGCACAGATAAAGTTCCTTAAGCCAAATATGGAATAGACAAGAGCTACTCCTTGCTCAACGAAATGGACTCAACACCCCATATTAAACGCCTAAGAATGTACCTGACTAGTAAGTATCTTAAAACCTATGGATTGCTATGTCTCCAAAAGAGAATCAAGCGTGTGTACAGGGGCATAAACGCAGCAGTGATAGGATTGGAGAGGTTCGGTGAGCAAATGAAGACCCTTTGAAGTCATATTGCATGGTACCCATTCCACGGGTTTCAACTACCCAGGTTTAAGGTATTCTTCCTTCAGCTAAAACATGCATGTGGAACCCAGAGTATGATCAACCGTGTGAACGGGAGACGTGTTCAAATATGTCTCAGTTTTCCTCCCCTGGTACTCGGGTGCAACATTCCAGACGCTTTACTAACACTCTCCCCCTTGGAGTGTCAGCGCCTTTAACCACCTGTTTGGGCCAGTTTGCAATTTCTGCAGAAGATGAACAGGAATAGCGAGAACCAATGAGAGACTAGCTGGAGGTGTCTGGACGGGCAAATTTAACTCTCATTTCCCACCAGGAAGAGGAATTAACCAAAGGCTCAGCGTGCCGTGCCGGAACCAGATTAGGGCCTGAAGCCATCCTGCGGTGTTGCGGCCAGCTCACAAGAAAGCGAGTTGAAGATAGGAGCTCAGGGGCACTGTAATTCACAAACCTGCAGAGTTATAAATGACAGCTATCGTCCAAAAATATACTGAAGTAAGGCTGCCAAGAGGACTTGAAAGCGGGGCAGAATTGCAGGAAACCGATTTCAGGAGGTAGACTGGAATTGCATTGAAAGCATAGGAAAAGAGGCAGAACGTCCACAATGATGCACTTGGCCAAAAAGGGCGTATGCGTTTTTTCCTGAATATATTCAGGAAAAAACGCATACGCCCTTTTTGGCCAACCAAGCAAGCTTGCAAAGGAAATCTGCACTACAATGAAGTCTCACTTCCCCCCGGTCAAAAGGGCCATCTGAAAAAAGTGTAAAATCCAGAAAGGCAGGACAGGCCATGGAGAACTGGGAGCCTTGTTATGCTGATGGGCGGGATGTAAATTGCCAACAGACACTCGGGAGAAGTGTATGGTGTTTCCTGAAACATCTAAAAAACAAAGCAACAGAGCCTAGGGCACTTCCACTTATGGTCCAATAGTTTAGGGAAATTAAAATCAAAAAGACACAGCCACCCCAAAGTTTGGGACACCTCTGTTTACAAGAACCTCGTTTACCGTACAAGTTCAATATCACAGAAAGTGAAAAATGGATAAAGAACTTGTGGTACTTATGTACAATGCAGTATCACTCAGCAATGAAATCTATGTCATCAGGCCCGTAGCACCATAATGAGTGGATTCAGGTACGATGATTCTAACTGAAATAAGTCACACAGAAAAAGAAACATCATAAGATATCACTAATACACGGAATGTAAACTGGGCTACACTGGAACTGAATTACAGAACAGAACAGGGTCTCAAATTTAGAAAACCAACTTATGCTTGCTTAAGGGGAAAGGTGAGTTGGGGTGCTGCGTAAAAGCAGAGATTGAAATGAGCACAGATAAAGTTCCTTAAGCCAAATACGGAATAGACAAGAGCTACTCCTTGCTCAACGAAATGGACTCAACACCGCATAATAAACGCCTAAGAATGTACCTGACTAGTAAGTATCTTAAATCCTATGGATTGCTATGTCTCCAAAAGAGAATCAAGCGTGTGTACAGGGGCATAAACGCAGCAGTGATAGGATTGGAGAGGTTCGGTGAGCAAATGAAGACCCTTTGAAGTCATATTGCATGGTACCCATTCCACGGGTTTCAACTACCCAGTTTTAAGGTATTGTTCCTTCAGCTAAAACATGCATGTGGAACCTAGAGTATGATCAACCATGTGATCGGGAGACGTGTTCAAATATGTCTCAGTTTTCGTACCCTGGTACTCGGGTGCAACATTCCAGACGCTTTACTAACACTCTCCCCACTTGGAGAGTCAGTGCCTTTAACCTCCTGTTTGGCCCAGTTTGCAATTTCTGCGGAAGATGAACAGGAATAGCGAGAACCAATGAGAGACTAGCTGGAGGTGTCTGGACGGGCAAATTTAACTCTCATTTCCCACCAGGAAGAGGAGTTAACCAAAGGCTCAGCGTGCCGTGCCGGAACCAGATTAGGGCCTGAAGCCATCCTGTGCTGTTGCGGCCAGCTCACAAGAAAGCGAGTTGAAGAATGGAGCTCAGGGACACTGTAATTCACAAACCTGCAGAGTTATAAATGACAGCTATCGTCCAAAAATATACTGAAGTAAGGCTGCCAAGAGGACTTGAAAGCGGGGCAGAATTGCAGGAAACCGATTTCAGGAGGTAGACTGGAATTGCATTGAAAGCATAGGAAAAGAGGCAGAACGTGCACAATGATGCACTTAGCCAAAAAGGGCGTATGCGTTTTTTCCTGAATATATTCAGGAAAAAACGCATACGCCCATTTTGGCCAACCAAGCAAACTTGCAAAGGAAATCTGTACTACAATGAAGTCTCACTTCCCCCCGGTCAAAAGGGCCATCTGAAAAAAGTGTAAAATCCAGAAAGGCAGGACAGGCCATGGAGAACTGGGAGCCTTGTTATGCTGATGGGTGGGATGTAAATTGCCAACAGACACTCGGGAGAAGTGTATGGTGTTTCCTGAAACATCTAAAAAACAAAGCAACAGAGCCTAGGGCACTTCCACTTATGGTCCTATAGCTTAGGGAAATTAAAATCAAAAAGACACAGCCACCCCGAAGTTTGGAACGGCTCTGTTTACAAGAACCTCGTTTACAGTACAAGTTCAACATCGCAGAAATTGAAAAATGGTTAAAGAAGTTGTGGTATTTACTTACAAAGCAATATCACTCAGCAATGAAATCTATGTCATCAGGCCCTTAGCAGCACAATGAGTGGATTCAGGTGTGATGATTCTAACTGAAATAAGTCACACAGAAAAAGAAACATCATAAGATATCAGTAATACACGGAATGGAAACTTGGCTACACAGGAACTGAATTCCAATACAGAACAGGGTCTCAAATTTAGAAAACCAACTTATGCTTGCTTAAGGGGAAAGGTGAGTTGGGGTGCTGCATAAAACCAGAGATTGAAATGAGCACAGATAAAGTTCCTTAAGCCAAATATGGAATAGACAAGAGCTACTCCTTGCTCAACGAAATGGACTCAACACCCCATATTAAACGCCTAAGAATGTACCTGACTAGTAAGTATCTTAAAACCTATGGATTGCTATGTCTCCAAAAGAGAATCAAGCGTGTGTACAGGGGCATAAACGCAGCAGTGATAGGATTGGAGAGGTTCGGTGAGCAAATGAAGACCCTTTGAAGTCATATTGCATGGTACCCATTCCACGGGTTTCAACTACCCAGGTTTAAGGTATTCTTCCTTCAGCTAAAACATGCATGTGGAACCCAGAGTATGATCAACCGTGTGAACGGGAGACGTGTTCAAATATGTCTCAGTTTTCCTCCCCTGGTACTCGGGTGCAACATTCCAGACGCTTTACTAACACTCTCCCCCTTGGAGTGTCAGCGCCTTTAACCACCTGTTTGGGCCAGTTTGCAATTTCTGCAGAAGATGAACAGGAATAGCGAGAACCAATGAGAGACTAGCTGGAGGTGTCTGGACGGGCAAATTTAACTCTCATTTCCCACCAGGAAGAGGAATTAACCAAAGGCTCAGCGTGCCGTGCCGGAACCAGATTAGGGCCTGAAGCCATCCTGCGGTGTTGCGGCCAGCTCACAAGAAAGCGAGTTGAAGATAGGAGCTCAGGGGCACTGTAATTCACAAACCTGCAGAGTTATAAATGACAGCTATCGTCCAAAAATATACTGAAGTAAGGCTGCCAAGAGGACTTGAAAGCGGGGCAGAATTGCAGGAAACCGATTTCAGGAGGTAGACTGGAATTGCATTGAAAGCATAGGAAAAGAGGCAGAACGTCCACAATGATGCACTTGGCCAAAAAGGGCGTATGCGTTTTTTCCTGAATATATTCAGGAAAAAACGCATACGCCCTTTTTGGCCAACCAAGCAAGCTTGCAAAGGAAATCTGCACTACAATGAAGTCTCACTTCCCCCCGGTCAAAAGGGCCATCTGAAAAAAGTGTAAAATCCAGAAAGGCAGGACAGGCCATGGAGAACTGGGAGCCTTGTTATGCTGATGGGCGGGATGTAAATTGCCAACAGACACTCGGGAGAAGTGTATGGTGTTTCCTGAAACATCTAAAAAACAAAGCAACAGAGCCTAGGGCACTTCCACTTATGGTCCAATAGTTTAGGGAAATTAAAATCAAAAAGACACAGCCACCCCAAAGTTTGGGACACCTCTGTTTACAAGAACCTCGTTTACCGTACAAGTTCAATATCACAGAAAGTGAAAAATGGATAAAGAACTTGTGGTACTTATGTACAATGCAGTATCACTCAGCAATGAAATCTATGTCATCAGGCCCGTAGCACCATAATGAGTGGATTCAGGTACGATGATTCTAACTGAAATAAGTCACACAGAAAAAGAAACATCATAAGATATCACTAATACACGGAATGTAAACTGGGCTACACTGGAACTGAATTACAGAACAGAACAGGGTCTCAAATTTAGAAAACCAACTTATGCTTGCTTAAGGGGAAAGGTGAGTTGGGGTGCTGCGTAAAAGCAGAGATTGAAATGAGCACAGATAAAGTTCCTTAAGCCAAATACGGAATAGACAAGAGCTACTCCTTGCTCAACGAAATGGACTCAACACCGCATAATAAACGCCTAAGAATGTACCTGACTAGTAAGTATCTTAAATCCTATGGATTGCTATGTCTCCAAAAGAGAATCAAGCGTGTGTACAGGGGCATAAACGCAGCAGTGATAGGATTGGAGAGGTTCGGTGAGCAAATGAAGACCCTTTGAAGTCATATTGCATGGTACCCATTCCACGGGTTTCAACTACCCAGTTTTAAGGTATTGTTCCTTCAGCTAAAACATGCATGTGGAACCTAGAGTATGATCAACCATGTGATCGGGAGACGTGTTCAAATATGTCTCAGTTTTCGTACCCTGGTACTCGGGTGCAACATTCCAGACGCTTTACTAACACTCTCCCCACTTGGAGAGTCAGTGCCTTTAACCTCCTGTTTGGCCCAGTTTGCAATTTCTGCGGAAGATGAACAGGAATAGCGAGAACCAATGAGAGACTAGCTGGAGGTGTCTGGACGGGCAAATTTAACTCTCATTTCCCACCAGGAAGAGGAGTTAACCAAAGGCTCAGCGTGCCGTGCCGGAACCAGATTAGGGCCTGAAGCCATCCTGTGCTGTTGCGGCCAGCTCACAAGAAAGCGAGTTGAAGAATGGAGCTCAGGGACACTGTAATTCACAAACCTGCAGAGTTATAAATGACAGCTATCGTCCAAAAATATACTGAAGTAAGGCTGCCAAGAGGACTTGAAAGCGGGGCAGAATTGCAGGAAACCGATTTCAGGAGGTAGACTGGAATTGCATTGAAAGCATAGGAAAAGAGGCAGAACGTGCACAATGATGCACTTAGCCAAAAAGGGCGTATGCGTTTTTTCCTGAATATATTCAGGAAAAAACTCATACGGCCATTTTGGCCAACCAAGCAAACTTGCAAAGGAAATCTGTACTACAATGAAGTCTCACTTCCCCCCGGTCAAAAGGGCCATCTGAAAAAAGTGTAAAATCCAGAAAGGCAGGACAGGCCATGGAGAACTGGGAGCCTTGTTATGCTGATGGGTGGGATGTAAATTGCCAACAGACACTCGGGAGAAGTGTATGGTGTTTCCTGAAACATCTAAAAAACAAAGCAACAGAGCCTAGGGCACTTCCACTTATGGTCCTATAGCATAGGGAAATTAAAATCAAAAAGACACAGCCACCCCGCAGTTTGGAACGGCTCTGTTTACAAGAACCTCGTTTACAGTACAAGTTCAACATCGCAGAAAGTGAAAAATGGTTAAAGAAGTTGTGGTATTTACTTACAAAGCAATATCACTCAGCAATGAAATCTATGTCATCAGGCCCTTAGCAGCACAATGAGTGGATTCAGGTATGATGATTCTAACTGAAATAAGTCACACAGAAAAAGAAACATCATAAGATATCAGTAATACACGGAATGTAAACTTGGCTACACAGGAACTGAATTCCAATACAGAACAGGGTCTCAAATTTAGAAAACCAACATATGCTTGCTTAAGGGGAAAGGTGAGATGGGGTGCTGCATAAAACCAGAGATTGAAATGAGCACAGATAAAGTTCCTTAAGCCAAATATGGAATAGACAAGAGCTACTCCTTGCTCAACGAAATGGACTCAACACCCCATATTAAACGCCTAAGAATGTACCTGACTAGTAAGTATCTTAAAACCTATGGATTGCTATGTCTCCAAAAGAGAATCAAGCGTGTGTACAGGGGCATAAACGCAGCAGTGATAGGATTGGAGAGGTTCGGTGAGCAAATGAAGACCCTTTGAAGTCATATTGCATGGTACCCATTCCACGGGTTTCAACTACCCAGTTTTAAGGTATTGTTCCTTCAGCTAAAACATGCATGTGGAACCTAGAGTATGATCAACCATGTGATCGGGAGACGTGTTCAAATATGTCTCAGTTTTCGTACCCTGGTACTCGGGTGCAACATTCCAGACGCTTTACTAACACTCTCCCGACTTGGAGAGTCAGTCCCTTTAACCTCCTGTTTGGCCCAGTTTGCAATTTCTGCGGAAGATGAACAGGAATAGCGAGAACCAATGAGAGACTAGCTGGAGGTGTCTGGACGGGCAAATTTAACTCTCATTTCCCACCAGGAAGAGGAATTAACCAAAGGCTCAGCGTGCCGTGCCGGAACCAGATTAGGGCCTGAAGCCATCCTGCGGTGTTGCGGCCAGCTCACAAGAAACGAGTTGAAGAAAGGAGCTCAGGGACACTGTAATTCACAAACCTGCAGAGTTATAAATGACAACTATCGTCCAAAAATATACTGAAGTAAGGCTGCCAAGAGGACTTGAAAGCGGGGCAGAATTGCAGGAAACCGATTTCAGGAGGTAGACTGGAATTGCATTGAAAGCATAGGAAAAGAGGCAGAACGTCCACAATGATGCACTTGGCCAAAAAGGGCGTATGCGTTTTTTCCTGAATATATTCAGGAAAAAACGCATACGCACTTTTTGGCCAACCAAGCAAGCTTGCAAAGGAAATCTGCACTACAATGAAGTCTCACTTCCCCCCGGTCAAAAGGGCCATCTGAAAAAAGTGTAAAATCCAGAAAGGCAGGACAGGCCATGGAGAACTGGGAGCCTTGTTATGCTGATGGGCGGGATGTAAATTGCCAACAGACACTCGGGAGAAGTGTATGGTGTTTCCTGAAACGTCTAAAAAACAAAGCAACAGAGCCTAGGGCACTTCCACTTATGGTCCTATAGCTTAGGGAAATTAAAATCAAAAAGACACAGCCACCCCGAAATTTGGAACGGCTCTGTTTACAAGAACCTCGTTTACAGTACAAGTTCAACATCGCAGAAAGTGAAAAATGGATAAAGAACTTGTGGTATTTACTTACAAAGCAATATCACTCAGGAATGAAATCTATGTCATCAGGCCCGTAGCAGAACAATGAGTGGATTCAGGTATGATGATTCTAACTGAAATAAGGCACACAGAAAAAGAAACATCATAAGATATCAGTAATACACGGAATGTAAACTTGGCTACACAGGAACTGAATTACAGAACAGAACAGGGTCTCAAATTTAGAAAACCAACTTATGCTTGCTTAAGGAGAAAGGTGAGTTGGGGTGCTGCATAAAACCAGAGATTGAAATGAGCACAGATAAAGTTCCTTAAGCCAAATATGGAATAGACAAGAGCTACTCCTTGCTCAACGAAATGGACTCAACACCCCATATTAAACGCCTAAGAATGTACCTGACTAGTAAGTATCTTAAAACCTATGGATTGCTATGTCTCCAAAAGAGAATCAAGCGTGTGTACAGGGGCATAAACGCAGCAGTGATAGGATTGGAGAGGTTCGGTGAGCAAATGAAGACCCTTTGAAGTCATATTGCATGGTACCCATTCCACGGGTTTCAACTACCCAGGTTTAAGGTATTCTTCCTTCAGCTAAAACATGCATGTGGAACCCAGAGTATGATCAACCGTGTGAACGGGAGACCTGTTCAAATATGTCTCAGTTTTCCTCCCCTGGTACTCGGGTGCAACATTCCAGACGCTTTACTAACACTCTCCCCACTTGGAGAGTCAGCCTTTAACCTCCTGTTTAGCCCAGTTTGCAATTTCTGCGGAAGATGAACAGGAATAGGGAGAACCAATGAGAGACTAGCTGGAGGTGTCTGGACGGGCAAATTTCACTCTCATTTCCCACCAGGAAGAGGAAATAACCAAAGGCTCAGCGTGCCGTGCCGGAACCAGATTAGGGCCTGAAGCCATCCTGCGGTGTTGCGGCCAGCTCACAAGAAAGCGAGTTGAAGAAAGGAGCTCAGGGGCACTGTAATTCACAAACCTGCAGAGTTATAAATGACAGCTATCGTCCAAAAATATACTGAAGTAAGGCTGCCAAGAGGACTTGAAAGCGGGGCAGAATTGCAGGAAACCGATTTCATGAGGTAGACTGGAATTGCATTGAAAGCATAGGAAAAGAGGCAGAACGTCCACAATGATGCACTTGGCCAAAAAGGGCGTATGCGTTTTTTCCTGAATATATTCAGGAAAAAACGCATACGCCCTTTTTGGCCAACCAAGCAAGCTTGCAAAGGAAATCTGCACTACAATGAAGTCTCACTTCCCCCCGGTCAAAAGGGCCATCTGCAAAAAGTGTAAAATCCAGAAAGGCAGGACAGGCCATGGAGAACTGGGAGCCTTGTTATGCTGATGGGCGGGATGTAAATTGCCAACAGACACTCGGGAGAAGTGTATGGTGTTTCCTGAAACATCTAAAAAACAAAGCAACAGAGCCTAGGGCACTTCCACTTATGGTCCTATAGCTTAGGGAAATTAAAATCAAAAAGACACAGCCACCCCAAAGTTTGGGACGCCTCTGTTTACAAGAACGTCGTTTACCGTACAAGTTCAATATCACAGAAAGTGAAAAATGGATAAAGAACTTGTGGTACTTACGTACAATGCAGTATCACTCAGCAATGAAATCTATGTCATCAGGCCCGTAGCAGCATAATGAGTGGATTCAGGTACGATGATTCTAACTGAAATAAGTCACACAGAAAAAGAAACATCATAAGATATCAGTAATACACGGAATGTAAACTTGGCTACACAGGAACTGAATTACAGAACAGAACAGGGTCTCAAATTTAGAAAACCAACTTATGCTTGTTTAAGGGTAAAGGTGAGTTGGGGTGCTGCATAAAACCAGAGATTGAAATGAGCACAGATGAAGGTCGTTAAGCCAAATATGGAATAGACAAGAGCTACTCCTTGCTCAACGAAATGGACTCAACACCCCATATTCAACGACTAAAAATGTAACTTACTAGTAAGTATCTTAAAACCTATGGATTGCTATGTCTCCAAAGGAGAATCAAGCGTGTGTACAGGGGCATAAACGCAGCAGTGATAGGATTGGAGAGGTTCGGTGAGCAAATGAAGACCCTTTGAAGTCATATTACATGGTACCCATTCCACGGGTTTCAACTACCCAGTTTTAAGGTATTGTTCCTTCAGCTAAAACAGGCATGTGGAACCTAGAGTATGATCAACCATGTGATCGGGAGACGTGTTCAAATATGTCTCAGTTTTCGTACCCTGGTACTCGGGTGCAACATTCCAGACGCTTTACTAACACTCTCCCGACTTGGAGAGTCAGTCCCTTTAACCTCCTGTTTGGCCCAGTTTGCAATTTCTGCGGAAGATGAACAGGAATAGCGAGAACCAATGAGAGACTAGCTGGAGGTGTCTGGACGGGCAAATTTAACTCTCATTTCCCACCAGGAAGAGGAATTAACCAAAGGCTCAGCGTGCCGTGCCGGAACCAGATTAGGGCCTGAAGCCATCCTGCGGTGTTGCGGCCAGCTCACAAGAAAGCGAGTTGAAGATAGGAGCTCAGGGGCACTGTAATTCACAAACCTGCAGAGTTATAAATGACAGCTATCGTCCAAAAATATACTGAAGTAAGGCTGCCAAGAGGACTTGAAAGCGGGGCAGAATTGCAGGAAACCGATTTCAGGAGGTAGACTGGAATTGCATTGAAAGCATAGGAAAAGAGGCAGAACGTCCACAATGATGCACTTGGCCAAAAAGGGCGTATGCGTTTTTTCCTGAATATATTCAGGAAAAAACGCATACGCCCATTTTGGCCAACCAAGCAAACTTGCAAAGGAAATCTGTACTACAATGAAGTCTCACTTCCCCCCGGTCAAAAGGGCCATCTGAAAAAAGTGTAAAATCCAGAAAGGCAGGACAGGCCATGGAGAACTGGGAGCCTTGTTATGCTGATGGGTGGGATGTAAATTGCCAACAGACACTCGGGAGAAGTGTATGGTGTTTCCTGAAACATCTAAAAAACAAAGCAACAGAGCCTAGGGCACTTCCACTTATGGTCCTATAGCTTAGGGAAATTAAAATCAAAAAGACACAGCCACCCCGAAGTTTGGAACGGCTCTGTTTACAAGAACCTCGTTTACAGTACAAGTTCAACATCGCAGAAATTGAAAAATGGTTAAAGAAGTTGTGGTATTTACTTACAAAGCAATATCACTCAGCAATGAAATCTATGTCATCAGGCCCTTAGCAGCACAATGAGTGGATTCAGGTGTGATGATTCTAACTGAAATAAGTCACACAGAAAAAGAAACATCATAAGATATCAGTAATACACGGAATGGAAACTTGTCTACACAGGAACTGAATTCCAATACAGAACAGGGTCTCAAATTTAGAAAACCAACTTATGCTTGCTTAAGGGGAAAGGTGAGTTGGGGTGCTGCATAAAACCAGAGATTGAAATGAGCACAGATAAAGTTCCTTAAGCCAAATATGGAATAGACAAGAGCTACTCCTTGCTCAACGAAATGGACTCAACACCCCATATTAAACGCCTAAGAATGTACCTGACTAGTAAGTATCTTAAAACCTATGGATTGCTATGTCTCCAAAAGAGAATCAAGCGTGTGTACAGGGGCATAAACGCAGCAGTGATAGGATTGGAGAGGTTCGGTGAGCAAATGAAGACCCTTTGAAGTCATATTGCATGGTACCCATTCCACGGGTTTCAACTACCCAGGTTTAAGGTATTCTTCCTTCAGCTAAAACACGCATGTGGAACCCAGAGTATGATCAACCGTGTGAACGGGAGACGTGTTCAAATATGTCTCAGTTTTCCTCCCCTGGTACTCGGGTGCAACATTCCAGACGCTTTACTAACACTCTCCCCCTTGGAGTGTCAGCGCCTTTAACCACCTGTTTGGGCCAGTTTGCAATTTCTGCAGAAGATGAACAGGAATAGCGAGAACCAATGAGAGACTAGCTGGAGGTGTCTGGACGGGCAAATTTAACTCTCATTTCCCACCAGGAAGAGGAATTAACCAAAGGCTCAGCGTGCCGTGCCGGAACCAGATTAGGGCCTGAAGCCATCCTGCGGTGTTGCGGCCAGCTCACAAGAAAGCGAGTTGAAGATAGGAGCTCAGGGGCACTGTAATTCACAAACCTGCAGAGTTATAAATGACAGCTATCGTCCAAAAATATACTGAAGTAAGGCTGCCAAGAGGACTTGAAAGCGGGGCAGAATTGCAGGAAACCGATTTCAGGAGGTAGACTGGAATTGCATTGAAAGCATAGGAAAAGAGGCAGAACGTCCACAATGATGCACTTGGCCAAAAAGGGCGTATGCGTTTTTTCCTGAATATATTCAGGAAAAAACGCATACGCCCTTTTTGGCCAACCAAGCAAGCTTGCAAAGGAAATCTGCACTACAATGAAGTCTCACTTCCCCCCGGTCAAAAGGGCCATCTGAAAAAAGTGTAAAATCCAGAAAGGCAGGACAGGCCATGGAGAACTGGGAGCCTTGTTATGCTGATGGGTGGGATGTAAATTGCCAACAGACACTCGGGAGAAGTGTATGGTGTTTCCTGAAACATCTAAAAAACAAAGCAACAGAGCCTAGGGCACTTCCACTTATGGTCCTATAGCTTAGGGAAATTAAAATCAAAAAGACACAGCCACCCCGAAGTTTGGAACGGCTCTGTTTACAAGAACCTCGTTTACAGTACAAGTTCAACATCGCAGAAATTGAAAAATGGTTAAAGAAGTTGTGGTATTTACTTACAAAGCAATATCACTCAGCAATGAAATCTATGTCATCAGGCCCTTAGCAGCACAATGAGTGGATTCAGGTATGATGATTCTAACTGAAATAAGTCACACAGAAAAAGAAACATCATAAGATATCAGTAATACACGGAATGTAAACTTGGCTACACAGGAACTGAATTCCAATACAGAACAGGGTCTCAAATTTAGAAAACCAACTTATGCTTGCTTAAGGGGAAAGGTGAGTTGGGGTGCTGCATAAAACCAGAGATTGAAATGAGCACAGATAAAGTTCCTTAAGCCAAATATGGAATAGACAAGAGCTACTCCTTGCTCAACGAAATGGACTCAACACCCCATATTAAACGCCTAAGAATGTACCTGACTAGTAAGTATCTTAAAACCTATGGATTGCTATGTCTCCAAAAGAGAATCAAGCGTGTGTACAGGGGCATAAACGCAGCAGTGATAGGATTGGAGAGGTTCGGTGAGCAAATGAAGACCCTTTGAAGTCATATTGCATGGTACCCATTCCACGGGTTTCAACTACCCAGGTTTAAGGTATTCTTCCTTCAGCTAAAACATGCATGTGGAACCCAGAGTATGATCAACCGTGTGAACGGGAGACGTGTTCAAATATGTCTCAGTTTTCCTCCCCTGGTACTCGGGTGCAACATTCCAGACGCTTTACTAACACTCTCCCCACGTGGAGTGTCAGCGCCTTTAACCACCTGTTTGGGCCAGTTTGCAATTTCTGCGGAAGATGAACAGGAATAGGGAGAACCAATAAGAGACTAGCTGGAGGTGTCTGGACGGGCAAATTTAACTCTCATTTCCCACCAGGAAGAGGAATTAACCAAAGGCTCAGCGTGCCGTGCCGGAACCAGATTAGGGCCTGAAGCCATCCTGCGGTGTTGCGGCCAGCTCACAAGAAAGCGAGTTGAAGATAGGAGCTCAGGGGCACTGTAATTCACAAACCTGCAGAGTTATAAATGACAGCTATCGTCCAAAAATATACTGAAGTAAGGCTGCCAAGAGGACTTGAAAGCGGGGCAGAATTGCAGGAAACCGATTTCAGGAGGTAGACTGGAATTGCATTGAAAGCATAGGAAAAGAGGCAGAACGTCCACAATGATGCACTTGGCCAAAAAGGGCGTATGCGATTTTTCCTGAATATATTCAGGAAAAAACGCATACGCCCTTTTTGGCCAACCAAGCAAGCTTGCAAAGGAAATCTGCACTACAATGAAGTCTCACTTCCCCCCGGTCAAAAGGGCCATCTGAAAAAAGTGTAAAATCCAGAAAGGCAGGACAGGCCATGGAGAACTGGGAGCCTTGTTATGCTGATGGGCGGGATGTAAATTGCCAACAGACACTCGGGAGAAGTGTATGGTGTTTCCTGAAACATCTAAAAAACAAAGCAACAGAGCCTACGGCACTTCCACTTATGGTCCAATAGTTTAGGGAAATTAAAATCAAAAAGACACAGCCACCCCAAAGTTTGGGACACCTCTGTTTACAAGAACCTCATTTACCGTACAAGTTCAATATCACAGAAAGTGAAAAATGGATAAAGAACTTGTGGTACTTATGTACAATGCAGTATCACTCAGCAATGAAATCTATGTCATCAGGCCCGTAGCAGCATAATGAGTGGATTCAGGTACGATGATTCTAACTGAAATAAGTCACACAGAAAAAGAAACATCATAAGATATCACTAATACACGGAATGTAAACTGGGCTACACTGGAACTGAATTACAGAACAGAACAGGGTCTCAAATTTAGAAAACCAACTTATGCTTGCTTAAGGGGAAAGGTGAGTTGGGGTGCTGCATAAAAGCAGAGATTGAAATGAGCACAGATAAAGTTCCTTAAGCCAAATACGGAATAGACAAGAGCTACTCCTTGCTCAACGAAATGGACTCAACACCGCATAATAAACGCCTAAGAATGTACCTGACTAGTAAGTATCTTAAATCCTATGGATTGCTATGTCTCCAAAAGAGAATCAAGCGTGTGTACAGGGGCATAAACGCAGCAGTGATAGGATTGGAGAGGTTCGGTGAGCAAATGAAGACCCTTTGAAGTCATATTGCATGGTACCCATTCCACGGGTTTCAACTACCCAGTTTTAAGGTATTCTTCCTTCAGCTAAAACATGCATGTGGAACCTAGAGTATGATCAACCATGTGATCGGGAGACGTGTTCAAATATGTCTCAGTTTTCGTACCCTGGTACTCGGGTGCAACATTCCAGACGCTTTACTAACACTCTCCCCACTTGGAGAGTCAGTGCCTTTAACCTCCTGTTTGGCCCAGTTTGCAATTTCTGCGGAAGATGAACAGGAATAGCGAGAACCAATGAGAGACTAGCTGGAGGTGTCTGGACGGGCAAATTTAACTCTCATTTCCCACCAGGAAGAGGAGTTAACCAAAGGCTCAGCGTGCCGTGCCGGAACCAGATTAGGGCCTGAAGCCATCCTGTGCTGTTGCGGCCAGCTCACAAGAAAGCGAGTTGAAGAATGGAGCTCAGGGGCACTGTAATTCACAAACCTGCAGAGTTATAAATGACAGCTATCGTCCAAAAATATACTGAAGTAAGGCTGCCAAGAGGACTTGAAAGCGGGGCAGAATTGCAGGAAACCGATTTCAGGAGGTAGACTGGAATTGCATTGAAAGCATAGGAAAAGAGGCAGAACGTGCACAATGATGCACTTGGCCAAAAAGGGCGTATGCGTTTTTTCCTGAATATATTCAGGAAAAAACGCATACGGCCATTTTGGCCAACCAAGCAAACTTGCAAAGGAAATCTGTACTACAATGAAGTCTCACTTCCCCCCGGTCAAAAGGGCCATCTGAAAAAAGTGTAAAATCCAGAAAGGCAGGACAGGCAATGGAGAACTGGGAGCCTTGTTATGCTGATGGGTGGGATGTAAATTGCCAACAGACACTCGGGAGAAGTGTATGGTGTTTCCTGAAACATCTAAAAAACAAAGCAACAGAGCCTAGGGCACTTCCACTTATGGTCCTATAGCTTAGGGAAATTAAAATCAAAAAGACACAGCCACCCCGAAGTTTGGAACGGCTCTGTTTACAAGAACCTCGTTTACAGTTCAAGTTCAACATCGCAGAAAGTGAAAAATGGTTAAAGAAGTTGTGGTATTTACTTACAAAGCAATATCACTCAGCAATGAAATCTATGTCATCAGGCCCTTAGCAGCACAATGAGTGGATTCAGGTATGATGATTCTAACTGAAATAAGTCACACAGAAAAAGAAACATCATAAGATATCAGTAATACACGGAATGTAAACTTGGCTACACAGGAACTGAATTCCAATACAGAACAGGGTCTCAAATTTAGAAAACCAACTTATGCTTGCTTAAGGGGATAGGTGAGTTGGGGTGCTGCATAAAACCAGAGATTGAAATGAGCACAGATAAATTCCTTAAGCCAAATATGGAATAGACAAGAGCTACTCCTTGCTCAACGAAATGGACTCAACACCCCATATTAAACGCCTAAGAATGTACCTGACTAGTAAGTATCTTAAAACCTATGGATTGCTATGTCTCCAAAAGAGAATCAAGCGTGTGTACAGGGGCATAAACGCAGCAGTGATAGGATTGGAGAGGTTCGGTGAGCAAATGAAGACCCTTTGAAGTCATATTGCATGGTACCCATTCCACGGGTTTCAACTACCCAGGTTTAAGGTATTCTTCCTTCAGCTAAAACATGCATGTGGAACCCAGAGTATGATCAACCGTGTGAACGGGAGACGTGTTCAAATATGTCTCAGTTTTCCTCCCCTGGTACTCGGGTGCAACATTCCAGACGCTTTACTAACACTCTCCCCACTTGGAGTGTCAGCGCCTTTAACCACCTGTTTGGCCCAGTTTGCAATTTCTGAGGAAGATGAACAGGAATAGGGAGAACCAATGAGAGACTAGCTGGAGGTGTCTGGACGGGCAAATTTAACTCTCATTTCCCACCAGGAAGAGGAATTAACCAAAGGCTCAGCATGCCGTGCCGGAACCAGATTAGGGCCTGAAGCCATCCTGCGGTGTTGCGGCCAGCTCACAAGAAAGCGAGTTGAAGAAAGGAGCTCAGGGGCACTGTAATTCACAAACCTGCAGAGTTATAAATGACAGCTATCGTCCAAAAATATACTGAAGTAAGGCTGCCAAGAGGACTTGAAAGCGGGGCAGAATTGCAGGAAACCGATTTCAGGAGGTAGACTGGAATTGCATTGAAAGCATAGGAAAAGAGGCAGAACGTCCACAATGATGCACTTGGCCAAAAAGGGCGTATGCGTTTTTTCCTGAATATATTCAGGAAAAAACGCATACGCCCTTTTTGGCCAACCAAGCAAGCTTGCAAAGGAAATCTGCACTACAATGAAGTCTCACTTCCCCCCGGTCAAAAGGGCCATCTGAAAAAAGTGTAAAATCCAGAAAGGCAGGACAGGCCATGGAGAACTGGGAGCCTTGTTATGCTGATGGGCGGGATGTAAATTGCCAACAGACACTCGGGAGAAGTGTATGGTGTTTCCTGAAACATCTAAAAAACAAAACAACAGAGCGTAGGGCACTTCCACTTATGGTCCAATAGTTTAGGGAAATTAAAATCAAAAAGACACAGCCACCCCAAAGTTTGGGACACCTCTGTTTACAAGAACCTCGTTTACCGTACAAGTTCAATATCACAGAAAGTGAAAAATGGATAAAGAACTTGTGGTACTTATGTACAATGCAGTATCACTCAGCAATGAAATCTATGTCATCAGGCCCGTAGCAGCATAATGAGTGGATTCAGGTACGATGATTCTAACTGAAATAAGTCACACAGAAAAAGAAACATCATAAGATATCACTAATACACGGAATGTAAACTGGGCTACACAGGAACTGAATTACAGAACAGAACAGGGTCTCAAATTTAGAAAACCAACTTATGCTTGCTTAAGGGGAAAGGTGAGTTGGGGTGCTGCATAAAAGCAGAGATTGAAATGAGCACAGATAAAGTTCCTTAAGCCAAATACGGAATAGACAAGAGCTACTCCTTGCTCAACGAAATGGACTCAACACCGCATAATAAACGCCTAAGAATGTACCTGACTAGTAAGTATCTTAAATC
This sequence comes from Globicephala melas, assembly GCF_963455315.2. NCBI lineage: Eukaryota > Metazoa > Chordata > Mammalia > Artiodactyla > Delphinidae > Globicephala > Globicephala melas. The sequence continues at coordinate 179,268 of NW_027207328.1, forward strand.
CTATGGATTGCTATGTCTCCAAAAGAGAATCAAGCGTGTGTACAGGGGCATAAACGCAGCAGTGATAGGATTGGAGAGGTTCGGTGAGCAAATGAAGACCCTTTGAAGTCATATTGCATGGTACCCATTCCACGGGTTTCAACTACCCAGTTTTAAGGTATTGTTCCTTCAGCTAAAACATGCATGTGGAACCTAGAGTATGATCAACCATGTGATCGGGAGACGTGTTCAAATATGTCTCAGTTTTCGTACCCTGGTACTCGGGTGCAACATTCCAGACGCTTTACTAACACTCTCCCGACTTGGAGAGTCAGTCCCTTTAACCTCCTGTTTGGCCCAGTTTGCAATTTCTGCGGAAGATGAACAGGAATAGCGAGAACCAATGAGAGACTAGCTGGAGGTGTCTGGACGGGCAAATTTAACTCTCATTTCCCACCAGGAAGAGGAATTAACCAAAGGCTCAGCGTGCCGTGCCAGAACCAGATTAGGGCCTGAAGCCATCCTGCGCTGTTGCGGCCAGCTCACAAGAAAGCGAGTTGAAGAATGGAGCTCAGGGGCACTGTAATTCACAAACCTGCAGAGTTATAAATGACAGCTATCGTCCAAAAATATACTGAAGTAAGGCTGCCAAGAGGACTTGAAAGCGGGGCAGAATTGCAGGAAACCGATTTCAGGAGGTAGACTGGAATTGCATTGAAAGCATAGGAAAAGAGGCAGAACGTCCACAATGATGCACTTGGCCAAAAAGGGCGTATGCGTTTTTTCCTGAATATATTCAGGAAAAAACGCATACGGCCATTTTGGCCAACCAAGCAAACTTGCAAAGGAAATCTGTACTACAATGAAGTCTCACTTCCCCCCAGTCAAAAGGGCCATCTGAAAAAAGTGTAAAATCCAGAAAGGCAGGACAGGCCATGGAGAACTGGGAGCCTTGTTATGCTGATGGGTGGGATGTAAATTGCCAACAGACACTGGGGAGAAGTGTATGGTGTTTCCTGAAACATCTAAAAAACAAAGAAACAGAGCCTAGGGCACTTCCACTTATGGTCCTATAGCTTAGGGAAATTAAAATCAAAAAGACACAGCCACCCCGAAGTTTGGAACGGCTCTGTTTACAAGAACCTCGTTTACAGTACAAGTTCAACATCGCAGAAAGTGAAAAATGGTTAAAGAAGTTGTGGTATTTACTTACAAAGCAATATCACTCAGCAATGAAATCTATGTCATCAGGCCCTTAGCAGCACAATGAGTGGATTCAGGTATGATGATTCTAACTGAAATAAGTCACACAGAAAAAGAAACATCATAAGATATCAGTAATACACGGAATGTAAACTTGGCTACACAGGAACTGAATTCCAATACAGAACAGGGTCTCAAATTTAGAAAACCAACTTATGCTTGCTTAAGGGGAAAGGTGAGTTGGGGTGCTGCATAAAACCAGAGATTGAAATGAGCACAGATAAAGTTCCTTAAGCCAAATATGGAATAGACAAGAGCTACTCCTTGCTCAACGAAATGGACTCAACACCCCATATTAAACGCCTAAGAATGTACCTGACTAGTAAGTATCTTAAAACCTATGGATTGCTATGTCTCCAAAAGAGAATCAAGCGTGTGTACAGGGGCATAAACGCAGCAGTGATAGGATTGGAGAGGTTCGGTGAGCAAATGAAGACCCTTTGAAGTCATATTGCATGGTACCCATTCCACGGGTTTCAACTACCCAGGTTTAAGGTATTCTTCCTTCAGCTAAAACATGCATGTGGAACCCAGAGTATGATCAACCGTGTGAACGGGAGACGTGTTCAAATATGTCTCAGTTTTCCTCCCCTGGTACTCGGGTGCAACATTCCAGACGCTTTACTAACACTCTCCCCACTTGGAGTGTCAGCGCCTTTAACCACCTGTTTGGGCCAGTTTGCAATTTCTGCGGAAGATGAACAGGAATAGGGAGAACCAATGAGAGACTAGCTGGAGGTGTCTGGACGGGCAAATTTAACTCTCATTTCCCACCAGGAAGAGGAATTAACCAAAGGCTCAGCATGCCGTGCCGGAACCAGATTAGGGCCTGAAGCCATCCTGCGGTGTTGCGGCCAGCTCACAAGAAAGCGAGTTGAAGATAGGAGCTCAGGGGCACTGTAATTCACAAACCTGCAGAGTTATAAATGACAGCTATCGTCCAAAAATATACTGAAGTAAGGCTGCCAAGAGGACTTGAAAGCGGGGCAGAATTGCAGAAAACCGATTTCAGGAGGTAGACTGGAATTGCATTGAAAGCATAGGAAAAGAGGCAGAACGTCCACAATGATGCACTTGGCCAAAAAGGGCGTATGCGTTTTTTCCTGAATATATTCAGGAAAAAACGCATACGCCCTTTTTGGCCAACCAAGCAAGCTTGCAAAGGAAATCTGCACTACAATGAAGTCTCACTTCCCCCCGGTCAAAAGGGCCATCTGCAAAAAGTGTAAAATCCAGAAAGGCAGGACAGGCCATGGAGAACTGGGAGCCTTGTTATGCTGATGGGCGGGATGTAAATTGCCAACAGACACTCGGGAGAAGTGTATGGTGTTTCCTGAAACATCTAAAAAACAAAGCAACAGAGCCTAGGGCACTTCCACTTATGGTCCAATAGTTTAGGGAAATTAAAATCAAAAAGACACAGCCACCCCAAAGTTGGGGACGCCTATGTTTACAAGAACCTCGTTTACAGTACAAGGTGAACATCGCAGAAAGTGAAAAATGGATAAAGAAGTTGTGGTAATTACTTACAAAGCAGTATCACTCAGCAATGAAATCTATGTCATCAGGCCCTTAGCAGCACAATGAGTGGATTCAGGTACCATGATTCTAACTGAAATAAGTCACACAGAAGAAGAAACATCATAAGATATCACTAATACACGGAATGTAAACTTGGCTACACAGGAACTGAATTCCAAAACAGAACAGGGTCTCAAATTTAGAAAACCAACTTATGCTTGCTTAAGGGGAAAGGTGAGTTGGGGTGCTGCATAAAACCAGAGATTGAAATGAGCACAGATAACGTTCTATAAGGCAAATATGGAATAGACAAGAGCTACTCCTTGCTCAACGAAATGGACTCAACACCCCATATTCAACGCCTAGGAATATACCTGCCTAGTAAGAATCATAAAAGCAATGGATTTATATATCTCTGTAAGAGAATCAAGAGTGTGTACAGCGGCATTAAAGCAGTGAAAATCAGCTAAATCCCATATTAAAAATAAATTTCTTAAACAAAACACAATGACAGTGAAATAGAGAGCAATACTTAAGTAATTCATTCAAGGCTTCTGATGCAACCTGCATTTACCATATCTACACCCAGAGCTGGGTGACACATAAGGCTGGACACTTGGGGCTCATAAGATTGGTGAGGTTCGGTGAGCAAATGCAGACCCTTTGAAGTCATATTGCATGGTACCCATTCCATGGGTCTCAACTCTCCAGGTTTAAGAGATTCTTCCTTCAGCTAAAACATGCATGTGGAACCCAGAGTATGATCCACCGTGTGATCGAGAAACGTGTTCAAATGTGTCTCACTTTTCGTTCCCTGGTACTCGGGTGCAACATTCCAGACACTTTACTAACACTCTCCCGACTTGGAGAGTCAGTCCCTTTAACCTCCTGTTTGGCCCAGTTTGCAATTTCTGCGGAAGATGAACAGGAATAGCGAGAACCAATGAGAGACTAGCTGGAGGTGTCTGGACGGGCAAATTTAACTCTCATTTCCCACAGGGAAGAGGAATAAACCAAAGGCTCAGCATGCCATGCCGGAACCAGATTAGGGCCTGAAGCAATCATGCGGTGTTGTGGCCAGCTCAACAGAAAGCGAGTTGAAGAAAGGAGCTCAGGGGCACTGTAATTCACAAACCTGCAGATTTATAAATGACAGCTATTGTCCGAAAATATACTGAAGTAGGGCTGCCAAGAGGACTTGAATGCGGGGCAGAATTGCAGGAAACCGATTTCAGGAGGAATCGGAATTGGATTGCATTTAAAACACAGGAAAAGAGGAACAACGTCGACAATGATGCACTTGGCCAAAAAGGGCGTATGTGTTTTTTCCTGAATATATTCAGGAAAAAACGCATACGCCCTTTTTGGCCAACCAAGCAAGCTTGCAAAGGAAATCTGCACTACAATGAAGTCTCACTTCCCCCCCCCCCCCCGGTCAAAAGGGCCATCTGAAAAAAGTGTAAAATCCAGAAAGGCAGAACAGGCCACGGAGAACTGGGAGCCTTGTTATGCTGATGGGCGGGATGTAAATTCCCAACAGCCGCTCTGTAGAAGTGTATGGTGTTTCCTGAAACATCTAAAAAACAAAGCAACAGAGCCTAGGGCACTTCCACTTATGGTCCTATAGCTTAGGGAAATTAAAATCAAAAAGACACAGCCACCCCAAAATTTGGGACGGCTCTTTTTACAGGAATCTCTTCTGCGGCACAAGTTAAATATCCCAGAGAGCAAATAATGGATAAAGAAGTTGCGGTACTTATGTACAACAGAATACCACTCAGCAATGTAATCTATGTCACCAGGCCCGTACCAGCATAATGAGTGGATTGAGGCACGATGATTCTAAGTGAAATAAGTCACACAGAAAAAGAAACATCATAAGGTATCACTAATACACGGAATGTGAACTTGGCTACACATGAACTGAATTACAAAACAGAACAGGGTCTCAAATTTAGAAAACCAACTTATGCTTGCTTAAGGGGGAAGGTGAGTTGGGGTGCTGCATAAAAGCAGAGTTTGAAATTAGCACAGATACCGTTCCATAAGCCAAATATGTAATAGACAAGACCTACCCCTTGCTCAACGAAATGGATTCAACAATGAGGTATCACCTCACACCTGGTAGAATAGGCATCATAGAAAATCTACAAACAAAAAATGCTGGAAAGGGTGTGGAGAAAAGGAACCCTCTTCCACTATTGTTGGGAATATAAATTGATACAGTCATTATGGAGAACAATATGGAATTTCTTAAGAAACTAACAATAGAATTACCATATGATACAGCAATCCCAGTACTGGACATATACCCAGACAAAACCATAAATCAAAAAGAGTCATTCACCGCAATGTTCATTGCATCACTATTTACAATATCGAGGTAATGGAAGCAACCTAAATGCCCACAGACAGACGAATGCATAAAGCTGTGGTACATATATAAAATGGAATATTACTAAGCCATGAAAAGGAATGAAATTGGGTCATTTGTAGAGACGTCGATGGATCTAGAGACTGTCATACAGAGTGAAGTAAGTCAGAAAGAGAAAAACAAATCTGGTATATTCATGCATATATGTGGAACCTAGAAAAACTGTACAGATTAACCATTTTGCAAGGCATAAATAGAGCAACAGATGTAGACAACAAACGTATGGACAACAAGGGGGGAAAGCTGTTGGGTGGGTGGTGGTGGGAGGAGTTGAGAGACTGGGATTGGCATGTATACATTTATATGTATAAAATAGATAACCAATAAGAACCTGCTGTATAAAAATATAAAATAAAATTCAAAATTAAAAAGAAATAAAATTTAAAAAATAAAACAGAAAAAACAATTATTCCCTGCACATACATGTATTTATATGAATAAATTATTTCCATGCTTATATCTGTAAATACAAAAAAGAGGAATAAAATCTACCTTGAACCAAAAACGAAAAAGAGAAAAAAACACAGAACCCACCAGTTACACAGAGGAAAACCGTATCAGGGCACTTGCTCCAGTTGTAAACAATTCTGAAGTTGGTCAGTGGTGGGGAATCGTCTCCCATTCAGCCAGCAGCCCCCACGCAACAAGCGTCCTCATTGCAAAGCTGGGGCACCGTGCCGAGGCATCTGTGAGTAAACGTGAGCTGAGCCCCAGGCCAGTTGCTGCTGAACTATTCCCACCCGTCCCAGGTAAAACACCTGAATATATACAAGGACTTGAAAGCCTAGAGGAAGGGCCATAGAGCCACACGAGTGACAGCATGCCGGCCGACTTGGTGCCTGCAGGCCAGCCAGGATGGTCCTGGCCCTGGGTGCTCTTCTGGAAGATTTCCATTTCCCTGCCTGAGATACCCGTCCTGTCCCTGCCCCCACTGCTTTTTTCCTTCCTCACCTCTGCCCAGGGAGAAATTCCAGCAGCAGGTATGGGTGACACATCCTCTTCTTTAGCAGGTGGCAGCCTGGCAACTGCTGCAGAAAGTCCAGCAGAGCCCCACTCACACTGGGCCACCCACAAAGCCGTGGCCTCTCACTCCCTCCCACCAGCCCAGCCCCGAGACTGCTGACAGGGCAGAGAAAATGGCGTCAGGCACGGCTGCAGGGGCTCTTGCTGCCTGGAGTGGTATTTATATTGATCTCAACCCAGGCACACCTGGGGAGGGCTGGCCGGCACGGTAAGGCTGCCCAGGTCAGCCAATCATCACCCCTCAGGGGCTGACAGTTGCAGAAAATGGAACTTGCTGAACCGGCCAGGTCCAAGGAACAGGTGTGGGCTCCTGAGAGTCAGGATAGACAAGGGGCTGCAGCTTTGGCTTGTTTTCTAATCATTTTATCTGGCCCATGAGTGGGAGACAACTTCAAGAAAACCCTCTCCTAATGAGAGGAACCCAGGAGTCAGGGAAAGGAGGGGTGGGTGGTGGTTGGAGACAGAGGCCTGGTGCCCCGGGTGCAGTGGAAGTCTCTGGAAGACCAGGTGGAGGGAGGCCTCACGGAGTGATGCCCAGGGTCACAGACCTGTCGCAGCTGCTGTTTGTTAGTTCAAGTCCTGCTCTGAGGTGCTCTGTGTCAGCTCTGAGCGACAGGTGAGCTGGGGGTGCTCTGCAATGAGGGCTATGTGCACGGTTCCTGTGTGCCCAGCCCTGCCACGGTACCTGCAAGGGTAGCTCTGTATCCTGGGAGGGGCCTGATCACAAGAGCCCCGTGGGCTGGGGTGGGGGTGGGGTACCTGCCCAGGTGAGCTCCATATTCTGCGATTGGTCTGACCACGAGAGCCCCATGGGCTGCTGGGGACCTGGTAAAGGATGTCAGGACAGTCAGTGAAGCCACCGAGGATATACCTCCAGTTGCTCCTAATTCCTACACCCTGCTGGTCATTCTACCAACCACCAGGACATGGTATTCTGTATTAGTCTTCAATGATGCCTTCTTTTGTATTCCATTAGTCCCAGAGTCACAAGAAATTTTGGCTTGTGAGTGGCAGGACTCAACATACAACTAAAACAATACTTCCGGGCCGTCTGGCCCCAAGGGTGCAAAAATTCCCACACCGTCTTTGGGGAAAGCTTAGCTAAAGACCTAAAAGTTCTACCTCTGGAAAAGGAAACCCTCCTTCAATATGCAGACGACATTCTGATCGCCAGCCCTACTAAGGAGGCCTCTGAACTACCAAGCCAATAAAGGATAGAAGTTGTCCAAGAAAAAGCTCAAATATCACAGACTGCGGTGACCTGCCTGGGCTTCATTCTCACACAAGGTCAGAGAAGCCCATCCCAGGAAAGGGAAGAAACCATTTTCAGCCTTACCCCTTTCTAAAACTAGAAGACAGCTTAGGGGTTCCTGGGGAGGCCAGGGTTTGCTGCTTCTGGATCCCTAACTACAGTCTACTAGCTGGGCCTCTATATGAAACACTGAAAGGAAAAGATGATGATCCTTTTGAATAGAATCCAGAAGTGGCCTTTCAAGAATGGAAAGAGCAGTCAATTCAGACCCTTGCCCTGGAACTCCCTAATTTAGCTAAACCCTTTGACCTTTACATTCCCGGTGAAAGGTGAATCGCCATTGGAGAATTAGTGCAAAAACTGGGACCACTTGAAATGGAACAATGCAAGAATGCCATCCAGGTAGGATAAACTACGGTCACTAAGGAGCTTGGCCCACTGCCACATCTGGCCAAGATACTGGCGGTATCTAAAAACCTGGAAATCAGCAGCCCAAAAGGCCACCTCCCTCCTACGGGAAAAGGACCCCACGTGGTGATCCTAACCACCAACCATGCCCTGAAGTTGCAGGGTTCGCTCCGTGGGCACACCGACCTCGAGTGAGGAGGCCCTCCAACTCCAACATCCAGAGAGATAACCGGGGGCAACAGGGCACCATGACGACTCGTGTGAACATCACTTGACCTGGAGTTTCTCTCATAAAACAACAAGAGTGTGTCCCAAAAGAGTAGACTACTGCTTGCAGGACTTACTGCACCCAGAGGGGAGCTAATAATCTTGGCGGGGGAACAGTATACCACACTGTCACCATAGAAAAGCCTACAGACACCGTGATGATGGTGGCCAATAAGACCGGCTGGACTCCTGTTTACTTCAAAAGGCTGTTGACTCAGTAGCCATCATGGTCCTTATCACCACTGACCCTGGACTGTCTGGGAGTTGAGCGGGCAGGGCTCTGACACCTGGTGCTGTTTGTACGTTAATTCAGGGGCCTAATTGAAGAAAGCGCAGACTACTGGTCAGAGCATCTAGGCTGGCAGAAACGGTCAGCCTAAGGTGGCCGAACAAATGTGGGGCGGGGTGAAACCGGCCCCCACAGCGTCTCTGCACATCTCTTTCCTGGACCCTTAAAGGTCATTAGAATCTATAACACTTCCAATGCTGGTGCTCAGGTGGACGAGCAGGGAGGCAGGGGTCCTGGGGACAATCAACGTCACCGGGAGGCTGCTGGGGAGAAGCTCTGACCCTCGCCCCAGGGTATGAGGGCTCCCAACTCAGCACTCAGCAGTTACAGAAGAAGGGTCTGCACCCTCAGCACTCCAAGAATGAGGAACGGGACAAAAGGCAGAGGAGGGGTTTGTCCCCAGCAAAGCCCATTAAAAATCCCTGGGAGATAAAAATAGAATCTGGGCAATAAAGTCAAGTCTAACCTTTTTTATCCTTTGTGCTTTGTCTAATTTCACGTGCTCCTAGGGTCCCGCATGCAGAGGTTCCACACCCGGCACTTCAGACCAGATTTCCTAGTGCAGAATGGCTGGGTCGACACCTCAGCTCCTGGGGCCCAGTGCAGACTCCACGATATAGAGCCTGAGCTACAGCCAACCCGGCCCTCGAGAGCTCTGCCGCCTCCCTCCCTCCCACTGACTCTGACAGGATCTCTACACAGCAGCCCAGCCCACAGCCCACGGGGTAGTGCATGCTCTCACCTCTCCATTCTCTGATCAAAATATAAAGTTTCCTTTGCTTGTGAACCAAACTCAGTCTCGATCTGTTGGCCCCAATGACACTGGGCAGGGGGACACTTGTTGGGGTCCACTCTGGAGGATCAGTAACAGAAATTGAGACTATTGTAACCTCAATGAACAGATGTGTGAGCCAAACTGTAGTTAACATAGAACAGTGTATAAGGCTCGGGTAAAATAAGATGTTTCTAACACTTCCATCTGATATTTCCATCACTTTTTATAAGCAAGTTCAGTGAAAAGGTTTGTCTTATTCGTCAGGTCAATATTAGAGAAACGAAGTGATTTCTTTCCAAGGATGTACATCTAATAATCTTGGTTAAACCTTCAATCTTGTTTTAAATGCTTTTCCATTGAAAATGATACCTCTCTTTCAGCTCCCCCATTTCTGAGAAGTATAAAATCTTATAATTTATCATTACCAAAGGGGAAAGGTGGGAGGAGGGATAAATGAACAGTTTGGAATTAACACATACACACTGCTATGTATAAAATAGATCATCAACAAGGAACTACTGTATAGCACAGGGAACTACACTCAACATTTTGCAATAACCTATAAGGGGAAATAATCTGAAAAAGAATAGATATTTTTATTGACATCATCTATCAATGATAGTTAAAGTGTAGCCTAAGGGAAGCTGGTGGTGAGTGCTTCTGACCCTGAAGACTTCAATCATCTAAAGTTTGGACTCTGCCTACTTCCCAAGGCCCTTAATGAACATATGTGTAGCCGTAGCTTAAAAACTTCCCCAGTTTGGGTTTCGGGGAGACACTGATTTTGAAAAAGCCCTGGTGTTCTCCTTACATGAATGGGACTCTTCCTACTGCTAAAACATGTCTGTCACACCCAGAGGATGGTATACCGTCTGATCGGGAAGAGTTTGGAAAAGGCATCTCATCTCCTCATCTCCTGGTGCTCGGGTTCACCCCTCCAGCGTCTTTACTAACAGTCTCCCCACTTGGAGATGTCAGCACTGTCAACATCCTGTTGCGTACAGTTTGGAATTTGTCCAGAGGATGAAGCGGAAGGATGAGGAACAATGAGAGACAAGTCCTAGGTGTTCAGACAGGCACATGTCACTCTAATTTCCAATCAGGAAGACGAATTGACCAAAGGCTAGGGTTGCCCATGGAAACAGTATAGGGCTTGAGGAAATCCCGCTGCTTTGTGGCCAGTTCCCATAAACACAAGTTGAACAATGGAACTCAGGGGCAGTAAAATTCACAAAACTGCAGAGTTGAAAATATCCATCACTGAAAAATGTCTTGAGGAAAGTCAGAGAAAAGGACTTGTAAGCAAGGGAGAATGGCAGGAAAGGGATTTGAGGAGGTAGAAAGGACTCGCCATTAAGCACAAGAAAAGGAGCTGAACATTGCCAACATTGCCAACATTGCAGTTGGCCAAAAAGGGTGTATGCGTTTTTTTCTGTATATATTCAAGAAAAGGGCATACACTTTTTTAGCCAACCAAACAGGTGGGCACTGGAAGTCAATACTACAAAAGATATCACTTCGCATCAGTCAGAAGAGCCATCCTCATAAAGCGTAAACAACAGAAATGCAGGACAGGGCAACGAGAAGAGGGAGCCCTGTGAGACTTATAGTGGAAATGTATATTGCCAACGGCCATTCTGGAGAAGTGTATTGTGTTTACTAAAGCATCTAAAAAATGAGCTACAGAGCATAGGGCACTTGCACTCATGGGCGTATATCTTGGGAAAAACAAAAATCGAGAGGACACAGGCACCCCAATGTTTACCCCCTCTCTGTTTAAAAGATCCTCGACTAGGATATAACTTAAATGTCTCTGGAGGGAAAAAATGGATAGAGATGTGGTACTTAGGTAGAGTGGAATATTATTCAGCCTGGAAATCAATGAAATATGGCCAGTTGTAACAACTCCGGAGGAGTTACGTATGATCATTCTAAGTGACAGAATTCAAAAAGAAAAAGACACATATCATAAGATATCACTTAAAGGTGGAATCCAAAATGGCTACACATGAAATAAATTACAAAACAAAAACATAGTCAAATATGTAGAAAACACGCATAAGGCTGCTAAACGGGAAAGGTGGGGAGGGGTGAGGCATCATCCAGGAGGTTGAAATTAGCAAAGATACCATTCCAAATACCAAACTGATAATCAACAAGGCCTACACGGTAGCTAAAAGAACTGCACTCAGCACACTCAAGTCACCAGAAAAGAATATATACGACTGGTAAGAATCTGAAAAAGAATTTATTGATGACTCTCTGTACGTGAATCAAGTGGATGTACAGCAGCAAGAAACAGAGCTTTGAAAATCAGCTGTAACCAATATAGTAATAAATTGAAAAAAATAAACGACAGAGAGACAGAGAAAACCTCTTACAACTTTTCCTCAGGGACGGTGATGCAACATGGATTGAACACATCTAGACCCACAGCAGGATGAGACATAAGGCTGGAAACTGTTTGCGCTAAGAGAAATGTGAGGTTGGGTGAGGAAATGCACACCCTTTAAAGTAATACTACCTGGTACCCATTCAATGGGTCCCAAATCTGCAGGTTCAAGGGATCTTCCTACAGCTAAAACATGCATGGAAAACCCAGAGGACTGTACACCATGTGATCGGGAGATGTGTCTAAAATGCACCTCATTTATCCTCTCCTGGTGCTCCTGTTCACCATTCCAGCCATGTTACTTAGAATCTCCCCACTTGGAGAATCAGCACATTTAAACTTCTGTTTCACACATTTTGCAAATTGTGAGGAGGATGAACGGGAAGAGGGGGAACCAATGAGAGAATAGTTGTAGGGGTTTGGACGGGCACATATCACTCTAATTTCCCATTAAGAATAAGAATTAAAGAAAGGCTCAGCCTGCCTCGCCGGAGCCAAAATAGGGCCTGAAGCAATCCTGCGGGTTTGAGGACAGCTCACAAAAGAGCAACTTAAAAAATGGAGCTCAGGGTCACTGCAATTCACAAACCTGCAGAGTTATAAATGAAAACTAATGTCCAAAAATATGTTGAGGTAAGGCAAAGAAGAGGATCTGAATGCAAGACAGAATTGCAAGAAACAGATTTCAAGAGATAGATTGGACTCGTCTTTAATGCACATGAAAAGCGGCAGAATTTCGACAATGATGCAGTTGGCCCAAAAGGGCGTATGCGTTTTTTCCTGATTATATCCAGGAAAAAACGCATACGCACTTTATGGGCAACGAAGCAAGTAAGCAATGCAAATGTGCACAACAAAGAAGTCTCACTTCCCACCGGTCAAAAGGGCCATCCTAAAAAAGTGTAAAATCCAGAAAGGCAGGACAGGCCATGGAGAACAGGGAGCCTTTATACGCTGATGGGCAGTGTGTGAACTGCCGAGAGCCACTCTGGAGAAGTGTATGGTGGTTCCTAAATCATCTAAAAAACAGAGCTACAGAGCATAGGACACTTCCAATCATGGGAGTATATCTAGGGAAGTCTAAAAATCAACAAGACACAAGCACACCACAGTTTAGGGCTACTCTGTTTACAAGAACCTCAACTTCAGTACACCTTAAATATCCCAGGAAAGAGAACAATGGATAAAGAAGATGTGGTACTTATGTACAATGGAATATCTCTTCACCATGAAATCAATGTAATAAGGCTAGTAGAAGGATAAAGAGTGGATTTAGGTCCGATAATACTACTTGAAATAAGTCAAACAGAAAAAGAAACATATCATAAGATATCACTTATAGAGGGAGGGTAAATATGGCTGCACAAGAAATGAATTACAGAACAGAACAGTGTCTCACATTTAGAAAACACACTTATGTCAGCTTAAGGGGAAAGGAGAGGTAGGGTGATGCATAAAACCAGAGTTTGAAATTAGCACAGATACCGTTCAATAAACCAAATAGGTATTAGACAAGATCTACACCTTGCTCAATGAACTGGCCTCAACACACCCTATACACCGCAGAGAAATATATCTGAGTAATAAGAATCTTAAAACCCATGTATTGATATATCTCCATAAGGGAATCAAGTGTGTGCAGAGCGGCACAAACACAGCAGTGAAAATGAGCTAAACCCCATTATAGAAATAAATTTTAAAAAGAAAACGCTGAAACAATGAAAGAGAGAAAAATTCTTACAAAATTCGCTCAGGGGCTGTGATGCAACCTGGATTGCAACCTGGATTGACCACATATAAACCCACAGCTGGATAAGACATAAGGCTGGACACTTGGGGCTGAGAGGATTGGTGAGCTTTGGTGAGCAACTGCCGAAAGTTTAATGCAATACTTCATGCTACTCAGTCCAAGGGTCCCAACACTCCAGGTTGAAGGGAATCTTCCTACAGCTAAACCATGCTTGGGAAACCCAGCGACTGGTATACCATATGATCGGGAAAGGTTTCTAAAACGCACCTCATTTTTCCTCTCCTGGGGCTGCGGATCGACATTCCAGCCGCTTTACTAACAACATCCCCACATGGAGTCAATGCCTTTAAGTTCTGGTATCGCACAGTCTGCAGTTAGTGTGGAGGATGAATGGGAATAGGGGGAACCAGTGAGAAACAAGCTGTAGTGGTTTCAATGGGCACATGTCACTCTAATGCCACATCAGTAAGAAGAATTAACCAAAGGCACAGCAAGGTGCCCCAGAAGAAAAATAGGGCTTCAAGGAATCCTGTGGTTATGGGGCAAGACCACAAAAATAAGAGCTGAAAAGTGGGGCTAAGGGCCACCGCAATTCAAAAACCTGCAGAGTTATAAAGGCCAACTATTTTCAAAAAATATATTGAGGTAAGGCTATGAAGAGACATTGAAAGCAAGGCAGAATTGCAGGAAACCGATTTCAGGAGGTAGACTGGAATTGAATTGAAAACATATGAAGAGAGTCAGAACCTCGACAATGATGCACTTGGCCAAAAAGGGCGTATGTGTTTTTTCCTGAATATATTCAGGAAAAAACGCATACACACTTTTTGGCCAACCAAGCAAGCTTGCAAAGGAAATGTGCACTACAATGAAGTCTCACTTCCACCTGGTCAAAAGGGCCATCTGAAAAAAGTGTAAAATCCATAAAGGCACGACAGGGCATGGAGAACTGGGAGCCTTCTTATGCTGATGGGCGGGATGTAAATTGCCAGGAGCCACTTGGGAGACGTGTATGGTGTTTCCTGAAACATCTAAAAAACAAAGCAACAGAGCCTAGGGCACTTCCACTTATGGTCCTATAGCTTAGGGAAATTAAAATCAAAAAGACACAGCCACCCCAAAGTTTGGGACGCCTCTGTTTACCACAACCTCCTTTACAGTACAAGTTCAATATCACAGAAAGTGAAAAATGGATAAATAAGTTGTGGAACTCACGTACAATGCAGTATCACTCAGCAATGAAATCTATGTCATCAGGCCTGTAGCAGCATAATGAGTGGAGTTAGCTACGATGATTCTAACTGAAATAAGTCACACAGAAAAAGAAACATCATAAGATATCACTAACACACGGAATGTAAACTTGGCTACACAAGAACTGAATTACAGAACAGAACAGGGTCTCAAATTGAGAAAACCAACTTATGCTTGCTTAAGGGGAAAGTTGAGTTGGGGTGCTGCATAAAACCAGAGATTGAAATGAGCACAGATAAAGTTCCTTAAGCCAAATATGGAATAGACAAGAGCTACTCCTTGCTCAACGAAATGGACTAAACACCCCATATTAAACGCCTAAGAATGTACCTGACTAGTAAGTATCTTAAAACCTATGGATTGCTATGTCTCCGAAAGAGAATCAAGCATGTGTACAGGGGCATAAACGCAGCAGTGATAGGATTGGAGAGGTTCGGTGAGCAAATGAAGACCCTTTGAAGTCATATTGCCTGGTACTCATTCCACGGGTCTCAACTCTCCAGGTTTAAGGTATTCTTCCTTCAGCTAAAACATGCATGTGGAACCCAGAGTATGATCAACCGTGTGAACGGGAGACGTGTTCAAATATGTCTCAGTTTTCATACCCTGGTACAAGGGTGCAACATTCCAGAAGCTTTACTAACACTCTCCCCACTTGGAGAGTCAGCGCCTTTAACCTCCTGTTTGGCCCAGTTAGCAATTTCTGCGGAAGATGAACAGGAATAGGGAGAACCAATGAGAGACTAGCTGGAGGTGTCTGGACGGGCAAATTTAACTCTCATTTCCCACCAGGAAGAGGAAATAACCAAAGGCTCAGCGTGCTGTGCCGGAGCCAGATTAGGGCCTGAAGCCATCCTGCGGTGTTGCGGACAGCTCAAAAGAAAGCGAGTTGAAGAAAGGAGCTCAGGGACACTGTAATTCACAAACCTGCAGAGTTATTAATGACAGCTATTGTCCAAAAATATACTGAAGTAAGGCTGCCAAGAGGAGTTTAAAGCGGGGCAGAATTGCAGGAAACCGATTTCAGGAGGTAGACTGGAATTGCATTGAAAGCATAGGAAAAGAGGCAGAACGTCCACAATGATGCACTTGGCCAAAAAGGGCGTATGCGTTTTTTCCTGAATATATTCAGGAAAAAACCATACGCCCTTTTTGGCCAACCAAGCAAGCTTGCAAAGGAAATCTGCACTACAATGAAGTCTCACTTCCCCCCGGTCAAAAGGGCCATCTGAAAAAAGTGTAAAATCCAGCAAGGCAGGACAGGCCATGGAGAACTGGGAGCCTTGTTATGCTGATGGGCGGGATGTAAATTGCCAACAGACACTCGGGAGAAGTGTATGGTGTTTCCTGAAACATCTAAAAAACAAAGCAACAGAGCCTAGGGCACTTCCAGTTATGGTCCTATAGCTTAGGGAAATTAAAATCAAAAAGACACAGCCACCCCAAAGTTTGGGACGGCTCTGTTTACAACAATCTCGTTTACAGTACAAGTTCAATATCACAGAAAGTGAAAAATAGATAAAGAAGTTTGTGTACTCATGTACAATGCAATATCACTCAGCAATGAAATCTATGTCACCAGGCCCTTAGCAGCACAATGAGTGGATTCGGGTATGGTGATTCTAACTGAAATAAGTCACACAGAAAAAGAAACATCAATAAATATCACTAATACATGGAATGTAAACTTGGCTACAGAGGAACTGAATTCCAAAACACAACAGGGTCTCAAAATTAGAAAACCAACTTATGCTTGCTTAAGGGGAAAGTTGAGTTGGGGTGCTGCATAAAACCAGAGATTGTAATGAGCACAGATAAAGTTCCTTAAGCCAAATATGGAATAGACAAGAGCTACTCCTTGCTCAACGAAATGACTCAACACCCCATATTAAACAACTAAGAATGTACCTGACTAGTAAGTATCTTAAAACCTATGGATTGCTATGTCTCCAAAAGAGAATCAAGCGTGTGTACAGGGGAATAAACGCAGCAGTGATAGGATTAGAGAGGTTCGGTGAGCAAATGAAGACCCTTTGAAGTCATATTGCATGGTACCCATTCCAAGGGTCTCAACTCTCCAGGTTTAAGGTATTCTTCCTTCAGCTAAAACATGCATGTGGAACCCAGAATATGATGAACCGTGTGATAGGGAGACGTGTTCCAATATGTCTCAGTTTTCGTCCCCTGGTACTCGGGTGCAACATTCCCGATGCTTTACTAATACTCTCCCCACGTGGAGAGTCAGCGCCTTTAACCTCCTGTTTGGCCCAGTTTGCAATTTCTGCGGAAGATGAACAGGAATAGGGAGAACCAATGAGAGACTAGCTGGAGGTGTCTGGACGGGCAAATTTAACTCTCATTTCCCACCAGGAAGAGGAATTAACCAAAGGCTCAGCGTGCCGTGCCGGAACCAGATGAGGGCCTGAAGTCATCCTGCGGTGTTGCGGCCAGCTCACAAGAAAGCGAGTTGAAGAAAGGAGCTCAGGGGCACTGTAATTCACAAACCTGCAGAGTTATAAATGACAGCTATCGTCCAAAAATATACTGAAGTAAGGCTGCCAAGAGGAGTTGAAAGTGGGGCAGAATTGCAGGAAACCGATTTCAGGAGGTAGACTGGAATTGCATTTAAATCATAGGAAAAGAGGCAGAATGTCCACAATGATGCACTTGGCCAAAAAGGGCGTATGCGTTTTTTCCTGAATATATTCAGGAAAAAACGCATATGCCCTTTTTGGCCAACCAAGCAAGCTTGCAAAGGAAATCTGCACTACAATGAAGTCTCACTTCCCCCCGGTCAAAAGGGCCATCTGAAAAAAGTGTAAAATCCAGCAAGGCAGGACAGGCCATGGAGAACTGGGAGCCTTGTTATGCTGATGGGCGGGATGTAAATTGCCAACAGACACTCGGGAGAAGTGTATGGTGTTTCCTGAAACATCTAAAAAACAAAGCAACAGAGCCTAGGGCACTTCCACTTATGGTCCTATAGCTTAGGGAAATTAAAATCAAAAAGACACAGCCACCCCAAAGTTTGGGACGGCTCTGTTTACAACAACCTCGTTTACAGTACAAGTTCAATATCACAGAAAGTGAAAAATAGATAAAGAAGTTTGTGTACTCATGTACAATGCAATATCACTCAGCAATGAAATCTATGTCACAAGGCCCTTAGCAGCACAATGAGTGGATTCGGGTATGGTGATTCTAACTGAAATAAGTCACACAGAAAAAGAAACATCAATAAATATCACTAATACATGGAATGTAAACTTGGCTACAGAGGAACTGAATTCCAAAACACAACAGGGTCTCAAAATTAGAAAACCAACTTATGCTTGCTTAAGGGGAAAGTTGAGTTGGGGTGCTGCATAAAACCAGAGATTGTAATGAGCACAGATAAAGTTCCTTAAGCCAAATATGGAATAGACAAGAGCTACTCCTTGCTCAACGAAATGACTCAACACCCCATATTAAACAACTAAGAATGTACCTGACTAGTAAGTATCTTAAAACCTATGGATTGCTATGTCTCCAAAAGAGAATCAAGCGTGTGTACAGGGGAATAAACGCAGCAGTGATAGGATTGGAGAGGTTCGGTGAGCAAATGAAGACCCTTTGAAGTCATATTGCATGGTACCCATTCCAAGGGTCTCAACTCTCCAGGTTTAAGGTATTCTTCCTTCAGCTAAAACATGCATGTGGAACCCAGAATATGATGAACCGTGTGATAGGGAGACGTGTTCCAATATGTCTCAGTTTTCGTACCCTGGTACTCGGGTGCAACATTCCCGATGCTTTACTAATACTCTCCCCACGTGGAGAGTCAGCGCCTTTAACCTCCTGTTTGGCCCAGTTTGCAATTTCTGCGGAAGATGAACAGGAATAGGGAGAACCAATGAGAGACTAGCTGGAGGTGTCTGGACGGGCAAATTTAACTCTCATTTCCCACCAGGAAGAGGAATTAACCAAAGGCTCAGCGTGCCGTGCCGGAACCAGATGAGGGCCTGAAGTCATCCTGCGGTGTTGCGGCCAGCTCACAAGAAAGCGAGTTGAAGAAAGGAGCTCAGGGGCACTGTAATTCACAAACCTGCAGAGTTATAAATGACAGCTATCGTCCAAAAATATACTGAAGTAAGGCTGCCAAGAGGAGTTGAAAGTGGGGCAGAATTGCAGGAAACCGATTTCAGGAGGTAGACTGGAATTGCATTTAAATCATAGGAAAAGAGGCAGAATGTCCACAATGATGCACTTGGCCAAAAAGGGCGTATGCGTTTTTTCCTGAATATATTCAGGAAAAAACGCATACACCCTTTTTGGCCAACCAAGCAAGCTTGCAAAGGAAATCTGCACTACAATGAAGTCTCACTTCCGCCCGGTCAAAAGGGCCATCTGAAAAAAGTGTAAAATCCAGCAAGGCAGGACAGGCCATGGAGAACTGGGAGCCTTGTTATGCTGATGGGCGGGATGTAAATTGCCAACAGACACTTGGGAGAAGTGTATGGTGTTTCCTGAAACATCTAAAAAACAAAGCAACAGAGCCTAGGGCACTTCCACTTATGGTCCTATAGCTTAGGGAAATTAAAATCAAAAAGACACAGCCACCCCAAAGTTTGGGACGGCTCTGTTTACAACAACCTCGTTTACAGTACAAGTTCAATATCACAGAAAGTGAAAAATGGATAAAGAACTTGTGGTACTTACGTACAATGCAGTATCACTCAGCAGTGAAATCTATGTCACCAGGCCCTTAGCAGCACAATGAGTGGATTCGGGTATGGTGATTCTAACTGAAATAAGTCACACAGAAAAAGAAACATCAATAAATATCACTAATACATGGAATGTAAACTTGGCTACAGAGGAACTGAATTCCAAAACACAACAGGGTCTCAAAATTAGAAAACCAACTTATGCTTGCTTAAGGGGAAAGGTGAGTTGGGGTGCTGCATAAAACCAGAGATTGTAATGAGCACAGATAAAGTTCCTTAAGCCAAATATGGAATAGACAAGAGCTACTCCTTGCTCAACGAAATGACTCAACACCCCATATTAAACAACTAAGAATGTACCTGACTAGTATGTATCTTAAAACCTATGGATTGCTATGTCTCCAAAAGAGAATCAAGCGTGTGTACAGGGGAATAAACGCAGCAGTGATAGGATTGGAGAGGTTCGGTGAGCAAATGAAGACCCTTTGAAGTCATATTGCATGGTACCCATTCCAAGGGTCTCAACTCTCCAGGTTTAAGGTATTCTTCCTTCAGCTAAAACATGCATGTGGAACCCAGAATATGATGAACTGTGTGATAGGGAGACGTGTTCCAATATGTCTCAGTTTTCGTCCCCTGGTACTCGGGTGCAACATTCCCGATGCTTTACTAACACTCTCCCCACTTGGAGAGTCAGCGCCTTTAACCTCCTGTTTGGCCCAGTTTGCAATTTCTGCGGAAGATGAACAGGAATAGGGAGAACCAATGAGAGACTAGCTGGAGGTGTCTGGACGGGCAAATTTAACTCTCATTTCCCACCAGGAAGAGGAATTAACCAAAGGCTCAGCGTGCCGTGCCGGAACCAGATTAGGGCCTGAAGCCATCCTGTGGTGTTGCGGCCAGCTCACAAGAAAGCGAGTTGAAGAAAGGAGCTCAGGGGAACTGTAATTCACAAACCTGCAGAGTTATAAATGACAACTATCGTCCAAAAATATACTGAAGTAAGGCTGCCAAGAGGACTTGAAAGCGGGGCAGAATTGCAGGAAACCGATTTCAGGAAGTAGCCTGGAATTGCATTGAAAGCATAGGAAAAGAGGCAGAACGTCCACAATGATGCACTTGGCCAAAAAGGGCGTATGCGTTTTTTCCTGAATATATTCAGGAAAAAACGCATACGCCCTTTTTGGCCAACCAAGCAAGCTTGCAAAGGAACTCTGCACTACAATGAAGTCTCACTTCCCCCTGGTCAAAAGGGCCATCTGAAAAAAGTGTAAAATCCAGAAAGGCAGGACAGGCCATGGAGAACTGGGAGCCTTGTTATGCTGATGGGCGGGATGTAAATTGCCAACAGACACTCGGGAGAAGTGTATGGTGTTTCCTGAAACATCTAAAAAACAAAGCAACAGAGCCTAGGGCACTTCCACTTATGGTCCTATAGCTTAGGGAAATTAAAATCAAAAAGACACAGCCACCCCAAAGTTTGGGACGGCTCTGTTTAAAACAACCTCATTTACAGCACAAGTTCAATATCACAGAAAGTGAAAAATGGATAAAGAAGTTTGGGTACTCAAGTACAATGCAATATCACTCAGCAATGAAATCTATGTCATCAGGCCCTTAGCAGCACAATGAGTGGATTCAGGTACGATGATTCTAACTGAAATAAGTCACACAGAAAAAGAAACATCATAAGATATCAGTAATACACGGAATGTAAACTTGGCTACACAGGAACTGAATTACAGAACAGAACAGGGTCTCAAATTTAGAAAACCAACTTATGCTTGTTTAAGGGTAAAGGTGAGTTGGGGTGCTGCATAAAACCAGAGATTGAAATGAGCACAGATAAAGTTCCTTAAGCCAAATATGGAATAGACAAGAGCTACTCCTTGCTCAACGAAATGGACTCAACACCGCATATTAAACGCCTAAGAGTGTACCTGACTCTTAAGTATCTTAAAACCTATGGATTGCTATGTCTCCGAAAGAGAATCAAGCATGTGTACAGGGACATAAACGCAGCAGTGATAGGATTGGAGAGGTTCGGTGAGCAAATGAAGACCCTTTGAAGTCATATTGCATGGTACCCATTCCACGGGTTTCAACTACCCAGGTTTAAGGTATTCTTCCTTCAGCTAAAACATGCATGTGGAACCTAGAGTATGATCAACCATGTGATCGGGAGACGTGTTCAAATATGTCTCAGTTTTCGTACCCTGGTACTCGGGTGCAACATTCCAGACGCTTTACTAACACTCTCCCGACTTGGAGAGTCAGTCCCTTTAACCTCCTGTTTGGCCCAGTTTGCAATTTCTGCGGAAGATGAACAGGAATAGCGAGAACCAATGAGAGACTAGCTGGAGGTGTCTGGACGGGCAAATTTAACTCTCATTTCCCACCAGGAAGAGGAATTAACCAAAGGCTCAGCGTGCCGTGCCGGAACCAGATTAGGGCCTGAAGCCATCCTGTGGTGTTGCGGCCAGCTCACAAGAAAGCGAGTTGAAGAAAGGAGCTCAGGGGAACTGTAATTCACAAACCTGCAGAGTTATAAATGACAACTATCGTCCAAAAATATACTGAAGTAAGGCTGCCAAGAGGACTTGAAAGCGGGGCAGAATTGCAGGAAACCGATTTCAGGAAGTAGCCTGGAATTGCATTGAAAGCATAGGAAAAGAGGCAGAACGTCCACAATGATGCACTTGGCCAAAAAGGGCGTATGCGTTTTTTCCTGAATATATTCAGGAAAAAACGCATACGCCCTTTTTGGCCAACCAAGCAAGCTTGCAAAGGAACTCTGCACTACAATGAAGTCTCACTTCTCCCTGGTCAAAAGGGCCATCTGAAAAAAGTGTAAAATCCAGAAAGGCAGGACAGGCCATGGAGAACTGGGAGCCTTGTTATGCTGATGGGCGGGATGTAAATTGCCAACAGACACTCGGGAGAAGTGTATGGTGTTTCCTGAAACATCTAAAAAACAAAGCAACAGAGCCTAGGGCACTTCCACTTATGGTCCTATAGCTTAGGGAAATTAAAATCAAAAAGACACAGCCACCCCAAAGTTTGGGACGGCTCTGTTTAAAACAACCTCATTTACAGCACAAGTTCAATATCACAGAAAGTGAAAAATGGATAAAGAAGTTTGGGTACTCAAGTACAATGCAATATCACTCAGCAATGAAATCTATGTCATCAGGCCCTTAGCAGCACAATGAGTGGATTCGGGTATGGTGATTCTAACTGAAATAAGTCACACAGAAAAAGAAACATCAATAAATATCACTAATACATGGAATGTAAACTTGGCTACAGAGGAACTGAATTACAAAACAGAACAGGGTCTCAAATTGAGAAAACCAACTTATGCTTGCTTAAGGGGAAATGTGAGTTAGGGTTCTGCATAAAACCAAGATTGAAATGAGCACAGATAAAGTTCCTTAAGCCAAATATGGAATAGACAAGAGCTACTCCTTGCTCAACGAAATGACTCAACACCCCATATTAAACAACTAAGAATGTACCTGACTAGTAAGTATCTTAAAACCTATGGATTGCTATTTCTCCAAAAGAGAATCAAGCGTGTGTACAGGGGCATAAACGCAGCAGTGATAGGACTGGAGAGGTTCGGTGAGCAAATGAAGACCCTTTGAGTCATATTGCATGGTACCCATTCCAAGGGTCTCAACTCTCCAGGTTTAAGGTATTCTTCCTTCAGCTAAAACATGTATGTGGAACCCAGAATATGATCAACCATGTGATACGGAGACTTGTTCAAATATGTCTCAGTTTTCGTCCCCTGGTACTCGGGTGCAACATTCCAGATGCTTTACTAACACTCTCCCCACTTGGAGAGTCAGTGGCTTTAACCTCCTGTTTGGCCCAGTTTGCAATTTCTGCGGAAGATGAACAGGAATAGCGAGAACCAATGAGAGACTAGCTGGAGGTGTCTGGACGGGCAAAGTTAACTCTCATTTCCCACCAGGAAGAGGAATTAACCAAAGGCTCAGCGTGCCGTGCCGGAACCAGATTAGGGCCTGAAGCCATCCTGCGGTGTTGCGGCCAGCTCACAAGAAAGCGAGTTGAAGAAAGGAGCTCAGGGGCACTGTAATTCACAAACCTGCAGAGTTATAAATGACAACTATCGTCCAAAAATATACTGAAGTAAGGCTACCAAGAGAACTTGAAAGCAGGGCAGAATTGCAGGAAACCGATTTCAGGAGGTAGACTGGAATTGCATTGAAAGCATAGGAAAAGAGGCAGAACGTCCACAATGATGCACTTGGCCAAAAAGGGCGTATGCGGTTTTTCCTGAATATATTCAGGAAAAAACGCATACGCCCTTTTTGGCCAACCAAGCAAGCTTGCAAAGGAAATCTGCACTACAATGAAGTCTCACTTCCCCCCGGTCAAAAGGGCCATCTGAAAAAAGTGTAAAATCCAGAAAGGCAGGACAGGCCATGGAGAACTGGGAGCCTTGTTATGCTGATGGGCGGGATGTAAACTGCCAACAGACACTCGGGAGAAGTGTATGGTGTTTCCTGAAACATCTAAAAAACAAAGCAACAGAGCCTAGGGCACTTCCACTTATGGTCCTATAGCTTAGGGAAATTAAAATCAAAAAGATACAGCCACCCCAATGTTTGGGACGCCTCTGTTTACAAGAACCTCGTTTACAGTACAAGTTCAATATCACAGAAAGTGAAAAATGGATAAAGAACTTGTGGTACTTACGTACAATGCAGTATCACTCAGCAGTGAAATCTATGTCACCAGGCCCTTAGCAGCACAATGAGTGGATTCGGGTATGGTGATTCTAACTGAAATAAGTCACACAGAAAAAGAAACATCAATAAATATCACTAATACATGGAATGTAAACTTGGCTACAGAGGAACTGAATTCCAAAACACAACAGGGTCTCAAAATTAGAAAACCAACTTATGCTTGCTTAAGGGGAAAGGTGAGTTGGGGTGCTGCATAAAACCAGAGATTGTAATGAGCACAGATAAAGTTCCTTAAGCCAAATATGGAATAGACAAGAGCTACTCCTTGCTCAACGAAATGACTCAACACCCCATATTAAACAACTAAGAATGTACCTGACTAGTATGTATCTTAAAACCTATGGATTGCTATGTCTCCAAAAGAGAATCAAGCGTGTGTACAGGGGAATAAACGCAGCAGTGATAGGATTGGAGAGGTTCGGTGAGCAAATGAAGACCCTTTGAAGTCATATTGCATGGTACCCATTCCAAGGGTCTCAACTCTCCAGGTTTAAGGTATTCTTCCTTCAGCTAAAACATGCATGTGGAACCCAGAATATGATGAACTGTGTGATAGGGAGACGTGTTCCAATATGTCTCAGTTTTCGTCCCCTGGTACTCGGGTGCAACATTCCCGATGCTTTACTAACACTCTCCCCACTTGGAGAGTCAGCGCCTTTAACCTCCTGTTTGGCCCAGTTTGCAATTTCTGCGGAAGATGAACAGGAATAGGGAGAACCAATGAGAGACTAGCTGGAGGTGTCTGGACGGGCAAATTTAACTCTCATTTCCCACCAGGAAGAGGAATTAACCAAAGGCTCAGCGTGCCGTGCCGGAACCAGATTAGGGCCTGAAGCCATCCTGTGGTGTTGCGGCCAGCTCACAAGAAAGCGAGTTGAAGAAAGGAGCTCAGGGGAACTGTAATTCACAAACCTGCAGAGTTATAAATGACAACTATCGTCCAAAAATATACTGAAGTAAGGCTGCCAAGAGGACTTGAAAGCGGGGCAGAATTGCAGGAAACCGATTTCAGGAAGTAGCCTGGAATTGCATTGAAAGCATAGGAAAAGAGGCAGAACGTCCACAATGATGCACTTGGCCAAAAAGGGCGTATGCGTTTTTTCCTGAATATATTCAGGAAAAAACGCATACGCCCTTTTTGGCCAACCAAGCAAGCTTGCAAAGGAACTCTGCACTACAATGAAGTCTCACTTCCCCCTGGTCAAAAGGGCCATCTGAAAAAAGTGTAAAATCCAGAGGCAGGACAGGCCATGGAGAACTGGGAGCCTTGTTATGCTGATGGGCGGGATGTAAATTGCCAACAGACACTCGGGAGAAGTGTATGGTGTTTCCTGAAACATCTAAAAAACAAAGCAACAGAGCCTAGGGCACTTCCACTTATGGTCCTATAGCTTAGGGAAATTAAAATCAAAAAGACACAGCCACCCCAAAGTTTGGGACGGCTCTGTTTAAAACAACCTCATTTACAGCACAAGTTCAATATCACAGAAAGTGAAAAATGGATAAAGAAGTTTGGGTACTCAAGTACAATGCAATATCACTCAGCAATGAAATCTATGTCATCAGGCCCTTAGCAGCACAATGAGTGGATTCAGGTACGATGATTCTAACTGAAATAAGTCACACAGAAAAAGAAACATCATAAGATATCAGTAATACACGGAATGTAAACTTGGCTACACAGGAACTGAATTACAGAACAGAACAGGGTCTCAAATTTAGAAAACCAACTTATGCTTGTTTAAGGGTAAAGGTGAGTTGGGGTGCTGCATAAAACCAGAGATTGAAATGAGCACAGATAAAGTTCCTTAAGCCAAATATGGAATAGACAAGAGCTACTCCTTGCTCAACGAAATGGACTCAACACCGCATATTAAACGCCTAAGAGTGTACCTGACTCTTAAGTATCTTAAAACCTATGGATTGCTATGTCTCCGAAAGAGAATCAAGCATGTGTACAGGGACATAAACGCAGCAGTGATAGGATTGGAGAGGTTCGGTGAGCAAATGAAGACCCTTTGAAGTCATATTGCATGGTACCCATTCCACGGGTTTCAACTACCCAGGTTTAAGGTATTCTTCCTTCAGCTAAAACATGCATGTGGAACCTAGAGTATGATCAACCATGTGATCGGGAGACGTGTTCAAATATGTCTCAGTTTTCGTACCCTGGTACTCGGGTGCAACATTCCAGACGCTTTACTAACACTCTCCCGACTTGGAGAGTCAGTCCCTTTAACCTCCTGTTTGGCCCAGTTTGCAATTTCTGCGGAAGATGAACAGGAATAGCGAGAACCAATGAGAGACTAGCTGGAGGTGTCTGGACGGGCAAATTTAACTCTCATTTCCCACCAGGAAGAGGAATTAACCAAAGGCTCAGCGTGCCGTGCCGGAACCAGATTAGGGCCTGAAGCCATCCTGTGGTGTTGCGGCCAGCTCACAAGAAAGCGAGTTGAAGAAAGGAGCTCAGGGGAACTGTAATTCACAAACCTGCAGAGTTATAAATGACAACTATCGTCCAAAAATATACTGAAGTAAGGCTGCCAAGAGGACTTGAAAGCGGGGCAGAATTGCAGGAAACCGATTTCAGGAAGTAGCCTGGAATTGCATTGAAAGCATAGGAAAAGAGGCAGAACGTCCACAATGATGCACTTGGCCAAAAAGGGCGTATGCGTTTTTTCCTGAATATATTCAGGAAAAAACGCATACGCCCTTTTTGGCCAACCAAGCAAGCTTGCAAAGGAACTCTGCACTACAATGAAGTCTCACTTCTCCCTGGTCAAAAGGGCCATCTGAAAAAAGTGTAAAATCCAGAAAGGCAGGACAGGCCATGGAGAACTGGGAGCCTTGTTATGCTGATGGGCGGGATGTAAATTGCCAACAGACACTCGGGAGAAGTGTATGGTGTTTCCTGAAACATCTAAAAAACAAAGCAACAGAGCCTAGGGCACTTCCACTTATGGTTCTATAGCTTAGGGAAATTAAAATCAAAAAGACACAGCCACCCCAAAGTTTGGGACGGCTCTGTTTAAAACAACCTCATTTACAGCACAAGTTCAATATCACAGAAAGTGAAAAATGGATAAAGAAGTTTGGGTACTCAAGTACAATGCAATATCACTCAGCAATGAAATCTATGTCATCAGGCCCTTAGCAGCACAATGAGTGGATTCGGGTATGGTGATTCTAACTGAAATAAGTCACACAGAAAAAGAAACATCAATAAATATCACTAATACATGGAATGTAAACTTGGCTACAGAGGAACTGAATTACAAAACAGAACAGGGTCTCAAATTGAGAAAACCAACTTATGCTTGCTTAAGGGGAAATGTGAGTTAGGGTTCTGCATAAAACCAAGATTGAAATGAGCACAGATAAAGTTCCTTAAGCCAAATATGGAATAGACAAGAGCTACTCCTTGCTCAACGAAATGACTCAACACCCCATATTAAACAACTAAGAATGTACCTGACTAGTAAGTATCTTAAAACCTATGGATTGCTATTTCTCCAAAAGAGAATCAAGCGTGTGTACAGGGGCATAAACGCAGCAGTGATAGGACTGGAGAGGTTCGGTGAGCAAATGAAGACCCTTTGAGTCATATTGCATGGTACCCATTCCAAGGGTCTCAACTCTCCAGGTTTAAGGTATTCTTCCTTCAGCTAAAACATGTATGTGGAACCCAGAATATGATCAACCATGTGATACGGAGACTTGTTCAAATATGTCTCAGTTTTCGTCCCCTGGTACTCGGGTGCAACATTCCAGATGCTTTACTAACACTCTCCCCACTTGGAGAGTCAGTGGCTTTAACCTCCTGTTTGGCCCAGTTTGCAATTTCTGCGGAAGATGAACAGGAATAGCGAGAACCAATGAGAGACTAGCTGGAGGTGTCTGGACGGGCAAAGTTAACTCTCATTTCCCACCAGGAAGAGGAATTAACCAAAGGCTCAGCGTGCCGTGCCGGAACCAGATTAGGGCCTGAAGCCATCCTGCGGTGTTGCGGCCAGCTCACAAGAAAGCGAGTTGAAGAAAGGAGCTCAGGGGCACTGTAATTCACAAACCTGCAGAGTTATAAATGACAACTATCGTCCAAAAATATACTGAAGTAAGGCTACCAAGAGAACTTGAAAGCAGGGCAGAATTGCAGGAAACCGATTTCAGGAGGTAGACTGGAATTGCATTGAAAGCATAGGAAAAGAGGCAGAACGTCCACAATGATGCACTTGGCCAAAAAGGGCGTATGCGGTTTTTCCTGAATATATTCAGGAAAAAACGCATACGCCCTTTTTGGCCAACCAAGCAAGCTTGCAAAGGAACTCTGCACTACAATGAAGTCTCACTTCCCCCTGGTCAAAAGGGCCATCTGAAAAAAGTGTAAAATCCAGAAAGGCAGGACAGGCCATGGAGAACTGGGAGCCTTGTTATGCTGATGGGCGGGATGTAAATTGCCAACAGACACTCGGGAGAAGTGTATGGTGTTTCCTGAAACATCTAAAAAACAAAGCAACAGAGCCTAGGGCACTTCCACTTATGGTCCTATAGCTTAGGGAAATTAAAATCAAAAAGACACAGCCACCCCAAAGTTTGGGACGGCTCTGTTTAAAACAACCTCATTTACAGCACAAGTTCAATATCACAGAAAGTGAAAAATGGATAAAGAAGTTTGGGTACTCAAGTACAATGCAATATCACTCAGCAATGAAATCTATGTCATCAGGCCCTTAGCAGCACAATGAGTGGATTCAGGTACGATGATTCTAACTGAAATAAGTCACACAGAAAAAGAAACATCATAAGATATCAGTAATACACGGAATGTAAACTTGGCTACACAGGAACTGAATTACAGAACAGAACAGGGTCTCAAATTTAGAAAACCAACTTATGCTTGTTTAAGGGTAAAGGTGAGTTGGGGTGCTGCATAAAACCAGAGATTGAAATGAGCACAGATAAAGTTCCTTAAGCCAAATATGGAATAGACAAGAGCTACTCCTTGCTCAACGAAATGGACTCAACACCGCATATTAAACGCCTAAGAATGTACCTGACTCTTAAGTATCTTAAAACCTATGGATTGCTATGTCTCCGAAAGAGAATCAAGCATGTGTACAGGGACATAAACGCAGCAGTGATAGGATTGGAGAGGTTCGGTGAGCAAATGAAGACCCTTTGAAGTCATATTGCATGGTACCCATTCCACGGGTTTCAACTACCCAGGTTTAAGGTATTCTTCCTTCAGCTAAAACATGCATGTGGAACCTAGAGTATGATCAACCATGTGATCGGGAGACGTGTTCAAATATGTCTCAGTTTTCGTACCCTGGTACTCGGGTGCAACATTCCAGACGCTTTACTAACACTCTCCCGACTTGGAGAGTCAGTCCCTTTAACCTCCTGTTTGGCCCAGTTTGCAATTTCTGCGGAAGATGAACAGGAATAGCGAGAACCAATGAGAGACTAGCTGGAGGTGTCTGGACGGGCAAATTTAACTCTCATTTCCCACCAGGAAGAGGAATTAACCAAAGGCTCAGCGTGCCGTGCCGGAACCAGATTAGGGCCTGAAGCCATCCTGTGGTGTTGCGGCCAGCTCACAAGAAAGCGAGTTGAAGAAAGGAGCTCAGGGGAACTGTAATTCACAAACCTGCAGAGTTATAAATGACAACTATCGTCCAAAAATATACTGAAGTAAGGCTGCCAAGAGGACTTGAAAGCGGGGCAGAATTGCAGGAAACCGATTTCAGGAAGTAGCCTGGAATTGCATTGAAAGCATAGGAAAAGAGGCAGAACGTCCACAATGATGCACTTGGCCAAAAAGGGCGTATGCGTTCTTTCCTCAATATATTCAGGAAAAAACGCATACGCCCTTTTTGGCCAACCAAGCAAGCTTGCAAAGGAACTCTGCACTACAATGAAGTCTCACTTCCCCCTGGTCAAAAGGGCCATCTGAAAAAAGTGTAAAATCCAGAAAGGCAGGACAGGCCATGGAGAACTGGGAGCCTTGTTATGCTGATGGGCGGGATGTAAATTGCCAACAGACACTCGGGAGAAGTGTATGGTGTTTCCTGAAACATCTAAAAAACAAAGCAACAGAGCCTAGGGCACTTCCACTTATGGTCCTATAGCTTAGGTAAATTAAAATCAAAAAGACACAGCCACCCCAAAGTTTGGGACGGCTCTGTTTAAAACAACCTCATTTACAGCACAAGTTCAATATCACAGAAAGTGAAAAATGGATAAAGAAGTTTGGGTACTCAAGTACAATGCAATATCACTCAGCAATGAAATCTATGTCATCAGGCCCTTAGCAGCACAATGAGTGGATTCGGGTATGGTGATTCTAACTGAAATAAGTCACACAGAAAAAGAAACATCAATAAATATCACTAATACATGGAATGTAAACTTGGCTACAGAGGAACTGAATTACAAAACAGAACAGGGTCTCAAATTGAGAAAACCAACTTATGCTTGCTTAAGGGGAAATGTGAGTTAGGGTTCTGCATAAAACCAAGATTGAAATGAGCACAGATAAAGTTCCTTAAGCCAAATATGGAATAGACAAGAGCTACTCCTTGCTCAACGAAATGACTCAACACCCCATATTAAACAACTAAGAATGTACCTGACTAGTAAGTATCTTAAAACCTATGGATTGCTATTTCTCCAAAAGAGAATCAAGCGTGTGTACAGGGGCATAAACGCAGCAGTGATAGGACTGGAGAGGTTCGGTGAGCAAATGAAGACCCTTTGAGTCATATTGCATGGTACCCATTCCAAGGGTCTCAACTCTCCAGGTTTAAGGTATTCTTCCTTCAGCTAAAACATGTATGTGGAACCCAGAATATGATCAACCATGTGATACGGAGACTTGTTCAAATATGTCTCAGTTTTCGTCCCCTGGTACTCGGGTGCAACATTCCAGATGCTTTACTAACACTCTCCCCACTTGGAGAGTCAGTGGCTTTAACCTCCTGTTTGGCCCAGTTTGCAATTTCTGCGGAAGATGAACAGGAATAGGGAGAACCAATGAGAGACTAGCTGGAGGTGTCTGGACGGGCAAAGTTAACTCTCATTTCCCACCAGGAAGAGGAATTAACCAAAGGCTCAGCGTGCCGTGCCGGAACCAGATTAGGGCCTGAAGCCATCCTGCGGTGTTGCGGCCAGCTCACAAGAAAGCGAGTTGAAGAAAGGAGCTCAGGGGCACTGTAATTCACAAACCTGCAGAGTTATAAATGACAACTATCGTCCAAAAATATACTGAAGTAAGGCTACCAAGAGAACTTGAAAGCAGGGCAGAATTGCAGGAAACCGATTTCAGGAGGTAGACTGGAATTGCATTGAAAGCATAGGAAAAGAGGCAGAACGTCCACAATGATGCACTTGGCCAAAAAGGGCGTATGCGGTTTTTCCTGAATATATTCAGGAAAAAACGCATACGCCCTTTTTGGCCAACCAAGCAAGCTTGCAAAGGAAATCTGCACTACAATGAAGTCTCACTTCCCCCCGGTCAAAAGGGCCATCTGAAAAAAGTGTAAAATCCAGAAAGGCAGGACAGGCCATGGAGAACTGGGAGCCTTGTTATGCTGATGGGCGGGATGTAAACTGCCAACAGACACTCGGGAGAAGTGTATGGTGTTTCCTGAAACATCTAAAAAACAAAGCAACAGAGCCTAGGGCACTTCCACTTATGGTCCTATAGTTTAGGGAAATTAAAATCAAAAAGATACAGCCACCCCAATGTTTGGGACGCCTCTGTTTACAAGAACCTCGTTTACCGTACAAGTTCAATATCACAGAAAGTGAAAAATGGATAAAGAACTTGTGGTACTTACGTACAATGCAGTATCACTCAGCAGTGAAATCTATGTCATCAGGCCCGTAGCAGCACAATGAGTGGATTCAGGTACGATGATTCTAACTGAAATAAGTCACACAGAAAAAGAAACATCATAAGATATCAGTAATACACGGAATGTAAACTTGGCTACACAGGAACTGAATTACAGAACAGAACAGGGTCTCAAATTTAGAAAACCAACTTATGCTTGTTTAAGGGGAAAGGTGAGTTGGGGTGCTGCATAAAACCAGAGATTGAAATGAGCACAGATAAAGTTCCTTAAGCCAAATATGGAATAGACAAGAGCTACTCCTTGCTCAACGAAATGGACTCAACACCGCATATTAAACGCCTAAGAGTGTACCTGACTCTTAAGTATCTTAAAACCTATGGATTGCTATGTCTCCGAAAGAGAATCAAGCATGTGTACAGGGACGTAAACGCAGCAGTGATAGGATTGGAGAGGTTCGGTGAGCAAATGAAGACCCTTTGAAGTCATATTGCATGGTACCCATTCCACGGGTTTCAACTACCCAGGTTTAAGGTATTCTTCCTTCAGCTAAAACATGCATGTGGAACCTAGAGTATGATCAACCATGTGATCGGGAGACGTGTTCAAATATGTCTCAGTTTTCGTACCCTGGTACTCGGGTGCAACATTCCAGACGCTTTACTAACACTCTCCCGACTTGGAGAGTCAGTCCCTTTAACCTCCTGTTTGGCCCAGTTTGCAATTTCTGCGGAAGATGAACAGGAATAGCGAGAACCAATGAGAGACTAGCTGGAGGTGTCTGGACGGGCAAATTTAACTCTCATTTCCCACCAGGAAGAGGAAATAACCAAAGGCTCAGCGTGCCGTGCCGGAACCAGATTAGGGCCTGAAGCCATCCTGCGGTGTTGCGGCCAGCTCACAAGAAAACGAGTTGAAGAAAGGAGCTCAGGGGCACTGTAATTCACAAACCTGCAGAGTTATAAATGACAACTATCGTCCAAAAATATACTGAAGTAAGGCTGCCAAGAGGACTTGAAAGCGGGGCAGAATTGCAGGAAACCGATTTCAGGAGGTAGACTGGAATTGCATTGAAAGCATAGGAAAAGAGGCAGAACGTCCACAATGATGCACTTGGCCAAAAAGGGCGTATGCGTTTTTTCCTGAATATATTCAGGAAAAAACGCATACGCCCTTTTTGGCCAACCAAGCAAGCTTGCAAAGGGAATCTGCACTACAATGAAGTCTCACTTCCCCCCGGTCAAAAGGGCCATCTGAAAAAAGTGTAAAATCCAGAAAGGCAGGACAGGCCATGGAGAACTGGGAGCCTTGTTATGCTGATGGGCGGGATGTAAATTGCCAACAGACACTCGGGAGAAGTGTATGGTGTTTCCTGAAACATCTAAAAAACAAAGCAACAGAGCCTAGGGCACTGCCACTTATGGTCCTATAGCTTAGGGAAATTAAAATCCAAAAGATACAGCCACCCCAATGTTTGGGACGCCTCTGTTTACAAGAACCTCGTTTACCGTACAAGTTCAATATCACAGAAAGTGAAAAATGGATAAAGAACTTGTGGTACTTACGTACAATGCAGTATCACTCAGCAGTGAAATCTATGTCATCAGGCCCGTAGCAGCACAATGAGTGGATTCAGGTACGATGATTCTAACTGAAATAAGTCACACAGAAAAAGAAACATCATAAGATATCAGTAATACACGGAATGTAAACTTGGCTACACAGGAACTGAATTACAGAACAGAACAGGGTCTCAAATTTAGAAAACCAACTTATGCTTGTTTAAGGGGAAAGGTGAGTTGGGGTGCTGCATAAAACCAGAGATTGAAATGAGCACAGATAAAGTTCCTTAAGCCAAATATGGAATAGACAAGAGCTACTCCTTGCTCAACGAAATGGACTCAACACCGCATATTAAACGCCTAAGAGTGTACCTGACTCTTAAGTATCTTAAAACCTATGGATTGCTATGTCTCCGAAAGAGAATCAAGCATGTGTACAGGGACGTAAACGCAGCAGTGATAGGATTGGAGAGGTTCGGTGAGCAAATGAAGACCCTTTGAAGTCATATTGCATGGTACCCATTCCACGGGTTTCAACTACCCAGGTTTAAGGTATTCTTCCTTCAGCTAAAACATGCATGTGGAACCTAGAGTATGATCAACCATGTGATCGGGAGACGTGTTCAAATATGTCTCAGTTTTCGTACCCTGGTACTCGGGTGCAACATTCCAGACGCTTTACTAACACTCTCCCGACTTGGAGAGTCAGTCCCTTTAACCTCCTGTTTGGCCCAGTTTGCAATTTCTGCGGAAGATGAACAGGAATAGCGAGAACCAATGAGAGACTAGCTGGAGGTGTCTGGACGGGCAAATTTAACTCTCATTTCCCACCAGGAAGAGGAAATAACCAAAGGCTCAGCGTGCCGTGCCGGAACCAGATTAGGGCCTGAAGCCATCCTGCGGTGTTGCGGCCAGCTCACAAGAAAGCGAGTTGAAGAAAGGAGCTCAGGGGCACTGTAATTCACAAACCTGCAGAGTTATAAATGACAACTATCGTCCAAAAACATACTGAAGTAAGGCTGCCAAGAGGACTTGAAAGCGGGGCAGAATTGCAGGAAACCGATTTCAGGAGGTAGACTGGAATTGCATCGAAAGCATAGGAAAAGAGGCAGAACGTCCACAATGATGCACTTGGCCAAAAAGGGCGTATGCGTTTTTTCCTGAATATATTCAGGAAAAAACGCATACGCCCTTTTTGGCCAACCAAGCAAGCTTGCAAAGGAAATCTGCACTACAATGAAGTCTCACTTCCCCCCGGTCAAAAGGGCCATCTGAAAAAAGTGTAAAATCCAGAAAGGCAGGACAGGCCATGGAGAACTGGGAGCCTTGTTATGCTGATGGGCGGGATGTAAATTGCCAACAGACACTCGGGAGAAGTGTATGGTGTTTCCTGAAACATCTAAAAAACAAAGCAACAGAGCCTAGGGCACTTCCACTTATGGTCCTATAGCTTAGGGAAATTAAAATCAAAAAGATACAGCCACCCCAATGTTTGGGACGCCTCTGTTTACAAGAACCTCGTTTACCGTACAAGTTCAATATCACAGAAAGTGAAAAATGGATAAAGAACTTGTGGTACTTACGTACAATGCAGTATCACTCAGCAGTGAAATCTATGTCATCAGGCCCGTAGCAGCACAATGAGTGGATTCAGGTACGATGATTCTAACTGAAATAAGTCACACAGAAAAAGAAACATCATAAGATATCAGTAATACACGGAATGTAAACTTGGCTACACAGGAACTGAATTACAGAACAGAACAGGGTCTCAAATTTAGAAAACCAACTTATGCTTGTTTAAGGGGAAAGGTGAGTTGGGGTGCTGCATAAAACCAGAGA
Source organism: Globicephala melas (assembly GCF_963455315.2). Lineage (NCBI taxonomy): Eukaryota > Metazoa > Chordata > Mammalia > Artiodactyla > Delphinidae > Globicephala > Globicephala melas. Next base: position 214,619 of record NW_027207328.1, read on the forward strand.
TTGAAATGAGCACAGATAAAGTTCCTTAAGCCAAATATGGAATAGACAAGAGCTACTCCTTGCTCAACGAAATGGACTCAACACCGCATATTAAACGCCTAAGAGTGTACCTGACTCTTAAGTATCTTAAAACCTATGGATTGCTATGTCTCCGAAAGAGAATCAAGCATGTGTACAGGGACGTAAACGCAGCAGTGATAGGATTGGAGAGGTTCGGTGAGCAAATGAAGACCCTTTGAAGTCATATTGCATGGTACCCATTCCACGGGTTTCAACTACCCAGGTTTAAGGTATTCTTCCTTCAGCTAAAACATGCATGTGGAACCTAGAGTATGATCAACCATGTGATCGGGAGACGTGTTCAAATATGTCTCAGTTTTCGTACCCTGGTACTCGGGTGCAACATTCCAGACGCTTTACTAACACTCTCCCGACTTGGAGAGTCAGTCCCTTTAACCTCCTGTTTGGCCCAGTTTGCAATTTCTGCGGAAGATGAACAGGAATAGCGAGAACCAATGAGAGACTAGCTGGAGGTGTCTGGACGGGCAAATTTAACTCTCATTTCCCACCAGGAAGAGGAAATAACCAAAGGCTCAGCGTGCCGTGCCGGAACCAGATTAGGGCCTGAAGCCATCCTGCGGTGTTGCGGCCAGCTCACAAGAAAACGAGTTGAAGAAAGGAGCTCAGGGGCACTGTAATTCACAAACCTGCAGAGTTATAAATGACAACTATCGTCCAAAAATATACTGAAGTAAGGCTGCCAAGAGGACTTGAAAGCGGGGCAGAATTGCAGGAAACCGATTTCAGGAGGTAGACTGGAATTGCATTGAAAGCATAGGAAAAGAGGCAGAACGTCCACAATGATGCACTTGGCCAAAAAGGGCGTATGCGTTTTTTCCTGAATATATTCAGGAAAAAACGCATACGCCCTTTTTGGCCAACCAAGCAAGCTTGCAAAGGGAATCTGCACTACAATGAAGTCTCACTTCCCCCCGGTCAAAAGGGCCATCTGAAAAAAGTGTAAAATCCAGAAAGGCAGGACAGGCCATGGAGAACTGGGAGCCTTGTTATGCTGATGGGCGGGATGTAAATTGCCAACAGACACTCGGGAGAAGTGTATGGTGTTTCCTGAAACATCTAAAAAACAAAGCAACAGAGCCTAGGGCACTGCCACTTATGCTCCTATAGCTTAGGGAAATTAAAATCCAAAAGATACAGCCACCCCAATGTTTGGGACGCCTCTGTTTACAAGAACCTCGTTTACCGTACAAGTTTAATATCACAGAAAGTGAAAAATGGATAAAGAACTTGTGGTACTTACGTACAATGCAGTATCACTCAGCAGTGAAATCTATGTCATCAGGCCCGTAGCAGCACAATGAGTGGATTCAGGTACGATGATTCTAACTGAAATAAGTCACACAGAAAAAGAAACATCATAAGATATCAGTAATACACGGAATGTAAACTTGGCTACACAGGAACTGAATTACAGAACAGAACAGGGTCTCAAATTTAGAAAACCAACTTATGCTTGTTTAAGGGGAAAGGTGAGTTGGGGTGCTGCATAAAACCAGAGATTGAAATGAGCACAGATAAAGTTCCTTAAGCCAAATATGGAATAGACAAGAGCTACTCCTTGCTCAACGAAATGGACTCAACACCGCATATTAAACGCCTAAGAGTGTACCTGTCTCTTAAGTATCTTAAAACCTATGGATTGCTATGTCTCCGAAAGAGAATCAAGCATGTGTACAGGGACGTAAACGCAGCAGTGATAGGATTGGAGAGGTTCGGTGAGCAAATGAAGACCCTTTGAAGTCATATTGCATGGTACCCATTCCACGGGTTTCAACTACCCAGGTTTAAGGTATTCTTCCTTCAGCTAAAACATGCATGTGGAACCTAGAGTATGATCAACCATGTGATCGGGAGACGTGTTCAAATATGTCTCAGTTTTCGTACCCTGGTACTCGGGTGCAACATTCCAGACGCTTTACTAACACTCTCCCGACTTGGAGAGTCAGTCCCTTTAACCTCCTGTTTGGCCCAGTTTGCAATTTCTGCGGAAGATGAACAGGAATAGCGAGAACCAATGAGAGACTAGCTGGAGGTGTCTGGACGGGCAAATTTAACTCTCATTTCCCACCAGGAAGAGGAAATAACCAAAGGCTCAGCGTGCCGTGCCGGAACCAGATTAGGGCCTGAAGCCATCCTGCGGTGTTGCGGCCAGCTCACAAGAAAGCGAGTTGAAGAAAGGAGCTCAGGGGCACTGTAATTCACAAACCTGCAGAGTTATAAATGACAACTATCGTCCAAAAATATACTGAAGTAAGGCTGCCAAGAGGACTTGAAAGCGGGGCAGAATTGCAGGAAACCGATTTCAGGAGGTAGACTGGAATTGCATCGAAAGCATAGGAAAAGAGGCAGAACGTCCACAATGATGCACTTGGCCAAAAAGGGCGTATGCGTTTTTTCCTGAATATATTCAGGAAAAAACGCATACGCCCTTTTTGGCCAACCAAGCAAGCTTGCAAAGGAAATCTGCACTACAATGAAGTCTCACTTCGCCCCGGTCAAAAGGGCCATCTGAAAAAAGTGTAAAATCCAGAAAGGCAGGACAGGCCATGGAGAACTGGGAGCCTTGTTATGCTGATGGGCGGGATGTAAATTGCCAACAGACACTCGGGAGAAGTGTATGGTGTTTCCTGAAACATCTAAAAAACAAAGCAACAGAGCCTAGGGCACTTCCACTTATGGTCCTATAGCTTAGGGAAATTAAAATCAAAAAGATACAGCCACCCCAATGTTTGGGACGCCTCTGTTTACAAGAACCTCGTTTACCGTACAAGTTCAATATCACAGAAAGTGAAAAATGGATAAAGAACTTGTGGTACTTACGTACAATGCAGTATCACTCAGCAGTGAAATCTATGTCATCAGGCCCGTAGCAGCACAATGAGTGGATTCAGGTACGATGATTCTAACTGAAATAAGTCACACAGAAAAAGAAACATCATAAGATATCAGTAATACACGGAATGTAAACTTGGCTACACAGGAACTGAATTACAGAACAGAACAGGGTCTCAAATTTAGAAAACCAACTTATGCTTGTTTAAGGGGAAAGGTGAGTTGGGGTGCTGCATAAAACCAGAGATTGAAATGAGCACAGATAAAGTTCCTTAAGCCAAATATGGAATAGACAAGAGCTACTCCTTGCTCAACGAAATGGACTCAACACCGCATATTAAACGCCTAAGAGTGTACCTGACTCTTAAGTATCTTAAAACCTATGGATTGCTATGTCTCCGAAAGAGAATCAAGCATGTGTACAGGGACATAAACGCAGCAGTGATAGGATTGGAGAGGTTCGGTGAGCAAATGAAGACCCTTTGAAGTCATATTGCATGGTACCCATTCCACGGGTTTCAACTACCCAGGTTTAAGGTATTCTTCCTTCAGCTAAAACATGCATGTGGAACCTAGAGTATGATCAACCATGTGATCGGGAGACGTGTTCAAATATGTCTCAGTTTTCGTACCCTGGTACTCGGGTGCAACATTCCAGACGCTTTACTAACACTCTCCCGACTTGGAGAGTCAGTCCCTTTAACCTCCTGTTTGGCCCAGTTTGCAATTTCTGCGGAAGATGAACAGGAATAGCGAGAACCAATGAGAGACTAGCTGGAGGTGTCTGGACGGGCAAATTTAACTCTCATTTCCCACCAGGAAGAGGAATTAACCAAAGGCTCAGCGTGCCGTGCCGGAACCAGATTAGGGCCTGAAGCCATCCTGTGGTGTTGCGGCCAGCTCACAAGAAAGCGAGTTGAAGAAAGGAGCTCAGGGGAACTGTAATTCACAAACCTGCAGAGTTATAAATGACAACTATCGTCCAAAAATATACTGAAGTAAGGCTGCCAAGAGGACTTGAAAGCGGGGCAGAATTGCAGGAAACCGATTTCAGGAAGTAGCCTGGAATTGCATTGAAAGCATAGGAAAAGAGGCAGAACGTCCACAATGATGCACTTGGCCAAAAAGGGCGTATGCGTTTTTTCCTGAATATATTCAGGAAAAAACGCATACGCCCTTTTTGGCCAACCAAGCAAGCTTGCAAAGGAACTCTGCACTACAATGAAGTCTCACTTCTCCCTGGTCAAAAGGGCCATCTGAAAAAAGTGTAAAATCCAGAAAGGCAGGACAGGCCATGGAGAACTGGGAGCCTTGTTATGCTGATGGGCGGGATGTAAATTGCCAACAGACACTCGGGAGAAGTGTATGGTGTTTCCTGAAACATCTAAAAAACAAAGCAACAGAGCCTAGGGCACTTCCACTTATGGTCCTATAGCTTAGGGAAATTAAAATCAAAAAGACACAGCCACCCCAAAGTTTGGGACGGCTCTGTTTAAAACAACCTCATTTACAGCACAAGTTCAATATCACAGAAAGTGAAAAATGGATAAAGAAGTTTGGGTACTCAAGTACAATGCAATATCACTCAGCAATGAAATCTATGTCATCAGGCCCTTAGCAGCACAATGAGTGGATTCGGGTATGGTGATTCTAACTGAAATAAGTCACACAGAAAAAGAAACATCAATAAATATCACTAATACATGGAATGTAAACTTGGCTACAGAGGAACTGAATTACAAAACAGAACAGGGTCTCAAATTGAGAAAACCAACTTATGCTTGCTTAAGGGGAAATGTGAGTTAGGGTTCTGCATAAAACCAAGATTGAAATGAGCACAGATAAAGTTCCTTAAGCCAAATATGGAATAGACAAGAGCTACTCCTTGCTCAACGAAATGACTCAACACCCCATATTAAACAACTAAGAATGTACCTGACTAGTAAGTATCTTAAAACCTATGGATTGCTATTTCTCCAAAAGAGAATCAAGCGTGTGTACAGGGGCATAAACGCAGCAGTGATAGGACTGGAGAGGTTCGGTGAGCAAATGAAGACCCTTTGAGTCATATTGCATGGTACCCATTCCAAGGGTCTCAACTCTCCAGGTTTAAGGTATTCTTCCTTCAGCTAAAACATGTATGTGGAACCCAGAATATGATCAACCATGTGATACGGAGACTTGTTCAAATATGTCTCAGTTTTCGTCCCCTGGTACTCGGGTGCAACATTCCAGATGCTTTACTAACACTCTCCCCACTTGGAGAGTCAGTGGCTTTAACCTCCTGTTTGGCCCAGTTTGCAATTTCTGCGGAAGATGAACAGGAATAGCGAGAACCAATGAGAGACTAGCTGGAGGTGTCTGGACGGGCAAAGTTAACTCTCATTTCCCACCAGGAAGAGGAATTAACCAAAGGCTCAGCGTGCCGTGCCGGAACCAGATTAGGGCCTGAAGCCATCCTGCGGTGTTGCGGCCAGCTCACAAGAAAGCGAGTTGAAGAAAGGAGCTCAGGGGCACTGTAATTCACAAACCTGCAGAGTTATAAATGACAACTATCGTCCAAAAATATACTGAAGTAAGGCTACCAAGAGAACTTGAAAGCAGGGCAGAATTGCAGGAAACCGATTTCAGGAGGTAGACTGGAATTGCATTGAAAGCATAGGAAAAGAGGCAGAACGTCCACAATGATGCACTTGGCCAAAAAGGGCGTATGCGGTTTTTCCTGAATATATTCAGGAAAAAACGCATACGCCCTTTTTGGCCAACCAAGCAAGCTTGCAAAGGAAATCTGCACTACAATGAAGTCTCACTTCCCCCCGGTCAAAAGGGCCATCTGAAAAAAGTGTAAAATCCAGAAAGGCAGGACAGGCCATGGAGAACTGGGAGCCTTGTTATGCTGATGGGCGGGATGTAAACTGCCAACAGACACTCGGGAGAAGTGTATGGTGTTTCCTGAAACATCTAAAAAACAAAGCAACAGAGCCTAGGGCACTTCCACTTATGGTCCTATAGCTTAGGGAAATTAAAATCAAAAAGATACAGCCACCCCAATGTTTGGGACGCCTCTGTTTACAAGAACCTCGTTTACAGTACAAGTTCAATATCACAGAAAGTGAAAAATGGATAAAGAACTTGTGGTACTTACGTACAATGCAGTATCACTCAGCAGTGAAATCTATGTCACCAGGCCCTTAGCAGCACAATGAGTGGATTCGGGTATGGTGATTCTAACTGAAATAAGTCACACAGAAAAAGAAACATCAATAAATATCACTAATACATGGAATGTAAACTTGGCTACAGAGGAACTGAATTCCAAAACACAACAGGGTCTCAAAATTAGAAAACCAACTTATGCTTGCTTAAGGGGAAAGGTGAGTTGGGGTGCTGCATAAAACCAGAGATTGTAATGAGCACAGATAAAGTTCCTTAAGCCAAATATGGAATAGACAAGAGCTACTCCTTGCTCAACGAAATGACTCAACACCCCATATTAAACAACTAAGAATGTACCTGACTAGTATGTATCTTAAAACCTATGGATTGCTATGTCTCCAAAAGAGAATCAAGCGTGTGTACAGGGGAATAAACGCAGCAGTGATAGGATTGGAGAGGTTCGGTGAGCAAATGAAGACCCTTTGAAGTCATATTGCATGGTACCCATTCCAAGGGTCTCAACTCTCCAGGTTTAAGGTATTCTTCCTTCAGCTAAAACATGCATGTGGAACCCAGAATATGATGAACTGTGTGATAGGGAGACGTGTTCCAATATGTCTCAGTTTTCGTCCCCTGGTACTCGGGTGCAACATTCCCGATGCTTTACTAACACTCTCCCCACTTGGAGAGTCAGCGCCTTTAACCTCCTGTTTGGCCCAGTTTGCAATTTCTGCGGAAGATGAACAGGAATAGGGAGAACCAATGAGAGACTAGCTGGAGGTGTCTGGACGGGCAAATTTAACTCTCATTTCCCACCAGGAAGAGGAATTAACCAAAGGCTCAGCGTGCCGTGCCGGAACCAGATTAGGGCCTGAAGCCATCCTGTGGTGTTGCGGCCAGCTCACAAGAAAGCGAGTTGAAGAAAGGAGCTCAGGGGAACTGTAATTCACAAACCTGCAGAGTTATAAATGACAACTATCGTCCAAAAATATACTGAAGTAAGGCTGCCAAGAGGACTTGAAAGCGGGGCAGAATTGCAGGAAACCGATTTCAGGAAGTAGCCTGGAATTGCATTGAAAGCATAGGAAAAGAGGCAGAACGTCCACAATGATGCACTTGGCCAAAAAGGGCGTATGCGTTTTTTCCTGAATATATTCAGGAAAAAACGCATACGCCCTTTTTGGCCAACCAAGCAAGCTTGCAAAGGGAATCTGCACTACAATGAAGTCTCACTTCCCCCCGGTCAAAAGGGCCATCTGAAAAAAGTGTAAAATCCAGAAAGGCAGGACAGGCCATGGAGAACTGGGAGCCTTGTTATGCTGATGGGCGGGATGTAAATTGCCAACAGACACTCGGGAGAAGTGTATGGTGTTTCCTGAAACATCTAAAAAACAAAGCAACAGAGCCTAGGGCACTGCCACTTATGCTCCTATAGCTTAGGGAAATTAAAATCCAAAAGATACAGCCACCCCAATGTTTGGGACGCCTCTGTTTACAAGAACCTCGTTTACCGTACAAGTTTAATATCACAGAAAGTGAAAAATGGATAAAGAACTTGTGGTACTTACGTACAATGCAGTATCACTCAGCAGTGAAATCTATGTCATCAGGCCCGTAGCAGCACAATGAGTGGATTCAGGTACGATGATTCTAACTGAAATAAGTCACACAGAAAAAGAAACATCATAAGATATCAGTAATACACGGAATGTAAACTTGGCTACACAGGAACTGAATTACAGAACAGAACAGGGTCTCAAATTTAGAAAACCAACTTATGCTTGTTTAAGGGGAAAGGTGAGTTGGGGTGCTGCATAAAACCAGAGATTGAAATGAGCACAGATAAAGTTCCTTAAGCCAAATATGGAATAGACAAGAGCTACTCCTTGCTCAACGAAATGGACTCAACACCGCATATTAAACGCCTAAGAGTGTACCTGTCTCTTAAGTATCTTAAAACCTATGGATTGCTATGTCTCCGAAAGAGAATCAAGCATGTGTACAGGGACGTAAACGCAGCAGTGATAGGATTGGAGAGGTTCGGTGAGCAAATGAAGACCCTTTGAAGTCATATTGCATGGTACCCATTCCACGGGTTTCAACTACCCAGGTTTAAGGTATTCTTCCTTCAGCTAAAACATGCATGTGGAACCTAGAGTATGATCAACCATGTGATCGGGAGACGTGTTCAAATATGTCTCAGTTTTCGTACCCTGGTACTCGGGTGCAACATTCCAGACGCTTTACTAACACTCTCCCGACTTGGAGAGTCAGTCCCTTTAACCTCCTGTTTGGCCCAGTTTGCAATTTCTGCGGAAGATGAACAGGAATAGCGAGAACCAATGAGAGACTAGCTGGAGGTGTCTGGACGGGCAAATTTAACTCTCATTTCCCACCAGGAAGAGGAAATAACCAAAGGCTCAGCGTGCCGTGCCGGAACCAGATTAGGGCCTGAAGCCATCCTGCGGTGTTGCGGCCAGCTCACAAGAAAGCGAGTTGAAGAAAGGAGCTCAGGGGCACTGTAATTCACAAACCTGCAGAGTTATAAATGACAACTATCGTCCAAAAATATACTGAAGTAAGGCTGCCAAGAGGACTTGAAAGCGGGGCAGAATTGCAGGAAACCGATTTCAGGAGGTAGACTGGAATTGCATCGAAAGCATAGGAAAAGAGGCAGAACGTCCACAATGATGCACTTGGCCAAAAAGGGCGTATGCGTTTTTTCCTGAATATATTCAGGAAAAAACGCATACGCCCTTTTTGGCCAACCAAGCAAGCTTGCAAAGGAAATCTGCACTACAATGAAGTCTCACTTCGCCCCGGTCAAAAGGGCCATCTGAAAAAAGTGTAAAATCCAGAAAGGCAGGACAGGCCATGGAGAACTGGGAGCCTTGTTATGCTGATGGGCGGGATGTAAATTGCCAACAGACACTCGGGAGAAGTGTATGGTGTTTCCTGAAACATCTAAAAAACAAAGCAACAGAGCCTAGGGCACTTCCACTTATGGTCCTATAGCTTAGGGAAATTAAAATCAAAAAGATACAGCCACCCCAATGTTTGGGACGCCTCTGTTTACAAGAACCTCGTTTACCGTACAAGTTCAATATCACAGAAAGTGAAAAATGGATAAAGAACTTGTGGTACTTACGTACAATGCAGTATCACTCAGCAGTGAAATCTATGTCATCAGGCCCGTAGCAGCACAATGAGTGGATTCAGGTACGATGATTCTAACTGAAATAAGTCACACAGAAAAAGAAACATCATAAGATATCAGTAATACACGGAATGTAAACTTGGCTACACAGGAACTGAATTACAGAACAGAACAGGGTCTCAAATTTAGAAAACCAACTTATGCTTGTTTAAGGGGAAAGGTGAGTTGGGGTGCTGCATAAAACCAGAGATTGAAATGAGCACAGATAAAGTTCCTTAAGCCAAATATGGAATAGACAAGAGCTACTCCTTGCTCAACGAAATGGACTCAACACCGCATATTAAACGCCTAAGAGTGTACCTGACTCTTAAGTATCTTAAAACCTATGGATTGCTATGTCTCCGAAAGAGAATCAAGCATGTGTACAGGGACATAAACGCAGCAGTGATAGGATTGGAGAGGTTCGGTGAGCAAATGAAGACCCTTTGAAGTCATATTGCATGGTACCCATTCCACGGGTTTCAACTACCCAGGTTTAAGGTATTCTTCCTTCAGCTAAAACATGCATGTGGAACCTAGAGTATGATCAACCATGTGATCGGGAGACGTGTTCAAATATGTCTCAGTTTTCGTACCCTGGTACTCGGGTGCAACATTCCAGACGCTTTACTAACACTCTCCCGACTTGGAGAGTCAGTCCCTTTAACCTCCTGTTTGGCCCAGTTTGCAATTTCTGCGGAAGATGAACAGGAATAGCGAGAACCAATGAGAGACTAGCTGGAGGTGTCTGGACGGGCAAATTTAACTCTCATTTCCCACCAGGAAGAGGAATTAACCAAAGGCTCAGCGTGCCGTGCCGGAACCAGATTAGGGCCTGAAGCCATCCTGTGGTGTTGCGGCCAGCTCACAAGAAAGCGAGTTGAAGAAAGGAGCTCAGGGGAACTGTAATTCACAAACCTGCAGAGTTATAAATGACAACTATCGTCCAAAAATATACTGAAGTAAGGCTGCCAAGAGGACTTGAAAGCGGGGCAGAATTGCAGGAAACCGATTTCAGGAAGTAGCCTGGAATTGCATTGAAAGCATAGGAAAAGAGGCAGAACGTCCACAATGATGCACTTGGCCAAAAAGGGCGTATGCGTTTTTTCCTGAATATATTCAGGAAAAAACGCATACGCCCTTTTTGGCCAACCAAGCAAGCTTGCAAAGGAACTCTGCACTACAATGAAGTCTCACTTCTCCCTGGTCAAAAGGGCCATCTGAAAAAAGTGTAAAATCCAGAAAGGCAGGACAGGCCATGGAGAACTGGGAGCCTTGTTATGCTGATGGGCGGGATGTAAATTGCCAACAGACACTCGGGAGAAGTGTATGGTGTTTCCTGAAACATCTAAAAAACAAAGCAACAGAGCCTAGGGCACTTCCACTTATGGTCCTATAGCTTAGGGAAATTAAAATCAAAAAGACACAGCCACCCCAAAGTTTGGGACGGCTCTGTTTAAAACAACCTCATTTACAGCACAAGTTCAATATCACAGAAAGTGAAAAATGGATAAAGAAGTTTGGGTACTCAAGTACAATGCAATATCACTCAGCAATGAAATCTATGTCATCAGGCCCTTAGCAGCACAATGAGTGGATTCGGGTATGGTGATTCTAACTGAAATAAGTCACACAGAAAAAGAAACATCAATAAATATCACTAATACATGGAATGTAAACTTGGCTACAGAGGAACTGAATTACAAAACAGAACAGGGTCTCAAATTGAGAAAACCAACTTATGCTTGCTTAAGGGGAAATGTGAGTTAGGGTTCTGCATAAAACCAAGATTGAAATGAGCACAGATAAAGTTCCTTAAGCCAAATATGGAATAGACAAGAGCTACTCCTTGCTCAACGAAATGACTCAACACCCCATATTAAACAACTAAGAATGTACCTGACTAGTAAGTATCTTAAAACCTATGGATTGCTATTTCTCCAAAAGAGAATCAAGCGTGTGTACAGGGGCATAAACGCAGCAGTGATAGGACTGGAGAGGTTCGGTGAGCAAATGAAGACCCTTTGAGTCATATTGCATGGTACCCATTCCAAGGGTCTCAACTCTCCAGGTTTAAGGTATTCTTCCTTCAGCTAAAACATGTATGTGGAACCCAGAATATGATCAACCATGTGATACGGAGACTTGTTCAAATATGTCTCAGTTTTCGTCCCCTGGTACTCGGGTGCAACATTCCAGATGCTTTACTAACACTCTCCCCACTTGGAGAGTCAGTGGCTTTAACCTCCTGTTTGGCCCAGTTTGCAATTTCTGCGGAAGATGAACAGGAATAGCGAGAACCAATGAGAGACTAGCTGGAGGTGTCTGGACGGGCAAAGTTAACTCTCATTTCCCACCAGGAAGAGGAATTAACCAAAGGCTCAGCGTGCCGTGCCGGAACCAGATTAGGGCCTGAAGCCATCCTGCGGTGTTGCGGCCAGCTCACAAGAAAGCGAGTTGAAGAAAGGAGCTCAGGGGCACTGTAATTCACAAACCTGCAGAGTTATAAATGACAACTATCGTCCAAAAATATACTGAAGTAAGGCTACCAAGAGAACTTGAAAGCAGGGCAGAATTGCAGGAAACCGATTTCAGGAGGTAGACTGGAATTGCATTGAAAGCATAGGAAAAGAGGCAGAACGTCCACAATGATGCACTTGGCCAAAAAGGGCGTATGCGGTTTTTCCTGAATATATTCAGGAAAAAACGCATACGCCCTTTTTGGCCAACCAAGCAAGCTTGCAAAGGAAATCTGCACTACAATGAAGTCTCACTTCCCCCCGGTCAAAAGGGCCATCTGAAAAAAGTGTAAAATCCAGAAAGGCAGGACAGGCCATGGAGAACTGGGAGCCTTGTTATGCTGATGGGCGGGATGTAAACTGCCAACAGACACTCGGGAGAAGTGTATGGTGTTTCCTGAAACATCTAAAAAACAAAGCAACAGAGCCTAGGGCACTTCCACTTATGGTCCTATAGCTTAGGGAAATTAAAATCAAAAAGATACAGCCACCCCAATGTTTGGGACGCCTCTGTTTACAAGAACCTCGTTTACAGTACAAGTTCAATATCACAGAAAGTGAAAAATGGATAAAGAACTTGTGGTACTTACGTACAATGCAGTATCACTCAGCAGTGAAATCTATGTCACCAGGCCCTTAGCAGCACAATGAGTGGATTCGGGTATGGTGATTCTAACTGAAATAAGTCACACAGAAAAAGAAACATCAATAAATATCACTAATACATGGAATGTAAACTTGGCTACAGAGGAACTGAATTCCAAAACACAACAGGGTCTCAAAATTAGAAAACCAACTTATGCTTGCTTAAGGGGAAAGGTGAGTTGGGGTGCTGCATAAAACCAGAGATTGTAATGAGCACAGATAAAGTTCCTTAAGCCAAATATGGAATAGACAAGAGCTACTCCTTGCTCAACGAAATGACTCAACACCCCATATTAAACAACTAAGAATGTACCTGACTAGTATGTATCTTAAAACCTATGGATTGCTATGTCTCCAAAAGAGAATCAAGCGTGTGTACAGGGGAATAAACGCAGCAGTGATAGGATTGGAGAGGTTCGGTGAGCAAATGAAGACCCTTTGAAGTCATATTGCATGGTACCCATTCCAAGGGTCTCAACTCTCCAGGTTTAAGGTATTCTTCCTTCAGCTAAAACATGCATGTGGAACCCAGAATATGATGAACTGTGTGATAGGGAGACGTGTTCCAATATGTCTCAGTTTTCGTCCCCTGGTACTCGGGTGCAACATTCCCGATGCTTTACTAACACTCTCCCCACTTGGAGAGTCAGCGCCTTTAACCTCCTGTTTGGCCCAGTTTGCAATTTCTGCGGAAGATGAACAGGAATAGGGAGAACCAATGAGAGACTAGCTGGAGGTGTCTGGACGGGCAAATTTAACTCTCATTTCCCACCAGGAAGAGGAATTAACCAAAGGCTCAGCGTGCCGTGCCGGAACCAGATTAGGGCCTGAAGCCATCCTGTGGTGTTGCGGCCAGCTCACAAGAAAGCGAGTTGAAGAAAGGAGCTCAGGGGAACTGTAATTCACAAACCTGCAGAGTTATAAATGACAACTATCGTCCAAAAATATACTGAAGTAAGGCTGCCAAGAGGACTTGAAAGCGGGGCAGAATTGCAGGAAACCGATTTCAGGAAGTAGCCTGGAATTGCATTGAAAGCATAGGAAAAGAGGCAGAACGTCCACAATGATGCACTTGGCCAAAAAGGGCGTATGCGTTTTTTCCTGAATATATTCAGGAAAAAACGCATACGCCCTTTTTGGCCAACCAAGCAAGCTTGCAAAGGAACTCTGCACTACAATGAAGTCTCACTTCCCCCTGGTCAAAAGGGCCATCTGAAAAAAGTGTAAAATCCAGAGGCAGGACAGGCCATGGAGAACTGGGAGCCTTGTTATGCTGATGGGCGGGATGTAAATTGCCAACAGACACTCGGGAGAAGTGTATGGTGTTTCCTGAAACATCTAAAAAACAAAGCAACAGAGCCTAGGGCACTTCCACTTATGGTCCTATAGCTTAGGGAAATTAAAATCAAAAAGACACAGCCACCCCAAAGTTTGGGACGGCTCTGTTTAAAACAACCTCATTTACAGCACAAGTTCAATATCACAGAAAGTGAAAAATGGATAAAGAAGTTTGGGTACTCAAGTACAATGCAATATCACTCAGCAATGAAATCTATGTCATCAGGCCCTTAGCAGCACAATGAGTGGATTCAGGTACGATGATTCTAACTGAAATAAGTCACACAGAAAAAGAAACATCATAAGATATCAGTAATACACGGAATGTAAACTTGGCTACACAGGAACTGAATTACAGAACAGAACAGGGTCTCAAATTTAGAAAACCAACTTATGCTTGTTTAAGGGTAAAGGTGAGTTGGGGTGCTGCATAAAACCAGAGATTGAAATGAGCACAGATAAAGTTCCTTAAGCCAAATATGGAATAGACAAGAGCTACTCCTTGCTCAACGAAATGGACTCAACACCGCATATTAAACGCCTAAGAGTGTACCTGACTCTTAAGTATCTTAAAACCTATGGATTGCTATGTCTCCGAAAGAGAATCAAGCATGTGTACAGGGACATAAACGCAGCAGTGATAGGATTGGAGAGGTTCGGTGAGCAAATGAAGACCCTTTGAAGTCATATTGCATGGTACCCATTCCACGGGTTTCAACTACCCAGGTTTAAGGTATTCTTCCTTCAGCTAAAACATGCATGTGGAACCTAGAGTATGATCAACCATGTGATCGGGAGACGTGTTCAAATATGTCTCAGTTTTCGTACCCTGGTACTCGGGTGCAACATTCCAGACGCTTTACTAACACTCTCCCGACTTGGAGAGTCAGTCCCTTTAACCTCCTGTTTGGCCCAGTTTGCAATTTCTGCGGAAGATGAACAGGAATAGCGAGAACCAATGAGAGACTAGCTGGAGGTGTCTGGACGGGCAAATTTAACTCTCATTTCCCACCAGGAAGAGGAATTAACCAAAGGCTCAGCGTGCCGTGCCGGAACCAGATTAGGGCCTGAAGCCATCCTGTGGTGTTGCGGCCAGCTCACAAGAAAGCGAGTTGAAGAAAGGAGCTCAGGGGAACTGTAATTCACAAACCTGCAGAGTTATAAATGACAACTATCGTCCAAAAATATACTGAAGTAAGGCTGCCAAGAGGACTTGAAAGCGGGGCAGAATTGCAGGAAACCGATTTCAGGAAGTAGCCTGGAATTGCATTGAAAGCATAGGAAAAGAGGCAGAACGTCCACAATGATGCACTTGGCCAAAAAGGGCGTATGCGTTTTTTCCTGAATATATTCAGGAAAAAACGCATACGCCCTTTTTGGCCAACCAAGCAAGCTTGCAAAGGAACTCTGCACTACAATGAAGTCTCACTTCTCCCTGGTCAAAAGGGCCATCTGAAAAAAGTGTAAAATCCAGAAAGGCAGGACAGGCCATGGAGAACTGGGAGCCTTGTTATGCTGATGGGCGGGATGTAAATTGCCAACAGACACTCGGGAGAAGTGTATGGTGTTTCCTGAAACATCTAAAAAACAAAGCAACAGAGCCTAGGGCACTTCCACTTATGGTCCTATAGCTTAGGGAAATTAAAATCAAAAAGACACAGCCACCCCAAAGTTTGGGACGGCTCTGTTTAAAACAACCTCATTTACAGCACAAGTTCAATATCACAGAAAGTGAAAAATGGATAAAGAAGTTTGGGTACTCAAGTACAATGCAATATCACTCAGCAATGAAATCTATGTCATCAGGCCCTTAGCAGCACAATGAGTGGATTCGGGTATGGTGATTCTAACTGAAATAAGTCACACAGAAAAAGAAACATCAATAAATATCACTAATACATGGAATGTAAACTTGGCTACAGAGGAACTGAATTACAAAACAGAACAGGGTCTCAAATTGAGAAAACCAACTTATGCTTGCTTAAGGGGAAATGTGAGTTAGGGTTCTGCATAAAACCAAGATTGAAATGAGCACAGATAAAGTTCCTTAAGCCAAATATGGAATAGACAAGAGCTACTCCTTGCTCAACGAAATGACTCAACACCCCATATTAAACAACTAAGAATGTACCTGACTAGTAAGTATCTTAAAACCTATGGATTGCTATTTCTCCAAAAGAGAATCAAGCGTGTGTACAGGGGCATAAACGCAGCAGTGATAGGACTGGAGAGGTTCGGTGAGCAAATGAAGACCCTTTGAGTCATATTGCATGGTACCCATTCCAAGGGTCTCAACTCTCCAGGTTTAAGGTATTCTTCCTTCAGCTAAAACATGTATGTGGAACCCAGAATATGATCAACCATGTGATACGGAGACTTGTTCAAATATGTCTCAGTTTTCGTCCCCTGGTACTCGGGTGCAACATTCCAGATGCTTTACTAACACTCTCCCCACTTGGAGAGTCAGTGGCTTTAACCTCCTGTTTGGCCCAGTTTGCAATTTCTGCGGAAGATGAACAGGAATAGCGAGAACCAATGAGAGACTAGCTGGAGGTGTCTGGACGGGCAAAGTTAACTCTCATTTCCCACCAGGAAGAGGAATTAACCAAAGGCTCAGCGTGCCGTGCCGGAACCAGATTAGGGCCTGAAGCCATCCTGCGGTGTTGCGGCCAGCTCACAAGAAAGCGAGTTGAAGAAAGGAGCTCAGGGGCACTGTAATTCACAAACCTGCAGAGTTATAAATGACAACTATCGTCCAAAAATATACTGAAGTAAGGCTACCAAGAGAACTTGAAAGCAGGGCAGAATTGCAGGAAACCGATTTCAGGAGGTAGACTGGAATTGCATTGAAAGCATAGGAAAAGAGGCAGAACGTCCACAATGATGCACTTGGCCAAAAAGGGCGTATGCGGTTTTTCCTGAATATATTCAGGAAAAAACGCATACGCCCTTTTTGGCCAACCAAGCAAGCTTGCAAAGGAAATCTGCACTACAATGAAGTCTCACTTCCCCCCGGTCAAAAGGGCCATCTGAAAAAAGTGTAAAATCCAGAAAGGCAGGACAGGCCATGGAGAACTGGGAGCCTTGTTATGCTGATGGGCGGGATGTAAACTGCCAACAGACACTCGGGAGAAGTGTATGGTGTTTCCTGAAACATCTAAAAAACAAAGCAACAGAGCCTAGGGCACTTCCACTTATGGTCCTATAGCTTAGGGAAATTAAAATCAAAAAGATACAGCCACCCCAATGTTTGGGACGCCTCTGTTTACAAGAACCTCGTTTACAGTACAAGTTCAATATCACAGAAAGTGAAAAATGGATAAAGAACTTGTGGTACTTACGTACAATGCAGTATCACTCAGCAGTGAAATCTATGTCACCAGGCCCTTAGCAGCACAATGAGTGGATTCGGGTATGGTGATTCTAACTGAAATAAGTCACACAGAAAAAGAAACATCAATAAATATCACTAATACATGGAATGTAAACTTGGCTACAGAGGAACTGAATTCCAAAACACAACAGGGTCTCAAAATTAGAAAACCAACTTATGCTTGCTTAAGGGGAAAGGTGAGTTGGGGTGCTGCATAAAACCAGAGATTGTAATGAGCACAGATAAAGTTCCTTAAGCCAAATATGGAATAGACAGGAGCTACTCCTTGCTCAACGAAATGACTCAACACCCCATATTAAACAACTAAGAATGTACCTGACTAGTATGTATCTTAAAACCTATGGATTGCTATGTCTCCAAAAGAGAATCAAGCGTGTGTACAGGGGAATAAACGCAGCAGTGATAGGATTGGAGAGGTTCGGTGAGCAAATGAAGACCCTTTGAAGTCATATTGCATGGTACCCATTCCAAGGGTCTCAACTCTCCAGGTTTAAGGTATTCTTCCTTCAGCTAAAACATGCATGTGGAACCCAGAATATGATGAACTGTGTGATAGGGAGACGTGTTCCAATATGTCTCAGTTTTCGTCCCCTGGTACTCGGGTGCAACATTCCCGATGCTTTACTAACACTCTCCCCACTTGGAGAGTCAGCGCCTTTAACCTCCTGTTTGGCCCAGTTTGCAATTTCTGCGGAAGATGAACAGGAATAGGGAGAACCAATGAGAGACTAGCTGGAGGTGTCTGGACGGGCAAATTTAACTCTCATTTCCCACCAGGAAGAGGAATTAACCAAAGGCTCAGCGTGCCGTGCCGGAACCAGATTAGGGCCTGAAGCCATCCTGTGGTGTTGCGGCCAGCTCACAAGAAAGCGAGTTGAAGAAAGGAGCTCAGGGGAACTGTAATTCACAAACCTGCAGAGTTATAAATGACAACTATCGTCCAAAAATATACTGAAGTAAGGCTGCCAAGAGGACTTGAAAGCGGGGCAGAATTGCAGGAAACCGATTTCAGGAAGTAGCCTGGAATTGCATTGAAAGCATAGGAAAAGAGGCAGAACGTCCACAATGATGCACTTGGCCAAAAAGGGCGTATGCGTTTTTTCCTGAATATATTCAGGAAAAAACGCATACGCCCTTTTTGGCCAACCAAGCAAGCTTGCAAAGGAACTCTGCACTACAATGAAGTCTCACTTCCCCCTGGTCAAAAGGGCCATCTGAAAAAAGTGTAAAATCCAGAAAGGCAGGACAGGCCATGGAGAACTGGGAGCCTTGTTATGCTGATGGGCGGGATGTAAATTGCCAACAGACACTCGGGAGAAGTGTATGGTGTTTCCTGAAACATCTAAAAAACAAAGCAACAGAGCCTAGGGCACTTCCACTTATGGTCCTATAGCTTAGGGAAATTAAAATCAAAAAGACACAGCCACCCCAAAGTTTGGGACGGCTCTGTTTAAAACAACCTCATTTACAGCACAAGTTCAATATCACAGAAAGTGAAAAATGGATAAAGAAGTTTGGGTACTCAAGTACAATGCAATATCACTCAGCAATGAAATCTATGTCATCAGGCCCTTAGCAGCACAATGAGTGGATTCAGGTACGATGATTCTAACTGAAATAAGTCACACAGAAAAAGAAACATCATAAGATATCAGTAATACACGGAATGTAAACTTGGCTACACAGGAACTGAATTACAGAACAGAACAGGGTCTCAAATTTAGAAAACCAACTTATGCTTGTTTAAGGGTAAAGGTGAGTTGGGGTGCTGCATAAAACCAGAGATTGAAATGAGCACAGATAAAGTTCCTTAAGCCAAATATGGAATAGACAAGAGCTACTCCTTGCTCAACGAAATGGACTCAACACCGCATATTAAACGCCTAAGAATGTACCTGACTCTTAAGTATCTTAAAACCTATGGATTGCTATGTCTCCGAAAGAGAATCAAGCATGTGTACAGGGACATAAACGCAGCAGTGATAGGATTGGAGAGGTTCGGTGAGCAAATGAAGACCCTTTGAAGTCATATTGCATGGTACCCATTCCACGGGTTTCAACTACCCAGGTTTAAGGTATTCTTCCTTCAGCTAAAACATGCATGTGGAACCTAGAGTATGATCAACCATGTGATCGGGAGACGTGTTCAAATATGTCTCAGTTTTCGTACCCTGGTACTCGGGTGCAACATTCCAGACGCTTTACTAACACTCTCCCGACTTGGAGAGTCAGTCCCTTTAACCTCCTGTTTGGCCCAGTTTGCAATTTCTGCGGAAGATGAACAGGAATAGCGAGAACCAATGAGAGACTAGCTGGAGGTGTCTGGACGGGCAAATTTAACTCTCATTTCCCACCAGGAAGAGGAATTAACCAAAGGCTCAGCGTGCCGTGCCGGAACCAGATTAGGGCCTGAAGCCATCCTGTGGTGTTGCGGCCAGCTCACAAGAAAGCGAGTTGAAGAAAGGAGCTCAGGGGAACTGTAATTCACAAACCTGCAGAGTTATAAATGACAACTATCGTCCAAAAATATACTGAAGTAAGGCTGCCAAGAGGACTTGAAAGCGGGGCAGAATTGCAGGAAACCGATTTCAGGAAGTAGACTGGAATTGCATTGAAAGCATAGGAAAAGAGGCAGAACGTCCACAATGATGCACTTGGCCAAAAAGGGCGTATGCGTTCTTTCCTCAATATATTCAGGAAAAAACGCATACGCCCTTTTTGGCCAACCAAGCAAGCTTGCAAAGGAACTCTGCACTACAATGAAGTCTCACTTCCCCCTGGTCAAAAGGGCCATCTGAAAAAAGTGTAAAATCCAGAAAGGCAGGACAGGCCATGGAGAACTGGGAGCCTTGTTATGCTGATGGGCGGGATGTAAATTGCCAACAGACACTCGGGAGAAGTGTATGGTGTTTCCTGAAACATCTAAAAAACAAAGCAACAGAGCCTAGGGCACTTCCACTTATGGTCCTATAGCTTAGGGAAATTAAAATCAAAAAGACACAGCCACCCCAAAGTTTGGGACGGCTCTGTTTAAAACAACCTCATTTACAGCACAAGTTCAATATCACAGAAAGTGAAAAATGGATAAAGAAGTTTGGGTACTCAAGTACAATGCAATATCACTCAGCAATGAAATCTATGTCATCAGGCCCTTAGCAGCACAATGAGTGGATTCGGGTATGGTGATTCTAACTGAAATAAGTCACACAGAAAAAGAAACATCAATAAATATCACTAATACATGGAATGTAAACTTGGCTACAGAGGAACTGAATTACAAAACAGAACAGGGTCTCAAATTGAGAAAACCAACTTATGCTTGCTTAAGGGGAAATGTGAGTTAGGGTTCTGCATAAAACCAAGATTGAAATGAGCACAGATAAAGTTCCTTAAGCCAAATATGGAATAGACAAGAGCTACTCCTTGCTCAACGAAATGACTCAACACCCCATATTAAACAACTAAGAATGTACCTGACTAGTAAGTATCTTAAAACCTATGGATTGCTATTTCTCCAAAAGAGAATCAAGCGTGTGTACAGGGGCATAAACGCAGCAGTGATAGGACTGGAGAGGTTCGGTGAGCAAATGAAGACCCTTTGAGTCATATTGCATGGTACCCATTCCAAGGGTCTCAACTCTCCAGGTTTAAGGTATTCTTCCTTCAGCTAAAACATGTATGTGGAACCCAGAATATGATCAACCATGTGATACGGAGACTTGTTCAAATATGTCTCAGTTTTCGTCCCCTGGTACTCGGGTGCAACATTCCAGATGCTTTACTAACACTCTCCCCACTTGGAGAGTCAGTGGCTTTAACCTCCTGTTTGGCCCAGTTTGCAATTTCTGCGGAAGATGAACAGGAATAGGGAGAACCAATGAGAGACTAGCTGGAGGTGTCTGGACGGGCAAAGTTAACTCTCATTTCCCACCAGGAAGAGGAATTAACCAAAGGCTCAGCGTGCCGTGCCGGAACCAGATTAGGGCCTGAAGCCATCCTGCGGTGTTGCGGCCAGCTCACAAGAAAGCGAGTTGAAGAAAGGAGCTCAGGGGCACTGTAATTCACAAACCTGCAGAGTTATAAATGACAACTATCGTCCAAAAATATACTGAAGTAAGGCTACCAAGAGAACTTGAAAGCAGGGCAGAATTGCAGGAAACCGATTTCAGGAGGTAGACTGGAATTGCATTGAAAGCATAGGAAAAGAGGCAGAACGTCCACAATGATGCACTTGGCCAAAAAGGGCGTATGCGGTTTTTCCTGAATATATTCAGGAAAAAACGCATACGCCCTTTTTGGCCAACCAAGCAAGCTTGCAAAGGAAATCTGCACTACAATGAAGTCTCACTTCCCCCCGGTCAAAAGGGCCATCTGAAAAAAGTGTAAAATCCAGAAAGGCAGGACAGGCCATGGAGAACTGGGAGCCTTGTTATGCTGATGGGCGGGATGTAAACTGCCAACAGACACTCGGGAGAAGTGTATGGTGTTTCCTGAAACATCTAAAAAACAAAGCAACAGAGCCTAGGGCACTTCCACTTATGGTCCTATAGTTTAGGGAAATTAAAATCAAAAAGATACAGCCACCCCAATGTTTGGGACGCCTCTGTTTACAAGAACCTCGTTTACCGTACAAGTTCAATATCACAGAAAGTGAAAAATGGATAAAGAACTTGTGGTACTTACGTACAATGCAGTATCACTCAGCAGTGAAATCTATGTCATCAGGCCCGTAGCAGCACAATGAGTGGATTCAGGTACGATGATTCTAACTGAAATAAGTCACACAGAAAAAGAAACATCATAAGATATCAGTAATACACGGAATGTAAACTTGGCTACACAGGAACTGAATTACAGAACAGAACAGGGTCTCAAATTTAGAAAACCAACTTATGCTTGTTTAAGGGGAAAGGTGAGTTGGGGTGCTGCATAAAACCAGAGATTGAAATGAGCACAGATAAAGTTCCTTAAGCCAAATATGGAATAGACAAGAGCTACTCCTTGCTCAACGAAATGGACTCAACACCGCATATTAAACGCCTAAGAGTGTACCTGACTCTTAAGTATCTTAAAACCTATGGATTGCTATGTCTCCGAAAGAGAATCAAGCATGTGTACAGGGACGTAAACGCAGCAGTGATAGGATTGGAGAGGTTCGGTGAGCAAATGAAGACCCTTTGAAGTCATATTGCATGGTACCCATTCCACGGGTTTCAACTACCCAGGTTTAAGGTATTCTTCCTTCAGCTAAAACATGCATGTGGAACCTAGAGTATGATCAACCATGTGATCGGGAGACGTGTTCAAATATGTCTCAGTTTTCGTACCCTGGTACTCGGGTGCAACATTCCAGACGCTTTACTAACACTCTCCCGACTTGGAGAGTCAGTCCCTTTAACCTCCTGTTTGGCCCAGTTTGCAATTTCTGCGGAAGATGAACAGGAATAGCGAGAACCAATGAGAGACTAGCTGGAGGTGTCTGGACGGGCAAATTTAACTCTCATTTCCCACCAGGAAGAGGAAATAACCAAAGGCTCAGCGTGCCGTGCCGGAACCAGATTAGGGCCTGAAGCCATCCTGCGGTGTTGCGGCCAGCTCACAAGAAAACGAGTTGAAGAAAGGAGCTCAGGGGCACTGTAATTCACAAACCTGCAGAGTTATAAATGACAACTATCGTCCAAAAATATACTGAAGTAAGGCTGCCAAGAGGACTTGAAAGCGGGGCAGAATTGCAGGAAACCGATTTCAGGAGGTAGACTGGAATTGCATTGAAAGCATAGGAAAAGAGGCAGAACGTCCACAATGATGCACTTGGCCAAAAAGGGCGTATGCGTTTTTTCCTGAATATATTCAGGAAAAAACGCATACGCCCTTTTTGGCCAACCAAGCAAGCTTGCAAAGGGAATCTGCACTACAATGAAGTCTCACTTCCCCCCGGTCAAAAGGGCCATCTGAAAAAAGTGTAAAATCCAGAAAGGCAGGACAGGCCATGGAGAACTGGGAGCCTTGTTATGCTGATGGGCGGGATGTAAATTGCCAACAGACACTCGGGAGAAGTGTATGGTGTTTCCTGAAACATCTAAAAAACAAAGCAACAGAGCCTAGGGCACTGCCACTTATGGTCCTATAGCTTAGGGAAATTAAAATCCAAAAGATACAGCCACCCCAATGTTTGGGACGCCTCTGTTTACAAGAACCTCGTTTACCGTACAAGTTCAATATCACAGAAAGTGAAAAATGGATAAAGAACTTGTGGTACTTACGTACAATGCAGTATCACTCAGCAGTGAAATCTATGTCATCAGGCCCGTAGCAGCACAATGAGTGGATTCAGGTACGATGATTCTAACTGAAATAAGTCACACAGAAAAAGAAACATCATAAGATATCAGTAATACACGGAATGTAAACTTGGCTACACAGGAACTGAATTACAGAACAGAACAGGGTCTCAAATTTAGAAAACCAACTTATGCTTGTTTAAGGGGAAAGGTGAGTTGGGGTGCTGCATAAAACCAGAGATTGAAATGAGCACAGATAAAGTTCCTTAAGCCAAATATGGAATAGACAAGAGCTACTCCTTGCTCAACGAAATGGACTCAACACCGCATATTAAACGCCTAAGAGTGTACCTGACTCTTAAGTATCTTAAAACCTATGGATTGCTATGTCTCCGAAAGAGAATCAAGCATGTGTACAGGGACGTAAACGCAGCAGTGATAGGATTGGAGAGGTTCGGTGAGCAAATGAAGACCCTTTGAAGTCATATTGCATGGTACCCATTCCACGGGTTTCAACTACCCAGGTTTAAGGTATTCTTCCTTCAGCTAAAACATGCATGTGGAACCTAGAGTATGATCAACCATGTGATCGGGAGACGTGTTCAAATATGTCTCAGTTTTCGTACCCTGGTACTCGGGTGCAACATTCCAGACGCTTTACTAACACTCTCCCGACTTGGAGAGTCAGTCCCTTTAACCTCCTGTTTGGCCCAGTTTGCAATTTCTGCGGAAGATGAACAGGAATAGCGAGAACCAATGAGAGACTAGCTGGAGGTGTCTGGACGGGCAAATTTAACTCTCATTTCCCACCAGGAAGAGGAAATAACCAAAGGCTCAGCGTGCCGTGCCGGAACCAGATTAGGGCCTGAAGCCATCCTGCGGTGTTGCGGCCAGCTCACAAGAAAGCGAGTTGAAGAAAGGAGCTCAGGGGCACTGTAATTCACAAACCTGCAGAGTTATAAATGACAACTATCGTCCAAAAACATACTGAAGTAAGGCTGCCAAGAGGACTTGAAAGCGGGGCAGAATTGCAGGAAACCGATTTCAGGAGGTAGACTGGAATTGCATCGAAAGCATAGGAAAAGAGGCAGAACGTCCACAATGATGCACTTGGCCAAAAAGGGCGTATGCGTTTTTTCCTGAATATATTCAGGAAAAAACGCATACGCCCTTTTTGGCCAACCAAGCAAGCTTGCAAAGGAAATCTGCACTACAATGAAGTCTCACTTCCCCCCGGTCAAAAGGGCCATCTGAAAAAAGTGTAAAATCCAGAAAGGCAGGACAGGCCATGGAGAACTGGGAGCCTTGTTATGCTGATGGGCGGGATGTAAATTGCCAACAGACACTCGGGAGAAGTGTATGGTGTTTCCTGAAACATCTAAAAAACAAAGCAACAGAGCCTAGGGCACTTCCACTTATGGTCCTATAGCTTAGGGAAATTAAAATCAAAAAGATACAGCCACCCCAATGTTTGGGACGCCTCTGTTTACAAGAACCTCGTTTACCGTACAAGTTCAATATCACAGAAAGTGAAAAATGGATAAAGAACTTGTGGTACTTACGTACAATGCAGTATCACTCAGCAGTGAAATCTATGTCATCAGGCCCGTAGCAGCACAATGAGTGGATTCAGGTACGATGATTCTAACTGAAATAAGTCACACAGAAAAAGAAACATCATAAGATATCAGTAATACACGGAATGTAAACTTGGCTACACAGGAACTGAATTACAGAACAGAACAGGGTCTCAAATTTAGAAAACCAACTTATGCTTGTTTAAGGGGAAAGGTGAGTTGGGGTGCTGCATAAAACCAGAGATTGAAATGAGCACAGATAAAGTTCCTTAAGCCAAATATGGAATAGACAAGAGCTACTCCTTGCTCAACGAAATGGACTCAACACCGCATATTAAACGCCTAAGAGTGTACCTGACTCTTAAGTATCTTAAAACCTATGGATTGCTATGTCTCCGAAAGAGAATCAAGCATGTGTACAGGGACGTAAACGCAGCAGTGATAGGATTGGAGAGGTTCGGTGAGCAAATGAAGACCCTTTGAAGTCATATTGCATGGTACCCATTCCACGGGTTTCAACTACCCAGGTTTAAGGTATTCTTCCTTCAGCTAAAACATGCATGTGGAACCTAGAGTATGATCAACCATGTGATCGGGAGACGTGTTCAAATATGTCTCAGTTTTCGTACCCTGGTACTCGGGTGCAACATTCCAGACGCTTTACTAACACTCTCCCGACTTGGAGAGTCAGTCCCTTTAACCTCCTGTTTGGCCCAGTTTGCAATTTCTGCGGAAGATGAACAGGAATAGCGAGAACCAATGAGAGACTAGCTGGAGGTGTCTGGACGGGCAAATTTAACTCTCATTTCCCACCAGGAAGAGGAAATAACCAAAGGCTCAGCGTGCCGTGCCGGAACCAGATTAGGGCCTGAAGCCATCCTGCGGTGTTGCGGCCAGCTCACAAGAAAACGAGTTGAAGAAAGGAGCTCAGGGGCACTGTAATTCACAAACCTGCAGAGTTATAAATGACAACTATCGTCCAAAAATATACTGAAGTAAGGCTGCCAAGAGGACTTGAAAGCGGGGCAGAATTGCAGGAAACCGATTTCAGGAGGTAGACTGGAATTGCATTGAAAGCATAGGAAAAGAGGCAGAACGTCCACAATGATGCACTTGGCCAAAAAGGGCGTATGCGTTTTTTCCTGAATATATTCAGGAAAAAACGCATACGCCCTTTTTGGCCAACCAAGCAAGCTTGCAAAGGGAATCTGCACTACAATGAAGTCTCACTTCCCCCCGGTCAAAAGGGCCATCTGAAAAAAGTGTAAAATCCAGAAAGGCAGGACAGGCCATGGAGAACTGGGAGCCTTGTTATGCTGATGGGCGGGATGTAAATTGCCAACAGACACTCGGGAGAAGTGTATGGTGTTTCCTGAAACATCTAAAAAACAAAGCAACAGAGCCTAGGGCACTGCCACTTATGCTCCTATAGCTTAGGGAAATTAAAATCCAAAAGATACAGCCACCCCAATGTTTGGGACGCCTCTGTTTACAAGAACCTCGTTTACCGTACAAGTTTAATATCACAGAAAGTGAAAAATGGATAAAGAACTTGTGGTACTTACGTACAATGCAGTATCACTCAGCAGTGAAATCTATGTCATCAGGCCCGTAGCAGCACAATGAGTGGATTCAGGTACGATGATTCTAACTGAAATAAGTCACACAGAAAAAGAAACATCATAAGATATCAGTAATACACGGAATGTAAACTTGGCTACACAGGAACTGAATTACAGAACAGAACAGGGTCTCAAATTTAGAAAACCAACTTATGCTTGTTTAAGGGGAAAGGTGAGTTGGGGTGCTGCATAAAACCAGAGATTGAAATGAGCACAGATAAAGTTCCTTAAGCCAAATATGGAATAGACAAGAGCTACTCCTTGCTCAACGAAATGGACTCAACACCGCATATTAAACGCCTAAGAGTGTACCTGTCTCTTAAGTATCTTAAAACCTATGGATTGCTATGTCTCCGAAAGAGAATCAAGCATGTGTACAGGGACGTAAACGCAGCAGTGATAGGATTGGAGAGGTTCGGTGAGCAAATGAAGACCCTTTGAAGTCATATTGCATGGTACCCATTCCACGGGTTTCAACTACCCAGGTTTAAGGTATTCTTCCTTCAGCTAAAACATGCATGTGGAACCTAGAGTATGATCAACCATGTGATCGGGAGACGTGTTCAAATATGTCTCAGTTTTCGTACCCTGGTACTCGGGTGCAACATTCCAGACGCTTTACTAACACTCTCCCGACTTGGAGAGTCAGTCCCTTTAACCTCCTGTTTGGCCCAGTTTGCAATTTCTGCGGAAGATGAACAGGAATAGCGAGAACCAATGAGAGACTAGCTGGAGGTGTCTGGACGGGCAAATTTAACTCTCATTTCCCACCAGGAAGAGGAAATAACCAAAGGCTCAGCGTGCCGTGCCGGAACCAGATTAGGGCCTGAAGCCATCCTGCGGTGTTGCGGCCAGCTCACAAGAAAGCGAGTTGAAGAAAGGAGCTCAGGGGCACTGTAATTCACAAACCTGCAGAGTTATAAATGACAACTATCGTCCAAAAATATACTGAAGTAAGGCTGCCAAGAGGACTTGAAAGCGGGGCAGAATTGCAGGAAACCGATTTCAGGAGGTAGACTGGAATTGCATCGAAAGCATAGGAAAAGAGGCAGAACGTCCACAATGATGCACTTGGCCAAAAAGGGCGTATGCGTTTTTTCCTGAATATATTCAGGAAAAAACGCATACGCCCTTTTTGGCCAACCAAGCAAGCTTGCAAAGGAAATCTGCACTACAATGAAGTCTCACTTCGCCCCGGTCAAAAGGGCCATCTGAAAAAAGTGTAAAATCCAGAAAGGCAGGACAGGCCATGGAGAACTGGGAGCCTTGTTATGCTGATGGGCGGGATGTAAATTGCCAACAGACACTCGGGAGAAGTGTATGGTGTTTCCTGAAACATCTAAAAAACAAAGCAACAGAGCCTAGGGCACTTCCACTTATGGTCCTATAGCTTAGGGAAATTAAAATCAAAAAGATACAGCCACCCCAATGTTTGGGACGCCTCTGTTTACAAGAACCTCGTTTACCGTACAAGTTCAATATCACAGAAAGTGAAAAATGGATAAAGAACTTGTGGTACTTACGTACAATGCAGTATCACTCAGCAGTGAAATCTATGTCATCAGGCCCGTAGCAGCACAATGAGTGGATTCAGGTACGATGATTCTAACTGAAATAAGTCACACAGAAAAAGAAACATCATAAGATATCAGTAATACACGGAATGTAAACTTGGCTACACAGGAACTGAATTACAGAACAGAACAGGGTCTCAAATTTAGAAAACCAACTTATGCTTGTTTAAGGGGAAAGGTGAGTTGGGGTGCTGCATAAAACCAGAGATTGAAATGAGCACAGATAAAGTTCCTTAAGCCAAATATGGAATAGACAAGAGCTACTCCTTGCTCAACGAAATGGACTCAACACCGCATATTAAACGCCTAAGAGTGTACCTGACTCTTAAGTATCTTAAAACCTATGGATTGCTATGTCTCCGAAAGAGAATCAAGCATGTGTACAGGGACATAAACGCAGCAGTGATAGGATTGGAGAGGTTCGGTGAGCAAATGAAGACCCTTTGAAGTCATATTGCATGGTACCCATTCCACGGGTTTCAACTACCCAGGTTTAAGGTATTCTTCCTTCAGCTAAAACATGCATGTGGAACCTAGAGTATGATCAACCATGTGATCGGGAGACGTGTTCAAATATGTCTCAGTTTTCGTACCCTGGTACTCGGGTGCAACATTCCAGACGCTTTACTAACACTCTCCCGACTTGGAGAGTCAGTCCCTTTAACCTCCTGTTTGGCCCAGTTTGCAATTTCTGCGGAAGATGAACAGGAATAGCGAGAACCAATGAGAGACTAGCTGGAGGTGTCTGGACGGGCAAATTTAACTCTCATTTCCCACCAGGAAGAGGAAATAACCAAAGGCTCAGCGTGCCGTGCCGGAACCAGATTAGGGCCTGAAGCCATCCTGCGGTGTTGCGGCCAGCTCACAAGAAAGCGAGTTGAAGAAAGGAGCTCAGGGGCACTGTAATTCACAAACCTGCAGAGTTATAAATGACAACTATCGTCCAAAAATATACTGAAGTAAGGCTGCCAAGAGGACTTGAAAGCGGGGCAGAATTGCAGGAAACCGATTTCAGGAGGTAGACTGGAATTGCATCGAAAGCATAGGAAAAGAGGCAGAACGTCCACAATGATGCACTTGGCCAAAAAGGGCGTATGCGTTTTTTCCTGAATATATTCAGGAAAAAACGCATACGCCCTTTTTGGCCAACCAAGCAAGCTTGCAAAGGAAATCTGCACTACAATGAAGTCTCACTTCCCCCCGGTCAAAAGGGCCATCTGAAAAAAGTGTAAAATCCAGAAAGGCAGGACAGGCCATGGAGAACTGGGAGCCTTGTTATGCTGATGGGCGGGATGTAAATTGCCAACAGACACTCGGGAGAAGTGTATGGTGTTTCCTGAAACATCTAAAAAACAAAGCAACAGAGCCTAGGGCACTGCCACTTATGGTCCTATAGCTTAGGGAAATTAAAATCAAAAAGATACAGCCACCCCAATGTTTGGGACGCCTCTGTTTACAAGAACCTCGTTTACCGTACAAGTTCAATATCACAGAAAGTGAAAAATGGATAAAGAACTTGTGGTACTTACGTACAATGCAGTATCACTCAGCAGTGAAATCTATGTCATCAGGCCCGTAGCAGCACAATGAGTGGATTCAGGTACGATGATTCTAACTGAAATAAGTCACACAGAAAAAGAAACATCATAAGATATCAGTAATACACGGAATGTAAACTTGGCTACACAGGAACTGAATTACAGAACAGAACAGGGTCTCAAATTTAGAAAACCAACTTATGCTTGTTTAAGGGGAAAGGTGAGTTGGGGTGCTGCATAAAACCAGAGATTGAAATGAGCACAGATAAAGTTCCTTAAGCCAAATATGGAATAGACAAGAGCTACTCCTTGCTCAACGAAATGGACTCAACACCGCATATTAAACGCCTAAGAGTGTACCTGACTCTTAAGTATCTTAAAACCTATGGATTGCTATGTCTCCGAAAGAGAATCAAGCATGTGTACAGGGACATAAACGCAGCAGTGATAGGATTGGAGAGGTTCGGTGAGCAAATGAAGACCCTTTGAAGTCATATTGCATGGTACCCATTCCACGGGTTTCAACTACCCAGGTTTAAGGTATTCTTCCTTCAGCTAAAACATGCATGTGGAACCTAGAGTATGATCAACCATGTGATCGGGAGACGTGTTCAAATATGTCTCAGTTTTCGTACCCTGGTACTCGGGTGCAACATTCCAGACGCTTTACTAACACTCTCCCGACTTGGAGAGTCAGTCCCTTTAACCTCCTGTTTGGCCCAGTTTGCAATTTCTGCGGAAGATGAACAGGAATAGCGAGAACCAATGAGAGACTAGCTGGAGGTGTCTGGACGGGCAAATTTAACTCTCATTTCCCACCAGGAAGAGGAAATAACCAAAGGCTCAGCGTGCCGTGCCGGAACCAGATTAGGGCCTGAAGCCATCCTGCGGTGTTGCGGCCAGCTCACAAGAAAACGAGTTGAAGAAAGGAGCTCAGGGGCACTGTAATTCACAAACCTGCAGAGTTATAAATGACAACTATCGTCCAAAAATATACTGAAGTAAGGCTGCCAAGAGGACTTGAAAGCGGGGCAGAATTGCAGGAAACCGATTTCAGGAGGTAGACTGGAATTGCATTGAAAGCATAGGAAAAGAGGCAGAACGTCCACAATGATGCACTTGGCCAAAAAGGGCGTATGCGTTTTTTCCTGAATATATTCAGGAAAAAACGCATACGCCCTTTTTGGCCAACCAAGCAAGCTTGCAAAGGAAATCTGCACTACAATGAAGTCTCACTTCCCCCCGGTCAAAAGGGCCATCTGAAAAAAGTGTAAAATCCAGAAAGGCAGGACAGGCCATGGAGAACTGGGAGCCTTGTTATGCTGATGGGCGGGATGTAAATTTCCAACAGACACTCGGGAGAAGTGTATGGTGTTTCCTGAAACATCTAAAAAACAAAGCAACAGAGCCTAGGGCACTTCCACTTATGGTCCTATAGCTTAGGGAAATTAAAATCAAAAAGATACAGCCACCCCAATGTTTGGGACGCCTCTGTTTACAAGAACCTCGTTTACCGTACAAGTTCAATATCACAGAAAGTGAAAAATGGATAAAGAACTTGTGGTACTTACGTACAATGCAGTATCACTCAGCAGTGAAATCTATGTCATCAGGCCCGTAGCAGCACAATGAGTGGATTCAGGTACGATGATTCTAACTGAAATAAGTCACACAGAAAAAGAAACATCATAAGATATCAGTAATACACGGAATGTAAACTTGGCTACACAGGAACTGAATTACAGAACAGAACAGGGTCTCAAATTTAGAAAACCAACTTATGCTTGTTTAAGGGGAAAGGTGAGTTGGGGTGCTGCATAAAACCAGAGATTGAAATGAGCACAGATAAAGTTCCTTAAGCCAAATATGGAATAGACAAGAGCTACTCCTTGCTCAACGAAATGGACTCAACACCGCATATTAAACGCCTAAGAGTGTACCTGACTCTTAAGTATCTTAAAACCTATGGATTGCTATGTCTCCGAAAGAGAATCAAGCATGTGTACAGGGACATAAACGCAGCAGTGATAGGATTGGAGAGGTTCGGTGAGCCAATGAAGACCCTTTGAAGTCATATTGCATGGTACCCATTCCACGGGTTTCAACTACCCAGGTTTAAGGTATTCTTCCTTCAGCTAAAACATGCATGTGGAACCTAGAGTATGATCAACCATGTGATCGGGAGACGTGTTCAAATATGTCTCAGTTTTCGTACCCTGGTACTCGGGTGCAACATTCCAGACGCTTTACTAACACTCTCCCGACTTGGAGAGTCAGTCCCTTTAACCTCCTGTTTGGCCCAGTTTGCAATTTCTGCGGAAGATGAACAGGAATAGCGAGAACCAATGAGAGACTAGCTGGAGGTGTCTGGACGGGCAAATTTAACTCTCATTTCCCACCAGGAAGAGGAAATAACCAAAGGCTCAGCGTGCCGTGCCGGAACCAGATTAGGGCCTGAAGCCATCCTGCGGTGTTGCGGCCAGCTCACAAGAAAGCGAGTTGAAGAAAGGAGCTCAGGGGCACTGTAATTCACAAACCTGCAGAGTTATAAATGACAACTATCGTCCAAAAATATACTGAAGTAAGGCTGCCAAGAGGACTTGAAAGCGGGGCAGAATTGCAGGAAACCGATTTCAGGAGGTAGACTGGAATTGCATCGAAAGCATAGGAAAAGAGGCAGAACGTCCACAATGATGCACTTGGCCAAAAAGGGCGTATGCGTTTTTTCCTGAATATATTCAGGAAAAAACGCATACGCCCTTTTTGGCCAACCAAGCAAGCTTGCAAAGGAAATCTGCACTACAATGAAGTCTCACTTCCCCCCGGTCAAAAGGGCCATCTGAAAAAAGTGTAAAATCCAGAAAGGCAGGACAGGCCATGGAGAACTGGGAGCCTTGTTATGCTGATGGGCGGGATGTACATTGCCAACAGACACTCGGGAGAAGTGTATGGTGTTTCCTGAAACATCTAAAAAACAAAGCAACAGAGCCTAGGGCACTGCCACTTATGGTCCTATAGCTTAGGGAAATTAAAATCAAAAAGATACAGCCACCCCAATGTTTGGGACGCCTCTGTTTACAAGAACCTCGTTTACCGTACAAGTTCAATATCACAGAAAGTGAAAAATGGATAAAGAACTTGTGGTACTTACGTACAATGCAGTATCACTCAGCAGTGAAATCTATGTCATCAGGCCCGTAGCAGCACAATGAGTGGATTCAGGTACGATGATTCTAACTGAAATAAGTCACACAGAAAAAGAAACATCATAAGATATCAGTAATACACGGAATGTAAACTTGGCTACACAGGAACTGAATTACAGAACAGAACAGGGTCTCAAATTTAGAAAACCAACTTATGCTTGTTTAAGGGGAAAGGTGAGTTGGGGTGCTGCATAAAACCAGAGATTGAAATGAGCACAGATAAATTTCCTTAAGCCAAATATGGAATAGACAAGAGCTACTCCTTGCTCAACGAAATGGACTCAACACCGCATATTAAACGCCTAAGAGTGTACCTGGCTCTTAAGTATCTTAAAACCTATGGATTGCTATGTCTCCGAAAGAGAATCAAGCATGTGTACAGGGACATAAACGCAGCAGTGATAGGATTGGAGAGGTTCGGTGAGCAAATGAAGACCCTTTGAAGTCATATTGCATGGTACCCATTCCACGGGTTTCAACTACCCAGGTTTAAGGTATTCTTCCTTCAGCTAAAACATGCATGTGGAACCCAGAGTATGATCAACCGTGTGAACGGGAGACGTGTTCAAATATGTCTCAGTTTTCCTCCCCTGGTACTCGGGTGCAACATTCCAGACGCTTTACTAACACTCTCCCCACTTGGAGAGTCAGCGCCTTTAACCTCCTGTTTGGCCCAGTTTGCAATTTCTGCGGAAGATGAACAGGAATAGGGAGAACCAATGAGAGACTAGCTGGAGGTGTCTGGATGGGCAAATTTAACTCTCATTTCCCACCAGGAAGAGGAAATAACCAAAGGCTCAGCGTGCCGTGCCGGAATCAGATTAGGGCCTGAAGCCAGCCTGCGGTGTTGCGGCCAGCTCACAAGAAAGCGAGTTGAAGAAAGGAGTTCAGGGACACTGTAATTCACATACCTGCAGAGTTATAAATGACAGCTATCGTCCAAAAATATACTGAAGTAATGCTGCCAAGAGAACTTGAAAGCGGGGCAGAATTGCAGGAAACCGATTTCAGGAGGTAGACTGGAATTGCATCGAAAGCATAGGAAAAGAGGCATAGCGTCCACAATGATCCACTTGGCCAAAAAGGGCGTATGCGTTTTTTCCTGAATATATTCAGGAAAAAAAGCATACGCCCTTTTTGGCCAACCAAGCAAGCTTGCAAAGGAAATCTGCACTACAATGAAGTCTCACTTCCCCCCGGTCAAAAGGGCCATCTGAAAAATGTGTAAAATCCAGAAAGGCAGGACAGGCCATGGAGAACTGGGAGCCTTGTTATGCTGATGGGCGGGATGTAAATTGCCAACAGACACTTGGCAGAAGTGTATGGTGTTTCCTGAAACATCTAAAAAACAAAGCAACAGAGCCTAGGGCACTTCCACTTATGGTCCTATAGCTTAGGGAAATTAAAATCAAAAAGACACAGCCACCCCAAAGTTTGGGACGCCTCTGTTTACAAGAACCTCGTTTACCGTACAAGTTCAATATCACAGAATGTGAAAAATGGATAAAGAACTTGTGGTACTTACGTACAATGCAGTATCACTCAGCAATGAAATCTATGTCATCAGGCCCGTAGCAGCATAATGAGTGGATTCAGGTATGATGATTCTAACTGAAATAAGTCACACAGAAAAAGAAACATCATAAGATATCACTAATACACGGAATGTAAACTTGGCTACACAGGAACTGAATTCCAAAACAGAACAGGGTCTCAAATTTAGAAAACCAACTTATGCTTGCTTAAGGGGAAAGGTGAGTTGGGGTGCTGCATAAAACCAGAGATTGAAATGAGCACAGATAACGTTCTATAAGGCAAATATGGAATAGACAAGAGCTACTCCTTGCTCACGAAATGGACTCAACACCCCATATTCAACGCCTAGGAATATACCTACCTAGTAAGAATCATAAAAGCAATGGATTTATATATCTCTGTAAGAGAATCAAGAGTGTGTACAGCGGCATTAAAGCAGTGAAAATCAGCTAAATCCCATATTAAAAATAAATTTCTTAAACAAAACACAATGACAGTGAAATAGAGAGCAATACTTAAGTAATTCATTCAAGGCTTCTGATGCAACCTGCATTTACCATATCTACACCCAGAGCTGGGTGACACATAAGGCTGGACACTTGGGGCTCATAAGATTGGTGAGGTTCGGTGAGCAAATGCAGACCCTTTGAAGTCATATTGCATGGTACCCATTCCATGGGTCTCAACTCTCCAGGTTTAAGAGATTCTTCCTTCAGCTAAAACATGCATGTGGAACCCAGAGTATGATCCACCGTGTGATCGAGAAACGTGTTCAAATGTGTCTCACTTTTCGTTCCCTGGTACTCGGGTGCAACATTCCAGACGCTTTACTAACACTCTCCCAACTTGGAGAGTCAGTCCCTTTAACCTCCTGTTTGGCCCAGTTTGCAATTTCTGCGGAAGATGAACAGGAATAGCGAGAACCAATGAGAGACTAGCTGGAGGTGTCTGGACGGGCAAATTTAACTCTCATTTCCCACAGGTAAGAGGAATAAACCAAAGGCTCAGCGTGCCGTGCCGGAACCAGATTAGGG
Source organism: Globicephala melas (assembly GCF_963455315.2). Classification (NCBI taxonomy): domain Eukaryota; kingdom Metazoa; phylum Chordata; class Mammalia; order Artiodactyla; family Delphinidae; genus Globicephala; species Globicephala melas. Next base: position 250,148 of record NW_027207328.1, read on the forward strand.
CCTGAAGCAATCCTGCGGTGTTGTGGCCAGCTCAAAAGAAAGCGAGTTGAAGAAAGGAGCTCAGGGGCACTGTAATTCACAAACCTGCAGATTTATAAATGACAGCTATTGTCCGAAAATATACTGAAGTAGGGCTGCCAAGAGGACTTGAATGCGGGGCAGAATTGCAGGAAACCGATTTCAGGAGGAATCGGAATTGGATTGCATTTAAAACACAGGAAAAGAGGAAGAATGCCGACAATGATGCACTTGGCCAAAAAGGGCGTATGTGTTTTTTCCTGAATATATTCAGGAAAAAACTCATACGCCCTTTTTGGCCAACCAAGCAAGCTTGCAAAGGAAATCTGCACTACAATGAAGTCTCACTTCCCCCCGGTCAAAAGGGCCATCTGAAAAAAGTGTAAAATCCAGAAAGGCAGAACAGGCCACGGAGAACTGGGAGCCTTGTTATGCTGATGGGCGGGATGTAAATTCCCAACAGCAGCTCTGTAGAAGTGTATGGTGTTTCCTGAAACATCTAAAAAACAAAGCAACAGAGCCTAGGGCACTTCCACTTATGGTCCTATAGCTTAGGGAAATTAAAATCAAAAAGACACAGCCACCCCAAAATTTGGGACGGCTCTTTTTACAGGAATCTCTTCTGCGGCACAAGTTAAATATCCCAGAGAGCAAATAATGGATAAAGAAGTTGCGGTACTTATGTACAACAGAATACCACTCAGCAATGTAATCTATGTCACCAGGCCCGTACCAGCATAATGAGTGGATTGAGGCACGATGATTCTAAGTGAAATAAGTCACACAGAAAAAGAAACATCATAAGGTATCACTAATACACGGAATGTGAACTTGGCTACACATGAACTGAATTACAAAACAGAACAGGGTCTCAAATTTAGAAAACCAACTTATGCTTGCTTAAGGGGGAAGGTGAGTTGGGGTGCTGCATAAAAGCAGAGTTTGAAATTAGCACAGATACCGTTCCATAAGCCAAATATGTAATAGACAAGACCTACCCCTTGCTCAACGAAATGGATTCAACAATGAGGTATCACCTCACACCTGGTAGAATAGGCATCATAGAAAATCTACAAACAAAAAATGCTGGAAAGGGTGTGGAGAAAAGGAACCCTCTTCCACTATTGTTGGGAATATAAATTGATACAGTCATTATGGAGAACAATATGGAATTTCTTAAGAAACTAACAATAGAATTACCATATGATACAGCAATCCCAGTACTGGACATATACCCAGACAAAACCATAAATCAAAAAGAGTCATTCACCGCAATGTTCATTGCATCACTATTTACAATATCGAGGTAATGGAAGCAACCTAAATGCCCACAGACAGACGAATGCATAAAGCTGTGGTACATATATAAAATGGAATATTACTAAGCCATGAAAAGGAATGAAATTGGGTCATTTGTAGAGACGTCGATGGATCTAGAGACTGTCATACAGAGTGAAGTAAGTCAGAAAGAGAAAAACAAATCTGGTATATTCATGCATATATGTGGAACCTAGAAAAACTGTACAGATTAACCATTTTGCAAGGCATAAATAGAGCAACAGATGTAGACAACAAACGTATGGACAACAAGGGGGGAAAGCTGTTGGGGGGGTGGTGGTGGGAGGAGTTGAGAGACTGGGATTGGCATGTATACATTTATATGTATAAAATAGATAACCAATAAGAACCTGCTGTATAAAAATATAAAATAAAATTCAAAATTAAAAAGAAATAAAATTTAAAAAATAAAACAGAAAAAACAATTATTCCCTGCACATACATGTATTTATATGAATAAATTATTTCCATGCTTATATCTGTAAATACAAAAAAGAGGAATAAAATCTACCTTGAACCAAAAACGAAAAAGAGAAAAAAACACAGAACCCACCAGTTACACAGAGGAAAACCGTATCAGGGCACTTGCTCCAGTTGTAAACAATTCTGAAGTTGGTCAGTGGTGGGGAATCGTCTCCCATTCAGCCAGCAGCCCCCACGCAACAAGCGTCCTCATTGCAAAGCTGGGGCACCGTGCCGAGGCATCTGTGAGTAAACGTGAGCTGAGCCCCAGGCCAGTTGCTGCTGAACTATTCCCACCCGTCCCAGGTAAAACACCTGAATATATACAAGGACTTGAAAGCCTAGAGGAAGGGCCATAGAGCCACACGAGTGACAGCATGCCGGCCGACTTGGTGCCTGCAGACCAGCCAGGATGGTCCTGGCCCTGGGTGCTCTTCTGGAAGATTTCCATTTCCCTGCCTGAGATACCCGTCCTGTCCCTGCCCCCACTGCTTTTTTCCTTCCTCACCTCTGCCCAGGGAGAAATTCCAGCAGCAGGTATGGGTGACACATCCTCTTCTTTAGCAGGTGGCAGCCTGGCAACTGCTGCAGAAAGTCCAGCAGAGCCCCACTCACACTGGGCCACCCACAAAGCCGTGGCCTCTCACTCCCTCCCACCAGCCCAGCCCCGAGACTGCTGACAGGGCAGAGAAAATGGCGTCAGGCACGGCTGCAGGGGCTCTTGCTGCCTGGAGTGGTATTTATATTGATCTCAACCCAGGCACACCTGGGGAGGGCTGGCCGGCACGGTAAGGCTGCCCAGGTCAGCCAATCATCACCCCTCAGGGGCTGACAGTTGCAGAAAATGGAACTTGCTGAACCGGCCAGGTCCAAGGAACAGGTGTGGGCTCCTGAGAGTCAGGATAGACAAGGGGCTGCAGCTTTGGCTTGTTTTCTAATCATTTTATCTGGCCCATGAGTGGGAGACAACTTCAAGAAAACCCTCTCCTAATGAGAGGAACCCAGGAGTCAGGGAAAGGAGGGGTGGGTGGTGGTTGGAGACAGAGGCCTGGTGCCCCGGGTGCAGTGGAAGTCTCTGGAAGACCAGGTGGAGGGAGGCCTCACGGAGTGATGCCCAGGGTCACAGACCTGTCGCAGCTGCTGTTTGTTAGTTCAAGTCCTGCTCTGAGGTGCTCTGTGTCAGCTCTGAGCGACAGGTGAGCTGGGGGTGCTCTGCAATGAGGGCTATGTGCACGGTTCCTGTGTGCCCAGCCCTGCCACGGTACCTGCAAGGGTAGCTCTGTATCCTGGGAGGGGCCTGATCACAAGAGCCCCGTGGGCTGGGGTGGGGGTGGGGTACCTGCCCAGGTGAGCTCCATATTCTGCGATTGGTCTGACCACGAGAGCCCCATGGGCTGCTGGGGACCTGGTAAAGGATGTCAGGACAGTCAGTGAAGCCACCGAGGATATACCTCCAGTTGCTCCTAATTCCTACACCCTGCTGGTCATTCTACCAACCACCAGGACATGGTATTCTGTATTAGTCTTCAATGATGCCTTCTTTTGTATTCCATTAGTCCCAGAGTCACAAGAAATTTTGGCTTGTGAGTGGCAGGACTCAACATACAACTAAAACAATACTTCCGGGCCGTCTGGCCCCAAGGGTGCAAAAATTCCCACACCGTCTTTGGGGAAAGCTTAGCTAAAGACCTAAAAGTTCTACCTCTGGAAAAGGAAACCCTCCTTCAATATGCAGACGACATTCTGATCGCCAGCCCTACTAAGGAGGCCTCTGAACTACCAAGCCAATAAAGGATAGAAGTTGTCCAAGAAAAAGCTCAAATATCACAGACTGCGGTGACCTGCCTGGGCTTCATTCTCACACAAGGTCAGAGAAGCCCATCCCAGGAAAGGGAAGAAACCATTTTCAGCCTTACCCCTTTCTAAAACTAGAAGACAGCTTAGGGGTTCCTGGGGAGGCCAGGGTTTGCTGCTTCTGGATCCCTAACTACAGTCTACTAGCTGGGCCTCTATATGAAACACTGAAAGGAAAAGATGATGATCCTTTTGAATAGAATCCAGAAGTGGCCTTTCAAGAATGGAAAGAGCAGTCAATTCAGACCCTTGCCCTGGAACTCCCTAATTTAGCTAAACCCTTTGACCTTTACATTCCCGGTGAAAGGTGAATCGCCATTGGAGAATTAGTGCAAAAACTGGGATCACTTGAAATGGAACAATGCAAGAATGCCATCCAGGTAGGATAAACTACGGTCACTAAGGAGCTTGGCCCACTGCCACATCTGGCCAAGATACTGGCGGTATCTAAAAACCTGGAAATCAGCAGCCCAAAAGGCCACCTCCCTCCTAAGGGAAAAGGACCCCACGTGGTGATCCTAACCACCAACCATGCCCTGAAGTTGCAGGGTTCGCTCCGTGGGCACACCGACCTCGAGTGAGGAGGCCCTCCAACTCCAACATCCAGAGAGATAACCGGGGGCAACAGGGCACCATGACGACTCGTGTGAACATCATTTGACCTGGAGTTTCTCTCATAAAACAACAAGAGTGTGTCCCAAAAGAGTAGACTACTGCTTGCAGGACTTACTGCACCCAGAGGGGAGCTAATAATCTTGGCGGGGGAACAGTATACCACACTGTCACCATAGAAAAGCCTACAGACACCGTGATGATGGTGGCCAATAAGACCGGCTGGACTCCTGTTTACTTCAAAAGGCTGTTGACTCAGTAGCCATCATGGTCCTTATCACCACTGACCCTGGACTGTCTGGGAGTTGAGCGGGCAGGGCTCTGACACCTGGTGCTGTTTGTACGTTAATTCAGGGGCCTAATTGAAGAAAGCGCAGACTACTGGTCAGAGCATCTAGGCTGGCAGAAACGGTCAGCCTAAGGTGGCCGAACAAATGTGGGGCGGGGTGAAACCGGCCCCCACAGCGTCTCTGCACATCTCTTTCCTGGACCCTTAAAGGTCATTAGAATCTATAACACTTCCAATGCTGGTGCTCAGGTGGACGAGCAGGGAGGCAGGGGTCCTGGGGACAATCAACGTCACCGGGAGGCTGTTGGGGAGAAGCTCTGACCCTCGCCCCAGGGTATGAGGGCTCCCAACTCAGCACTCAGCAGTTACAGAAGAAGGGTCTGCACCCTCAGCACTCCAAGAATGAGGAACGGGACAAAAGGCAGAGGAGGGGTTTGTCCCCAGCAAAGCCCATTAAAAATCCCTGGGAGATAAAAATAGAATCTGGGCAATAAAGTCAAGTCTAACCTTTTTTATCCTTTGTGCTTTGTCTAATTTCACGTGCTCCTAGGGTCCCGCATGCAGAGGTTCCACACCCGGCACTTCAGACCAGATTTCCTAGTGCAGAATGGCTGGGTCGACACCTCAGCTCCTGGGGCCCAGTGCAGACTCCACGATATAGAGCCTGAGCTACAGCCAACCCGGCCCTCGAGAGCTCTGCCGCCTCCCTCCCTCCCACTGACTCTGACAGGATCTCTACACAGCAGCCCAGCCCACAGCCCACGGGGTAGTGCATGCTCTCACCTCTCCATTCTCTGATCAAAATATAAAGTTTCCTTTGCTTGTGAACCAAACTCAGTCTCGATCTGTTGGCCCCAATGACACTGGGCAGGGGGACACTTGTTGGGGTCCACTCTGGAGGATCAGTAACAGAAATTGAGACTATTGTAACCTCAATGAACAGATGTGTGAGCCAAACTGTAGTTAACATAGAACAGTGTATAAGGCTCGGGTAAAATAAGATGTTTCTAACACTTCCATTTGATATTTCCATCACTTTTTATAAGCAAGTTCAGTGAAAAGGTTTGTCTTATTTGTCAGGTCAATATTAGAGAAACGAAGTGATTTCTTTCCAAGGATGTACATCTAATAATCTTGGTTAAACCTTCAATCTTGTTTTAAATGCTTTTCCATTGAAAATGATACCTCTCTTTCAGCTCCCCCATTTCTGAGAAGTATAAAATCTTATAATTTATTATTACCAAAGGGGAAAGGTGGGAGGAGGGATAAATTAACAGTTTGGAATTAACACATACACACTGCTATGTATAAAATAAATCATCAACAAGGAACTACTGTATAGCACAGGGAACTACACTCAACATTTTGCAATAACCTATAAGGGGAAATAATCTGAAAAAGAATAGATATTTTTATTGACATCATCTATCAATGATAGTTAAAGTGTAGCCTAAGGGAAGCTGGTGGTGAGTGCTTCTGACCCTGAAGACTTCAATCATCTAAAGTTTGGACTCTGCCTACTTCCCAAGGCCCTTAATGAACATATGTGTAGCCGTAGCTTAAAAACTTCCCCAGTTTGGGTTTCGGGGAGACACTGATTTTGAAAAAGCCCTGGTGTTCTCCTTACATGAATGGGACTCTTCCTACTGCTAAAACATGTCTGTCACACCCAGAGGATGGTATACCGTCTGATCGGGAAGAGTTTGGAAAAGGCATCTCATCTCCTGGTGCTCGGGTTCACCCCTCCAGCGTCTTTACTAACAGTCTCCCCACTTGGAGATGTCAGCACTGTCAACATCCTGTTGCGTACAGTTTGGAATTTGTCCAGAGGATGAAGCGGAAGGATGAGGAACAATGAGAGACAAGTCCTAGGTGTTCAGACAGGCACATGTCACTCTAATTTCCAATCAGGAAGACGAATTGACCAAAGGCTAGGGTTGCCCATGGAAACAGTATAGGGCTTGAGGAAATCCCGCTGCTTTGTGGCCAGTTCCCATAAACACAAGTTGAACAATGGAACTCAGGGGCAGTAAAATTCACAAAACTGCAGAGTTGAAAATATCCATCACTGAAAAATGTCTTGAGGAAAGTCAGAGAAAAGGACTTGTAAGCAAGGGAGAATGGCAGGAAAGGGATTTGAGGAGGTAGAAAGGACTCGCCATTAAGCACAAGAAAAGGAGCTGAACATTGCCAACATTGCCAACATTGCAGTTGGCCAAAAAGGGTGTATGCGTTTTTTTCTGTATATATTCAAGAAAAGGGCATACACTTTTTTAGCCAACCAAACAGGTGGGCACTGGAAGTCAATACTACAAAAGATATCACTTCGCATCAGTCAGAAGAGCCATCCTCATAAAGCGTAAACAACAGAAATGCAGGACAGGGCAACGAGAAGAGGGAGCCCTGTGAGACTTATAGTGGAAATGTATATTGCCAACGGCCATTCTGGAGAAGTGTATTGTGTTTACTAAAGCATCTAAAAAATGAGCTACAGAGCATAGGGCACTTGCACTCATGGGCGTATATCTTGGGAAAAACAAAAATCGAGAGGACACAGGCACCCCAATGTTTACCCCCTCTCTGTTTAAAAGATCCTCGACTAGGATATAACTTAAATGTCTCTGGAGGGAAAAAATGGATAGAGATGTGGTACTTAGGTAGAGTGGAATATTATTCAGCCTGGAAATCAATGAAATATGGCCAGTTGTAACAACTCCGGAGGAGTTACGTATGATCATTCTAAGTGACAGAATTCAAAAAGAAAAAGACACATATCATAAGATATCACTTAAAGGTGGAATCCAAAATGGCTACACATGAAATAAATTACAAAACAAAAACATAGTCAAATATGTAGAAAACACGCATAAGGCTGCTAAACGGGAAAGGTGGGGAGGGGTGAGGCATCATCCAGGAGGTTGAAATTAGCAAAGATACCATTCCAAATACCAAACTGATAATCAACAAGGCCTACACGGTAGCTAAAAGAACTGCACTCAGCACACTCAAGTCACCGGAAAAGAATATATACGACTGGTAAGAATCTGAAAAAGAATTTATTGATGACTCTCTGTACGTGAATCAAGTGGATGTACAGCAGCAAGAAACAGAGCTTTGAAAATCAGCTGTAACCAATATAGTAATAAATTGAAAAAAATAAACGACAGAGAGACAGAGAAAACCTCTTACAACTTTTCCTCAGGGACGGTGATGCAACATGGATTGAACACATCTAGACCCACAGCAGGATGAGACATAAGGCTGGAAACTGTTTGCGCTAAGAGAAATGTGAGGTTGGTGAGGAAATGCACACCCTTTAAAGTAATACTACCTGGTACCCATTCAATGGGTCCCAAATCTGCAGGTTCAAGGGATCTTCCTACAGCTAAAACATGCATGGAAAACCCAGAGGACTGTACACCATGTGATCGGGAGATGTGTCTAAAATGCACCTCATTTATCCTCTCCTGGTGCTCCTGTTCACCATTCCAGCCATGTTACTTAGAATCTCCCCACTTGGAGAATCAGCACATTTAAACTTCTGTTTCACACATTTTGCAAATTGTGAGGAGGATGAACGGGAAGAGGGGGAACCAATGAGAGAATAGTTGTAGGGGTTTGGACGGGCACATATCACTCTAATTTCCCATTAAGAATAAGAATTAAAGAAAGGCTCAGCCTGCCTCGCCGGAGCCAAAATAGGGCCTGAAGCAATCCTGCGGGTTTGAGGCCAGCTCACAAAAGAGCAACTTAAAAAATGGAGCTCAGGGTCACTGCAATTCACAAACCTGCAGAGTTATAAATGAAAACTAATGTCCAAAAATATGTTGAGGTAAGGCAAAGAAGAGGATCTGAATGCAAGACAGAATTGCAAGAAACAGATTTCAAGAGATAGATTGGACTCGTCTTTAATGCACATGAAAAGCGGCAGAATTTCGACAATGATGCAGTTGGCCCAAAAGGGCGTATGCGTTTTTTCCTGATTATATCCAGGAAAAAACGCATACGCACTTTATGGGCAACGAAGCAAGTAAGCAATGCAAATGTGCACAACAAAGAAGTCTCACTTCCCACCGGTCAAAAGGGCCATCCTAAAAAAGTGTAAAATCCAGAAAGGCAGGACAGGCCATGGAGAACAGGGAGCCTTTATACACTGATGGGCAGTGTGTGAACTGCCGAGAGCCACTCTGGAGAAGTGTATGGTGGTTCCTAAATCATCTAAAAAACAGAGCTACAGAGCATAGGACACTTCCAATCATGGGAGTATATCTAGGGAAGTCTAAAAATCAACAAGACACAAGCACACCACAGTTTAGGGCTACTCTGTTTACAAGAACCTCAACTTCAGTACACCTTAAATATCCCAGGAAAGAGAACAATGGATAAAGAAGATGTGGTACTTATGTACAATGGAATATCTCTTCACCATGAAATCAATGTAATAAGGCTAGTAGAAGGATAAAGAGTGGATTTAGGTCCGATAATACTACTTGAAATAAGTCAAACAGAAAAAGAAACATATCATAAGATATCACTTATAGAGGGAGGGTAAATATGGCTGCACAAGAAATGAATTACAGAACAGAACAGTGTCTCACATTTAGAAAACACACTTATGTCAGCTTAAGGGGAAAGGAGAGGTAGGGTGATGCATAAAACCAGAGTTTGAAATTAGCACAGATACCGTTCAATAAACCAAATAGGTATTAGACAAGATCTACACCTTGCTCAATGAACTGGCCTCAACACACCCTATACACCGCAGAGAAATATATCTGAGTAATAAGAATCTTAAAACCCATGTATTGATATATCTCCATAAGGGAATCAAGTGTGTGCAGAGCGGCACAAACACAGCAGTGAAAATGAGCTAAACCCCATTATAGAAATAAATTTTAAAAAGAAAACGCTGAAACAATGAAAGAGAGAAAAATTCTTACAAAATTCGCTCAGGGGCTGTGATGCAACCTGGATTGCAACCTGGATTGACCACATATAAACCCACAGCTGGATAAGACATAAGGCTGGACACTTGGGGCTGAGAGGATTGGTGAGCTTTGGTGAGCAACTGCCGAAAGTTTAATGCAATACTTCATGCTACTCAGTCCAAGGGTCCCAACACTCCAGGTTGAAGGGAATCTTCCTACAGCTAAACCATGCTTGGGAAACCCAGCGACTGGTATACCATATGATCGGGAAAGGTTTCTAAAACGCACCTCATTTTTCCTCTCCTGGGGCTGCGGATCGACATTCCAGCCGCTTTACTAACAACATCCCCACATGGAGTCAATGCCTTTAAGTTCTGGTATTGCACAGTCTGCAGTTAGTGTGGAGGATGAATGGGAATAGGGGGAACCAGTGAGAAACAAGCTGTAGTGGTTTCAATGGGCACATGTCACTCTAATGCCACATCAGTAAGAAGAATTAACCAAAGGCACAGCAAGGTGCCCCAGAAGAAAAATAGGGCTTCAAGGAATCCTGTGGTTATGGGGCAAGACCACAAAAATAAGAGCTGAAAAGTGGGGCTAAGGGCCACCGCAATTCAAAAACCTGCAGAGTTATAAAGGCCAACTATTTTCAAAAAATATATTGAGGTAAGGCTATGAAGAGACATTGAAAGCAAGGCAGAATTGCAGGAAACCGATTTCAGGAGGTAGACTGGAATTGCATTGAAAACATATGAAGAGAGTCAGAACCTCGACAATGATGCACTTGGCCAAAAAGGGCGTATGTGTTTTTTCCTGAATATATTCAGGAAAAAACGCATACACACTTTTTGGTCAACCAAGCAAGCTTGCAAAGGAAATGTGCACTACAATGAAGTCTCACTTCCACCTGGTCAAAAGGGCCATCTGAAAAAAGTGTAAAATCCATAAAGGCACGACAGGGCATGGAGAACTGGGAGCCTTCTTATGCTGATGGGCGGGATGTAAATTGCCAGGAGCCACTTGGGAGACGTGTATGGTGTTTCCTGAAACATCTAAAAAACAAAGCAACAGAGCCTAGTGCACTTCCACTTATGGTCCTATAGCTTAGGGAAATTAAAATCAAAAAGACACAGCCACCCCAAAGTTTGGGACGCCTCTGTTTACCACAACCTCCTTTACAGTACAAGTTCAATATCACAGAAAGTGAAAAATGGATAAATAAGTTGTGGAACTCACGTACAATGCAGTATCACTCAGCAGTGAAATCTATGTCATCAGGCCCGTAGCAGCACAATGAGTGGATTCAGGTACGATGATTCTAACTGAAATAAGTCACACAGAAAAAGAAACATCATAAGATATCAGTAATACACGGAATGTAAACTTGGCTACACAGGAACTGAATTACAGAACAGAACAGGGTCTCAAATTTAGAAAACCAACTTATGCTTGTTTAAGGGTAAAGGTGAGTTGGGGTGCTGCATAAAACCAGAGATTGAAATGAGCACAGATAAATTTCCTTAAGCCAAATATGGAATAGACAAGAGCTACTCCTTGCTCAACGAAATGGACTCAACACCGCATATTAAACGCCTAAGAATGTACCTGACTCTTAAGTATCTTAAAACCTATGGATTGCTATGTCTCCGAAAGAGAATCAAGCATGTGTACAGGGACATAAACGCAGCAGTGATAGGATTGGAGAGGTTCGGTGAGCAAATGAAGACCCTTTGAAGTCATCTTGCATGGTACCCATTCCACGGGTTTCAACTACCCAGGTTTAAGGTATTCTTCCTTCAGCTAAAACATGCATGTGGAACCTAGAGTATGATCAACCATGTGATCGGGAGACGTGTTCAAATATGTCTCAGTTTTCGTACCCTGGTACTCGGGTGCAACATTCCAGACGCTTTACTAACACTCTCCCGACTTGGAGAGTCAGTCCCTTTAACCTCCTGTTTGGCCCAGTTTGCAATTTCTGCGGAAGATGAACAGGAATAGCGAGAACCAATGAGAGACTAGCTGGAGGTGTCTGGACGGGCAAATTTAACTCTCATTTCCCACCAGGAAGAGGAAATAACCAAAGGCTCAGCGTGCCGTGCCGGAACCAGATTAGGGCCTGAAGCCATCCTGCGGTGTTGCGGCCAGCTCACAAGAAAGCGAGTTGAAGAAAGGAGCTCAGGGGCACTGTAATTCACAAACCTGCAGAGTTATAAATGACAACTATCGTCCAAAAATATACTGAAGTAAGGCTGCCAAGAGGACTTGAAAGCGGGGCAGAATTGCAGGAAACCGATTTCAGGAGGTAGACTGGAATTGCATTGAAAGCATAGGAAAAGAGGCAGAACGTCCACAATGATGCACTTGGCCAAAAAGGGCGTATGCGTTTTTTCCTGAATATATTCAGGAAAAAACGCATACGCCCTTTTTGGCCAACCAAGCAAGCTTGCAAAGGAAATCTGCACTACAATGAAGTCTCACTTCCCCCCGGTCAAAAGGGCCATCTGAAAAAAGTGTAAAATCCAGAAAGGCAGGACAGGCCATGGAGAACTGGGAGCCTTGTTATGCTGATGGGCGGGATGTAAATTGCCAACAGACACTCGGGAGAAGTGTATGGTGTTTCCTGAAACGTCTAAAAAACAAAGCAACAGAGCCTAGGGCACTTCCACTTATGGTCCTATAGCTTAGGGAAATTAAAATCAAAAAGATACAGCCACCCCAATGTTTGGGACGCCTCTGTTTACAAGAACCTCGTTTACCGTACAAGTTCAATATCACAGAAAGTGAAAAATGGATAAAGAACTTGTGGTACTTACGTACAATGCAGTATCACTCAGCAGTGAAATCTATGTCATCAGGCCCGTAGCAGCACAATGAGTGGATTCAGGTACGATGATTCTAACTGAAATAAGTCACACAGAAAAAGAAACATCATAAGATATCAGTAATACACGGAATGTAAACTTGGCTACACAGGAACTGAATAACAGAACAGAACAGGGTCTCAAATTTAGAAAACCAACTTATGCTTGTTTAAGGGTAAAGGTGAGTTGGGACGCTGCATAAAACCAGAGATTGAAATGAGCATAGATAAAGTTCCTTAAGACAAATATGGAATAGACAAGAGCTACTCCTTGCTCAACGAAATGGACTCAACACCGCATATTAAATGCCTAAGAATGTACCTGACTCTTAAGTATCTTAAAACCTATGGATTGCTATGTCTCCGAAAGAGAATCAAGCATGTGTACAGGGACATAAACGCAGCAGTGATAGGATTGGAGAGGTTCGGTGAGCAAATGAAGACCCTTTGAAGTCATCTTGCATGGTACCCATTCCACGGGTTTCAACTACCCAGGTTTAAGGTATTCTTCCTTCAGCTAAAACATGCATGTGGAACCTAGAGTATGATCAACCATGTGATCGGGAGACGTGTTCAAATATGTCTCAGTTTTCGTACCCTGGTACTCGGGTGCAACATTCCAGACGCTTTACTAACACTCTCCCGACTTGGAGAGTCAGTCCCTTTAACCTCCTGTTTGGCCCAGTTTGCAATTTCTGCGGAAGATGAACAGGAATAGCGAGAACCAATGAGAGACTAGCTGGAGGTGTCTGGACGGGCAAATTTAACTCTCATTTCCCACCAGGAAGAGGAAATAACCAAAGGCTCAGCGTGCCGTGCCGGAACCAGATTAGGGCCTGAAGCCATCCTGCGGTGTTGCGGCCAGCTCACAAGAAAGCGAGTTGAAGAAAGGAGCTCAGGGGCACTGTAATTCACAAACCTGCAGAGTTATAAATGACAACTATCGTCCAAAAATATACTGAAGTAAGGCTGCCAAGAGGACTTGAAAGCGGGGCAGAATTGCAGGAAACCGATTTCAGGAGGTAGACTGGAATTGCATTGAAAGCATAGGAAAAGAGGCAGAACGTCCACAATGATGCACTTGGCCAAAAAGGGCGTATGCGTTTTTTCCTGAATATATTCAGGAAAAAACGCATACGCCCTTTTTGGCCAACCAAGCAAGCTTGCAAAGGGAATCTGCACTACAATGAAGTCTCACTTCCCCCCGGTCAAAAGGGCCATCTGAAAAAAGTGTAAAATCCAGAAAGGCAGGACAGGCCATGGAGAACTGGGAGCCTTGTTATGCTGATGGGCGGGATGTAAATTGCCAACAGACACTCGGGAGAAGTGTATGGTGTTTCCTGAAACGTCTAAAAAACAAAGCAACAGAGCCTAGGGCACTTCCACTTATGGTCCTATAGCTTAGGGAAATTAAAATCAAAAAGATACAGCCACCCCAATGTTTGGGACGCCTCTGTTTACAAGAACCTCGTTTACCGTACAAGTTCAATATCACAGAAAGTGAAAAATGGATAAAGAACTTGTGGTACTTACGTACAATGCAGTATCACTCAGCAGTGAAATCTATGTCATCAGGCCCGTAGCAGCACAATGAGTGGATTCAGGTACGATGATTCTAACTGAAATAAGTCACACAGAAAAAGAAACATCATAAGATATCAGTAATACACGGAATGTAAACTTGGCTACACAGGAACTGAATAACAGAACAGAACAGGGTCTCAAATTTAGAAAACCAACTTATGCTTGTTTAAGGGTAAAGGTGAGTTGGGACGCTGCATAAAACCAGAGATTGAAATGAGCATAGATAAAGTTCCTTAAGACAAATATGGAATAGACAAGAGCTACTCCTTGCTCAACGAAATGGACTCAACACCGCATATTAAATGCCTAAGAATGTACCTGACTCTTAAGTATCTTAAAACCTATGGATTGCTATGTCTCCGAAAGAGAATCAAGCATGTGTACAGGGACATAATCGCAGCAGTGATAGGATTGGAGAGGTTCGGTGAGCAAATGAAGACCCTTTGAAGTCATATTGCATGGTACCCATTCCACGGGTTTCAACTATCCAGGTTTAAGGTATTCTTCCTTCAGCTAAAACATGCATGTGGAACCTAGAGTATGATCAACCATGTGATCGGGAGACGTGTTCAAATATGTCTCAGTTTTCGTACCCTGGTACTCGGGTGCAACATTCCAGACGCTTTACTAACACTCTCCCGACTTGGAGAGTCAGTCCCTTTAACCTCCTGTTTGGCCCAGTTTGCAATTTCTGCGGAAGATGAACAGGAATAGCGAGAACCAATGAGAGACTAGCTGGAGGTGTCTGGACGGGCAAATTTAACTCTCATTTCCCACCAGGAAGAGGAAATAACCAAAGGCTCAGCGTGCCGTGCCGGAACCAGATTAGGGCCTGAAGCCATCCTGCGGTGTTGCGGCCAGCTCACAAGAAAGCGAGTTGAAGAAAGGAGCTCAGGGGCACTGTAATTCACAAACCTGCAGAGTTATAAATGACAACTATCGTCCAAAAATATACTGAAGTAAGCTGCCAAGAGGACTTGAAAGCGGGGCAGAATTGCAGGAAACCGATTTCAGGAGGTAGACTGGAATTGCATTGAAAGCATAGGAAAAGAGGCAGAACGTCCACAATGATGCACTTGGCCAAAAAGGGCGTATGCGTTTTTTGCTGAATATATTCAGGAAAAAACGCATACGCCCTTTTTGGCCAACCAAGCAAGCTTGCAAAGGAAATCTGCACTACAATGAAGTCTCACTTCCCCCCGGTCAAAAGGGCCATCTGAAAAAAGTGTAAAATCCAGAAAGGCAGGACAGGCCATGGAGAACTGGGAGCCTTGTTATGCTGATGGGCGGGATGTAAATTGCCAACAGACACTCGGGAGAAGTGTATGGTGTTTCCTGAAACGTCTAAAAAACAAAGCAACAGAGCCTAGGGCACTTCCACTTAAGGTCCTATAGCTTAGGGAAATTAAAATCAAAAAGATACAGCCACCCCAATGTTTGGGACGCCTCTGTTTACAAGAACCTCGTTTACCGTACAAGTTCAATATCACAGAAAGTGAAAAATGGATAAAGAACTTGTGGTACTTACGTACAATGCAGTATCACTCAGCAGTGAAATCTATGTCATCAGGCCCGTAGCAGCACAATGAGTGGATTCAGGTACGATGATTCTAACTGAAATAAGTCACACAGAAAAAGAAACATCATAAGATATCAGTAATACACGGAATGTAAACTTGGCTACACAGGAACTGAATTACAGAACAGAACAGGGTCTCAAATTTAGAAAACCAACTTATGCTTGTTTAAGGGTAAAGGTGAGTTGGGGTGCTGCATAAAACCAGAGATTGAAATGAGCACAGATAAAGTTCCTTAAGCCAAATATGGAATAGACAAGAGCTACTCCTTGCTCAACGAAATGGACTCAACACCCCATATTAAACGCCTAAGAATGTACCTGACTCTTAAGTATCTTAAAACCTATGGATTGCTATGTCTCCGAAAGAGAATCAAGCATGTGTACAGGGACATAAACGCAGCAGTGATAGGATTGGAGAGGTTCGGTGAGCAAATGAAGACCCTTTGAAGTCATCTTGCATGGTACCCATTCCACGGGTTTCAACTACCCAGGTTTAAGGTATTCTTCCTTCAGCTAAAACATGCATGTGGAACCTAGAGTATGATCAACCATGTGATCGGGAGACGTGTTCAAATATGTCTCAGTTTTCGTACCCTGGTACTCGGGTGCAACATTCCAGACGCTTTACTAACACTCTCCCGACTTGGAGAGTCAGTCCCTTTAACCTCCTGTTTGGCCCAGTTTGCAATTTCTGCGGAAGATGAACAGGAATAGCGAGAACCAATGAGAGACTAGCTGGAGGTGTCTGGACGGGCAAATTTAACTCTCATTTCCCACCAGGAAGAGGAAATAACCAAAGGCTCAGCGTGCCGTGCCGGAACCAGATTAGGGCCTGAAGCCATCCTGCGGTGCTGCGGCCAGCTCACAAGAAAGCGAGTTGAAGAAAGGAGCTCAGGGGCACTGTAATTCACAAACCTGCAGAGTTATAAATGACAACTATCGTCCAAAAATATACTGAAGTAAGGCTGCCAAGAGGACTTGAAAGCGGGGCAGAATTGCAGGAAACCGATTTCAGGAGGTAGACTGGAATTGCATTGAAAGCATAGGAAAAGAGGCAGAACGTCCACAATGATGCACTTGGCCAAAAAGGGCGTATGCGTTTTTTCCTGAATATATTCAGGGCGGGATGTAAATTGCCAACAGACACTCGGGAGAAGTGTATGGTGTTTCCTGAAACATCTAAAAAACAAAGCAACAGAGCCTAGGGCACTTCCACTTATGGTCCTATAGCTTAGGGAAATTAAAATCAAAAAGATACAGCCACCCCAATGTTTGGGACGCCTCTGTTTACAAGAACCTCGTTTACCGTACAAGTTCAATATCACAGAAAGTGAAAAATGGATAAAGAACTTGTGGTACTTACGTACAATGCAGTATCACTCAGCAGTGAAATCTATGTCATCAGAGGACTTGAAAGCGGGGCAGAATTGCAGGAAACCGATTTCAGGAGGTAGACTGGAATTGCATTGAAAGCATAGGAAAAGAGGCAGAACGTCCACAATGATGCACTTGGCCAAAAAGGGCGTATGCGTTTTTTCCTGAATATATTCAGGAAAAAACGCATACGCCCTTTTTGGCCAACCAAGCAAGCTTGCAAAGGAAATCTGCACTACAATGAAGTCTCACTTCCCCCCGGTCAAAAGGGCCATCTGAAAAAAGTGTAAAATCCAGAAAGGCAGGACAGGCCATGGAGAACTGGGAGCCTTGTTATGCTGATGGGCGGGATGTAAATTGCCAACAGACACTCGGGAGAAGTGTATGGTGTTTCCTGAAACATCTAAAAAACAAAGCAACAGAGCCTAGGGCACTTCCACTTATGGTCCTATAGCTTAGGGAAATTAAAATCAAAAAGATACAGCCACCCCAATGTTTGGGACGCCTCTGTTTACAAGAACCTCGTTTACCGTACAAGTTCAATATCAGAGAAAGTGAAAAATGGATAAAGAACTTGTGGTACTTACGTACAATGCAGTATCACTCAGCAGTGAAATCTATGTCATCAGGCCCGTAGCAGCACAATGAGTGGATTCAGGTACGATGATTCTAACTGAAATAAGTCACACAGAAAAAGAAACATCATAAGATATCAGTAATACACGGAATGTAAACTTGGCTACACAGGAACTGAATTACAGAACAGAACAGGGTCTCAAATTTAGAAAACCAACTTATATTGTTTAAGGGTAAAGGTGAGTTGGGGTGCTGCATAAAACCAGAGATTGAAATGAGCACAGATAAAGTTCCTTAAGACAAATATGGAATAGACAAGAGCTACTCCTTGCTCAACGAAATGGACTCAACACCGCATATTAAATGCCTAAGAATGTACCTGACTCTTAAGTATCTTAAAACCTATGGATTGCTATGTCTCCGAAAGAGAATCAAGCATGTGTACAGGGACATAATCGCAGCAGTGATAGGATTGGAGAGGTTCGGTGAGCAAATGAAGACCCTTTGAAGTCATCTTGCATGGTACCCATTACACGGGTTTCAACTACCCAGGTTTAAGGTATTCTTCCTTCAGCTAAAACATGCATGTGGAACCTAGAGTATGATCAACCATGTGATCGGGAGACGTGTTCAAATATGTCTCAGTTTTCGTACCCTGGTACTCGGGTGCAACATTCCAGACGCTTTACTAACACTCTCCCGACTTGGAGAGTCAGTCCCTTTAACCTCCTGTTTGGCCCAGTTTGCAATTTCTGCGGAAGATGAACAGGAATAGCGAGAACCAATGAGAGACTAGCTGGAGGTGTCTGGACGGGCAAATTTAACTCTCATTTCCCACCAGGAAGAGGAAATAACCAAAGGCTCAGCGTGCCGTGCCGGAACCAGATTAGGGCCTGAAGCCATCCTGCGGTGTTGCGGCCAGCTCACAAGAAAGCGAGTTGAAGAAAGGAGCTCAGGGGCACTGTAATTCACAAACCTGCAGAGTTATAAATGACAACTATCGTCCAAAAATATACTGAAGTAAGGCTGCCAAGAGGACTTGAAAGCGGGGCAGAATTGCAGGAAACCGATTTCAGGAGGTAGACTGGAATTGCATTGAAAGCATAGGAAAAGAGGCAGAACGTCCACAATGATGCACTTGGCCAAAAAGGGCGTATGCGTTTTTTCCTGAATATATTCAGGAAAAAACGCATACGCCCTTTTTGGCCAACCAAGCAAGCTTGCAAAGGAAATCTGCACTACAATGAAGTCTCACTTCCCCCCGGTCAAAAGGGCCATCTGAAAAAAGTGTAAAATCCAGAAAGGCAGGACAGGCCATGGAGAACTGGGAGCCTTGTTATGCTGATGGGCGGGATGTAAATTGCCAACAGACACTCGGGAGAAGTGTATGGTGTTTCCTGAAACATCTAAAAAACAAAGCAACAGAGCCTAGGGCACTTCCACTTATGGTCCTATAGCTTAGGGAAATTAAAATCAAAAAGATACAGCCACCCCAATGTTTGGGACGCCTCTGTTTACAAGAACCTCGTTTACCGTACAAGTTCAATATCACAGAAAGTGAAAAATGGATAAAGAACTTGTGGTACTTACGTACAATGCAGTATCACTCAGCAGTGAAATCTATGTCATCAGGCCCGTAGCAGCACAATGAGTGGATTCAGGTACGATGATTCTAACTGAAATAAGTCACACAGAAAAAGAAACATCATAAGATATCAGTAATACACGGAATGTAAACTTGGCTACACAGGAACTGAATTACAGAACAGAACAGGGTCTCAAATTTAGAAAACCAACTTATGCTTGTTTAAGGGTAAAGGTGAGTTGGGGTGCTGCATAAAACCAGAGATTGAAATGAGCACAGATAAAGTTCCTTAAGCCAAATATGGAATAGACAAGAGCTACTCCTTGCTCAACGAAATGGACTCAACACCGCATATTAAACGCCTAAGAATGTACCTGACTCTTAAGTATCTTAAAACCTATGGATTGCTATGTCTCCGAAAGAGAATCAAGCATGTGTACAGGGACATAAACGCAGCAGTGATAGGATTGGAGAGGTTCGGTGAGCAAATGAAGACCCTTTGAAGTCATATTGCATGGTACCCATTCCACGGGTTTCAACTACCCAGGTTTAAGGTATTCTTCCTTCAGCTAAAACATGCATGTGGAACCTAGAGTATGATCAACCATGTGATCGGGAGACGTGTTCAAATATGTCTCAGTTTTCGTACCCTGGTACTCGGGTGCAACATTCCAGACGCTTTACTAACACTCTCCCGACTTGGAGAGTCAGTCCCTTTAACCTCCTGTTTGGCCCAGTTTGCAATTTCTGCGGAAGATGAACAGGAATAGTGAGAACCAATGAGAGACTAGCTGGAGGTGTCTGGACGGGCAAATTTAACTCTCATTTCCCACCAGGAAGAGGAAATAACCAAAGGCTCAGCGTGCCGTGCCGGAACCAGATTAGGGCCTGAAGCCATCCTGCGGTGTTGCGGCCAGCTCACAAGAAAGCGAGTTGAAGAAAGGAGCTCAGGGGCACTGTAATTCACAAACCTGCAGAGTTATAAATGACAACTATCGTCCAAAAATATACTGAAGTAAGGCTGCCAAGAGGACTTGAAAGCGGGGCAGAATTGCAGGAAACCGATTTCAGGAGGTAGACTGGAATTGCATTGAAAGCATAGGAAAAGAGGCAGAACGTCCACAATGATGCACTTGGCCAAAAAGGGCGTATGCGTTTTTTCCTGAATATATTCAGGAAAAAACGCATACGCCCTTTTTGGCCAACCAAGCAAGCTTGCAAAGGAAATCTGCACTACAATGAAGTCTCACTTCCCCCCGGTCAAAAGGGCCATCTGAAAAAAGTGTAAAATCCAGAAAGGCAGGACAGGCCATGGAGAACTGGGAGCCTTGTTATGCTGATGGGCGGGATGTAAATTGCCAACAGACACTCGGGAGAAGTGTATGGTGTTTCCTGAAACATCTAAAAAACAAAGCAACAGAGCCTAGGACACTTCCACTTATGGTCCTATAGCTTAGGGAAATTAAAATCAAAAAGATACAGCCACCCCAATGTTTGGGACGCCTCTGTTTACAAGAACCTCGTTTACCGTACAAGTTCAATATCAGAGAAAGTGAAAAATGGATAAAGAACTTGTGGTACTTACGTACAATGCAGTATCACTCAGCAGTGAAATCTATGTCATCAGGCCCGTAGCAGCACAATGAGTGGATTCAGGTACGATGATTCTAACTGAAATAAGTCACACAGAAAAAGAAACATCATAAGATATCAGTAATACACGGAATGTAAACTTGGCTACACAGGAACTGAATTACAGAACAGAACAGGGTCTCAAATTTAGAAAACCAACTTATGCTTGTTTAAGGGTAAAGGTGAGTTGGGGTGCTGCATAAAACCAGAGATTGAAATGAGCACAGATAAAGTTCCTTAAGCCAAATATGGAATAGACAAGAGCTACTCCTTGCTCAACGAAATGGACTCAACACCGCATATTAAATGCCTAAGAATGTACCTGACTCTTAAGTATCTTAAAACCTATGGATTGCTATGTCTCCGAAAGAGAATCAAGCATGTGTACAGGGACATAATCGCAGCAGTGATAGGATTGGAGAGGTTCGGTGAGCAAATGAAGACCCTTTGAAGTCATCTTGCATGGTACCCATTCCACGGGTTTCAACTACCCAGGTTTAAGGTATTCTTCCTTCAGCTAAAACATGCATGTGGAACCTAGAGTATGATCAACCATGTGATCGGGAGACGTGTTCAAATATGTCTCAGTTTTCGTACCCTGGTACTCGGGTGCAACATTCCAGACGCTTTACTAACACTCTCCCGACTTGGAGAGTCAGTCCCTTTAACCTCCTGTTTGGCCCAGTTTGCAATTTCTGCGGAAGATGAACAGGAATAGCGAGAACCAATGAGAGACTAGCTGGAGGTGTCTGGACGGGCAAATTTAACTCTCATTTCCCACCAGGAAGAGGAAATAACCAAAGGCTCAGCGTGCCGTGCCGGAACCAGATTAGGGCCTGAAGCCATCCTGCGGTGTTGCGGCCAGCTCACAAGAAAGCGAGTTGAAGAAAGGAGCTCAGGGGCACTGTAATTCACAAACCTGCAGAGTTATAAATGACAACTATCGTCCAAAAATATACTGAAGTAAGGCTGCCAAGAGGACTTGAAAGCGGGGCAGAATTGCAGGAAACCGATTTCAGGAGGTAGACTGGAATTGCATTGAAAGCATAGGAAAAGAGGCAGAACGTCCACAATGATGCACTTGGCCAAAAAGGGCGTATGCGTTTTTTCCTGAATATATTCAGGAAAAAACGCATACGCCCTTTTTGGCCAACCAAGCAAGCTTGCAAAGGAAATCTGCACTACAATGAAGTCTCACTTCCCCCCGGTCAAAAGGGCCATCTGAAAAAAGTGTAAAATCCAGAAAGGCAGGACAGGCCATGGAGAACTGGGAGCCTTGTTATGCTGATGGGCGGGATGTAAATTGCCAACAGACACTCGGGAGAAGTGTATGGTGTTTCCTGAAACGTGTAAAAAACAAAGCAACAGAGCCTAGGGCACTTCCACTTATGGTCCTATAGCTTAGGGAAATTAAAATCAAAAAGATACAGCCACCCCAATGTTTGGGACGCCTCTGTTTACAAGAACCTCGTTTACCGTACAAGTTCAATATCACAGAAAGTGAAAAATGGATAAAGAACTTGTGGTACTTACGTACAATGCAGTATCACTCAGCAGTGAAATCTATGTCATCAGGCCCGTAGCAGCACAATGAGTGGATTCAGGTACGATGATTCTAACTGAAATAAGTCACACAGAAAAAGAAACATCATAAGATATCAGTAATACACGGAATGTAAACTTGGCTACACAGGAACTGAATTACAGAACAGAACAGGGTCTCAAATTTAGAAAACCAACTTATGCTTGTTTAAGGGTAAAGGTGAGTTGGGATGCTGCATAAAACCAGAGATTGAAATGAGCACAGATAAAGTTCCTTAAGACAAATATGGAATAGACAAGAGCTACTCCTTGCTCAACGAAATGGACTCAACACCGCATATTAAATGCCTAAGAATGTACCTGACTCTTAAGTATCTTAAAACCTATGGATTGCTATGTCTCCGAAAGAGAATCAAGCATGTGTACAGGGACATAATCGCAGCAGTGATAGGATTGGAGAGGTTCGGTGAGCAAATGAAGACCCTTTGAAGTCATATTGCATGGTACCCATTCCACGGGTTTCAACTATCCAGGTTTAAGGTATTCTTCCTTCAGCTAAAACATGCATGTGGAACCTAGAGTATGATCAACCATGTGAACGGGAGACGTGTTCAAATATGTCTCAGTTTTCGTACCCTGGTACTCGGGTGCAACATTCCAGACGCTTTACTAACACTCTCCCGACTTGGAGAGTCAGTCCCTTTAACCTCCTGTTTGGCCCAGTTTGCAATTTCTGCGGAAGATGAACAGGAATAGCGAGAACCAATGAGAGACTAGCTGGAGGTGTCTGGACGGGCAAATTTAACTCTCATTTCCCACCAGGAAGAGGAAATAACCAAAGGCTCAGCGTGCCGTGCCGGAACCAGATTAGGGCCTGAAGCCATCCTGCGGTGTTGCAGCCAGCTCACAAGAAAGCGAGTTGAAGAAAGGAGCTCAGGGGCACTGTAATTCACAAACCTGCAGAGTTATAAATGACAACTATCGTCCAAAAATATACTGAAGTAAGCTGCCAAGTGGACTTGAAAGCGGGGCAGAATTGCAGGAAACCGATTTCAGGAGGTAGACTGGAATTGCATTGAAAGCATAGGAAAAGAGGCAGAACGTCCACAATGATGCACTTGGCCAAAAAGGGCGTATGCGTTTTTTGCTGAATATATTCAGGAAAAAACGCATACGCCCTTTTTGGCCAACCAAGCAAGCTTGCAAAGGAAATCTGCACTACAATGAAGTCTCACTTCCCCCCGGTCAAAAGGGCCATCTGAAAAAAGTGTAAACTCCAGAAAGGCAGGACAGGCCATGGAGAACTGGGAGCCTTGTTATGCTGATGGGCGGGATGTAAATTGCCAACAGACACTCGGGAGAAGTGTATGGTGTTTCCTGAAACGTGTAAAAAACAAAGCAACAGAGCCTAGGGCACTTCCACTTAAGGTCCTATAGCTTAGGGAAATTAAAATCAAAAAGATACAGCCACCCCAATGTTTGGGACGCCTCTGTTTACAAGAACCTCGTTTACCGTACAAGTTCAATATCACAGAAAGTGAAAAATGGATAAAGAACTTGTGGTACTTACGTACAATGCAGTATCACTCAGCAGTGAAATCTATGTCATCAGGCCCGTAGCAGCACAATGAGTGGATTCAGGTACGATGATTCTAACTGAAATAAGTCACACAGAAAAAGAAACATCATAAGATATCAGTAATACACGGAATGTAAACTTGGCTACACAGGAACTGAATTACAGAACAGAACAGGGTCTCAAATTTAGAAAACCAACTTATGCTTGTTTAAGGGTAAAGGTGAGTTGGGGTGCTGCATAAAACCAGAGATTGAAATGAGCACAGATAAAGTTCCTTAAGCCAAATATGGAATAGACAAGAGCTACTCCTTGCTCAACGAAATGGACTCAACACCTCATATTAAACGCCTAAGAATGTACCTGACTCTTAAGTATCTTAAAACCTATGGATTGCTATGTCTCCGAAAGAGAATCAAGCATGTGTACAGGGACATAAACGCAGCAGTGATAGGATTGGAGAGGTTCGGTGAGCAAATGAAGACCCTTTGAAGTCATATTGCATGGTACCCATTCCACGGGTTTCAACTACCCAGGTTTAAGGTATTCTTCCTTCAGCTAAAACATGCTTGTGGAACCTAGAGTATGATCAACCATGTGATCGGGAGACGTGTTCAAATATGTCTCAGTTTTCGTACCCTGGTACTCTGGTGCAACATTCCAGACGCTTTACTAACACTCTCCCGACTTGGAGAGTCAGTCCCTTTAACCTCCTGTTTGGCCCAGTTTGCAATTTCTGCGGAAGATGAACAG
This sequence comes from Globicephala melas, assembly GCF_963455315.2. NCBI lineage: Eukaryota > Metazoa > Chordata > Mammalia > Artiodactyla > Delphinidae > Globicephala > Globicephala melas. Next base: position 274,713 of record NW_027207328.1, read on the forward strand.
GAATAGCGAGAACCAATGAGAGACTAGCTGGAGGTGTCTGGACGGGCAAATTTAACTCTCATTTCCCACCAGGAAGAGGAAATAACCAAAGGCTCAGCGTGCCGTGCCGGAACCAGATTAGGGCCTGAAGCCATCCTGCGGTGTTGCGGCCAGCTCACAAGAAAGCGAGTTGAAGAAAGGAGCTCAGGGGCACTGTAATTCACAAACCTGCAGAGTTATAAATGACAACTATCGTCCAAAAATATACTGAAGTAAGGCTGCCAAGAGGACTTGAAAGCGGGGCAGAATTGCAGGAAACCGATTTCAGGAGGTAGACTGGAATTGCATTGAAAGCATAGGAAAAGAGGCAGAACGTCCACAATGATGCACTTGGCCAAAAAGGGCGTATGCGTTTTTTCCTGAATATATTCAGGAAAAAACGCATACGCCCTTTTTGGCCAACCAAGCAAGCTTGCAAAGGAAATCTGCACTACAATGAAGTCTCACTTCCCCCCGGTCAAAAGGGCCATCTGAAAAAAGTGTAAAATCCAGAAAGGCAGGACAGGCCATGGAGAACTGGGAGCCTTGTTATGCTGATGGGCGGGATGTAAATTGCCAACAGACACTCGGGAGAAGTGTATGGTGTTTCCTGAAACATCTAAAAAACAAAGCAACAGAGCCTAGGGCACGTCCACTTATGGTCCTATAGCTTAGGGAAATTAAAATCAAAAAGATACAGCCACCCCAATGTTTGGGACGCCTCTGTTTACAAGAACCTCGTTTACCGTACAAGTTCAATATCACAGAAAGTGAAAAATGGATAAAGAACTTGTGGTACTTACGTACAATGCAGTATCACTCAGCAGTGAAATCTATGTCATCAGGCCCGTAGCAGCACAATGAGTGGATTCAGGTACGATGATTCTAACTGAAATAAGTCACACAGAAAAAGAAACATCATAAGATATCAGTAATACACGGAATGTAAACTTGGCTACACAGGAACTGAATTACAGAACAGAACAGGGTCTCAAATTTAGAAAACCAACTTATGCTTGTTTAAGGGTAAAGGTGAGTTGGGGTGCTGCATAAAACCAGAGATTGAAATGAGCACAGATAAAGTTCCTTAAGCCAAATATGGAATAGACAAGAGCTACTCCTTGCTCAACGAAATGGACTCAACACCGCATATTAAACGCCTAAGAATGTACCTGACTCTTAAGTATCTTAAAACCTATGGATTGCTATGTCTCCGAAAGAGAATCAAGCATGTGTACAGGGACATAAACGCAGCAGTGATAGGATTGGAGAGGTTCGGTGAGCAAATGAAGACCCTTTGAAGTCATATTGCATGGTACCCATTCCACGGGTTTCAACTACCCAGGTTTAAGGTATTCTTCCTTCAGCTAAAACATGCATGTGGAACCTAGAGTATGATCAACCATGTGATCGGGAGACGTGTTCAAATATGTCTCAGTTTTCGTACCCTGGTACTCGGGTGCAACATTCCAGACGCTTTACTAACACTCTCCCGACTTGGAGAGTCAGTCCCTTTAACCTCCTGTTTGGCCCAGTTTGCAATTTCTGCGGAAGATGAACAGGAATAGCGAGAACCAATGAGAGACTAGCTGGAGGTGTCTGGACGGGCAAATTTAACTCTCATTTCCCACCAGGAAGAGGAAATAACCAAAGGCTCAGCATGCCGTGCCGGAACCAGATTAGGGCCTGAAGCCATCCTGCGGTGTTGCGGCCAGCTCACAAGAAAACGAGTTGAAGAAAGGAGCTCAGGGGTACTGTAATTCACAAACCTGCAGAGTTATAAATGACAACTATCGTCCAAAAATATACTGAAGTAAGGCTGCCAAGAGGACTTGAAAGCGGGGCAGAATTGCAGGAAACCGATTTCAGGAGGTAGACTGGAATTGCATTGAAAGCATAGGAAAAGAGGCAGAACGTCCACAATGATGCACTTGGCCAAAAAGGGCGTATGCGTTTTTTCCTAGGAAAAAACGCATACGCCCTTTTTGGCCAACCAAGCAAGCTTGCAAAGGAAATCTGCACTACAATGAAGTCTCACTTCCCCCCGGTCAAAAGGGCCATCTGAAAAAAGTGTAAAATCCAGAAAGGCAGGACAGGCCATGGAGAACTGGGAGCCTTGTTATGCTGATGGGCGGGATGTAAATTGCCAACAGACACTCGGGAGAAGTGTATGGTGTTTCCTGAAACATCTAAAAAACAAAGCAACAGAGCCTAGGGCACTTCCACTTATGGTCCTATAGCTTAGGGAAATTAAAATCAAAAAGATACAGCCACCCCAATGTTTGGGACGCCTCTGTTTACAAGAACCTCGTTTACCGTACAAGTTCAATATCACAGAAAGTGAAAAATGGATAAAGAACTTGTGGTACTTACGTACAATGCAGTATCACTCAGCAGTGAAATCTATGTCATCAGGCCCGTAGCAGCACAATGAGTGGATTCAGGTACGATGATTCTAACTGAAATAAGTCACACAGAAAAAGAAACATCATAAGATATCAGTAATACACGGAATGTAAACTTGGCTACACAGGAACTGAATTACAGAACAGAACAGGGTCTCAAATTTAGAAAACCAACTTATGCTTGTTTAAGGGTAAAGGTGAGTTGGGGTGCTGCATAAAACCAGAGATTGAAATGAGCACAGATAAAGTTCCTTAAGCCAAATATGGAATAGACAAGAGCTACTCCTTGCTCAACGAAATGGACTCAACACCGCATATTAAACGCCTAAGAATGTACCTGACTCTTAAGTATCTTAAAACCTATGGATTGCTATGTCTCCGAAAGAGAATCAAGCATGTGTACAGGGACATAAACGCAGCAGTGATAGGATTGGAGAGGTTCGGTGAGCAAATGAAGACCCTTTGAAGTCATATTGCATGGTACCCATTCCACGGGTTTCAACTACCCAGGTTTAAGGTATTCTTCCTTCAGCTAAAACATGCATGTGGAACCTAGAGTATGATCAACCATGTGATCGGGAGACGTGTTCAAATATGTCTCAGTTTTCGTACCCTGGTACTCGGGTGCAACATTCCAGACGCTTTACTAACACTCTCCCGACTTGGAGAGTCAGTCCCTTTAACCTCCTGTTTGGCCCAGTTTGCAATTTCTGCGGAAGATGAACAGGAATAGCGAGAACCAATGAGAGACTAGCTGGAGGTGTCTGGACGGGCAAATTTAACTCTCATTTCCCACCAGGAAGAGGAAATAACCAAAGGCTCAGCGTGCCGTGCCGGAACCAGATTAGGGCCTGAAGCCATCCTGCGGTGTTGCGGCCAGCTCACAAGAAAACGAGTTGAAGAAAGGAGCTCAGGGGCACTGTAATTCACAAACCTGCAGAGTTATAAATGACAACTATCGTCCAAAAATATACTGAAGTAAGGCTGCCAAGAGGACTTGAAAGCGGGGCAGAATTGCAGGAAACCGATTTCAGGAGGTAGACTGGAATTGCATTGAAAGCATAGGAAAAGAGGCAGAACGTCCACAATGATGCACTTGGCCAAAAAGGGCGTATGCGTTTTTTCCTGAATATATTCAGGAAAAAACGCATACGCCCTTTTTGGCCAACCAAGCAAGCTTGCAAAGGAAATCTGCACTACAATGAAGTCTCACTTCCCCCCGGTCAAAAGGGCCATCTGAAAAAAGTGTAAAATCCAGAAAGGCAGGACAGGCCATGGAGAACTGGGAGCCTTGTTATGCTGATGGGCGGGATGTAAACTGCCAACAGACACTCGGGAGAAGTGTATGGTGTTTCCTGAAACATCTAAAAAACAAAGCAACAGAGCCTAGGGCACTTCCACTTATGGTCCTATAGCTTAGGGAAATTAAAATCAAAAAGATACAGCCACCCCAATGTTTGGGACGCCTCTGTTTACAAGAACCTCGTTTACCGTACAAGTTCAATATCACAGAAAGTGAAAAATGGATAAAGAACTTGTGGTACTTACGTACAATGCAGTATCACTCAGCAGTGAAATCTATGTCATCAGGCCCGTAGCAGCACAATGAGTGGATTCAGGTACGATGATTCTAACTGAAATAAGTCACACAGAAAAAGAAACATCATAAGATATCAGTAATACACGGAATGTAAACTTGGCTACACAGGAACTGAATTACAGAACAGAACAGGGTCTCAAATTTAGAAAACCAACTTATGCTTGTTTAAGGGGAAAGGTGAGTTGGGGTGCTGCATAAAACCAGAGATTGAAATGAGCACAGATAAAGTTCCTTAAGCCAAATATGGAATAGACAAGAGCTACTCCTTGCTCAACGAAATGGACTCAACACCGCATATTAAACGCCTAAGAATGTACCTGACTCTTAAGTATCTTAAAACCTATGGATTGCTATGTCTCCGAAAGAGAATCAAGCATGTGTACAGGGACATAAACGCAGCAGTGATAGGATTGGAGAGGTTCGGTGAGCAAATGAAGACCCTTTGAAGTCATATTGCATGGTACCCATTCCACGGGTTTCAACTACCCAGGTTTAAGGTATTCTTCCTTCAGCTAAAACATGCATGTGGAACCTAGAGTATGATCAACCATGTGATCGGGAGACGTGTTCAAATATGTCTCAGTTTTCGTACCCTGGTACTCGGGTGCAACATTCCAGACGCTTTACTAACACTCTCCTGACTTGGAGAGTCAGTCCCTTTAACCTCTTGTTTGGCCCAGTTTGCAATTTCTGCGGAAGATGAACAGGAATAGCGAGAACCAATGAGAGACTAGCTGGAGGTGTCTGGACGGGCAAATTTAACTCTCATTTCCCACCAGGAAGAGGAAATAACCAAAGGCTCAGCGTGCCGTGCCGGAACCAGATTAGGGCCTGAAGCCATCCTGCGGTGTTGCGGCCAGCTCACAAGAAAACGAGTTGAAGAAAGGAGCTCAGGGGCACTGTAATTCACAAACCTGCAGAGTTATAAATGACAACTATCGTCCAAAAATATACTGAAGTAAGGCTGCCAAGAGGACTTGAAAGCGGGGCAGAATTGCAGGAAACCGATTTCAGGAGGTAGACTGGAATTGCATTGAAAGCATAGGAAAAGAGGCAGAACGTCCACAATGATGCACTTGGCCAAAAAGGGCGTATGCGTTTTTTCCTGAATATATTCAGGAAAAAACGCATACGCCCTTTTTGGCCAACCAAGCAAGCTTGCAAAGGAAATCTGCACTACAATGAAGTCTCACTTCCCCCCGGTCAAAAGGGCCATCTGAAAAAAGTGTAAAATCCAGAAAGGCAGGACAGGCCATGGAGAACTGGGAGCCTTGTTATGCTGATGGGCGGGATGTCAATTGCCAACAGACACTCGGGAGAAGTGTATGGTGTTTCCTGAAACATCTAAAAAACAAAGCAACAGAGCCTAGGGCACTTCCACTTATGGTCCTATAGCTTAGGGAAATTAAAATCAAAAAGATACAGCCACCCCAATGTTTGGGACGCCTCTGTTTACAAGAACCTCGTTTACCGTACAAGTTCAATATCACAGAAAGTGAAAAATGGATAAAGAACTTGTGGTACTTACGTACAATGCAGTATCACTCAGCAGTGAAATCTATGTCATCAGGCCCGTAGCAGCACAATGAGTGGATTCAGGTACGATGATTCTAACTGAAATAAGTCACACAGAAAAAGAAACATCATAAGATATCAGTAATACACGGAATGTAAACTTGGCTACACAGGAACTGAATTACAGAACAGAACAGGGTCTCAAATTTAGAAAACCAACTTATGCTTGTTTAAGGGGAAAGGTGAGTTGGGGTGCTGCATAAAACCAGAGATTGAAATGAGCACAGATAAAGTTCCTTAAGCCAAATATGGAATAGACAAGAGCTACTCCTTGCTCAACGAAATGGACTCAACACCGCATATTAAACGCCTAAGAATGTACCTGACTCTTAAGTATCTTAAAACCTATGGATTGCTATGTCTCCGAAAGAGAATCAAGCATGTGTACAGGGACATAAACGCAGCAGTGATAGGATTGGAGAGGTTCGGTGAGCAAATGAAGACCCTTTGAAGTCATATTGCATGGTACCCATTCCACGGGTTTCAACTACCCAGGTTTAAGGTATTCTTCCTTCAGCTAAAACATGCATGTGGAACCTAGAGTATGATCAACCATGTGATCGGGAGACGTGTTCAAATATGTCTCAGTTTTCGTACCCTGGTACTCGGGTGCAACATTCCAGATGCTTTACTAACACTCTCCCGACTTGGAGAGTCAGTCCCTTTAACCTCCTGTTTGGCCCAGTTTGCAATTTCTGCGGAAGATGAACAGGAATAGCGAGAACCAATGAGAGACTAGCTGGAGGTGTCTGGACGGGCAAATTTAACTCTCATTTCCCACCAGGAAGAGGAAATAACCAAAGGCTCAGCGTGCCGTGCCGGAACCAGATTAGGGCCTGAAGCCATCCTGCGGTGTTGCGGCCAACTCACAAGAAAACGAGTTGAAGAAAGGAGCTCAGGGGCACTGTAATTCACAAACCTGCAGAGTTATAAATGACAACTATCGTCCAAAAATATACTGAAGTAAGGCTGCCAAGAGGACTTGAAAGCGGGGCAGAATTGCAGGAAACCGATTTCAGGAGGTAGACTGGAATTGCATTGAAAGCATAGGAAAAGAGGCAGAACGTCCACAATGATGCACTTGGCCAAAAAGGGCGTATGCGTTTTTTCCTGAATATATTCAGGAAAAAACGCATACGCCCTTTTTGGCCAACCAAGCAAGCTTGCAAAGGAAATCTGCACTACAATGAAGTCTCACTTCCCCCCGGTCAAAAGGGCCATCTGAAAAAAGTGTAAAATCCAGAAAGGCAGGACAGGCCATGGAGAACTGGGAGCCTTGTTATGCTGATGGGCGGGATGTACATTGCCAACAGACACTCGGGAGAAGTGTATGGTGTTTCCTGAAACATCTAAAAAACAAAGCAACAGAGCCTAGGGCACTTCCACTTATGGTCCTATAGCTTAGGGAAATTAAAATCAAAAAGATACAGCCACCCCAATGTTTGGGACGCCTCTGTTTACAAGAACCTCGTTTACCGTACAAGTTCAATATCACAGAAAGTGAAAAATGGATAAAGAACTTGTGGTACTTACGTACAATGCAGTATCACTCAGCAGTGAAATCTATGTCATCAGGCCCGTAGCAGCACAATGAGTGGATTCAGGTACGATGATTCTAACTGAAATAAGTCACACAGAAAAAGAAACATCATAAGATATCAGTAATACACGGAATGTAAACTTGGCTACACAGGAACTGAATTACAGAACAGAACAGGGTCTCAAATTTAGAAAACCAACTTATGCTTGTTTAAGGGGAAAGGTGAGTTGGGGTGCTGCATAAAACCAGAGATTGAAATGAGCACAGATAAAGTTCCTTAAGCCAAATATGGAATAGACAAGAGCTACTCCTTGCTCAACGAAATGGACTCAACACCGCATATTAAACGCCTAAGAATGTACCTGACTCTTAAGTATCTTAAAACCTATGGATTGCTATGTCTCCGAAAGAGAATCAAGCATGTGTACAGGGACATAAACGCAGCAGTGATAGGATTGGAGAGGTTCGGTGAGCAAATGAAGACCCTTTGAAGTCATATTGCATGGTACCCATTCCACGGGTTTCAACTACCCAGGTTTAAGGTATTCTTCCTTCAGCTAAAACATGCATGTGGAACCTAGAGTATGATCAACCATGTGATCGGGAGACGTGTTCAAATATGTCTCAGTTTTCGTACCCTGGTACTCGGGTGCAACATTCCAGACGCTTTACTAACACTCTCCCGACTTGGAGAGTCAGTCCCTTTAACCTCCTGTTTGGCCCAGTTTGCAATTTCTGCGGAAGATGAACAGGAATAGCGAGAACCAATGAGAGACTAGCTGGAGGTGTCTGGACGGGCAAATTTAACTCTCATTTCCCACCAGGAAGAGGAAATAACCAAAGGCTCAGCGTGCCGTGCCGGAACCAGATTAGGGCCTGAAGCCATCCTGCGGTGTTGCGGCCAACTCACAAGAAAAGGAGTTGAAGAAAGGAGCTCATGGGCACTGTAATTCACAAACCTGCAGAGTTATAAATGACAACTATCGTCCAAAAATATACTGAAGTAAGGCTGCCAAGAGGACTTGAAAGCGGGGCAGAATTGCAGGAAACCGATTTCAGGAGGTAGACTGGAATTGCATTGAAAGCATAGGAAAAGAGGCAGAACGTCCACAATGATGCACTTGGCCAAAAAGGGCGTATGCGTTTTTTCCTGAATATATTCAGGAAAAAACGCATACGCCCTTTTTGGCCAACCAAGCAAGCTTGCAAAGGAAATCTGCACTACAATGAAGTCTCACTTCCCCCCCCCCCCCGGTCAAAAGGGCCATCTGAAAAAAGTGTAAAATCCAGAAAGGCAGGACAGGCCATGGAGAACTGGGAGCCTTGTTATGCTGATGGGCGGGATGTAAACTGCCAACAGACACTCGGGAGAAGTGTATGGTGTTTCCTGAAACATCTAAAAAACAAAGCAACAGAGCCTAGGGCACTTCCACTTATGGTCCTATAGCTTAGGGAAATTAAAATCAAAAAGATACAGCCACCCCAATGTTTGGGACGCCTCTGTTTACAAGAACCTCGTTTACCGTACAAGTTCAATATCACAGAAAGTGAAAAATGGATAAAGAACTTGTGGTACTTACGTACAATGCAGTATCACTCAGCAGTGAAATCTATGTCATCAGGCCCGTAGCAGCACAATGAGTGGATTCAGGTACGATGATTCTAACTGAAATAAGTCACACAGAAAAAGAAACATCATAAGATATCAGTAATACACGGAATGTAAACTTGGCTACACAGGAACTGAATTACAGAACAGAACAGGGTCTCAAATTTAGAAAACCAACTTATGCTTGTTTAAGGGGAAAGGTGAGTTGGGGTGCTGCATAAAACCAGAGATTGAAATGAGCACAGATAAAGTTCCTTAAGCCAAATATGGAATAGACAAGAGCTACTCCTTGCTCAACGAAATGGACTCAACACCGCATATTAAACGCCTAAGAATGTACCTGACTCTTAAGTATCTTAAAACCTATGGATTGCTATGTCTCCGAAAGAGAATCAAGCATGTGTACAGGGACATAAACGCAGCAGTGATAGGATTGGAGAGGTTCGGTGAGCAAATGAAGACCCTTTGAAGTCATATTGCATGGTACCCATTCCACGGGTTTCAACTACCCAGGTTTAAGGTATTCTTCCTTCAGCTAAAACATGCATGTGGAACCTAGAGTATGATCAACCATGTGATCGGGAGACGTGTTCAAATATGTCTCAGTTTTCGTACCCTGGTACTCGGGTGCAACATTCCAGACGCTTTACTAACACTCTCCCGACTTGGAGAGTCAGTCCCTTTAACCTCCTGTTTGGCCCAGTTTGCAATTTCTGCGGAAGATGAACAGGAATAGCGAGAACCAATGAGAGACTAGCTGGAGGTGTCTGGACGGGCAAATTTAACTCTCATTTCCCACCAGGAAGAGGAAATAACCAAAGGCTCAGCGTGCCGTGCCGGAACCAGATTAGGGCCTGAAGCCATCCTGCGGTGTTGCGGCCAACTCACAAGAAAACGAGTTGAAGAAAGGAGCTCAGGGGCACTGTAATTCACAAACCTGCAGAGTTATACATGACAACTATCGTCCAAAAATATACTGAAGTAAGGCTGCCAAGAGGACTTGAAAGCGGGGCAGAATTGCAGGAAACCGATTTCAGGAGGTAGACTGGAATTGCATTGAAAGCATAGGAAAAGAGGCAGAACGTCCACAATGATGCACTTGGCCAAAAAGGGCGTATGCGTTTTTTCCTGAATATATTCAGGAAAAAACGCATACGCCCTTTTTGGCCAACCAAGCAAGCTTGCAAAGGAAATCTGCACTACAATGAAGTCTCACTTCCCCCCGGTCAAAAGGGCCATCTGAAAAAAGTGTAAAATCCAGAAAGGCAGGACAGGCCATGGAGAACTGGGAGCCTTGTTATGCTGATGGGCGGGATGTAAACTGCCAACAGACACTCGGGAGAAGTGTATGGTGTTTCCTGAAACATCTAAAAAACAAAGCAACAGAGCCTAGGGCACTTCCACTTATGGTCCTATAGCTTAGGGAAATTAAAATCAAAAAGACACAGCCACCCCAATGTTTGGGACGCCTCTGTTTACAAGAACCTCGTTTACCGTACAAGTTCAATATCACAGAAAGTGAAAAATGGATAAAGAACTTGTGGTACTTACGTACAATGCAGTATCACTCAGCAGTGAAATCTATGTCATCAGGCCCGTAGCAGCACAATGAGTGGATTCAGGTACGATGATTCTAACTGAAATAAGTCACACAGAAAAAGAAACATCATAAGATATCAGTAATACACGGAATGTAAACTTGGCTACACAGGAACTGAATTACAGAACAGAACAGGGTCTCAAATTTAGAAAACCAACTTATGCTTGTTTAAGGGGAAAGGTGAGTTGGGGTGCTGCATAAAACCAGAGATTGAAATGAGCACAGATAAAGTTCCTTAAGCCAAATATGGAATAGACAAGAGCTACTCCTTGCTCAACGAAATGGACTCAACACCGCATATTAAACGCCTAAGAATGTACCTGACTCTTAAGTATCTTAAAACCTATGGATTGCTATGTCTCCGAAAGAGAATCAAGCATGTGTACAGGGACATAAACGCAGCAGTGATAGGATTGGAGAGGTTCGGTGAGCAAATGAAGACCCTTTGAAGTCATATTGCATGGTACCCATTCCACGGGTTTCAACTACCCAGGTTTAAGGTATTCTTCCTTCAGCTAAAACATGCATGTGGAACCTAGAGTATGATCAACCATGTGATCGGGAGACGTGTTCAAATATGTCTCAGTTTTCGTACCCTGGTACTCGGGTGCAACATTCCAGACGCTTTACTAACACTCTCCCGACTTGGAGAGTCAGTCCCTTTAACCTCCTGTTTGGCCCAGTTTGCAATTTCTGCGGAAGATGAACAGGAATAGCGAGAACCAATGAGAGACTAGCTGGAGGTGTCTGGACGGGCAAATTTAACTCTCATTTCCCACCAGGAAGAGGAAATAACCAAAGGCTCAGCGTGCCGTGCCGGAACCAGATTAGGGCCTGAAGCCATCCTGCGGTGTTGCGGCCAACTCACAAGAAAACGAGTTGAAGAAAGGAGCTCAGGGGCACTGTAATTCACAAACCTGCAGAGTTATACATGACAACTATCGTCCAAAAATATACTGAAGTAAGGCTGCCAAGAGGACTTGAAAGCGGGGCAGAATTGCAGGAAACCGATTTCAGGAGGTAGACTGGAATTGCATTGAAAGCATAGGAAAAGAGGCAGAACGTCCACAATGATGCACTTGGCCAAAAAGGGCGTATGCGTTTTTTCCTGAATATATTCAGGAAAAAACGCATACGCCCTTTTTGGCCAACCAAGCAAGCTTGCAAAGGAAATCTGCACTACAATGAAGTCTCACTTCCCCCCGGTCAAAAGGGCCATCTGAAAAAAGTGTAAAATCCAGAAAGGCAGGACAGGCCATGGAGAACTGGGAGCCTTGTTATGCTGATGGGCGGGATGTAAATTGCCAACAGACACTCGGGAGAAGTGTATGGTGTTTCCTGAAACATCTAAAAAACAAAGCAACAGAGCCTAGGGCACTTCCACTTATGGTCCTATAGCTTAGGGAAATTAAAATCAAAAAGATACAGCCACCCCAATGTTTGGGACGCCTCTGTTTACAAGAACCTCGTTTACAGTACAAGTTCAATATCACAGAAAGTGAAAAATGGATAAAGAACTTGTGGTACTTACGTACAATGCAGTATCACTCAGCAGTGAAATCTATGTCATCAGGCCCGTAGCAGCACAATGAGTGGATTCAGGTACGATGATTCTAACTGAAATAAGTCACACAGAAAAAGAAACATCATAAGATATCAGTAATACCCGGAATGTAAACTTGGCTACACAGGAACTGAATTACAGAACAGAACAGGGTCTCAAATTTAGAAAACCAACTTATGCTTGTTTAAGGGTAAAGGTGAGTTGGGGTGCTGCATAAAACCAGAGATTGAAATGAGCACAGATAAAGTTCCTTAAGCCAAATATGGAATAGACAAGAGCTACTCCTTGCTCAACGAAATGGACTCAACACCGCATATTAAACGCCTAAGAATGTACCTGACTCTTAAGTATCTTAAAACCTATGGATTGCTATGTCTCCGAAAGAGAATCAAGCATGTGTACAGGGACATAAACGCAGCAGTGATAGGATTGGAGAGGTTCGGTGAGCAAATGAAGACCCTTTGAAGTCATATTGCATGGTACCCATTCCACGGGTTTCAACTACCCAGGTTTAAGGTATTCTTCCTTCAGCTAAAACATGCATGTGGAACCTAGAGTATGATCAACCATGTGATCGGGAGACGTGTTCAAATATGTCTCAGTTTTCGTACCCTGGTACTCGGGTGCAACATTCCAGACGCTTTACTAACACTCTCCCGACTTGGAGAGTCAGTCCCTTTAACCTCCTGTTTGGCCCAGTTTGCAATTTCTGCGGAAGATGAACAGGAATAGCGAGAACCAATGAGAGACTAGCTGGAGGTGTCTGGACGGGCAAATTTAACTCTCATTTCCCACCAGGAAGAGGAAATAACCAAAGGCTCAGCGTGCCGTGCCGGAACCAGATTAGGGCCTGAAGCCATCCTGCGGTGTTGCGGCCAACTCACAAGAAAAGGAGTTGAAGAAAGGAGCTCATGGGCACTGTAATTCACAAACCTGCAGAGTTATAAATGACAACTATCGTCCAAAAATATACTGAAGTAAGGCTGCCAAGAGGACTTGAAAGCGGGGCAGAATTGCAGGAAACCGATTTCAGGAGGTAGACTGGAATTGCATTGAAAGCATAGGAAAAGAGGCAGAACGTCCACAATGATGCACTTGGCCAAAAAGGGCGTATGCGTTTTTTCCTGAATATATTCAGGAAAAAACGCATACGCCCTTTTTGGCCAACCAAGCAAGCTTGCAAAGGAAATCTGCACTACAATGAAGTCTCACTTCCCCCCCGCCCGGTCAAAAGGGCCATCTGAAAAAAGTGTAAAATCCAGAAAGGCAGGACAGGCCATGGAGAACTGGGAGCATTGTTATGCTGATGGGCGGGATGTAAACTGCCAACAGACACTCGGGAGAAGTGTATGGTGTTTCCTGAAACATCTAAAAAACAAAGCAACAGAGCCTAGGGCACTTCCACTTATGGTCCTATAGCTTAGGGAAATTAAAATCAAAAAGATACAGCCACCCCAATGTTTGGGACGCCTCTGTTTACAAGAACCTCGTTTACCGTACAAGTTCAATATCACAGAAAGTGAAAAATGGATAAAGAACTTGTGGTACTTACGTACAATGCAGTATCACTCAGCAGTGAAATCTATGTCATCAGGCCCGTAGCAGCACAATGAGTGGATTCAGGTACGATGATTCTAACTGAAATAAGTCACACAGAAAAAGAAACATCATAAGATATCAGTAATACACGGAATGTAAACTTGGCTACACAGGAACTGAATTACAGAACAGAACAGGGTCTCAAATTTAGAAAACCAACTTATGCTTGTTTAAGGGGAAAGGTGAGTTGGGGTGCTGCATAAAACCAGAGATTGAAATGAGCACAGATAAAGTTCCTTAAGCCAAATATGGAATAGACAAGAGCTACTCCTTGCTCAACGAAGTGGACTCAACACCGCATATTAAACGCCTAAGAATGTACCTGACTCTTAAGTATCTTAAAACCTATGGATTGCTATGTCTCCGAAAGAGAATCAAGCATGTGTACAGGGACATAAACGCAGCAGTGATAGGATTGGAGAGGTTCGGTGAGCAAATGAAGACCCTTTGAAGTCATATTGCATGGTACCCATTCCACGGGTTTCAACTACCCAGGTTTAAGGTATTCTTCCTTCAGCTAAAACATGCATGTGGAACCTAGAGTATGATCAACCATGTGATCGGGAGACGTGTTCAAATATGTCTCAGTTTTCGTACCCTGGTACTCGGGTGCAACATTCCAGACGCTTTACTAACACTCTCCCGACTTGGAGAGTCAGTCCCTTTAACCTCCTGTTTGGCCCAGTTTGCAATTTCTGCGGAAGATGAACAGGAATAGCGAGAACCAATGAGAGACTAGCTGGAGGTGTCTGGACGGGCAAATTTAACTCTCATTTCCCACCAGGAAGAGGAAATAACCAAAGGCTCAGCGTGCCGTGCCGGAACCAGATTAGGGCCTGAAGCCATCCTGCGGTGTTGCGGCCAGCTCACAAGAAAGCGAGTTGAAGAAAGGAGCTCAGGGGCACTGTAATTCACAAACCTGCAGAGTTATAAATGACAACTATCGTCCAAAAATATACTGAAGTAAGGCTGCCAAGAGGACTTGAAAGCGGGGCAGAATTGCAGGAAACCGATTTCAGGAGGTAGACTGGAATTGCATTGAAAGCATAGGAAAAGAGGCAGAACGTCCACAATGATGCACTTGGCCAAAAAGGGCGTATGCGTTTTTTCCTGAATATATTCAGGAAAAAACGCATACGCCCTTTTTGGCCAACCAAGCAAGCTTGCAAAGGAAATCTGCACTACAATGAAGTCTCACTTCCCCCCGGTCAAAAGGGCCATCTGAAAAAAGTGTAAAATCCAGAAAGGCAGGACAGGCCATGGAGAACTGGGAGCCTTGTTATGCTGATGGGCGGGATGTAAATTGCCAACAGACACTCGGGAGAAGTGTATGGTGTTTCCTGAAACGTCTAAAAAACAAAGCAACAGAGCCTAGGGCACTTCCACTTATGGTCCTATAGCTTAGGGAAATTAAAATCAAAAAGATACAGCCACCCCAATGTTTGGGACGCCTCTGTTTACAAGAACCTCGTTTACCGTACAAGTTCAATATCACAGAAAGTGAAAAATGGATAAAGAACTTGTGGTACTTACGTACAATGCAGTATCACTCAGCAGTGAAATCTATGTCATCAGGCCCGTAGCAGCACAATGAGTGGATTCAGGTACGATGATTCTAACTGAAATAAGTCACACAGAAAAAGAAACATCATAAGATATCAGTAATACACGGAATGTAAACTTGGCTACACAGGAACTGAATTACAGAACAGAACAGGGTCTCAAATTTAGAAAACCAACTTATGCTTGTTTAAGGGTAAAGGTGAGTTGGGGTGCTGCATAAAACCAGAGATTGAAATGAGCACAGATAAAGTTCCTTAAGCCAAATATGGAATAGACAAGAGCTACTCCTTGCTCAACGAAATGGACTCAACACCGCATATTAAACGCCTAAGAATGTACCTGACTCTTAAGTATCTTAAAACCTATGGATTGCTATGTCTCCGAAAGAGAATCAAGCATGTGTACAGGGACATAAACGCAGCAGTGATAGGATTGGAGAGGTTCGGTGAGCAAATGAAGACCCTTTGAAGTCATATTGCATGGTACCCATTCCACGGGTTTCAACTACCCAGGTTTAAGGTATTCTTCCTTCAGCTAAAACATGCATGTGGAACCTAGAGTATGATCAACCATGTGATCGGGAGACGTGTTCAAATATGTCTCAGTTTTCGTACCCTGGTACTCGGGTGCAACATTCCAGACGCTTTACTAACACTCTCCCGACTTGGAGAGTCAGTCCCTTTAACCTCCTGTTTGGCCCAGTTTGCAATTTCTGCGGAAGATGAACAGGAATAGCGAGAACCAATGAGAGACTAGCTGGAGGTGTCTGGACGGGCAAATTTAACTCTCATTTCCCACCAGGAAGAGGAAATAACCAAAGGCTCAGCGTGCCGTGCCGGAACCAGATTAGGGCCTGAAGCCATCCTGCGGTGTTGCGGCCAGCTCACAAGAAAGCGAGATGAAGAAAGGAGCTCAGGGGCACTGTAATTCACAAACCTGCAGAGTTATAAATGACAACTATCGTCCAAAAATATACTGAAGTAAGGCTGCCAAGAGGACTTGAAAGCGGGGCAGAATTGCAGGAAACCGATTTCAGGAGGTAGACTGGAATTGCATTGAAAGCATAGGAAAAGAGGCAGAACGTCCACAATGATGCACTTGGCCAAAAAGGGCGTATGCGTTTTTTCCTGAATATATTCAGGAAAAAACGCATACGCCCTTTTTGGCCAACCAAGCAAGCTTGCAAAGGAAATCTGCACTACAATGAAGTCTCACTTCCCCCCGGTCAAAAGGGCCATCTGAAAAAAGTGTAAAATCCAGAAAGGCAGGACAGGCCATGGAGAACTGGGAGCCTTGTTATGCTGATGGGCGGGATGTAAATTGCCAACAGACACTCGGGAGAAGTGTATGGTGTTTCCTGAAACGTCTAAAAAACAAAGCAACAGAGCCTAGGGCACTTCCACTTATGGTCCTATAGCTTAGGGAAATTAAAATCAAAAAGATACAGTAACCCCAATGTTTGGGACGCCTCTGTTTACAAGAACCTGGTTTACCGTACAAGTTCAATATCACAGAAAGTGAAAAATGGATAAAGAACTTGTGGTACTTACGTACAATGCAGTATCACTCAGCAGTGAAATCTATGTCATCAGGCCCGTAGCAGCACAATGAGTGGATTCAGGTACGATGATTCTAACTGAAATAAGTCACACAGAAAAAGAAACATCATAAGATATCAGTAATACACGGAATGTAAACTTGGCTACACAGGAACTGAATTACAGAACAGAACAGGGTCTCAAATTTAGAAAACCAACTTATGCTTGTTTAAGGGTAAAGGTGAGTTGGGGTGCTGCATAAAACCAGAGATTGAAATGAGCACAGATAAAGTTCCTTAAGCCAAATATGGAATAGACAAGAGCTACTCCTTGCTCAACGAAATGGACTCAACACCGCATATTAAACGCCTAAGAATGTACCTGACTCTTAAGTATCTTAAAACCTATGGATTGCTATGTCTCCGAAAGAGAATCAAGCATGTGTACAGGGACGTAAACGCAGCAGTGATAGGATTGGAGAGGTTCGGTGAGCAAATGAAGACCCTTTGAAGTCATATTGCATGGTACCCATTCCACGGGTTTCAACTACCCAGGTTTAAGGTATTCTTCCTTCAGCTAAAACATGCATGTGGAACCTAGAGTATGATCAACCATGTGATCGGGAGACGTGTTCAAATATGTCTCAGTTTTCGTACCTGGTACTCGGGTGCAACATTCCAGACGCTTTACTAACACTCTCCCGACTTGGAGAGTCAGTGCCTTTAACCTCCTGTTTGGCCCAGTTTGCAATTTCTGCGGAAGATGAACAGGAATAGCGAGAACCAATGAGAGACTAGCTGGAGGTGTCTGGACGGGCAAATTTAACTCTCATTTCCCACCAGGAAGAGGAAATAACCAAAGGCTCAGCGTGCCGTGCCGGAACCAGATTAGGGCCTGAAGTCATCCTGCGGTGTTGCGGCCAGCTCACAAGAAAGCGAGTTGAACAAAGGAGCTCAGGGGCACTGTAATTCACAAACCTGCAGAGTTATAAATGACAACTATCGTCCAAAAATATACTGAAGTAAGGCTGCCAAGAGGACTTGAAAGCGGGGCAGAATTGCAGGAAACCGATTTCAGGAGGTAGACTGGAATTGCATTGAAAGCATAGGAAAAGAGGCAGAACGTCCACAATGATGCACTTGGCCAAAAAGGGCGTATGCGTTTTTTCCTGAATATATTCAGGAAAAAACGCATAGGAAAAAACGCATACGCCCTTTTTGGCCAACCAAGCAAGCTTGCAAAGGAAATCTGCACTACAATGAAGTCTCACTTCCCCCCGGTCAAAAGGGCCATCTGAAAAAAGTGTAAAATCCAGAAAGGCAGGACAGGCCATGGAGAACTGGGAGCCTTGTTATACTGATGGGCGGGATGTAAATTGCCAACAGACACTCGGGAGAAGTGTATGGTGTTTCCTGAAACATCTAAAAAACAAAGCAACAGAGCCTAGGGCACTTCCACTTATGGTCCTATAGCTTAGGGAAATTAAAATCAAAAAGATACAGCCACCCCAATGTTTGGGACGCCTCTGTTTACAA
Organism: Globicephala melas; assembly: GCF_963455315.2. NCBI lineage: Eukaryota > Metazoa > Chordata > Mammalia > Artiodactyla > Delphinidae > Globicephala > Globicephala melas. The sequence continues at coordinate 292,859 of NW_027207328.1, forward strand.
GAACCTCGTTTACCGTACAAGTTCAATATCACAGAAAGTGAAAAATGGATAAAGAACTTGTGGTACTTACGTACAATGCAGTATCACTCAGCAGTGAAATCTATGTCATCAGGCCCGTAGCAGCACAATGAGTGGAATCAGGTACGATGATTCTAACTGAAATAAGTCACACAGAAAAAGAAACATCATAAGATATCAGTAATACACGGAATGTAAACTTGGCTACACAGGAACTGAATTACAGAACAGAACAGGGTCTCAAATTTAGAAAACCAACTTATGCTTGTTTAAGGGTAAAGGTGAGTTGGGGTGCTGCATAAAACCAGAGATTGAAATGAGCACAGATAAAGTTCCTTAAGCCAAATATGGAATAGACAAGAGCTACTCCTTGCTCAACGAAATGGACTCAACACCGCATATTAAACGCCTAAGAATGTACCTGACTCTTAAGTATCTTAAAACCTATGGATTGCTATGTCTCCGAAAGAGAATCAAGCATGTGTACAGGGACATAAACGCAGCAGTGATAGGATTGGAGAGGTTCGGTGAGCAAATGAAGACCCTTTGAAGTCATATTGCATGGTACCCATTCCACGGGTTTCAACTACCCAGGTTTAAGGTATTCTTCCTTCAGCTAAAACATGCATGTGGAACCTAGAGTATGATCAACCATGTGATCGGGAGACGTGTTCAAATATGTCTCAGTTTTCGTACCCTGGTACTCGGGTGCAACATTCCAGACGCTTTACTAACACTCTCCCGACTTGGAGAGTCAGTCCCTTTAACCTCCTGTTTGGCCCAGTTTGCAATTTCTGCGGAAGATGAACAGGAATAGCGAGAACCAATGAGAGACTAGCTGGAGGTGTCTGGACGGGCAAATTTAACTCTCATTTCCCACCAGGAAGAGGAAATAACCAAAGGCTCAGCGTGCCGTGCCGGAACCAGATTAGGGCCTGAAGCCATCCTGCGGTGTTGCGGCCAGCTCACAAGAAAACGAGTTGAAGAAAGGAGCTCAGGGGCACTGTAATTCACAAACCTGCAGAGTTATAAATGACAACTATCGTCCAAAAATATACTGAAGTAAGGCTGCCAAGAGGACTTGAAAGCGGGGCAGAATTGCAGGAAACCGATTTCAGGAGGTAGACTGGAATTGCATTGAAAGCATAGGAAAAGAGGCAGAACGTCCACAATGATGCACTTGGCCAAAAAGGGCGTATGCGTTTTTTCCTGAATATATTCAGGAAAAAACGCATACGCCCTTTTTGGCCAACCAAGCAAGCTTGCAAAGGAAATCTGCACTACAATGAAGTCTCACTTCCCCCCGGTCAAAAGGGCCATCTGAAAAAAGTGTAAAATCCAGAAAGGCAGGACAGGCCATGGAGAACTGGGAGCCTTGTTATGCTGATGGGCGGGATGTAAATTGCCAACAGACACTCGGGAGAAGTGTATGGTGTTTCCTGAAACGTCTAAAAAACAAAGCAACAGAGCCTAGGGCACTTCCACTTATGGTCCTATAGCTTAGGGAAATTAAAATCAAAAAGATACAGCCACCCCAATGTTTGGGACGCCTCTGTTTACAAGAACCTCGTTTACCGTACAAGTTCAATATCACAGAAAGTGAAAAATGGATAAAGAACTTGTGGTACTTACGTACAATGCAGTATCACTCAGCAGTGAAATCTATGTCATCAGGCCCGTAGCAGCACAATGAGTGGATTCAGGTACGATGATTCTAACTGAAATAAGTCACACAGAAAAAGAAACATCATAAGATATCAGTAATACACGGAATGTAAACTTGGCTACACAGGAACTGAATTACAGAACAGAACAGGGTCTCAAATTTAGAAAACCAACTTATGCTTGTTTAAGGGTAAAGGTGAGTTGGGGTGCTGCATAAAACCAGAGATTGAAATGAGCACAGATAAAGTTCCTTAAGCCAAATATGGAATAGACAAGAGCTACTCCTTGCTCAACGAAATGGACTCAACACCGCATATTAAACGCCTAAGAATGTACCTGACTCTTAAGTATCTTAAAACCTATGGATTGCTATGTCTCCGAAAGAGAATCAAGCATGTGCACAGGGACATAAACGCAGCAGTGATAGGATTGGAGAGGTTCGGTGAGCAAATGAAGACCCTTTGAAGTCATATTGCATGGTACCCATTCCACGGGTTTCAACTACCCAGGTTTAAGGTATTCTTCCTTCAGCTAAAACATGCATGTGGAACCTAGAGTATGATCAACCATGTGATCGGGAGACGTGTTCAAATATGTCTCAGTTTTCGTACCCTGGTACTCGGGTGCAACATTCCAGACGCTTTACTAACACTCTCCCGACTTGGAGAGTCAGTCCCTTTAACCTCCTGTTTGGCCCAGTTTGCAATTTCTGTGGAAGATGAACAGGAATAGGGAGAACCAATGAGAGACTAGCTGGAGGTGTCTGGACGGGCAAATTTAACTCTCATTTCCCACCAGGAAGAGGAAATAACCAAAGGCTCAGTGTGCCGTGCCGGAACCAGATTAGGGCCTGAAGCCATCCTGCGGTGTTGCGGCCAGCTCACAAGAAAACGAGTTGAAGAAAGGAGCTCAGGGGCACTGTAATTCACAAACCTGCAGAGTTATAAATGACAACTATCGTCCAAAAATATACTGAAGTAAGGCTGCCAAGAGGACTTGAAAGCGGGGCAGAATTGCAGGAAACCGATTTCAGGAGGTAGACTGGAATTGCATTGAAAGCATAGGAAAAGAGGCAGAACGTCCACAATGATGCACTTGGCCAAAAAGGGCGTATGCGTTTTTTCCTGAATATATTCAGGAAAAAACGCATACGCCCTTTTTGGCCAACCAAGCAAGCTTGCAAAGGAAATCTGCACTACAATGAAGTCTCACTTCCCCCCGGTCAAAAGGGCCATCTGAAAAAAGTGTAAAATCCAGAAAGGCAGGACAGGCCATGGAGAACTGGGAGCCTTGTTATACTGATGGGCGGGATGTAAATTGCCAACAGACACTCGGGAGAAGTGTATGGTGTTTCCTGAAACATCTAAAAAACAAAGCAACAGAGCCTAGGGCACTTCCACTTATGGTCCTATAGCTTAGGGAAATTAAAATCAAAAAGATACAGCCACCCCAATGTTTGGGACGCCTCTGTTTACAAGAACCTGGTTTACCGTACAAGTTCAATATCACAGAAAGTGAAAAATGGATAAAGAACTTGTGGTACTTACGTACAATGCAGTATCACTCAGCAGTGAAATCTATGTCATCAGGCCCGTAGCAGCACAATGAGTGGATTCAGGTACGATGATTCTAACTGAAATAAGTCACACAGAAAAAGAAACATCATAAGATATCAGTAATACACGGAATGTAAACTTGGCTACACAGGAACTGAATTACAGAACAGAACAGGGTCTCAAATTTAGAAAACCAACTTATGCTTGTTTAAGGGTAAAGGTGAGTTGGGGTGCTGCATAAAACCAGAGATTGAAATGAGCACAGATAAAGTTCCTTAAGCCAAATATGGAATAGTCAAGAGCTACTCCTTGCTCAACGAAATGGACTCAACACCGCATATTAAACGCCTAAGAATGTACCTGACTCTTAAGTATCTTAAAACCTATGGATTGCTATGTCTCCGAAAGAGAATCAAGCATGTGTACAGGGACATAAACGCAGCAGTGATAGGATTGGAGAGGTTCGGTGAGCAAATGAAGACCCTTTGAAGTCATATTGCATGGTACCCATTCCACGGGTTTCAACTACCCAGGTTTAAGGTATTCTTCCTTCAGCTAAAACATGCATGTGGAACCTAGAGTATGATCAACCATGTGATCGGGAGACGTGTTCAAATATGTCTCAGTTTTCGTACCCTGGTACTCGGGTGCAACATTCCAGACGCTTTACTAACACTCTCCCGACTTGGAGAGTCAGTCCCTTTAACCTCCTGTTTGGCCCAGTTTGCAATTTCTGCGGAAGATGAACAGGAATAGCGAGAACCAATGAGAGACTAGCTGGAGGTGTCTGGACGGGCAAATTTAACTCTCATTTCCCACCAGGAAGAGGAAATAACCAAAGGCTCAGTGTGCCGTGCCGGAACCAGATTAGGGCCTGAAGCCATCCTGCGGTGTTGCGGCCAGCTCACAAGAAAACGAGTTGAAGAAAGGAGCTCAGGGGCACTGTAATTCACAAACCTGCAGAGTTATAAATGACAACTATCGTCCAAAAATATACTGAAGTAAGGCTGCCAAGAGGACTTGAAAGCGGGGCAGAATTGCAGGAAACCGATTTCAGGAGGTAGACTGGAATTGCATTGAAAGCATAGGAAAAGAGGCAGAACGTCCACAATGATGCACTTGGCCAAAAAGGGCGTATGCGTTTTTTCCTGAATATATTCAGGAAAAAACGCATACGCCCTTTTTGGCCAACCAAGCAAGCTTGCAAAGGAAATCTGCACTACAATGAAGTCTCACTTCCCCCCGGTCAAAAGGGCCATCTGAAAAAAGTGTAAAATCCAGAAAGGCAGGACAGGCCATGGAGAACTGGGAGCCTTGTTATGCTGATGGGCGGGATGTAAATTGCCAACAGACACTCGGGAGAAGTGTATGCTGTTTCCTGAAACGTCTAAAAAACAAAGCAACAGAGCCTAGGGCACTTCCACTTATGGTCCTATAGCTTAGGGAAATTAAAATCAAAAAGATACAGCCACCCCAATGTTTGGGACGCCTCTGTTTACAAGAACCTCGTTTACCGTACAAGTTCAATATCACAGAAAGTGAAAAATGGATAAAGAACTTGTGGTACTTACGTACAATGCAGTATCACTCAGCAGTGAAATCTATGTCATCAGGCCCGTAGCAGCACAATGAGTGGATTCAGGTACGATGATTCTAACTGAAATAAGTCACACAGAAAAAGAAACATCATAAGATATCAGTAATACACGGAATGTAAACTTGGCTACACAGGAACTGAATTACAGAACAGAACAGGGTCTCAAATTTAGAAAACCAACTTATGCTTGTTTAAGGGTAAAGGTGAGTTGGGGTGCTGCATAAAACCAGAGATTGAAATGAGCACAGATAAAGTTCCTTAAGCCAAATATGGAATAGACAAGAGCTACTCCTTGCTCAACGAAATGGACTCAACACCGCATATTAAACGCCTAAGAATGTACCTGACTCTTAAGTATCTTAAAACCTATGGATTGCTATGCCTCCGAAAGAGAATCAAGCATGTGTACAGGGACATAAACGCAGCAGTGATAGGATTGGAGAGGTTCGGTGAGCAAATGAAGACCCTTTGAAGTCATATTGCATGGTACCCATTCCACGGGTTTCAACTACCCAGGTTTAAGGTATTCTTCCTTCAGCTAAAACATGCATGTGGAACCTAGAGTATGATCAACCATGTGATCGGGAGACGTGTTCAAATATGTCTCAGTTTTCGTACCCTGGTACTCGGGTGCAACATTCCAGACGCTTTACTAACACTCTCCCGACTTGGAGAGTCAGTCCCTTTAACCTCCTGTTTGGCCCAGTTTGCAATTTCTGCGGAAGATGAACAGGAATAGCGAGAACCAATGAGAGACTAGCTGGAGGTGTCTGGACGGGCAAATTTAACTCTCATTTCCCACCAGGAAGAGGAAATAACCAAAGGCTCAGCGTGCCGTGCCGGAACCAGATTAGGGCCTGAAGCCATCCTGCGGTGTTGCGGCCAGCTCACAAGAAAGCGAGTTGAAGAAAGGAGCTCAGGGGCACTGTAATTCACAAACCTGCAGAGTTATAAATGACAACTATCGTCCAAAAATATACTGAAGTAAGGCTGCCAAGAGGACTTGAAAGCGGGGCAGAATTGCAGGAAACCGATTTCAGGAGGTAGACTGGAATTGCATTGAAAGCATAGGAAAAGAGGCAGAACGTCCACAATGATGCACTTGGCCAAAAAGGGCGTATGCGTTTTTTCCTGAATATATTCAGGAAAAAACGCATACGCCCTTTTTGGCCAACCAAGCAAGCTTGCAAAGGAAATCTGCACTACAATGAAGTCTCCCTTCCTCCCGGTCAAAAGGGCCATCTGAAAAAAGTGTAAAATCCAGAAAGGCAGGACAGGCCATGGAGAACTGGGAGCCTTGTTATGCTGATGGGCGGGATGTAAATTGCCAACAGACACTCGGGAGAAGTGTATGGTGTTTCCTGAAACGTCTAAAAAACAAAGCAACAGAGCCTAGGGCACTTCCACTTATGGTCCTATAGCTTAGGGAAATTAAAATCAAAAAGATACAGCCACCCCAATGTTTGGGACGCCTCTGTTTACAAGAACCTCGTTTACCGTACAAGTTCAATATCACAGAAAGTGAAAAATGGATAAAGAACTTGTGGTACTTACGTACAATGCAGTATCACTCAGCAGTGAAATCTATGTCATCAGGCCCGTAGCAGCACAATGAGTGGATTCAGGTACGATGATTCTAACTGAAATAAGTCACACAGAAAAAGAAACATCATAAGATAACAGTAATACACGGAATGTAAACTTGGCTACACAGGAACTGAATTACAGAACAGAACAGGGTCTCAAATTTAGAAAACCAACTTATGCTTGTTTAAGGGTAAAGGTGAGTTGGGGTGCTGCATAAAACCAGAGATTGAAATGAGCACAGATAAAGTTCCTTAAGCCAAATATGGAATAGACAAGAGCTACTCCTTGCTCAACGAAATGGACTCAACACCGCATATTAAACGCCTAAGAATGTACCTGACTCTTAAGTATCTTAAAACCTATGGATTGCTATGTCTCCGAAAGAGAATCAAGCATGTGTACAGGGACGTAAACGCAGCAGTGATAGGATTGGAGAGGTTCGGTGAGCAAATGAAGACCCTTTGAAGTCATATTGCATGGTACCCATTCCACGGGTTTCAACTACCCAGGTTTAAGGTATTCTTCCTTCAGCTAAAACATGCATGTGGAACCTAGAGTATGATCAACCATGTGATCGGGAGACGTGTTCAAATATGTCTCAGTTTTCGTACCCTGGTACTCGGGTGCAACATTCCAGACGCTTTACTAACACTCTCCCGACTTGGAGAGTCAGTCCCTTTAACCTCCTGTTTGGCCCAGTTTGCAATTTCTGCGGAAGATGAACAGGAATAGCGAGAACCAATGAGAGACTAGCTGGAGGTGTCTGGACGGGCAAATTTAACTCTCATTTCCCACCAGGAAGAGGAAATAACCAAAGGCTCAGCGTGCCGTGCCGGAACCAGATTAGGGCCTGAAGCCATCCTGCGGTGTTGCGGCCAGCTCACAAGAAAGCGAGATGAAGAAAGGAGCTCAGGGGCACTGTAATTCACAAACCTGCAGAGTTATAAATGACAACTATCGTCCAAAAATATACTGAAGTAAGGCTGCCAAGAGGACTTGAAAGCGGGGCAGAATTGCAGGAAACCGATTTCAGGAGGTAGACTGGAATTGCATTGAAAGCATAGGAAAAGAGGCAGAACGTCCACAATGATGCACTTGGCCAAAAAGGGCGTATGCGTTTTTTCCTGAATATATTCAGGAAAAAACGCATACGCCCTTTTTGGCCAACCAAGCAAGCTTGCAAAGGAAATCTGCACTACAATGAAGTCTCACTTCCCCCCGGTCAAAAGGGCCATCTGAAAAAAGTGTAAAATCCAGAAAGGCAGGACAGGCCATGGAGAACTGGGAGCCTTGTTATGCTGATGGGCGGGATGTAAATTGCCAACAGACACTCGGGAGAAGTGTATGGTGTTTCCTGAAACGTCTAAAAAACAAAGCAACAGAGCCTAGGGCACTTCCACTTATGGTCCTATAGCTTAGGGAAATTAAAATCAAAAAGATACAGTAACCCCAATGTTTGGGACGCCTCTGTTTACAAGAACCTGGTTTACCGTACAAGTTCAATATCACAGAAAGTGAAAAATGGATAAAGAACTTGTGGTACTTACGTACAATGCAGTATCACTCAGCAGTGAAATCTATGTCATCAGGCCCGTAGCAGCACAATGAGTGGATTCAGGTACGATGATTCTAACTGAAATAAGTCACACAGAAAAAGAAACATCATAAGATATCAGTAATACACGGAATGTAAACTTGGCTACACAGGAACTGAATTACAGAACAGAACAGGGTCTCAAATTTAGAAAACCAACTTATGCTTGTTTAAGGGTAAAGGTGAGTTGGGGTGCTGCATAAAACCAGAGATTGAAATGAGCACAGATAAAGTTCCTTAAGCCAAATATGGAATAGACAAGAGCTACTCCTTGCTCAACGAAATGGACTCAACACCGCATATTAAACGCCTAAGAATGTACCTGACTCTTAAGTATCTTAAAACCTATGGATTGCTATGTCTCCGAAAGAGAATCAAGCATGTGTACAGGGACGTAAACGCAGCAGTGATAGGATTGGAGAGGTTCGGTGAGCAAATGAAGACCCTTTGAAGTCATATTGCATGGTACCCATTCCACGGGTTTCAACTACCCAGGTTTAAGGTATTCTTCCTTCAGCTAAAACATGCATGTGGAACCTAGAGTATGATCAACCATGTGATCGGGAGACGTGTTCAAATATGTCTCAGTTTTCGTACCTGGTACTCGGGTGCAACATTCCAGACGCTTTACTAACACTCTCCCGACTTGGAGAGTCAGTGCCTTTAACCTCCTGTTTGGCCCAGTTTGCAATTTCTGCGGAAGATGAACAGGAATAGCGAGAACCAATGAGAGACTAGCTGGAGGTGTCTGGACGGGCAAATTTAACTCTCATTTCCCACCAGGAAGAGGAAATAACCAAAGGCTCAGCGTGCCGTGCCGGAACCAGATGAGGGCCTGAAGCCATCCTGCGGTGTTGCGGCCAGCTCACAAGAAAGCGAATTGAAGAAAGGAGCTCAGGGGCACTGTAATTCACAAACCTGCAGAGTTATAAATGACAACTATCGTCCAAAAATATACTGAAGTAAGGCTGCCAAGAGGACTTGAAAGCGGGGCAGAATTGCAGGAAACCGATTTCAGGAGGTAGACTGGAATTGCATTGAAAGCATAGGAAAAGAGGCAGAACGTCCACAATGATGCACTTGGCCAAAAAGGGCGTATGCGTTTTTTCCTGAATATATTCAGGAAAAAACGCATACGCCCTTTTTGGCCAACCAAGCAAGCTTGCAAAGGAAATCTGCACTACAATGAAGTCTCACTTCCTCCCGGTCAAAAGGGCCATCTGAAAAAAGTGTAAAATCCAGAAAGGCAGGACAGACCATGGAGAACTGGGAGCCTTGTTATGCTGATGGGCGGGATGTAAATTGCCAACAGACACTCGGGAGAAGTGTATGGTGTTTCCTGAAACGTCTAAAAAACAAAGCAACAGAGCCTAGGGCACTTCCACTTATGGTCCTATAGCTTAGGGAAATTAAAATCAAAAAGATACAGCCACCCCAATGTTTGGGACGCCTCTGTTTACAAGAACCTCGTTTACCGTACAAGTTCAATATCACAGAAAGTGAAAAATGGATAAAGAACTTGTGGTACTTACGTACAATGCAGTATCACTCAGCAGTGAAATCTATGTCATCAGGCCCGTAGCAGCACAATGAGTGGATTCAGGTACGATGATTCTAACTGAAATAAGTCACACAGAAAAAGAAACATCATAAGATATCAGTAATACACGGAATGTAAACTTGGCTACACAGGAACTGAATTACAGAACAGAACAGGGTCTCAAATTTAGAAAACCAACTTATGCTTGTTTAAGGGTAAAGGTGAGTTGGGGTGCTGCATAAAACCAGAGATTGAAATGAGCACAGATAAAGTTCCTTAAGCCAAATATGGAATAGACAAGAGCTACTCCTTGCTCAACGAAATGGACTCAACACCGCATATTAAACGCCTAAGAATGTACCTGACTCTTAAGTATCTTAAAACCTATGGATTGCTATGTCTCCGAAAGAGAATCAAGCATGTGTACAGGGACATAAACGCAGCAGTGATAGGATTGGAGAGGTTCGGTGAGCAAATGAAGACCCTTTGAAGTCATATTGCATGGTACCCATTCCACGGGTTTCAACTACCCAGGTTTAAGGTATTCTTCCTTCAGCTAAAACATGCATGTGGAACCTAGAGTATGATCAACCATGTGATCGGGAGACGTGTTCAAATATGTCTCAGTTTTCGTACCCTGGTACTCGGGTGCAACATTCCAGACGCTTTACTAACACTCTCCCGACTTGGAGAGTCAGTCCCTTTAACCTCCTGTTTGGCCCAGTTTGCAATTTCTGCGGAAGATGAACAGGAATAGCGAGAACCAATGAGAGACTAGCTGGAGGTGTCTGGACGGGCAAATTTAACTCTCATTTCCCACCAGGAAGAGGAAATAACCAAAGGCTCAGCGTGCCGTGCCGGAACCAGATTAGGGCCTGAAGCCATCCTGCGGTGTTGCGGCCAGCTCACAAGAAAGCGAGATGAAGAAAGGAGCTCAGGGGCACTGTAATTCACAAACCTGCAGAGTTATAAATGACAACTATCGTCCAAAAATATACTGAAGTAAGGCTGCCAAGAGGACTTGAAAGCGGGGCAGAATTGCAGGAAACCGATTTCAGGAGGTAGACTGGAATTGCATTGAAAGCATAGGAAAAGAGGCAGAACGTCCACAATGATGCACTTGGCCAAAAAGGGCGTATGCGTTTTTTCCTGAATATATTCAGGAAAAAACGCATACGCCCTTTTTGGCCAACCAAGCAAGCTTGCAAAGGAAATCTGCACTACAATGAAGTCTCACTTCCTCCCGGTCAAAAGGGCCATCTGAAAAAAGTGTAAAATCCAGAAAGGCAGGACAGGCCATGGAGAACTGGGAGCCTTGTTATGCTGATGGGCGGGATGTAAATTGCCAACAGACACTCGGGAGAAGTGTATGGTGTTTCCTGAAACGTCTAAAAAACAAAGCAACAGAGCCTAGGGCACTTCCACTTATGGTCCTATAGCTTAGGGAAATTAAAATCAAAAAGATACAGCCACCCCAATGTTTGGGACGCCTCTGTTTACAAGAACCTCGTTTACCGTACAAGTTCAATATCACAGAAAGTGAAAAATGGATAAAGAACTTGTGGTACTTACGTACAATGCAGTATCACTCAGCAGTGAAATCTATGTCATCAGGCCCGTAGCAGCACAATGAGTGGATTCAGGTACGATGATTCTAACTGAAATAAGTCACACAGAAAAAGAAACATCATAAGATATCAGTAATACACGGAATGTAAACTTGGCTACACAGGAACTGAATTACAGAACAGAACAGGGTCTCAAATTTAGAAAACCAACTTATGCTTGTTTAAGGGTAAAGGTGAGTTGGGGTGCTGCATAAAACCAGAGATTGAAATGAGCACAGATAAAGTTCCTTAAGCCAAATATGGAATAGACAAGAGCTACTCCTTGCTCAACGAAATGGACTCAACACCGCATATTAAACGCCTAAGAATGTACCTGACTCTTAAGTATCTTAAAACCTATGGATTGCTATGTCTCCGAAAGAGAATCAAGCATGTGTACAGGGACATAAACGCAGCAGTGATAGGATTGGAGAGGTTCGGTGAGCAAATGAAGACCCTTTGAAGTCATATTGCATGGTACCCATTCCACGGGTTTCAACTACCCAGGTTTAAGGTATTCTTCCTTCAGCTAAAACATGCATGTGGAACCTAGAGTATGATCAACCATGTGATCGGGAGACGTGTTCAAATATGTCTCAGTTTTCGTACCCTGGTACTCGGGTGCAACATTCCAGACGCTTTACTAACACTCTCCCGACTTGGAGAGTCAGTCCCTTTAACCTCCTGTTTGGCCCAGTTTGCAATTTCTGCGGAAGATGAACAGGAATAGCGAGAACCAATGAGAGACTAGCTGGAGGTGTCTGGACGGGCAAATTTAACTCTCATTTCCCACCAGGAAGAGGAAATAACCAAAGGCTCAGCGTGCCGTGCCGGAACCAGATTAGGGCCTGAAGCCATCCTGCGGTGTTGCGGCCAGCTCACAAGAAAGCGAGATGAAGAAAGGAGCTCAGGGGCACTGTAATTCACAAACCTGCAGAGTTATAAATGACAACTATCGTCCAAAAATATACTGAAGTAAGGCTGCCAAGAGGACTTGAAAGCGGGGCAGAATTGCAGGAAACCGATTTCAGGAGGTAGACTGGAATTGCATTGAAAGCATAGGAAAAGAGGCAGAACGTCCACAATGATGCACTTGGCCAAAAAGGGCGTATGCGTTTTTTCCTGAATATATTCAGGAAAAAACGCATACGCCCTTTTTGGCCAACCAAGCAAGCTTGCAAAGGAAATCTGCACTACAATGAAGTCTCACTTCCCCCCGGTCAAAAGGGCCATCTGAAAAAAGTGTAAAATCCAGAAAGGCAGGACAGGCCATGGAGAACTGGGAGCCTTGTTATGCTGATGGGCGAGATGTAAATTGCCAACAGACACTCGGGAGAAGTGTATGGTGTTTCCTGAAACGTCTAAAAAACAAAGCAACAGAGCCTAGGGCACTTCCACTTATGGTCCTATAGCTTAGGGAAATTAAAATCAAAAAGATACAGTAACCCCAATGTTTGGGACGCCTCTGTTTACAAGAACCTGGTTTACCGTACAAGTTCAATATCACAGAAAGTGAAAAATGGATAAAGAACTTGTGGTACTTACGTACAATGCAGTATCACTCAGCAGTGAAATCTATGTCATCAGGCCCGTAGCAGCACAATGAGTGGATTCAGGTACGATGATTCTAACTGAAATAAGTCACACAGAAAAAGAAACATCATAAGATATCAGTAATACACGGAATGTAAACTTGGCTACACAGGAACTGAATTACAGAACAGAACAGGGTCTCAAATTTAGAAAACCAACTTATGCTTGTTTAAGGGTAAAGGTGAGTTGGGGTGCTGCATAAAACCAGAGATTGAAATGAGCACAGATAAAGTTCCTTAAGCCAAATATGGAATAGACAAGAGCTACTCCTTGCTCAACGAAATGGACTCAACACCGCATATTAAACGCCTAAGAATGTACCTGACTCTTAAGTATCTTAAAACCTATGGATTGCTATGTCTCCGAAAGAGAATCAAGCATGTGTACAGGGACGTAAACGCAGCAGTGATAGGATTGGAGAGGTTCGGTGAGCAAATGAAGACCCTTTGAAGTCATATTGCATGGTACCCATTCCACGGGTTTCAACTACCCAGGTTTAAGGTATTCTTCCTTCAGCTAAAACATGCATGTGGAACCTAGAGTATGATCAACCATGTGATCGGGAGACGTGTTCAAATATGTCTCAGTTTTCGTACCTGGTACTCGGGTGCAACATTCCAGACGCTTTACTAACACTCTCCCGACTTGGAGAGTCAGTGCCTTTAACCTCCTGTTTGGCCCAGTTTGCAATTTCTGCGGAAGATGAACAGGAATAGCGAGAACCAATGAGAGACTAGCTGGAGGTGTCTGGACGGGCAAATTTAACTCTCATTTCCCACCAGGAAGAGGAAATAACCAAAGGCTCAGCGTGCCGTGCCGGAACCAGATTAGGGCCTGAAGTCATCCTGCGGTGTTGCGGCCAGCTCACAAGAAAGCGAGTTGAACAAAGGAGCTCAGGGGCACTGTAATTCACAAACCTGCAGAGTTATAAATGACAACTATCGTCCAAAAATATACTGAAGTAAGGCTGCCAAGAGGACTTGAAAGCGGGGCAGAATTGCAGGAAACCGATTTCAGGAGGTAGACTGGAATTGCATTGAAAGCATAGGAAAAGAGGCAGAACGTCCACAATGATGCACTTGGCCAAAAAGGGCGTATGCGTTTTTTCCTGAATATATTCAGGAAAAAACGCATACGCCCTTTTTGGCCAACCAAGCAAGCTTGCAAAGGAAATCTGCACTACAATGAAGTCTCACTTCCCCCCGGTCAAAAGGGCCATCTGAAAAAAGTGTAAAATCCAAAAGGCAGGACAGGCCATGGAGAACTGGGAACCTTGTTATGCTGATGGGCGGGATGTAAATTGCCAACAGACACTCGGGAGAATTGTATGGTGTTTCCTGAAACATCTAAAAAACAAAGCAACAGAGCCTAGGGCACTTCCACTTATGGTCCTATAGCTTAGGGAAATTAAAATCAAAAAGATACAGCCACCCCAATGTTTGGGACGCCTCTGTTTACAAGAACCTCGTTTACCGTACAAGTTCAATATCACAGAAAGTGAAAAATGGATAAAGAACTTGTGGTACTTACGTACAATGCAGTATCACTCAGCAGTGAAATCTATGTCATCAGGCCCGTAGCAGCACAATGAGTGGATTCAGGTACGATGATTCTAACTGAAATAAGTCACACAGAAAAAGAAACATCATAAGATATCAGTAATACACGGAATGTAAACTTGGCTACACAGGAACTGAATTACAGAACAGAACAGGGTCTCAAATTTAGAAAACCAACTTATGCTTGTTTAAGGGTAAAGGTGAGTTGGGGTGCTGCATAAAACCAGAGATTGAAATGAGCACAGATAAAGTTCCTTAAGCCAAATATGGAATAGTCAAGAGCTACTCCTTGCTCAACGAAATGGACTCAACACCGCATATTAAACGCCTAAGAATGTACCTGACTCTTAAGTATCTTAAAACCTATGGATTGCTATGTCTCCGAAAGAGAATCAAGCATGTGTACAGGGACATAAACGCAGCAGTGATAGGATTGGAGAGGTTCGGTGAGCAAATGAAGACCCTTTGAAGTCATATTGCATGGTACCCATTCCACGGGTTTCAACTACCCAGGTTTAAGGTATTCTTCCTTCAGCTAAAACATGCATGTGGAACCTAGAGTATGATCAACCATGTGATCGGGAGACGTGTTCAAATATGTCTCAGTTTTCGTACCCTGGTACTCGGGTGCAACATTCCAGACGCTTTACTAACACTCTCCCGACTTGGAGAGTCAGTCCCTTTAACCTCCTGTTTGGCCCAGTTTGCAATTTCTGTGGAAGATGAACAGGCATAGCGAGAACCAATGAGAGACTAGCTGGAGGTGTCTGGACGGGCAAATTTAACTCTCATTTCCCACCAGGAAGAGGAAATAACCAAAGGCTCAGCGTGCCGTGCCGGAACCAGATTAGGGCCTGAAGCCATCCTGCGGTGTTGCGGCCAGCTCACAAGAAAGCGAGTTGAAGAAAGGAGCTCAGGGGCACTGTAATTCACAAACCTGCAGAGTTATAAATGACAACTATCGTCCAAAAATATACTGAAGTAAGGCTGCCAAGAGGACTTGAAAGCGGGGCAGAATTGCAGGAAACCGATTTCAGGAGGTAGACTGGAATTGCATTGAAAGCATAGGAAAAGAGGCAGAACGTCCACAATGATGCACTTGGCCAAAAAGGGCGTATGCGTTTTTTCCTGAATATATTCAGGAAAAAACGCATACGCCCTTTTTGGCCAACCAAGCAAGCTTGCAAAGGAAATCTGCACTACAATGAAGTCTCACTTCCCCCCGGTCAAAAGGGCCATCTGAAAAAAGTGTAAAATCCAGAAAGGCAGGACAGGCCATGGAGAACTGGGAGCCTTGTTATGCTGATGGGCGGGATGTAAATTGCCAACAGACACTCGGGAGAAGTGTATGGTGTTTCCTGAAACGTCTAAAAAACAAAGCAACAGAGCCTAGGGCACTTCCACTTATGGTCCTATAGCTTAGGGAAATTAAAATCAAAAAGATACAGCCACCCCAATGTTTGGGACGCCTCTGTTTACAAGAACCTCGTTTACCGTACAAGTTCAATATCACAGAAAGTGAAAAATGGATAAAGAACTTGTGGTACTTACGTACAATGCAGTATCACTCAGCAGTGAAATCTATGTCATCAGGCCCGTAGCAGCACAATGAGTGGATTCAGGTACGATGATTCTAACTGAAATAAGTCACACAGAAAAAGAAACATCATAAGATATCAGTAATACACGGAATGTAAACTTGGCTACACAGGAACTGAATTACAGAACAGAACAGGGTCTCAAATTTAGAAAACCAACTTATGCTTGTTTAAGGGTAAAGGTGAGTTGGGGTGCTGCATAAAACCAGAGATTGAGGATGGCGGAAGAGTAAGACGCGGAGATCACCTTCCTCCCCACAGATACACCAGAAATACATCTACACGTGGAACAACTCCTACAGAACACCTACTGAAGGCTGGCAGAAGACCTCAGACCTCCCAAAAGGCAAGAAACTCCCCATGTACCTGGGTAGGGCAAAAGAAAAAACAGAGACAAAAGAATAGGGACGGCACCTGCACCAGTGGGAGGGAGCTGTGAAGGAGGAAAAGTTTCCACACTCTAGGAAGCCCCTTCGAGGGCGGAGACTGCGGGAGGTGGAGGGGGGAGCTTCGAAGCTGCGGAGTGCACAGCAACGGGTGCGGAGGGCAAAGCGGGGAGATTCCCGCACAGAGGATCGGTGCCGACCGGCACTCACCAGCCCGAGAGGCTTGTCTGCTCACCCGCCGGGGCGGGCGGGGCTGAGAGCTGAGGCCGGAGCGCAGAGAGAGGACTGGGGTTGGCGGCTTGAACATAGCCTGAAGGGGTTAGTGCACCACAGCTAGCCGGGAGGGAGTCCGGGGAAAAGCCTGCACCTGCAGAAGAGGCAGGAGACTTTTTCTTCCCTCTTTGTTTCCTGGGGCGTGAGGAGAGGGGTTTAAGAACGCTGCTTAAAGGAACTCCAGAGACGGGCGCGAGCCGCGGCTAAAAGCGCGAACCCCAGAGACGGGCGCGAGCCGCGGCTGAAAGCTCGGAATCCAGAGACGGGTGCGAGCCGCGGCTGAAAGCGCGGAATCCAGAGACGGGCGCGAGCCGCGGCTGAAAGCGCGGAATCCAGAGACGGGCGCGAGCCGCGGCTGAAAGCGCGGAATCCAGAGACGGGCGCGAGCCGCGGCTGAAAGCGCGGAATCCAGAGACGGGCGCAAGCCGCGGCTAAAAGCGCGGACCCCAGAGGCGGGCGGGAGACGTTAAGGCTGCTGCTGCCGCCACCGAGGGGCCTGTGTGCGAGCACAGGTCACTCTCCACACCCCTCTTCCGCGGAGGCTGTGCAGCCCGCCACTGCCGGGTTCCCGGGATCCAGGGACAACTTCCCCGGGAGAGCGCACAGAGCGCCTCAGGCTGGTGCAAAGTCACGCCGGCCTTTGCCACCGCAGGCCCGCCCCGCACTCTGTGCCCCTCCGTCCCCGCCGGCCTGAGTGCGCCAGAGCCCCCAATCAGCGGCTCTTTTAACCCCATCCTGTCTGAGCAAAAAACAGACGCCCTCCAGCGATCTACACGCAGTGGCAGGGCCAAATCCAAAGCTTAGCCCTGGGAGCTGTGAGAACAAAGAAGAGAAAGGGAAATCCCTCCCAGCAGCCTCAGAAGCAGCGGATTAAAGCTCCACAATCAACTTGATGTACCCTGCATCTGTGGAATACCTGAATAGACAACCAATCATCCCAAATTAAGGAAGTGGACTTTAGGAGCAAGATCTATGATTTTTTCCCCTTTCCTCTTTTTGCGAACGTGTATGTGTATGCTTCTGTGTGAGATCTTGTCTGTATAGTCTTGCTTCCACCATTTGTCCTAGGGTTCTATCCGTCCATGTTTTTTTTTTTAAATTTTTTTCTTAATAATTAATTTTAATAACCTTATTATACTTTACCTTCGTTCTTTCTTTCTTTCTTTCCGTCCTTCCTTCCCTCCTTTAGACAACGAATCATCCCAAATTGAGGAGGTGGTCTCTGACAGCAAGATTTAGGATTTTTCCCCATTTACCTCTTTTAGTGAGGGTGTATGTGTATGCTTCTGTGTAAGATTTTGTCTGTATAGCTTTGCTGCCAACATTTGTCCTAGGTTCTTTCCGTCCCTTTTTTTTTTTTTCTAAATAAGAAGTTTTTAATTCAATAACTTTATTATACTGTATTTTATTTTTACTGTATCTTCTTTCTTTCTGTCTTTTTTCCTTCTTTCCCTCCTTCCTTCCCTCTTCCCTCCCTCCCTCCCTTCTTTCCTTCTTGCCTTCTTTCCTTCTTTGCTTCTTTCTTTCTTTCTTCCTTCCTTCCTACCCTCCTTTCCTTCTTTCTTTCCTCATACTTCTACTAATTCCCTCTACTTTTTCTCCCTTTTATCCTGAGCCTGTGGATGAAAAGCTTTTGGTGCTCCAGCCAGGAGGCAGGGCTCTGCCTCTGAGGTAGGAGAGCCAACTTCAGGACACTGATCAACAAGAGACCTCCCAGCTCCACATAATATCAAACAGCGAAAATCTCCCAGAGACCTCCATCTTAACACCAGCACCCAGCTTCACTCAACGACCAGCAAGCCACAGTGCTGGAAAACCTATGCCAAACAACTAGCAAAACAGGAACACAACCCCACCCATTAGCAGAGAGGCTGCCTAAAATCATAATAAGGCCACAGACACCCCCAAACACACCACCAGACGTGAACCTGACCACTAGAGAGACAAGATCCAGCCTCATCCACCACAACACAGGCACTAGCCCCCTCCACCAGGAAGCCTACACAACCCACTGAACCAACCTTAGCCACTAGAGACAGACATCAAAAACAGGAGGAACCACAAACCTGCAGCCTGCAAAAAGGAGACCCCAAACACAGTAAGATAAGCAAAATGAGAAGACAGAAAAACACACAGCAGATAAAGGAGCAAGATAAAAATGCACCAGACCTAACAAATGAAGAGGAAATAGGGAGTCTACCTGAAAGAGAATTCAGAATAATGATAGTAAGGTTGATCCGAAATCTTGGAGATAGAATGGACAATAGATTGGACAAAATGCAAGAATCAGTTAACAAGGACCTAGAAGAACTAAAGATGAAACAAGCAACGATGAACAACACAATAAATGAAATTAAAAGTACTCTAGATGGGATCAATAGCAGAATAACTGAGGCAGAAGAACGGATAAGTGACCTGGAAGATAAAATAGTGGAAATAACTACTGCAGAGCAGAATAAAGAAAAAAGAATGAAAAGAACTGAGGACAGTCTCAGAGACCTCTGGGACAACATTAAACGCACCAACATTCGAATTATAGGGGTTCCAGAAGAAGAAGAGAAAAAGAAAGGGACTGAGAAAATATTTGAAGAGATTATAGTTGAAAACTTCCTTAATATGGGAAAGGAAATAGTTAATCAAGTCCAGGAAGCACAGAGAGTCCCATACAAGATAAATACAAGGAGAAATACGCCAAGACACATATTAATCAAACTGTCAAAAATTAAATACAAAGAAAGCATATTAAAAGCAGCAAGGGAAAAACAACAAATAACACATAAGGGAATCCCCATAAGGTTAACAGCTGATCTCTCAGCAGAAACCCTACAAGCCAGAAGGGAGTGGCAGGACATACTGAAAGTGATGAAGGAGAAAAACCTGCAGCCAAGACTACTCTACCCAGCAAGGATCTCATTCAGATTTGATGGAGAAATTAAAACCTTTACAGACAAGCAAAAGCTGAGAGAGTTCAGCACCACCAAACCAGCTTTACAACAAATGCTAAAGGATCTTCTCTAGGCAAGAAACACAAGAGAAGGAAAAGACCTATAATAACGAACCCAAAACAATTTAGAAAATGGGAATAGGAACATACATATCAATAATTACCTTAAATGTAAATGGACTAAATGCTCCCACCAAAAGACACAGATTAGCTGAATGGATACAAAAACAAGACCCTTATATATGCTGTCTACAAGAGACCCACTTCAGACCTAGAGACACATACAGACTGAAAGTAAGGGGATGGAAAAAGATATTCCATGCAAATGGAAGCCAAAAGAAAGCTGGAGTAGCAATTCTCATATCAGACAAAATAGACTTTAAAATAAGGACTATTAAAAGAGACAAAGAAGGACACTACATAATGATCAAAGGATCGATCCAAGAAGAAGATATAACAATTGTAAATATTTATGCACCCAACATAGGAGCACCTCAGTACATAAGGCAAATACTAACAGCCATAAAAGGGGAAATCGACAGTAACACATTCATAGTAGGGGACTTAAACACCCCACTTTCACCCATGGACAGATCATCCAAAATGAAAATAAATAAGGAAACACAAGCTTTAAATGATACATTAAACAAGATGGACTTAATTGATATTTATAGGACACTCCATCCAAAAACAACAGAATACACATTTTTCTCAAGTGCTCATGGAACATTCTCCAGGATAGATCATATCTTAGGTCACAAATCAAGCCTTGGTAAATTTAAGAAAATTGAAATTGTATCAAGTATCTTTTCTGACCACAACGCCATGAGACTAGATATCAATTACAGGAAAAGATCTGTAAAAAATACAAACACATGGAGGCTAAACAATACACTACTTAATAATGAAGAGATCACTGAAGAAATCAAAGAGGAAATCAAAAAATACCTAGAAACAAATGACAATGGAGACACAACGACCCAAAACCTGTGGGATGCAGCAAAAGCAGTTCTAAGGGGGAAGTTTATAGCAATACAAGCCCACCTTAAGAAGCAGGAAACATCTCGAATAAACAACCTAACCTTGCACCTCAAGCAATTAGAGAAAGAAGAACAAAAAAACCCCAAAGCTAGCAGAAGGAAAGAAATCATAAAAATCAGATCAGAAATAAATGAAAAAGAAATGAAGGAAACAATAGCAAAGATCAATAAAACTAAAAGCTGGTTCTTTGAGAAGATAAACAAAATAGATAAACCACTAGCCAGACTCATCAAGAAAAAAAGGGAGAAGACTCAAATCAATAGAATTAGAAATGAAAAAGGAGAGGTAACAACTGACACTGCAGAGATAAAAGAGATCATGAGAGATTACTACAAGCAACTCTATGCCAATAAAATGGACAATCTGGAAGAAATGGACAAATTCTTAGAAATGCACAACCTGCCAAGACTGAATCAGGAAGAAATAGAAAATATGAACAGACCAATCACAAGCACTGAAATTGAAACTGTGATTAAAAATCTTCCAACAAAGAAAAGCCCAGGACCAGATGGCTTCGCAGGCGAATTCTATCAAACATTTAGAGAAGAGCTAACACCTATCCTTCTCAAACTCTTCCAAAATATAGCAGAGGGAGGACCACTCCCTAACTCCTTCTACGAGGCCACCATCACCTTGATACCAAAACCAGACAAGGATGTCACAAAGAAAGAAAACTACAGGCCAATATCACTGATGAACATAGATGCAAAAATCCTCAACAAAATACTAGCAAACAGAATCCAACAGCACATTAAAAGGATCATACACCATGATCAAGTGGGGTTTATTCCAGGAATGCAAGGATTCTTCAATATACGCAAATCTATCAATGTGATACACCATATTAACAAATTGAAGGAGAAAAACCATATGATCATCTCAATAGATGCAGAGAAAGCTTTTGACAAAATTCAACACCCATTTATGATAAAAACCCTGCAGAAAGTAGGCATAGAGGGAACTTTCCTCAACATAATAAAGGCCATATATGACAAGCCCACAGCAAACATCATCCTCAATGGTGAAAAACTGAAAGCATTTCCACTAAGATCAGGAACAAGACAAGGTTGCCCACTCTCACCACTATTATTCAACATTGTTTTGGAAGTTTTAGCCACAGCAATCAGAGAAGAAAAGGAAATAAAAGGAATCCAAATTGGAAAAGAAGAAGTAAAGCTGTCACTGTTTGCAGATGACATGATCCTATACATAGAGAACCCTAAAGATGCTACCAGAAAACTACTAGAGCTAATCAATGAATTTGGTAAAGTGGCAGGATACAAAATTAATGCACAGAAATCTCTGGCATTCCTATATACTAATGATGAAAAATCTGAAAGTGAAATCAAGAAAACACTCCCATTTACCATTGCAACAAAAAGAATAAAATATCTAGGAATAAACCTACCTAAGGAGACAAAAGACCTGTATGCAGAAAATTATAAGACACTGATGAAAGAAATTAAAGATGATATAAATAGATGGAGAGATATACCATGTTCTTGGATTGGAAGAATCAACATTGTGAAAATGACTCTACTACCCAAAGCAATCTACAGATTCAATGCAATCCCTATCAAACTACCACTGGCATTTTTCACAGAACTAGAACAAAAACTTTCACAATTTGTATGGAAACACAAAAGACCCCGAATAGCCAAAGCAATCTTGAGAACGAAAGAAGGAACTGGAGGAATCAGGCTCCCTGACTTCAGACTATACTACAAAGCTACAGTCATCAAGACGGTATGGTACTGGCACAAAAACAGAAAGATAGATCAATGGAACAGGATAGAAAGCCCAGAGATAAACCCATGCACATATGGACACCTTATCTTTGATAAAGGTGGCAGTAATGTACAATGGAGAAAGGACAGCCTCTTCAATAAGTGGTGCTGGGAAAACTGGACAGGTACATGTAAAAGTATGAGATTAGATCACTCCCTAACACCATACACAAAAATAAGCTCAAAATGGATTAAAGACCTAAATGTAAGGCCAGAAACTATCAAACTCTTAGAGGAAAACATAGGCAGAACACTCTATGACATAAATCAAAGCAAGATCCTTTCTGACCCACCTCCTAGAGTAATGGAAATAAAAACAAAAATAAACAAATGGGACCTAATGAAACTTCAAAGCTTTTGCACAGCAAAGGAAACCGTAAACAAGACCAAAAGACAACCCTCAGAATGGGAGAAAATATTTGCAAATGAAGCAACCGACAAAGGATTAATCTCCAAAATTTACAAGCAGCTCATGCAGCTCAATAACAAGAAAACAAACAACCCAATCCAAAAATGGGCAGAAGACCTAAATAGACATTTCTCCAAAGAAGATATACAGACTGCCAACAAACACATGAAAGAATGCTCAACATCATTAATCATTAGAGAAATGCAAATCAAAACTACAATGAGATATCATCTCACACCAGTCAGAATGGCCATCATCAAAAAATCTAGAAACAATAAATGCTGGAGAGGGTGTGGAGAAAAGGGAACACTCTTGCACTGCTGGTGGGAATGTGAATTGGTTCAGCCACTATGGAGAACAGTATGGAGGTTCCTTAAAAAACTACAAATAGAACTACCATATGACCCAGCAATCCCACTACTGGGCATATACCCTGAGAAAACCAAAATTCAAAAAGAGTCATGTACCAAAATGTTCATTGCAGCTCTATTTACAATAGCCCGGAGATGGAAACAACCTAAGTGCCCGTCATCGGATGAATGGATAAAGAAGATGTGGCACATATATACAATGGAATATTACTCAGCCATAAAAAGAAACGAAATTGAGCTATTTGTAATGAGGTGGATAGACCTAGAGTCTGTCATACAGAGTGAAGTAAGTCAGAAAGAAAAAGACAAATACCGTATGCTAACACATATATATGGAATTTAAGAAAAAAATGTCATGAAGAACCTAGGGGTAAAGCAGGAATAAAGACGCAGACCTCTTAGAGAACGGACTTGAGGTTATGGGGAGGGGGAAGGGTGAGCTGTGACAGGGCGAGAGAGAGTCATGGGCATATACACACTAACAAACGCAGTAAGGTAGATAGCTAGTGGGAAGCAGCCGCATGGCACAGGGATATTGGCTCGGTGCTTTGTGACAGCCTGGAGGGGTGGGATGGGGAGGGTGGGAGGGAGGGAGACGCAACAGGGAAGACATATGGGAACATAGGTTTATGTATGACTGATTCACTTTGTTATAAAGCAGAAACTAACACACCATTGTAAAGCAATTATACCCCAATAAAGATGTTAAAAAAAAAAAAAAAAAAAAAAAAAAAACCAGAGATTGAAATGAGCACAGATAAAGTTCCTTAAGGCAAATATGGAATAGACAAGAGCTACTCCTTGCTCAACGAAATGGACTCAACACCGCATATTAAACGCCTAAGAATGTACCTGACTCTTAAGTATCTTAAAACCTATGGATTGCTATGTCTCCGAAAGAGAATCAAGCATGTGTACAGGGACATAAACGCAGCAGTGATAGGATTGGAGAGGATCGGTGAGCAAATGAAGACCCTTTGAAGTCATATTGCATGGTACCCATTCCACGGGTTTCAACTACCCAGGTTTAAGGTATTCTTCCTTCAGCTAAAACATGCATGTGGAACCTAGAGTATGATCAACCATGTGATCGGGAGACGTGTTCAAATATGTCTCAGTTTTCGTACCCTGGTACTCGGGTGCAACATTCCAGACGCTTTACTAACACTCTCCCGACTTGGAGAGTCAGTCCCTTTAACCTCCTGTTTGGCCCAGTTTGCAATTTCTGCGGAAGATGAACAGGAATAGCGAGAACCAATGAGAGACTAGCTGGAGGTGTCTGGACGGGCAAATTTAACTCTCATTTCCCACCAGGAAGAGGAAATAACCAAAGGCTCAGCGTGCCGTGCCGGAACCAGATTAGGGCCTGAAGCCATCCTGCGGTGTTGCGGCCAGCTCACAAGAAAGCGAGTTGAAGAAAGGAGCTCAGGGGCACTGTAATTCACAAACCTGCAGAGTTATAAATGACAACTATCGTCCAAAAATATACTGAAGTAAGGCTGCCAAGAGGACTTGAAAGCGGGGCAGAATTGCAGGAAACCGATTTCAGGAGGTAGACTGGAATTGCATTGAAAGCATAGGAAAAGAGGCAGAACGTCCACAATGATGCACTTGGCCAAAAAGGGCGTATGCGTTTTTTCCTGAATATATTCAGGAAAAAACGCATACGCCCTTTTTGGCCAACCAAGCAAGCTTGCAAAGGAAATCTGCACTACAATGAAGTCTCACTTCCCCCCGGTCAAAAGGGCCATCTGAAAAAAGTGTAAAATCCAGAAAGGCAGGACAGGCCATGGAGAACTGGGAGCCTTGTTATGCTGATGGGCGGGATGTAAATTGCCAACAGACACTCGGGAGAAGTGTATGGTGTTTCCTGAAACGTCTAAAAAACAAAGCAACAGAGCCTAGGGCACTTCCACTTATGGTCCTATAGCTTAGGGAAATTAAAATCAAAAAGATACAGCCACCCCAATGTTTGGGACGCCTCTGTTTACAAGAACCTCGTTTACCGTACAAGTTCAATATCACAGAAAGTGAAAAATGGATAAAGAACTTGTGGTACTTACGTACAATGCAGTATCACTCAGCAGTGAAATCTATGTCATCAGGCCCGTAGCAGCACAATGAGTGGATTCAGGTACGATGATTCTAACTGAAATAAGTCACACAGAAAAAGAAACATCATAAGATATCAGTAATACACGGAATGTAAACTTGGCTACACAGGAACTGAATTACAGAACAGAACAGGGTCTCAAATTTAGAAAACCAACTTATGCTTGTTTAAGGGTAAAGGTGAGTTGGGGTGCTGCATAAAACCAGAGATTGAAATGAGCACAGATAAAGTTCCTTAAGCCAAATATGGAATAGACAAGAGCTACTCCTTGCTCAACGAAATGGACTCAACACCGCATATTAAACGCCTAAGAATGTACCTGACTCTTAAGTATCTTAAAACCTATGGATTGCTATGTCTCCGAAAGAGAATCAAGCATGTGTACAGGGACATAAACGCAGCAGTGATAGGATTGGAGAGGATCGGTGAGCAAATGAAGACCCTTTGAAGTCATATTGCATGGTACCCATTCCACGGGTTTCAACTACCCAGGTTTAAGGTATTCTTCCTTCAGCTAAAACATGCATGGGGAACCTAGAGTATGATCAACCATGTGATCGGGAGACGTGTTCAAATATGTCTCAGTTTTCGTACCCTGGTACAAGGGTGCAACATTCCAGACGCTTTACTAACACTCTCCCGACTTGGAGAGTCAGTCCCTTTAACCTCCTGTTTGGCCCAATTTGCAATTTCTGCGGAAGATGAACAGGAATAGCGAGAACCAATGAGAGACTAGCTGGAGGTGTCTGGACGGGCAAATTTAACTCTCATTTCCCACCAGGAAGAGGAAATAACCAAAGGCTCAGCGTGCCGTGCCGGAACCAGATGAGGGCCTGAAGTCATCCTGCGGTGTTGCGGCCAGCTCACAAGAAAGCGAGTTGAAGAAAGGAGCTCAGGGGCACTGTAATTCACAAACCTGCAGAGTTATAAATGACAACTATCGTCCAAAAATATACTGAAGTAAGGCTGCCAAGAGGACTTGAAAGCGGGGCAGAATTGCAGGAAACCGATTTCAGGAGGTAGACTGGAATTGCATTGAAAGCATAGGAAAAGAGGCAGAACGTCCACAATGATGCACTTGGCCAAAAAGGGCGTATGCGTTTTTTCCTGAATATATTCAGGAAAAAACGCATACGCCCTTTCTGGCCAACCAAGCAAGCTTGCAAAGGAAATCTGCACTACAATGAAGTCTCACTTCCTCCCGGTCAAAAGGGCCATCTGAAAAAAGTGTAAAATCCAGAAAGGCAGGACAGGCCATGGAGAACTGGGAGCCTTGTTATGCTGATGGGCGGGATGTAAATTGCCAACAGACACTCGGGAGAAGTGTATGGTGTTTCCTGAAACGTCTAAAAAACAAAGCAACAGAGCCTAGGGCACTTCCACTTATGGTCCTATAGCTTAGGGAAATTAAAATCAAAAAGATACAGCCACCCCAATGTTTGGGACGCCTCTGTTTACAAGAACCTCGTTTACCGTACAAGTTCAATATCACAGAAAGTGAAAAATGGATAAAGAACTTGTGGTACTTACGTACAATGCAGTATCACTCAGCAGTGAAATCTATGTCATCAGGCCCGTAGCAGCACAATGAGTGGATTCAGGTACGATGATTCTAACTGAAATAAGTCACACAGAAAAAGAAACATCATAAGATATCAGTAATACACGGAATGTAAACTTGGCTACACAGGAACTGAATTACAGAACAGAACAGGGTCTCAAATTTAGAAAACCAACTTATGCTTGTTTAAGGGTAAAGGTGAGTTGGGGTGCTGCATAAAACCAGAGATTGAAATGAGCACAGATAAAGTTCCTTAAGCCAAATATGGAATAGACAAGAGCTACTCCTTGCTCAATGAAATGGACTCAACACCGCATATTAAACGCCTAAGAATGTACCTGACTCTTAAGTATCTTAAAACCTATGGATTGCTATGTCTCCGAAAGAGAATCAAGCATGTGTACAGGGACATAAACGCAGCAGTGATAGGATTGGAGAGGATCGGTGAGCAAATGAAGACCCTTTGAAGTCATATTGCATGGTACCCATTCCACGGGTTTCAACTACCCAGGTTTAAGGTATTCTTCCTTCAGCTAAAACATGCATGTGGAACCTATAGTATGATCAACCATGTGATCGGGAGACGTGTTCAAATATGTCTCAGTTTTCGTACCCTGGTACAAGGGTGCAACATTCCAGACGCTTTACTAACACTCTCCCGACTTGGAGAGTCAGTGCCTTTAACCTCCTGTTTGGCCCAATTTGCAATTTCTGCGGAAGATGAACAGGAATAGCGAGAACCAATGAGAGACTAGCTGGAGGTGTCTGGACGGGCAAATTTAACTCTCATTTCCCACCAGGAAGAGGAAATAACCAAAGGCTCAGCGTGCCGTGCCAGAACCAGATGAGGGCCTGAAGTCATCCTGCGGTGTTGCGGCCAGCTCACAAGAAAGCGAGTTGAAGAAAGGAGCTCAGGGGCACTGTAATTCACAAACCTGCAGAGTTATAAATGACAACTATCGTCCAAAAATATACTGAAGTAAGGCTGCCAAGAGGACTTGAAAGCGGGGCAGAATTGCAGGAAACCGATTTCAGGAGGTAGACTGGAATTGCATTGAAAGCATAGGAAAAGAGGCAGAACGTCCACAATGATGCACTTGGCCAAAAAGGGCGTATGCGTTTTTTCCTGAATATATTCAGGAAAAAACGCATACGCCCTTTTTGGCCAACCAAGCAAGCTTGCAAAGGAAATCTGCACTACAATGAAGTCTCACTTCCTCCCGGTCAAAAGGGCCATCTGAAAAAAGTGTAAAATCCATAAAGGCAGGACAGGCCATGGAGAACTGGGAGCCTTGTTATGCTGATGGGCGGGATGTAAATTGCCAACAAACACTCGGGAGAAGTGTATGGTGTTTCCTGAAACGTCTAAAAAACAAAGCAACAGAGCCTAGGGCACTTCCACTTATGGTCCTATGGCTTTGGGAAATTAAAGTCAAAAAGATACAGACACACCAATGTTTGGGACGCCTCTGTTTACAAGAACCTCGTTTACCGTACAAGTTCAATATCACAGAAAGTGAAAAATGGATAAAGAACTTGTGGTACTTACGTACAATGCAGTATCACTCAGCAGTGAAATCTATGTCATCAGGCCCGTAGCAGCACAATGAGTGGATTCAGGTACGATGATTCTAACTGAAATAAGTCACACAGAAAAAGAAACATCATAAGATATCAGTAATACACGGAATGTAAACTTGGCTACACAGGAACTGAATTACAGAACAGAACAGGGTCTCAAATTTAGAAAACCAACTTATGCTTGTTTAAGGGTAAAGGTGAGTTGGGGTGCTGCATAAAACCAGAGATTGAAATGAGCACAGATAAAGTTCCTTAAGCCAAATATGGAATAGACAAGAGCTACTCCTTGCTCAATGAAATGGACTCAACACCGCATATTAAACGCCTAAGAATGTACCTGACTCTTAAGTATCTTAAAACCTATGGATTGCTATGTCTCTGAAAGAGAATCAAGCATGTGTACAGGGACATAAACGCAGCAGTGATAGGATTGGAGAGGATCGGTGAGCAAATGAAGACCCTTTGAAGTCATATTGCATGGTACCCATTCCACGGGTTTCAACTACCCAGGTTTAAGGTATTCTTCCTTCAGCTAAAACATGCATGTGGAACCTAGAGTATGATCAACCATGTGATCGGGAGACGTGTTCAAATATGTCTCAGTTTTCGTACCCTGGTACAAGGGTGCAACATTCCAGACGCTTTACTAACACTCTCCCCACTTGGAGAGTCAGTGCCTTTAACCTCCTGTTTGGCCCAGTTTGCAATTTCTGCGGAAGATGAACAGGAATAGCGAGAACCAATGAGAGACTAGCTGGAGGTGTCTGGACGGGCAAATTTAACTCTCATTTCCCACCAGGAAGAGGAAATAACCAAAGGCTCAGCGTGCCGTGCCAGAACCAGATGAGGGCCTGAAGTCATCCTGCGGTGTTGCGGCCAGCTCACAAGAAAGCGAGTTGAAGAAAGGAGCTCAGGGGCACTGTAATTCACAAACCAGCAGAGTTATAAATGACAACTATCGTCCAAAAATATACTGAAGTAAGGCTGCCAAGAGGACTTGAAAGCGGGGCAGAATTGCAGGAAACCGATTTCAGGAGGTAGACTGGAATTGCATTGAAAGCATAGGAAAAGAGGCAGAACGTCCACAATGATGCACTTGGCCAAAAAGGGCGTATGCGTTTTTTCCTGAATATATTCAGGAAAAAACGCATACGCCCTTTTTGGCCAACCAAGCAAGCTTGCAAAGGAAATCTGCACTACAATGAAGTCTCACTTCCCCCCGGTCAAAAGGGCCATCTGAAAAAAGTGTAAAATCCAGAAAGGCAGGACAGGCCATGGAGAACTGGGAGCCTTGTTATGCTGATGGGCGGGATGTAAATTGCCAACAGACACTCGGGAGAAGTGTATGGTGTTTCCTGAAACGTCTAAAAAACAAAGCAACAGAGCCTAGGGCACTTCCACTTATGGTCCTATAGCTTAGGGAAATTAAAATCAAAAAGATACAGCCACCCCAATGTTTGGGACGCCTCTGTTTACAAGAACCTGGTTTACCGTACAAGTTCAATATCACAGAAAGTGAAAAATGGATAAAGAACTTGTGGTACTTACGTACAATGCAGTATCACTCAGCAGTGAAATCTATGTCATCAGGCCCGTAGCAGCACAATGAGTGGATTCAGGTACGATGATTCTAACTGAAATAAGTCACACAGAAAAAGAAACATCATAAGATATCAGTAATACACGGAATGTAAACTTGGCTACACAGGAACTGAATTACAGAACAGAACAGGGTCTCAAATTTAGAAAACCAACTTATGCTTGTTTAAGGGTAAAGGTGAGTTGGGGTGCTGCATAAAACCAGAGATTGAAATGAGCACAGATAAAGTTCCTTAAGCCAAATATGGAATAGACAAGAGCTACTCCTTGCTCAACGAAATGGACTCAACACCGCATATTAAACGCCTAAGAATGTACCTGACTCTTAAGTATCTTAAAACCTATGGATTGCTATGTCTCCGAAAGAGAATCAAGCATGTGTACAGGGACGTAAACGCAGCAGTGATAGGATTGGAGAGGTTCGGTGAGCAAATGAAGACCCTTTGAAGTCATATTGCATGGTACCCATTCCACGGGTTTCAACTACCCAGGTTTAAGGTATTCTTCCTTCAGCTAAAACATGCATGTGGAACCTAGAGTATGATCAACCATGTGATCGGGAGACGTGTTCAAATATGTCTCAGTTTTCGTACCTGGTACTCGGGTGCAACATTCCAGACGCTTTACTAACACTCTCCCGACTTGGAGAGTCAGTGCCTTTAACCTCCTGTTTGGCCCAGTTTGCAATTTCTGCGGAAGATGAACAGGAATAGCGAGAACCAATGAGAGACTAGCTGGAGGTGTCTGGACGGGCAAATTTAACTCTCATTTCCCACCAGGAAGAGGAAATAACCAAAGGCTCAGCGTGCCGTGCCGGAACCAGATTAGGGCCTGAAGTCATCCTGCGGTGTTGCGGCCAGCTCACAAGAAAGCGAGTTGAACAAAGGAGCTCAGGGGCACTGTAATTCACAAACCTGCAGAGTTATAAATGACAACTATCGTCCAAAAATATACTGAAGTAAGGCTGCCAAGAGGACTTGAAAGCGGGGCAGAATTGCAGGAAACCGATTTCAGGAGGTAGACTGGAATTGCATTGAAAGCATAGGAAAAGAGGCAGAACGTCCACAATGATGCACTTGGCCAAAAAGGGCGTATGCGTTTTTTCCTGAATATATTCAGGAAAAAACGCATACGCCCTTTTTGGCCAACCAAGCAAGCTTGCAAAGGAAATCTGCACTACAATGAAGTCTCACTTCCCCCCCCCCCCCCGGTCAAAAGGGCTATCTGAAAAAAGTGTAAAATCCAGAAAGGCAGGACAGGCCATGGAGAACTGGGAGCCTTGTTATGCTGATGGGCGGGATGTAAATTGCCAACAGACACTCGGGAGAAGTGTATGGTGTTTCCTGAAACATCTAAAAAACAAAGCAACAGAGCCTAGGGCACTTCCACTTATGGTCCTATAGCTTAGGGAAATTAAAATCAAAAAGATACAGCCACCCCAATGTTTGGGACGCCTCTGTTTACAAGAACCTCGTTTACCGTACAAGTTCAATATCACAGAAAGTGAAAAATGGATAAAGAACTTGTGGTACTTACGTACAATGCAGTATCACTCAGCAGTGAAATCTATGTCATCAGGCCCGTAGCAGCACAATGAGTGGATTCAGGTACGATGATTCTAACTGAAATAAGTCACACAGAAAAAGAAACATCATAAGATATCAGTAATACACGGAATGTAAACTTGGCTACACAGGAACTGAATTACAGAACAGAACAGGGTCTCAAATTTAGAAAACTAACTTATGCTTGTTTAAGGGTAAAGGTGAGTTGGGGTGCTGCATAAAACCAGAGATTGAAATGAGCACAGATAAAGTTCCTTAAGCCAAATATGGAATAGTCAAGAGCTACTCCTTGCTCAACGAAATGGACTCAACACCGCATATTAAACGCCTAAGAATGTACCTGACTCTTAAGTATCTTAAAACCTATGGATTGCTATGTCTCCGAAAGAGAATCAAGCATGTGTACAGGGACATAAACGCAGCAGTGATAGGATTGGAGAGGTTCGGTGAGCAAATGAAGACCCTTTGAAGTCATATTGCATGGTACCCATTCCACGGGTTTCAACTACCCAGGTTTAAGGTATTCTTCCTTCAGCTAAAACATGCATGTGGAACCTAGAGTATGATCAACCATGTGATCGGGAGACGTGTTCAAATATGTCTCAGTTTTCGTACCCTGGTACAAGGGTGCAACATTCCAGACGCTTTACTAACACTCTCCCGACTTGGAGAGTCAGTCCCTTTAACCTCCTGTTTGGCCCAGTTTGCAATTTCTGCGGAAGATGAACAGGAATAGCGAGAACCAATGAGAGACTAGCTGGAGGTGTCTGGACGGGCAAATTTAACTCTCATTTCCCACCAGGAAGAGGAAATAACCAAAGGCTCAGCGTGCCGTGCCAGAACCAGATGAGGGCCTGAAGTCATCCTGCGGTGTTGCGGCCAGCTCACAAGAAAGCGAGTTGAAGAAAGGAGCTCAGGGGCACTGTAATTCACAAACCTGCAGAATTATCAATGACAACTATCGTCCAAAAATATACTGAAGTAAGGCTGCCAAGAGGACTTGAAAGCGGGGCAGAATTGCAGGAAACCGATTTCAGGAGGTAGACTGGAATTGCATTGAAAGCATAGGAAAAGAGGCAGAACGTCCACAATGATGCACTTGGCCAAAAAGGGCGTATGCGTTTTTTCCTGAATATATTCAGGAAAAAACGCATACGCTCTTTTTGGCCAACCAAGCAAGCTTGCAAAGGAAATCTGCACTACAATGAAGTCTCACTTCCTCCCGGTCAAAAGGGCCATCTGAAAAAAGTGTAAAATCCAGAAAGGCAGGACAGGCCATGGAGAACTGGGAGCCTTGTTATGCTGATGGGCGGGATGAAAATTGCCAACAGACACTCGGGAGAAGTGTATGGTGTTTCCTGAAACGTCTAAAAAACAAAGCAACAGAGCCTAGGGCACTTCCACTTATGGTCCTATAGCTTAGGGAAATTAAAATCAAAAAGATACAGCCACCCCAATGTTTGGGACGCCTCTGTTTACAAGAACCTCGTTTACCGTACAAGTTCAATATCACAGAAAGTGAAAAATGGATAAAGAACTTGTGGTACTTACGTACAATGCAGTATCACTCAGCAGTGAAATCTATGTCATCAGGCCCGTAGCAGCACAATGAGTGGATTCAGGTACGATGATTCTAACTGAAATAAGTCACACAGAAAAAGAAACATCATAAGATATCAGTAATACACGGAATGTAAACTTGGCTACACAGGAACTGAATTACAGAACAGAACAGGGTCTCAAATTTAGAAAACCAACTTATGCTTGTTTAAGGGTAAAGGTGAGTTGGAGTGCTGCATAAAACCAGAGATTGAAATGAGCACAGATAAAGTTCCTTAAGCCAAATATGGAATAGACAAGAGCTACTCCTTGCTCAACGAAATGGACTCAACACCGCATATTAAACGCCTAAGAATGTACCTGACTCTTAAGTATCTTAAAACCTATGGATTGCTATGTCTCCGAAAGAGAATCAAGCATGTGTACAGGGACATAAACGCAGCAGTGATAGGATTGGAGAGGATCGGTGAGCAAATGAAGACCCTTTGAAGTCATATTGCATGGTACCCATTCCACGGGTTTCAACTACCCAGGTTTAAGGTATTCTTCCTTCAGCTAAAACATGCATGTGGAACCTAGAGTATGATCAACCATGTGATCGGGAGACGTGTTCAAATATGTCTCAGTTTTCGTACCCTGGTACTCGGGTGCAACATTCCAGACGCTTTACTAACACTCTCCCGACTTGGAGAGTCAGTCCCTTTAACCTCCTGTTTGGCCCAGTTTGCAATTTCTGCGGAAGATGAACAGGAATAGCGAGAACCAATGAGAGACTAGCTGGAGGTGTCTGGACGGGCAAATTTAACTCGCATTTCCCACCAGGAAGAGGAAATAACCAAAGGCTCAGCGTGCCGTGCCGGAACCAGATTAGGGCCTGAAGCCATCCTGCGGTGTTGCGGCCAGCTCACAAGAAAGCGAGTTGAAGAAAGGAGCTCAGGGGCACTGTAATTCACAAACCTGCAGAGTTATAAATGACAACTATCGTCCAAAAATATACTGAAGTAAGGCTGCCAAGAGGACTTGAAAGCGGGGCAGAATTGCAGGAAACCGATTTCAGGAGGTAGACTGGAATTGCATTGAAAGCATAGGAAAAGAGGCAGAACGTCCACAATGATGCACTTGGCCAAAAAGGGCGTATGCGTTTTTTCCTGAATATATTCAGGAAAAAACGCATACGCCCTTTTTGGCCAACCAAGCAAGCTTGCAAAGGAAATCTGTACTACAATGAAGTCTCACTTCCCCCCGGTCAAAAGGGCCATCTGAAAAAAGTGTAAAATCCAGAAAGGCAGGACAGGCCATGGAGAACTGGGAGCCTTGTTATGCTGATGGGCGGGATGTAAATTACCAACAGACACTCGGGAGAAGTGTATGGTGTTTCCTGAAACATCTAAAAAACAAAGCAACAGAGCCTAGGGCACTTCCACTTATGGTCCTATGGCTTTGGGAAATTAAAGTCAAAAAGATACAGACACCCCAATGTTTGGGACGCCTCTGTTTACAAGAACCTCGTTTACCGTACAAGTTCAATATCACAGAAAGTGAAAAATGGATAAAGAACTTGTGGTACTTACGTACAATGCAGTATCACTCAGCAGTGAAATCTATGTCATCAGGCCCGTAGCAGCACAATGAGTGGATTCAGGTACGATGATTCTAACTGAAATAAGTCACACAGAAAAAGAAACATCATAAGATATCAGTAATACACGGAATGTAAACTTGGCTACACAGGAACTGAATTACAGAACAGAACAGGGTCTCAAATTTAGAAAACCAACTTATGCTTGTTTAAGGGTAAAGGTGAGTTGGGGTGCTGCATAAAACCAGAGATTGAAATGAGCACAGATAAAGTTCCTTAAGCCAAATATGGAATAGACAAGAGCTACTCCTTGCTCAATGAAATGGACTCAACACCCCATATTAAACGCCTAAGAATGTACCTGACTCTTAAGTATCTTAAAACCTATGGATTGCTATGTCTCCGAAAGAGAATCAAGCATGTGTACAGGGACATAAACGCAGCAGTGATAGGATTGGAGAGGATCGGTGAGCAAATGAAGACCCTTTGAAGTCATATTGCATGGTACCCATTCCACGGGTTTCAACTACCCAGGTTTAAGGTATTCTTCCTTCAGCTAAAACATGCATGTGGAACCTAGAGTATGATCAACCATGTGATCGGGAGACGTGTTCAAATATGTCTCAGTTTTCGTACCCTGGTACAAGGGTGCAACTTTCCAGACGCTTTACTAACACTCTCCCGACTTGGAGAGTCAGTCCCTTTAACCTCCTGTTTGGCCCAATTTGCAATTTCTGCGGAAGATGAACAGGAATAGCGAGAACCAATGAGAGACTAGCTGGAGGTGTCTGGACGGGCAAATTTAACTCTCATTTCCCACCAGGAAGAGGAAATAACCAAAGGCTCAGCGTGCCGTGCCAGAACCAGATGAGGGCCTGAAGTCATCCTGCGGTGTTGCGGCCAGCTCACAAGAAAGCGAGTTGAAGAAAGGAGCTCAGGGGCACTGTAATTCACAAACCTGCAGAGTTATAAATGACAACTATCGTCCAAAAATATACTGAAGTAAGGCTGCCAAGAGGACTTGAAAGCGGGGCAGAATTGCAGGAAACCGATTTCAGGAGGTAGACTGGAATTGCATTGAAAGCATAGGAAAAGAGGCAGAACGTCCACAATGATGCACTTGGCCAAAAAGGGCGTATGCGTTTTTTCCTGAATATATTCAGGAAAAAACGCATACGCCCTTTTTGGCCAACCAAGCAAGCTTGCAAAGGAAATCTGCACTACAATGAAGTCTCACTTCCTCCCGGTCAAAAGGGCCATCTGAAAAAAGTGTAAAATCCAGAAAGGCAGGACAGGCCATGGAGAACTGGGAGCCTTGTTATGCTGATGGGCGGGATGTAAATTGCCAACAGACACTCGGGAGAAGTGTATGGTGTTTCCTGAAACGTCTAAAAAACAAAGCAACAGAGCCTAGGGCACTTCCACTTATGGTCCTATAGCTTAGGGAAATTAAAATCAAAAAGATACAGCCACCCCAATGTTTGGGACGCCTCTGTTTACAAGAACCTCGTTTACCGTACAAGTTCAATGTCACAGAAAGTGAAAAATGGATAAAGAACTTGTGGTACTTACGTACAATGCAGTATCACTCAGCAGTGAAATCTATGTCATCAGGCCCGTAGCAGCACAATGAGTGGATTCAGGTACGATGATTCTAACTGAAATAAGTCACACAGAAAAAGAAACATCATAAGATATCAGTAATACACGGAATGTAAACTTGGCTACACAGGAACTGAATTACAGAACAGAACAGGGTCTCAAATTTAGAAAACCAACTTATGCTTGTTTAAGGGTAAAGGTGAGTTGGGGTGCTGCATAAAACCAGAGATTGAAATGAGCACAGATAAAGTTCCTTAAGCCAAATATGGAATAGACAAGAGCTACTCCTTGCTCAACGAAATGGACTCAACACCGCATATTAAACGCCTAAGAATGTACCTGACTCTTAAGTATCTTAAAACCTATGGATTGCTATGTCTCCGAAAGAGAATCAAGCATGTGTACAGGGACATAAACGCAGCAGTGATAGGATTGGAGAGGTTCGGTGAGCAAATGAAGACCCTTTGAAGTCATATTGCATGGTACCCATTCCACGGGTTTCAACTACCCAGGTTTAAGGTATTCTTCCTTCAGCTAAAACATGCATGTGGAACCTAGAGTATGATCAACCATGTGATCGGGAGACGTGTTCAAATATGTCTCAGTTTTCGTACCCTGGTACTCGGGTGCAACATTCCAGCCGCTTTACTAACACTCTCCCGACTTGGAGAGTCAGTCCCTTTAACCTCCTGTTTGGCCCAGTTTGCAATTTCTGCGGAAGATGAACAGGAATAGCGAGAACCAATGAGAGACTAGCTGGAGGTGTCTGGACGGGCAAATTTAACTCTCATTTCCCACCAGGAAGAGGAAATAACCAAAGGCTCAGCGTGCCGTGCCGGAACCAGATTAGGGCCTGAAGCCATCCTGCGGTGTTGCGGCCAGCTCACAAGAAAGCGAGTTGAAGAAAGGAGCTCAGGGGCACTGTAATTCACAAACCTGCAGAGTTATAAATGACAACTATCGTCCAAAAATATACTGAAGTAAGGCTGCCAAGAGGACTTGAAAGCGGGGCAGAATTGCAGGAAACCGATTTCAGGAGGTAGACTGGAATTGCATTGAAAGCATAGGAAAAGAGGCAGAACGTCCACAATGATGCACTTGGCCAAAAAGGGCGTATGCGTTTTTTCCTGAATATATTCAGGAAAAAACGCATACGCCCTTTTTGGCCAACCAAGCAAGCTTGCAAAGGAAATCTGTACTAGAATGAAGTCTCACTTCCCCCCGGTCAAAAGGGCCATCTGAAAAATGTGTAAAATCCAGAAAGGCAGGACAGGCCATGGAGAACTGGGAGCCTTGTTATGCTGATGGGCGGGATGTAAATTACCAACAGACACTCGGGAGAAGTGTATGGTGTTTCCTGAAACGTCTAAAAAACAAAGCAACAGAGCCTAGGGCACTTCCACTTATGGTCCTATGGCTTTGGGAAATTAAAGTCAAAAAGATACAGCCACCCCAATGTTTGGGACGCCTCTGTTTACAAGAACCTCGTTTACCGTACAAGTTCAATATCACAGAAAGTGAAAAATGGATAAAGAACTTGTGGTACTTACGTACAATGCAGTATCACTCAGCAGTGAAATATATGGCATCAGGCCCGTAGCAGCACAATGAGTGGATTCAGGTACGATGATTCTAACTGAAATAAGTCACACAGAAAAAGAAACATCATAAGATATCAGTAATACACGGAATGTAAACTTGGCTACACAGGAACTGAATTACAGAACAGAACAGGGTCTCAAATTTAGAAAACCAACTTATGCTTGTTTAAGGGGAAAGGTGAGTTGGGGTGCTGCATAAAACCAGAGATTGAAATGAGCACAGATAAAGTTCCTTAAGCCAAATATGGAATAGACAAGAGCTACTCCTTGCTCAATGAAATGGACTCAACACCCCATATTAAACGCCTAAGAATGTACCTGACTCTTAAGTATCTTAAAACCTATGGATTGCTATGTCTCCGAAAGAGAATCAAGCATGTGTACAGGGACATAAACGCAGCAGTGATAGGATTGGAGAGGATCGGTGAGCAAATGAAGACCCTTTGAAGTCATATTGCATGGTACCCATTCCACGGGTTTCAACTACCCAGGTTTAAGGTATTCTTCCTTCAGCTAAAACATGCATGTGGAACCTAGAGTATGATCAACCATGTGATCGGGAGACGTGTTCAAATATGTCTCAGTTTTCGTACCCTGGTACAAGGGTGCAACATTCCAGA
This sequence comes from Globicephala melas, assembly GCF_963455315.2. Lineage (NCBI taxonomy): Eukaryota > Metazoa > Chordata > Mammalia > Artiodactyla > Delphinidae > Globicephala > Globicephala melas. The sequence continues at coordinate 331,365 of NW_027207328.1, forward strand.
CGCTTTACTAACACTCTCCCGACTTGGAGAGTCAGTCCCTTTAACCTCCTGTTTGGCCCAATTTGCAATTTCTGCGGAAGATGAACAGGAATAGCGAGAACCAATGAGAGACTAGCTGGAGGTGTCTGGACGGGCAAATTTAACTCTCATTTCCCACCAGGAAGAGGAAATAACCAAAGGCTCAGCGTGCCGTGCCAGAACCAGATGAGGGCCTGAAGTCATCCTGCGGTGTTGCGGCCAGCTCACAAGAAAGCGAGTTGAAGAAAGGAGCTCAGGGGCACTGTAATTCACAAACCTGCAGAGTTATAAATGACAACTATCGTCCAAAAATATACTGAAGTAAGGCTGCCAAGAGGACTTGAAAGCGGGGCAGAATTGCAGGAAACCGATTTCAGGAGGTAGACTGGAATTGCATTGAAAGCATAGGAAAAGAGGCAGAACGTCCACAATGATGCACTTGGCCAAAAAGGGCGTATGCGTTTTTTCCTGAATATATTCAGGAAAAAACGCATACGCCCTTTTTGGCCAACCAAGCAAGCTTGCAAAGGAAATCTGCACTACAATGAAGTCTCACTTCCTCCCAGTCAAAAGGGCCATCTGAAAAAAGTGTAAAATCCAGAAAGGCAGGACAGGCCATGGAGAACTGGGAGCCTTGTTATGCTGATGGGCGGGATGTAAATTGCCAACAGACACTCGGGAGAAGTGTATGGTGTTTCCTGAAACGTCTAAAAAACAAAGCAACAGAGCCTAGGGCACTTCCACTTATGGTCCTATAGCTTAGGGAAATTAAAATCAAAAAGATACAGCCACCCCAATGTTTGGGACGCCTCTGTTTACAAGAACCTCGTTTACCGTACAAGTTCAATATCACAGAAAGTGAAAAATGGATAAAGAACTTGTGGTACTTACGTACAATGCAGTATCACTCAGCAGTGAAATCTGTGTCATCAGGCCCGTAGCAGCACAATGAGTGGATTCAGGTACGATGATTCTAACTGAAATAAGTCACACAGAAAAAGAAACATCATAAGATATCAGTAATACACGGAATGTAAACTTGGCTACACAGGAACTGAATTACAGAACAGAACAGGGTCTCAAATTTAGAAAACCAACTTATGCTTGTTTAAGGGTAAAGGTGAGTTGGGGTGCTGCATAAAACCAGAGATTGAAATGAGCACAGATAAAGTTCCTTAAGCCAAATATGGAATAGACAAGAGCTACTCCTTGCTCAACGAAATGGACTCAACACCGCATATTAAACGCCTAAGAATGTACCTGACTCTTAAGTATCTTAAAACCTATGGATTGCTATGTCTCCGAAAGAGAATCAAGCATGTGTACAGGGACATAAACGCAGCAGTGATAGGATTGGAGAGGTTCGGTGAGCAAATGAAGACCCTTTGAAGTCATATTGCATGGTACCTATTCCACGGGTTTCAACTACCCAGGTTTAAGGTATTCTTCCTTCAGCTAAAACATGCATGTGGAACCTAGAGTATGATCAACCATGTGATCGGGAGACGTGTTCAAATATGTCTCAGTTTTCGTACCCTGGTACTCGGGTGCAACATTCCAGACGCTTTACTAACACTCTCCCGACTTGGAGAGTCAGTCCCTTTAACCTCCTGTTTGGCCCAGTTTGCAATTTCTGCGGAAGATGAACAGGAATAGCGAGAACCAATGAGAGACTAGCTGGAGGTGTCTGGACGGGCAAATTTAACTCTCATTTCCCACCAGGAAGAGGAAATAACCAAAGGCTCAGCGTGCCGTGCCGGAACCAGATTAGGGCCTGAAGCCATCCTGCGGTGTTGCGGCCAGCTCACAAGAAAGCGAGTTGAAGAAAGGAGCTCAGGGGCACTGTAATTCACAAACCTGCAGAGTTATAAATGACAACTATCGTCCAAAAATATACTGAAGTAAGGCTGCCAAGAGGACTTGAAAGCGGGGCAGAATTGCAGGAAACCGATTTCAGGAGGTAGACTGGAATTGCATTGAAAGCATAGGAAAAGAGGCAGAACGTCCACAATGATGCACTTGGCCAAAAAGGGCGTATGCGTTTTTTCCTGAATATATTCAGGAAAAAACGCATACGCCCTTTTTGGCCAACCAAGCAAGCTTGCAAAGGAAATCTGTACTACAATGAAGTCTCACTTCCCCCCGGTCAAAAGGGCCATCTGAAAAAAGTGTAAAATCCAGAAAGGCAGGACAGGCCATGGAGAACTGGGAGCCTTGTTATGCTGATGGGCGGGATGTAAATTACCAACAGACACTCGGGAGAAGTGTATGGTGTTTCCTGAAACATCTAAAAAACAAAGCAACAGAGCCTAGGGCACTTCCACTTATGGTCCTATGGCTTTGGGAAATTAAAGTCAAAAAGATACAGACACCCCAATGTTTGGGACGCCTCTGTTTACAAGAACCTCGTTTACCGTACAAGTTCAATATCACAGAAAGTGAAAAATGGATAAAGAACTTGTGGTACTTACGTACAATGCAGTATCACTCAGCAGTGAAATCTATGTCATCAGGCCCGTAGCAGCACAATGAGTGGATTCAGGTACGATGATTCTAACTGAAATAAGTCACACAGAAAAAGAAACATCATAAGATATCAGTAATACACGGAATGTAAACTTGGCTACACAGGAACTGAATTACAGAACAGAACAGGGTCTCAAATTTAGAAAACCAACTTATGCTTGTTTAAGGGTAAAGGTGAGTTGGGGTGCTGCATAAAACCAGAGATTGAAATGAGCACAGATAAAGTTCCTTAAGCCAAATATGGAATAGACAAGAGCTACTCCTTGCTCAATGAAATGGACTCAACACCCCATATTAAACGCCTAAGAATGTACCTGACTCTTAAGTATCTTAAAACCTATGGATTGCTATGTCTCCGAAAGAGAATCAAGCATGTGTACAGGGACATAAACGCAGCAGTGATAGGATTGGAGAGGATCGGTGAGCAAATGAAGACCCTTTGAAGTCATATTGCATGGTACCCATTCCACGGGTTTCAACTACCCAGGTTTAAGGTATTCTTCCTTCAGCTAAAACATGCATGTGGAACCTAGAGTATGATCAACCATGTGATCGGGAGACGTGTTCAAATATGTCTCAGTTTTCGTACCCTGGTACAAGGGTGCAACATTCCAGACGCTTTACTAACACTCTCCCGACTTGGAGAGTCAGTCCCTTTAACCTCCTGTTTGGCCCAATTTGCAATTTCTGCGGAAGATGAACAGGAATAGCGAGAACCAATGAGAGACTAGCTGGAGGTGTCTGGACGGGCAAATTTAACTCTCATTTCCCACCAGGAAGAGGAAATAACCAAAGGCTCAGCGTGCCGTGCCGGAACCAGATTAGGGCCTGAAGCCATCCTGCGGTGTTGCGGCCAGCTCACAAGAAAGCGAGTTGAAGAAAGGATCTCAGGGGCACTGTAATTCACAAACCTGCAGAGTTATAAATGACAACTATCGTCCAAAAATATACTGAAGTAAGGCTGCCAAGAGGACTTGAAAGCGGGGCAGAATTGCAGGAAACCGATTTCAGGAGGTAGACTGGAATTGCATTGAAAGCATAGGAAAAGAGGCAGAACGTCCACAATGATGCACTTGGCCAAAAAGGGCGTATGCGTTTTTTCCTGCATATATTCAGGAAAAAACGCATACGCCCTTTTTGGCCAACCAAGCAAGCTTGCAAAGGAAATCTGCACTACAATGAAGTCTCACTTCCCCCCGGTCAAAAGGGCCATCTGAAAAAAGTGTAAAATCCAGAAAGGCAGGACAGGCCATGGAGAACTGGGAGCCTTGTTATGCTGATGGGCGGGATGTAAATTGCCAACAGACACTCGGGAGAAGTGTATGGTGTTTCCTGAAACGTCTAAAAAACAAAGCAACAGAGCCTAGGGCACTTCCACTTATGGTCCTATAGCTTAGGGAAATTAAAATCAAAAAGATACAGCCACGCCAATGTTTGGGACGCCTCTGTTTACAAGAACCTCGTTTACCGTACAATTTCTATATCACAGAAAGTGAAAAATGGATAAAGAACTTGTGGTACTTACGTACAATGCAGTATCACTCAGCAGTGAAATCTATGTCATCAGGCCCGTAGCAGCACAATGAGTGGATTCAGGTACGATGATTCTAACTGAAATAAGTCACACAGAAAAAGAAACATCATAAGATATCAGTAATACACGGAATGTAAACTTGGCTACACAGGAACTGAATTACAGAACAGAACAGGGTCTCAAATTTAGAAAACCAACTTATGCTTGTTTAAGGGGAAAGGTGAGTTGGGGTGCTGCATAAAACCAGAGATTGAAATGAGCACAGATAAAGTTCCTTAAGCCAAATATGGAATAGACAAGAGCTACTCCTTGCTCAATGAAATGGACTCAACACCCCATATTAAACGCCTAAGAATGTACCTGACTCTTAAGTATCTTAAAACCTATGGATTGCTATGTCTCCGAAAGAGAATCAAGCATGTGTACAGGGACATAAACGCAGCAGTGATAGGATTGGAGAGGATCGGTGAGCAAATGAAGACCCTTTGAAGTCATATTGCATGGTACCCATTCCACGGGTTTCAACTACCCAGGTTTAAGGTATTCTTCCTTCAGCTAAAACATGCATGTGGAACCTAGAGTATGATCAACCATGTGATCGGGAGACGTGTTCAAATATGTCTCAGTTTTCGTACCCTGGTACAAGGGTGCAACATTCCAGACGCTTTACTAACACTCTCCCGACTTGGAGAGTCAGTCCCTTTAACCTCCTGTTTGGCCCAATTTGCAATTTCTGCGGAAGATGAACAGGAATAGCGAGAACCAATGAGAGACTAGCTGGAGGTGTCTGGACGGGCAAATTTAACTCTCATTTCCCACCAGGAAGAGGAAATAACCAAAGGCTCAGCGTGCCGTGCCAGAACCAGATGAGGGCCTGAAGTCATCCTGCGGTGTTGCGGCCAGCTCACAAGAAAGCGAGTTGAAGAAAGGATCTCAGGGGCACTGTAATTCACAAACCTGCAGAGTTATAAATGACAACTATCGTCCAAAAATATACTGAAGTAAGGCTGCCAAGAGGACTTGAAAGCGGGGCAGAATTGCAGGAAACCGATTTCAGGAGGTAGACTGGAATTGCATTGAAAGCATAGGAAAAGAGGCAGAATGTCCACAATGATGCACTTGGCCAAAAAGGGCGTATGCGTTTTTTCCTGAATATATTCAGGAAAAAACGCATACGCCCTTTTTGGCCAACCAAGCAAGCTTGCAAAGGAAATCTGCACTACAATGAAGTCTCACTTCCTCCCGGTCAAAAGGGCCATCTGAAAAAAGTGTAAAATCCAGAAAGGCAGGACAGGCCATGGAGAATTGGGAGCCTTGTTATGCTGATGGGCGGGATGTAAATTGCCAACAGACACTCGGGAGAAGTGTATGGTGTTTCCTGAAACGTCTAAAAAACAAAGCAACAGAGCCTAGGGCACTTACACTTATGGTCCTATAGCTTAGGGAAATTAAAATCAAAAAGATACAGCCACGCCAATGTTTGGGACGCCTCTGTTTACAAGAACCTCGTTTACCGTACAAGTTCAATATCACAGAAAGTGAAAAATGGATAAAGAACTTGTGGTACTTACGTACAATGCAGTATCACTCAGCAGTGAAATCTATGTCATCAGGCCCGTAGCAGCACAATATGTGGATTCAGGTACGATGATTCTAACTGAAATAAGTCACACAGAAAAAGAAACATCATAAGATATCAGTAATACACGGAATGTAAACTTGGCTACACAGGAACTGAATTACAGAACAGAACAGGGTCTCAAATTTAGAAAACCAACTTATGCTTGTTTAAGGGTAAAGGTGAGTTGGGGTGCTGCATAAAACCAGAGATTGAAATGAGCACAGATAAAGTTCCTTAAGCCAAATATGGAATAGACAAGAGCTACTCCTTGCTCAATGAAATGGACTCAACACCGCATATTAAACGCCTAAGAATGTACCTGACTCTTAAGTATCTTAAAACCTATGGATTGCTATGTCTCCGAAAGAGAATCAAGCATGTGTACAGGGACATAAACGCAGCAGTGATAGGATTGGAGAGGATCGGTGAGCAAATGAAGACCCTTTGAAGTCATATTGCATGGTACCCATTCCACGGGTTTCAACTACCCAGGTTTAAGGTATTCTTCCTTCAGCTAAAACATGCATGTGGAACCTAGAGTATGATCAACCATGTGATCCGGAGACGTGTTCAAATATGTCTCAGTTTTCGTACCCTGGTACAAGGGTGCAACATTCCAGACGCTTTACTAACACTCTCCCGACTTGGAGAGTCAGTGCCTTTAACTTCCTGTTTGGCCCAATTTGCAATTTCTGCGGAAGATGAACAGGAATAGCGAGAACCAATGAGAGACTAGCTGGAGGTGTCTGGACGGGCAAATTTAACTCTCATTTCCCACCAGGAAGAGGAAATAACCAAAGGCTCAGCGTGCCGTGCCGGAACCAGATTAGGGCCTGAAGCCATCCTGCGGTGTTGCGGCCAGCTCACAAGAAAGCGAGTTGAAGAAAGGAGCTCAGGGGCACTGTAATTCACAAACCTGCAGAGTTATAAATGACAACTATCGTCCAAAAATATACTGAAGTAAGGCTGCCAAGAGGACTTGAAAGCGGGGCAGAATTGCAGGAAACCGATTTCAGGAGGTAGACTGGAATTGCATTGAAAGCATAGGAAAAGAGGCAGAACGTCCACAATGATGCACTTGGCCAAAAAGGGCGTATGCGTTTTTTCCTGAATATATTCAGGAAAAAACGCATACGCCCTTTTTGGCCAACCAAGCAAGCTTGCAAAGGAAATCTGTACTACAATGAAGTCTCACTTCCCCCCGGTCAAAAGGGCCATCTGAAAAAAGTGTAAAATCCAGAAAGGCAGGACAGGCCATGGAGAACTGGGAGCCTTGTTATGCTGATGGGCGGGATGTAAATTACCAACAGACACTCGGGAGAAGTGTATGGTGTTTCCTGAAACATCTAAAAAACAAAGCAACAGAGCCTAGGGCACTTCCACTTATGGTCCTATGGCTTTGGGAAATTAAAATAAAAAAGATACAGACACCCCAATGTTTGGGACGCCTCTGTTTACAAGAACCTCGTTTACCGTACAAGTTCAATATCACAGAAAGTGAAAAATGGATAAAGAACTTGTGGTACTTACGTACAATGCAGTATCACTCAGCAGTGAAATCTATGTCATCAGGCCCGTAGCAGCACAATGAGTGGATTCAGGTACGATGATTCTAACTGAAATAAGTCACACAGAAAAAGAAACATCATAAGATATCAGTAATACACGGAATGTAAACTTGGCTACACAGGAACTGAATTACAGAACAGAACAGGGTCTCAAATTTAGAAAACCAACTTATGCTTGTTTAAGGGTAAAGGTGAGTTGGGGTGCTGCATAAAACCAGAGATTGAAATGAGCACAGATAAAGTTCCTTAAGCCAAATATGGAATAGACAAGAGCTACTCCTTGCTCAACGAAATGGACTCAACACCGCATATTAAACGCCTAAGAATGTACCTGACTCTTAAGTATCTTAAAACCTATGGATTGCTATGTCTCCGAAAGAGAATCAAGCATGTGTACAGGGACATAAACGCAGCAGTGATAGGATTGGAGAGGTTCGGTGAGCAAATGAAGACCCTTTGAAGTCATATTGCATGGTACCCATTCCACGGGTTTCAACTACCCAGGTTTAAGGTATTCTTCCTTCAGCTAAAACATGCATGTGGAACCTAGAGTATGATCAACCATGTGATCGGGAGACGTGTTCAAATATGTCTCAGTTTTCGTACCCTGGTACTCGGGTGGAACATTCCAGACGCTTTACTAACACTCTCCCGACTTGGAGAGTCAGTCCCTTTAACCTCCTGTTTGGCCCAGTTTGCAATTTCTGCGGAAGATGAACAGGAATAGCGAGAACCAATGAGAGACTAGCTGGAGGTGTCTGGAAGGGCAAATTTAACTCTCATTTCCCACCAGGAAGAGGAAATAACCAAAGGCTCAGCGTGCCGTGCCGGAACCAGATTAGGGCCTGAAGCCATCCTGCGGTGTTGCGGCCAGCTCACAAGAAAGCGAGTTGAAGAAAGTAGCTCAGGGGCACTGTAATTCACAAACCTGCAGAGTTATAAATGACAACTATCGTCCAAAAATATACTGAAGTAAGGCTGCCAAGAGGACTTGAAAGCGGGGCAGAATTGCAGGAAACCGATTTCAGGAGGTAGACTGGAATTGCATTGAAAGCATAGGAAAAGAGGCAGAACGTCCACAATGATGCACTTGGCCAAAAAGGGCGTATGCGTTTTTTCCTGAATATATTCAGGAAAAAACGCATACGCCCTTTTTGGCCAACCAAGCAAGCTTGCAAAGGAAATCTGTACTACAATGAAGTCTCACTTCCCCCCGGTCAAAAGGGCCATCTGCAAAAAGTGTAAAATCCAGAAAGGCAGGACAGGCCATGGAGAACTGGGAGCCTTGTTATGCTGATGGGCGGGATGTAAATTACCAACAGACACTCGGGAGAAGTGTATGGTGTTTCCTGAAACATCTAAAAAACAAAGCAACAGAGCCTAGGGCACTTCCACTTATGGTCCTATGGCTTTGGGAAATTAAAATCAAAAAGATACAGACACCCCAATGTTTGGGACGCCTCTGTTTACAAGAACCTCGTTTACCGTACAAGTTCAATATCACAGAAAGTGAAAAATGGATAAAGAACTTGTGGTACTTACGTACAATGCAGTATCACTCAGCAGTGAAATCTATGTCATCAGGCCCGTAGCAGCACAATGAGTGGATTCAGGTACGATGATTCTAACTGAAATAAGTCACACAGAAAAAGAAACATCATAAGATATCAGTAATACACGGAATGTAAACTTGGCTACACAGGAACTGAATTACAGAACAGAACAGGGTCTCAAATTTAGAAAACCAACTTATGCTTGTTTAAGGGTAAAGGTGAGTTGGGGTGCTGCATAAAACCAGAGATTGAAATGAGCACAGATAAAGTTCCTTAAGCCAAATATGGAATAGACAAGAGCTACTCCTTGCTCAACGAAATGGACTCAACACCGCATATTAAACGCCTAAGAATGTACCTGACTCTTAAGTATCTTAAAACCTATGGATTGCTATGTCTCCGAAAGAGAATCAAGCATGTGTACAGGGACATAAACGCAGCAGTGATAGGATTGGAGAGGTTCGGTGAGCAAATGAAGACCCTTTGAAGTCATATTGCATGGTACCCATTCCACGGGTTTCAACTACCCAGGTTTAAGGTATTCTTCCTTCAGCTAAAACATGCATGTGGAACCTAGAGTATGATCAACCATGTGATCGGGAGACGTGTTCAAATATGTCTCAGTTTTCGTACCCTGGTACTCGGGTGCAACATTCCAGACGCTTTATTAACACTCTCCCCACTTGGAGAGTCAGTCCCTTTAACCTCCTGTTTGGCCCAGTTTGCAATTTCTGCGGAAGATGAACAGGAATAGCGAGAACCAATGAGAGACTAGCTGGAGGTGTCTGGAAGGGCAAATTTAACTCTCATTTCCCACCAGGAAGAGGAAATAACCAAAGGCTCAGCGTGCCGTGCCGGAACCAGATTAGGGCCTGAAGCCATCCTGCGGTGTTGCGGCCAGCTCACAAGAAAGCGAGTTGAAGAAAGGAGCTCAGGGGCACTGTAATTCACAAACCTGCAGAGTTATAAATGACAACTATCGTCCAAAAATATACTGAAGTAAGGCTGCCAAGAGGACTTGAAAGCGGGGCAGAATTGCAGGAAACCGATTTCAGGAGGTAGACTGGAATTGCATTGAAAGCATAGGAAAAGAGGCAGAACGTCCACAATGATGCACTTGGCCAAAAAGGGCGTATGCGTTTTTTCCTGAATATATTCAGGAAAAAACGCATACGCCCTTTTTGGCCAACCAAGCAAGCTTGCAAAGGAAATCTGTACTACAATGAAGTCTCACTTCCCCCCGGTCAAAAGGGCCATCTGAAAAAAGTGTAAAATCCAGAAAGGCAGGACAGGCCATGGAGAACTGGGAGCCTTGTTATGCTGATGGGCGGGATGTAAATTACCAACAGACACTCGGGAGAAGTGTATGGTGTTTCCTGAAACATCTAAAAAACAAAGCAACAGAGCCTAGGGCACTTCCACTTATGGTCCTATGGCTTTGGGAAATTAAACTCAAAAAGATACAGACACCCCAATGTTTGGGACGCCTCTGTTTACAAGAACCTCGTTTACCGTACAAGTTCAATATCACAGAAAGTGAAAAATGGATAAAGAACTTGTGGTACTTACGTACAATGCAGTATCACTCAGCAGTGAAATCTATGTCATCAGGCCCGTAGCAGCACAATGAGTGGATTCAGGTACGATGATTCTAACTGAAATAAGTCACACAGAAAAAGAAACATCATAAGATATCAGTAATACACGGAATGTAAACTTGGCTACACAGGAACTGAATTACAGAACAGAACAGGGTCTCAAATTTAGAAAACCAACTTATGCTTGTTTAAGGGTAAAGGTGAGTTGGGGTGCTGCATAAAACCAGAGATTGAAATGAGCACAGATAAAGTTCCTTAAGCCAAATATGGAATAGACAAGAGCTACTCCTTGCTCAATGAAATGGACTCAACACCCCATATTAAACGCCTAAGAATGTACCTGACTCTTAAGTATCTTAAAACCTATGGATTGCTATGTCTCCGAAAGAGAATCAAGCATGTGTACAGGGACATAAACGCAGCAGTGATAGGATTGGAGAGGTTCGGTGAGCAAATGAAGACCCTTTGAAGTCATATTGCATGGTACCCATTCCACGGGTTTCAACTACCCAGGTTTAAGGTATTCTTCCTTCAGCTAAAACATGCATGTGGAACCTAGAGTATGATCAACCATGTGATCGGGAGACGTGTTCAAATATGTCTCAGTTTTCGTACCCTGGTACAAGGGTGCAACATTCCAGACGCTTTACTAACACTCTCCCGACTTGGAGAGTCAGTCCCTTTAACCTCCTGTTTGGCCCAATTTGCAATTTCTGCGGAAGATGAACAGGAATAGCGAGAACCAATGAGAGACTAGCTGGAGGTGTCTGGACGGGCAAATTTAACTCTCATTTCCCACCAGGAAGAGGAAATAACCAAAGGCTCAGCGTGCCGTGCCAGAACCAGATGAGGGCCTGAAGTCATCCTGCGGTGTTGCGGCCAGCTCACAAGAAAGCGAGTTGAAGAAAGGAGCTCAGGGGCACTGTAATTCACAAACCTGCAGAGTTATAAATGACAACTATCGTCCAAAAATATACTGAAGTAAGGCTGCCAAGAGGACTTGAAAGCGGGGCAGAATTGCAGGAAACCGATTTCAGGAGGTAGACTGGAATTGCATTGAAAGCATAGGAAAAGAGGCAGAACGTCCACAATGATGCACTTGGCCAAAAAGGGCGTATGCGTTTTTTCCTGAATATATTCAGGAAAAAACGCATACGCCCTTTTTGGCCAACCAAGCAAGCTTGCAAAGGAAATCTGCACTACAATGAAGTCTCACTTCCTCCCGGTCAAAAGGACCATCTGAAAAAAGTGTAAAATCCAGAAAGGCAGGACAGGCAATGGAGAACTGGGAGCCTTGTTATGCTGATGGGCGGGATGTAAATTGCCAACAGACACTCGGGAGAAGTGTATGGTGTTTCCTGAAACGTCTAAAAAACAAAGCAACAGAGCCTAGGGCACTTCCACTTATGGTCCTATAGCTTAGGGAAATTAAAATCAAAAAGATATAGCCACCCCAATGTTTGGGACGCCTCTGTTTACAAGAACCTCGTTTACCGTACAAGTTCAATATCACAGAAAGTGAAAAATGGATAAAGAACTTGTGGTACTTACGTACAATGCAGTATCACTCAGCAGTGAAATCTATGTCATCAGGCCCGTAGCAGCACAATGAGTGGATTCAGGTACGATGATTCTAACTGAAATAAGTCACACAGAAAAAGAAACATCATAAGATATCAGTAATACACGGAATGTAAACTTGGCTACACAGGAACTGAATTACAGAACAGAACAGGGTCTCAAATTTAGAAAACCAACTTATGCTTGTTTAAGGGTAAAGGTGAGTTGGGGTGCTGCATAAAACCAGAGATTGAAATGAGCACAGATAAAGTTCCTTAAGCCAAATATGGAATAGACAAGAGCTACTCCTTGCTCAACGAAATGGACTCAACACCGCATATTAAACGCCTAAGAGTGTACCTGACTCTTAAGTATCTTAAAACCTATGGATTGCTATGTCTCCGAAAGAGAATCAAGCATGTGTACAGGGACATAAACGCAGCAGTGATAGGATTGGAGAGGTTCGGTGAGCAAATGAAGACCCTTTGAAGTCATATTGCATGGTACCCATTCCACGGGTTTCAACTACCCAGGTTTAAGGTATTCTTCCTTCAGCTAAAACATGCATGTGGAACCTAGAGTATGATCAACCATGTGATCGGGAGACGTGTTCAAATATGTCTCAGTTTTCGTACCCTGGTACTCGGGTGCAACATTCCAGACGCTTTACTAACACTCTCCCGACTTGGAGAGTCAGTCCCTTTAACCTCCTGTTTGGCCCAGTTTGCAATTTCTGCGGAAGATGAACAGGAATAGCGAGAACCAATGAGAGACTAGCTGGAGGTGTCTGGACGGGCAAATTTAACTCTCATTTCCCACCAGGAAGAGGAAATAACCAAAGGCTCAGCATGCCGTGCCGGAACCAGATTAGGGCCTGAAGCCATCCTGCGGTGTTGCGGCCAGCTCACAAGAAAGCGAGTTGAAGAAAGGAGCTCAGGGGCACTGTAATTCACAAACCTGCAGAGTTATAAATGACAACTATCGTCCAAAAATATACTGAAGTAAGGCTGCCAAGAGGACTTGAAAGCGGGGCAGAATTGCAGGAAACCGATTTCAGGAGGTAGACTGGAATTGCATTGAAAGCATAGGAAAAGAGGCAGAACGTCCACAATGATGCACTTGGCCAAAAAGGGCGTATGCGTTTTTTCCTGAATATATTCAGGAAAAAACGCATACGCCCTTTTTGGCCAACCAAACAAGCTTGCAAAGGAAATCTGCACTACAATGAAGTCTCACTTCCTCCCGGTCAAAAGGGCCATCTGAAAAAAGTGTAAAATCCAGAAAGGCAGGACAGGCCATGGAGAACTGGGAGCCTTGTTATGCTGATGGGCGGGATGTAAATTGCCAACAGACACTCGGGAGAAGTGTATGGTGTTTCCTGAAACGTCTAAAAAACAAAGCAACAGAGCCTAGGGCACTTCCACTTATGGTCCTATAGCTTAGGGAAATTAAAATCAAAAAGATACAGCCACCCCAATGTTTGGGACGCCTCTGTTTACAAGAACCTCGTTTACCGTACAAGTTCAATATCACAGAAAGTGAAAAATGGATAAAGAACTTGTGGTACTTACGTACAATGCAGTATCACTCAGCAGTGAAATCTATGTCATCAGGCCCGTAGCAGCACAATGAGTGGATTCAGGTACGATGATTCTAACTGAAATAAGTCACACAGAAAAAGAAACATCATAAGATATCAGTAATACACGGAATGTAAACTTGGCTACACAGGAACTGAATTACAGAACAGAACAGGGTCTCAAATTTAGAAAACCAACTTATGCTTGTTTAAGGGTAAAGGTGAGTTGGGGTGCTGCATAAAACCAGAGATTGAAATGAGCACAGATAAAGTTCCTTAAGCCAAATATGGAATAGACAAGAGCTACTCCTTGCTCAACGAAATGGACTCAACACCGCATATTAAACGCCTAAGAATGTACCTGACTCTTAAGTATCTTAAAACCTATGGATTGCTATGTCTCCGAAAGAGAATCAAGCATGTGTACAGGGACATAAACGCAGCAGTGATAGGATTGGAGAGGTTCGGTGAGCAAATGAAGACCCTTTGAAGTCATATTGCATGGTACCCATTCCACGGGTTTCAACTACCCAGGTTTAAGGTATTCTTCCTTCAGCTAAAACATGCATGTGGAACCTAGAGTATGATCAACCATGTGATCGGGAGACGTGTTCAAATATGTCTCAGTTTTCGTACCCTGGTACTCGGGTGCAACATTCCAGACGCTTTACTAACACTCTCCCGACTTGGAGAGTCAGTCCCTTTAACCTCCTGTTTGGCCCAGTTTGCAATTTCTGCGGAAGATGAACAGGAATAGCGAGAACCAATGAGAGACTAGCTGGAGGTGTCTGGACGGGCAAATTTAACTCTCATTTCCCACCAGGAAGAGGAAATAACCAAAGGCTCAGCGTGCCGTGCCGGAACCAGATTAGGACCTGAAGCCATCCTGCGGTGTTGCGGCCAGCTCACAAGAAAGCGAGTTGAAGAAAGGAGCTCAGGGGCACTGTAATTCACAAACCTGCAGAGTTATAAATGACAACTATCGTCCAAAAATATACTGAAGTAAGGCTGCCAAGAGGACTTGAAAGCGGGGCAGAATTGCAGGAAACCGATTTCAGGAGGTAGACTGGAATTGCATTGAAAGCATAGGAAAAGAGGCAGAACGTCCACAATGATGCACTTGGCCAAAAAGGGCGTATGCGTTTTTTCCTGAATATATTCAGGAAAAAACGCATACGCCCTTTTTGGCCAACCAAGCAAGCTTGCAAAGGAAATCTGTACTACAATGAAGTCTCACTTCCCCCCGGTCAAAAGGGACATCTGAAAAAAGTGTAAAATCCAGAAAGGCAGGACAGGCCATGGAGAACTGGGAGCCTTGTTATGCTGATGGGCGGGATGTAAATTACCAACAGACACTCGGGAGAAGTGTATGGTGTTTCCTGAAACATCTAAAAAACAAAGCAACAGAGCCTAGGTCACTTCCACTTATGGTCCTATGGCTTTGGGAAATTAAAATCAAAAAGATACAGACACCCCAATGTTTGGGACGCCTCTGTTTACAAGAACCTCGTTTACCGTACAAGTTCAATATCACAGAAAGTGAAAAATGGATAAAGAACTTGTGGTACTTACGTACAATGCAGTATCACTCAGCAGTGAAATCTATGTCATCAGGCCCGTAGCAGCACAATGAGTGGATTCAGGTACGATGATTCTAACTGAAATAAGTCACACAGAAAAAGAAACATCATAAGATATCAGTAATACACGGAATGTAAACTTGGCTACACAGGAACTGAATTACAGAACAGAACAGGGTCTCAAATTTAGAAAACCAACTTATGCTTGTTTAAGGGTAAAGGTGAGTTGGGGTGCTGCATAAAACCAGAGATTGAAATGAGCACAGATAAAGTTCCTTAAGCCAAATATGGAATAGACAAGAGCTACTCCTTGCTCAACGAAATGGACTCAACACCGCATATTAAACGCCTAAGAATGTACCTGACTCTTAAGTATCTTAAAACCTATGGATTGCTATGTCTCCGAAAGAGAATCAAGCATGTGTACAGGGACATAAACGCAGCAGTGATAGGATTGGAGAGGTTCGGTGAGCAAATGAAGACCCTTTGAAGTCATATTGCATGGTACCCATTCCACGGGTTTCAACTACCCAGGTTTAAGGTATTCTTCCTTCAGCTAAAACATGCATGTGGAACCCAGAGTATGATCAACCGTGTGAACGGGAGACCTGTTCAAATATGTCTCAGTTTTCCTCCCCTGGTACTCGGGTGCAACATTCCAGACGCTTTACTAACACTCTCCTCACTTGGAGAGTCAGCCTTTAACCTCCTGTTTAGCCCAGTTTGCAATTTCTGCGGAAGATGAACAGGAATAGGGAGAACCAATGAGAGACTAGCTGGAGGTGTCTGGACGGGCAAATTTCACTCTCATTTCCCACCAGGAAGAGGAAATAACCAAAGGCTCAGCGTGCCGTGCCGGAACCAGATTAGGGCCTGAAGCCATCCTGCGGTGTTGCGGCCAGCTCACAAGAAAGCGAGTTGAAGAAAGGAGCTCAGGGGCACTGTAATTCACAAACCTGCAGAGTTATAAATGACAGCTATCGTCCAAAAATATACTGAAGTAAGGCTGCCAAGAGGACTTGAAAGCGGGGCAGAATTGCAGGAAACCGATTTCAGGAGGTAGACTGGAATTGCATTGAAAGCATAGGAAAAGAGGCAGAACGTCCACAATGATGCACTTGGCCAAAAAGGGCGTATGCGTTTTTTCCTGAATATATTCAGGAAAAAACGCATACGCCCTTTTTGGCCAACCAAGCAAGCTTGCAAAGGAAATCTGCACTACAATGAAGTCTCACTTCCCCCCGGTCAAAAGGGCCATCTGCAAAAAGTGTAAAATCCAGAAAGGCAGGACAGGCCATGGAGAACTGGGAGCCTTGTTATGCTGATGGGCGGGATGTAAATTGCCAACAGACACTCGGGAGAAGTGTATGGTGTTTCCTGAAACATCTAAAAAACAAAGCAACAGAGCCTAGGGCACTTCCACTTATGGTCCTATAGCTTAGGGAAATTAAAATCAAAAAGATACAGCCACCCCAAAGTTTGGGACGCCTCTGTTTACAAGAACGTCGTTTACCGTACAAGTTCAATATCACAGAAAGTGAAAAATGGATAAAGAACTTGTGGTACTTACGTACAATGCAGTATCACTCAGCAATGAAATCTATGTCATCAGGCCCGTAGCAGCATAATGAGTGGATTCAGGTACGATGATTCTAACTGAAATAAGTCACACAGAAAAAGAAACATCATAAGATATCAGTAATACACGGAATGTAAACTTGGCTACACAGGAACTGAATTACAGAACAGAACAGGGTCTCAAATTTAGAAAACCAACTTATGCTTGTTTAAGGGTAAAGGTGAGTTGGGGTGCTGCATAAAACCAGAGATTGAAATGAGCACAGATAAAGTTCGTTAAGCCAAATATGGAATAGACAAGAGCTACTCCTTGCTCAACGAAATGGACTCAACACCCCATATTCAACGACTAAAAATGTAACTTACTAGTAAGTATCTTAAAACCTATGGATTGCTATGTCTCCAAAGGAGAATCAAGCGTGTGTACAGGGGCATAAACGCAGCAGTGATAGGATTGGAGAGGTTCGGTGAGCAAATGAAGACCCTTTGAAGTCATATTACATGGTACCCATTCCACGGGTTTCAACTACCCAGTTTTAAGGTATTGTTCCTTCAGCTAAAACATGCATGTGGAACCTAGAGTATGATCAACCATGTGATCGGGAGACGTGTTCAAATATGTCTCAGTTTTCGTACCCTGGTACTCGGGTGCAACATTCCAGACGCTTTACTAACACTCTCCCGACTTGGAGAGTCAGTCCCTTTAACCTCCTGTTTGGCCCAGTTTGCAATTTCTGCGGAAGATGAACAGGAATAGCGAGAACCAATGAGAGACTAGCTGGAGGTGTCTGGACGGGCAAATTTAACTCTCATTTCCCACCAGGAAGAGGAATTAACCAAAGGCTCAGCGTGCTGTGCCGGAACCAGATTAGGGCCTGAAGCCATCCTGCGCTGTTGCGGCCAGCTCACAAGAAAGCGAGTTGAAGAATGGAGCTCAGGGGCACTGTAATTCTCAAACCTGCAGAGTTATAAATGACAGCTATCGTCCAAAAATATACTGAAGTAAGGCTGCCAAGAGGACTTGAAAGCGGGGCAGAATTGCAGGAAACCGATTTCAGGAGGTAGACTGGAATTGCATTGAAAGCATAGGAAAAGAGGCAGAACGTCCACAATGATGCACTTGGCCAAAAAGGGCGTATGCGTTTTTTCCTGAATATATTCAGGAAAAAACGCATACGCCCATTTTGGCCAACCAAGCAAACTTGCAAAGGAAATCTGTACTACAATGAAGTCTCACTTCCCCCCGGTCAAAAGGGCCATCTGAAAAAAGTGTAAAATCCAGAAAGGCAGGACAGGCCATGGAGAACTGGGAGCCTTGTTATGCTGATGGGTGGGATGTAAATTGCCAACAGACACTCGGGAGAAGTGTATGGTGTTTCCTGAAACATCTAAAAAACAAAGCAACAGAGCCTAGGGCACTTCCACTTATGGTCCTATAGCTTAGGGAAATTAAAATCAAAAAGACACAGTCACCCCGAAGTTTGGAACGGCTCTGTTTACAAGAACCTCGTTTACAGTACAAGTTCAACATCGCAGAAATTGAAAAATGGTTAAAGAAGTTGTGGTATTTACTTACAAAGCAATATCACTCAGCAATGAAATCTATGTCATCAGGCCCTTAGCAGCACAATGAGTGGATTCAGGTGTGATGATTCTAACTGAAATAAGTCACACAGAAAAAGAAACATCATAAGATATCAGTAATACACGGAATGGAAACTTGGCTACACAGGAACTGAATTCCAATACAGAACAGGGTCTCAAATTTAGAAAACCAACTTATGCTTGCTTAAGGGGAAAGGTGAGTTGGGGTGCTGCATAAAACCAGAGATTGAAATGAGCACAGATAAAGTTCCTTAAGCCAAATATGGAATAGACAAGAGCTACTCCTTGCTCAACGAAATGGACTCAACACCCCATATTAAACGCCTAAGAATGTACCTGACTAGTAAGTATCTTAAAACCTATGGATTGCTATGTCTCCAAAAGAGAATCAAGCGTGTGTACAGGGGCATAAACGCAGCAGTGATAGGATTGGAGAGGTTCGGTGAGCAAATGAAGACCCTTTGAAGTCATATTGCATGGTACCCATTCCACGGGTTTCAACTACCCAGGTTTAAGGTATTCTTCCTTCAGCTAAAACATGCATGTGGAACCCAGAGTATGATCAACCGTGTGAACGGGAGACGTGTTCAAATATGTCTCAGTTTTCCTCCCCTGGTACTCGGGTGCAACATTCCAGACGCTTTACTAACACTCTCCCCCTTGGAGTGTCAGCGCCTTTAACCACCTGTTTGGCCCAGTTTGCAATTTCTGCAGAAGATGAACAGGAATAGCGAGAACCAATGAGAGACTAGCTGGAGGTGTCTGGACGGGCAAATTTAACTCTCATTTCCCACCAGGAAGAGGAATTAACCAAAGGCTCAGCGTGCCGTGCCGGAACCAGATTAGGGCCTGAAGCCATCCTGCGGTGTTGCGGCCAGCTCACAAGAAAGCGAGTTGAAGATAGGAGCTCAGGGGCACTGTAATTCACAAACCTGCAGAGTTATAAATGACAGCTATCGTCCAAAAATATACTGAAGTAAGGCTGCCAAGAGGACTTGAAAGCGGGGCAGAATTGCAGGAAACCGATTTCAGGAGGTAGACTGGAATTGCATTGAAAGCATAGGAAAAGAGGCAGAACGTCCACAATGATGCACTTGGCCAAAAAGGGCGTATGCGTTTTTTCCTGAATATATTCAGGAAAAAACGCATACGCCCTTTTTGGCCAACCAAGCAAGCTTGCAAAGGAAATCTGCACTACAATGAAGTCTCACTTCCCCCCGGTCAAAAGGGCCATCTGAAAAAAGTGTAAAATCCAGAAAGGCAGGACAGGCCATGGAGAACTGGGAGCCTTGTTATGCTGATGGGCGGGATGTAAATTGCCAACAGACACTCGGGAGAAGTGTATGGTGTTTCCTGAAACATCTAAAAAACAAAGCAACAGAGCCTACGGCACTTCCACTTATGGTCCAATAGTTTAGGGAAATTAAAATCAAAAAGACACAGCCACCCCAAAGTTTGGGACACCTCTGTTTACAAGAACCTCGTTTACCGTACAAGTTCAATATCACAGAAAGTGAAAAATGGATAAAGAACTTGTGGTACTTATGTACAATGCAGTATCACTCAGCAATGAAATCTATGTCATCAGGCCCGTAGCACCATAATGAGTGGATTCAGGTACGATGATTCTAACTGAAATAAGTCACACAGAAAAAGAAACATCATAAGATATCACTAATACACGGAATGTAAACTGCGCTACACTGGAACTGAATTACAGAACAGAACAGGGTCTCAAATTTAGAAAACCAACTTATGCTTGCTTAAGGGGAAAGGTGAGTTGGGGTGCTGCGTAAAAGCAGAGATTGAAATGAGCACAGATAAAGTTCCTTAAGCCAAATACGGAATAGACAAGAGCTACTCCTTGCTCAACGAAATGGACTCAACACCGCATAATAAACGCCTAAGAATGTACCTGACTAGTAAGTATCTTAAATCCTATGGATTGCTATGTCTCCAAAAGAGAATCAAGCGTGTGTACAGGGGCATAAACGCAGCAGTGATAGGATTGGAGAGGTTCGGTGAGCAAATGAAGACCCTTTGAAGTCATATTGCATGGTACCCATTCCACGGGTTTCAACTACCCAGTTTTAAGGTATTGTTCCTTCAGCTAAAACATGCATGTGGAACCTAGAGTATGATCAACCATGTGATCGGGAGACGTGTTCAAATATGTCTCAGTTTTCGTACCCTGGTACTCGGGTGCAACATTCCAGACGCTTTACTAACACTCTCCCCACTTGGAGAGTCAGTGCCTTTAACCTCCTGTTTGGCCCAGTTTGCAATTTCTGCGGAAGATGAACAGGAATAGCGAGAACCAATGAGAGACTAGCTGGAGGTGTCTGGACGGGCAAATTTAACTCTCATTTCCCACCAGGAAGAGGAGTTAACCAAAGGCTCAGCGTGCCGTGCCGGAACCAGATTAGGGCCTGAAGCCATCCTGTGCTGTTGCGGCCAGCTCACAAGAAAGCGAGTTGAAGAATGGAGCTCAGGGGCACTGTAATTCACAAACCTGCAGAGTTATAAATGACAGCTATCGTCCAAAAATATACTGAAGTAAGGCTGCCAAGAGGACTTGAAAGCGGGGCAGAATTGCAGGAAACCGATTTCAGGAGGTAGACTGGAATTGCATTGAAAGCATAGGAAAAGAGGCAGAACGTGCACAATGATGCACTTAGCCAAAAAGGGCGTATGCGTTTTTTCCTGAATATATTCAGGAAAAAACTCATACGGCCATTTTGGCCAACCAAGCAAACTTGCAAAGGAAATCTGTACTACAATGAAGTCTCACTTCCCCCCGGTCAAAAGGGCCATCTGAAAAAAGTGTAAAATCCAGAAAGGCAGGACAGGCCATGGAGAACTGGGAGCCTTGTTATGCTGATGGGTGGGATGTAAATTGCCAACAGACACTCGGGAGAAGTGTATGGTGTTTCCTGAAACATCTAAAAAACAAAGCAACAGAGCCTAGGGCACTTCCACTTATGGTCCTATAGCATAGGGAAATTAAAATCAAAAAGACACAGCCACCCCGCAGTTTGGAACGGCTCTGTTTACAAGAACCTCGTTTACAGTACAAGTTCAACATCGCAGAAAGTGAAAAATGGTTAAAGAAGTTGTGGTATTTACTTACAAAGCAATATCACTCAGCAATGAAATCTATGTCATCAGGCCCTTAGCAGCACAATGAGTGGATTCAGGTATGATGATTCTAACTGAAATAAGTCACACAGAAAAAGAAACATCATAAGATATCAGTAATACACGGAATGTAAACTTGGCTACACAGGAACTGAATTCCAATACAGAACAGGGTCTCAAATTTAGAAAACCAACATATGCTTGCTTAAGGGGAAAGGTGAGATGGGGTGCTGCATAAAACCAGAGATTGAAATGAGCACAGATAAAGTTCCTTAAGCCAAATATGGAATAGACAAGAGCTACTCCTTGCTCAACGAAATGGACTCAACACCCCATATTAAACGCCTAAGAATGTACCTGACTAGTAAGTATCTTAAAACCTATGGATTGCTATGTCTCCAAAAGAGAATCAAGCGTGTGTACAGGGGCATAAACGCAGCAGTGATAGGATTGGAGAGGTTCGGTGAGCAAATGAAGACCCTTTGAAGTCATATTGCATGGTACCCATTCCACGGGTTTCAACTACCCAGTTTTAAGGTATTGTTCCTTCAGCTAAAACATGCATGTGGAACCTAGAGTATGATCAACCATGTGATCGGGAGACGTGTTCAAATATGTCTCAGTTTTCGTACCCTGGTACTCGGGTGCAACATTCCAGACGCTTTACTAACACTCTCCCGACTTGGAGAGTCAGTCCCTTTAACCTCCTGTTTGGCCCAGTTTGCAATTTCTGCGGAAGATGAACAGGAATAGCGAGAACCAATGAGAGACTAGCTGGAGGTGTCTGGACGGGCAAATTTAACTCTCATTTCCCACCAGGAAGAGGAATTAACCAAAGGCTCAGCGTGCTGTGCCGGAACCAGATTAGGGCCTGAAGCCATCCTGCGCTGTTGCGGCCAGCTCACAAGAAAGCGAGTTGAAGAATGGAGCTCAGGGGCACTGTAATTCTCAAACCTGCAGAGTTATAAATGACAGCTATCGTCCAAAAATATACTGAAGTAAGGCTGCCAAGAGGACTTGAAAGCGGGGCAGAATTGCAGGAAACCGATTTCAGGAGGTAGACTGGAATTGCATTGAAAGCATAGGAAAAGAGGCAGAACGTCCACAATGATGCACTTGGCCAAAAAGGGCGTATGCGTTTTTTCCTGAATATATTCAGGAAAAAACGCATACGCCCATTTTGGCCAACCAAGCAAACTTGCAAAGGAAATCTGTACTACAATGAAGTCTCACTTCCCCCCGGTCAAAAGGGCCATCTGAAAAAAGTGTAAAATCCAGAAAGGCAGGACAGGCCATGGAGAACTGGGAGCCTTGTTATGCTGATGGGTGGGATGTAAATTGCCAACAGACACTCGGGAGAAGTGTATGGTGTTTCCTGAAACATCTAAAAAACAAAGCAACAGAGCCTAGGGCACTTCCACTTATGGTCCTATAGCATAGGGAAATTAAAATCAAAAAGACACAGCCACCCCGCAGTTTGGAACGGCTCTGTTTACAAGAACCTCGTTTACAGTACAAGTTCAACATCGCAGAAAGTGAAAAATGGTTAAAGAAGTTGTGGTATTTACTTACAAAGCAATATCACTCAGCAATGAAATCTATGTCATCAGGCCCTTAGCAGCACAATGAGTGGATTCAGGTATGATGATTCTAACTGAAATAAGTCACACAGAAAAAGAAACATCATAAGATATCAGTAATACACGGAATGTAAACTTGGCTACACAGGAACTGAATTCCAATACAGAACAGGGTCTCAAATTTAGAAAACCAACATATGCTTGCTTAAGGGGAAAGGTGAGATGGGGTGCTGCATAAAACCAGAGATTGAAATGAGCACAGATAAAGTTCCTTAAGCCAAATATGGAATAGACAAGAGCTACTCCTTGCTCAACGAAATGGACTCAACACCCCATATTAAACGCCTAAGAATGTACCTGACTAGTAAGTATCTTAAAACCTATGGATTGCTATGTCTCCAAAAGAGAATCAAGCGTGTGTACAGGGGCATAAACGCAGCAGTGATAGGATTGGAGAGGTTCGGTGAGCAAATGAAGACCCTTTGAAGTCATATTGCATGGTACCCATTCCACGGGTTTCAACTACCCAGTTTTAAGGTATTGTTCCTTCAGCTAAAACATGCATGTGGAACCTAGAGTATGATCAACCATGTGATCGGGAGACGTGTTCAAATATGTCTCAGTTTTCGTACCCTGGTACTCGGGTGCAACATTCCAGACGCTTTACTAACACTCTCCCGACTTGGAGAGTCAGTCCCTTTAACCTCCTGTTTGGCCCAGTTTGCAATTTCTGCGGAAGATGAACAGGAATAGCGAGAACCAATGAGAGACTAGCTGGAGGTGTCTGGACGGGCAAATTTAACTCTCATTTCCCACCAGGAAGAGGAATTAACCAAAGGCTCAGCGTGCTGTGCCGGAACCAGATTAGGGCCTGAAGCCATCCTGCGCTGTTGCGGCCAGCTCACAAGAAAGCGAGTTGAAGAATGGAGCTCAGGGGCACTGTAATTCTCAAACCTGCAGAGTTATAAATGACAGCTATCGTCCAAAAATATACTGAAGTAAGGCTGCCAAGAGGACTTGAAAGCGGGGCAGAATTGCAGGAAACCGATTTCAGGAGGTAGACTGGAATTGCATTGAAAGCATAGGAAAAGAGGCAGAACGTCCACAATGATGCACTTGGCCAAAAAGGGCGTATGCGTTTTTTCCTGAATATATTCAGGAAAAAACGCATACGCCCATTTTGGCCAACCAAGCAAACTTGCAAAGGAAATCTGTACTACAATGAAGTCTCACTTCCCCCCGGTCAAAAGGGCCATCTGAAAAAAGTGTAAAATCCAGAAAGGCAGGACAGGCCATGGAGAACTGGGAGCCTTGTTATGCTGATGGGTGGGATGTAAATTGCCAACAGACACTCGGGAGAAGTGTATGGTGTTTCCTGAAACATCTAAAAAACAAAGCAACAGAGCCTAGGGCACTTCCACTTATGGTCCTATAGCTTAGGGAAATTAAAATCAAAAAGACACAGCCACCCCGAAGTTTGGAACGGCTCTGTTTACAAGAACCTCGTTTACAGTACAAGTTCAACATCGCAGAAATTGAAAAATGGTTAAAGAAGTTGTGGTATTTACTTACAAAGCAATATCACTCAGCAATGAAATCTATGTCATCAGGCCCTTAGCAGCACAATGAGTGGATTCAGGTGTGATGATTCTAACTGAAATAAGTCACACAGAAAAAGAAACATCATAAGATATCAGTAATACACGGAATGGAAACTTGGCTACACAGGAACTGAATTCCAATACAGAACAGGGTCTCAAATTTAGAAAACCAACTTATGCTTGCTTAAGGGGAAAGGTGAGTTGGGGTGCTGCATAAAACCAGAGATTGAAATGAGCACAGATAAAGTTCCTTAAGCCAAATATGGAATAGACAAGAGCTACTCCTTGCTCAACGAAATGGACTCAACACCCCATATTAAACGCCTAAGAATGTACCTGACTAGTAAGTATCTTAAAACCTATGGATTGCTATGTCTCCAAAAGAGAATCAAGCGTGTGTACAGGGGCATAAACGCAGCAGTGATAGGATTGGAGAGGTTCGGTGAGCAAATGAAGACCCTTTGAAGTCATATTGCATGGTACCCATTCCACGGGTTTCAACTACCCAGGTTTAAGGTATTCTTCCTTCAGCTAAAACATGCATGTGGAACCCAGAGTATGATCAACCGTGTGAACGGGAGACGTGTTCAAATATGTCTCAGTTTTCCTCCCCTGGTACTCGGGTGCAACATTCCAGACGCTTTACTAACACTCTCCCCCTTGGAGTGTCAGCGCCTTTAACCACCTGTTTGGGCCAGTTTGCAATTTCTGCAGAAGATGAACAGGAATAGCGAGAACCAATGAGAGACTAGCTGGAGGTGTCTGGACGGGCAAATTTAACTCTCATTTCCCACCAGGAAGAGGAATTAACCAAAGGCTCAACGTGCCATGCCGGAACCAGATTAGGGCCTGAAGCCATCCTGCGGTGTTGCGGCCAGCTCACAAGAAAGCGAGTTGAAGATAGGAGCTCAGGGGCACTGTAATTCACAAACCTGCAGAGTTATAAATGACAGCTATCGTCCAAAAATATACTGAAGTAAGGCTGCCAAGAGGACTTGAAAGCGGGGCAGAATTGCAGGAAACCGATTTCAGGAGGTAGACTGGAATTGCATTGAAAGCATAGGAAAAGAGGCAGAACGTCCACAATGATGCACTTGGCCAAAAAGGGCGTATGCGTTTTTTCCTGAATATATTCAGGAAAAAACGCATACGCCCTTTTTGGCCAACCAAGCAAGCTTGCAAAGGAAATCTGCTCTACAATGAAGTCTCACTTCCCCCCGGTCAAAAGGGCCATCTGAAAAAAGTGTAAAATCCAGAAAGGCAGGACAGGCCATGGAGAACTGGGAGCCTTGTTATGCTGATGGGCGGGATGTAAATTGCCAACAGACACTCGGGAGAAGTGTATGGTGTTTCCTGAAACATCTAAAAAACAAAGCAACAGAGCCTACGGCACTTCCACTTATGGTCCAATAGTTTAGGGAAATTAAAATCAAAAAGACACAGCCACCCCAAAGTTTGGGACACCTCTGTTTACAAGAACCTCGTTTACCGTACAAGTTCAATATCACAGAAAGTGAAAAATGGATAAAGAACTTGTGGTACTTATGTACAATGCAGTATCACTCAGCAATGAAATCTATGTCATCAGGCCCGTAGCACCATAATGAGTGGATTCAGGTACGATGATTCTAACTGAAATAAGTCACACAGAAAAAGAAACATCATAAGATATCACTAATACACGGAATGTAAACTGGGCTACACTGGAACTGAATTACAGAACAGAACAGGGTCTCAAATTTAGAAAACCAACTTATGCTTGCTTAAGGGGAAAGGTGAGTTGGGGTGCTGCGTAAAAGCAGAGATTGAAATGAGCACAGATAAAGTTCCTTAAGCCAAATACGGAATAGACAAGAGCTACTCCTTGCTCAACGAAATGGACTCAACACCGCATAATAAACGCCTAAGAATGTACCTGACTAGTAAGTATCTTAAATCCTATGGATTGCTATGTCTCCAAAAGAGAATCAAGCGTGTGTACAGGGGCATAAACGCAGCAGTGATAGGATTGGAGAGGTTCGGTGAGCAAATGAAGACCCTTTGAAGTCATATTGCATGGTACCCATTCCACGGGTTTCAACTACCCAGTTTTAAGGTATTGTTCCTTCAGCTAAAACATGCATGTGGAACCTAGAGTATGATCAACCATGTGATCGGGAGACGTGTTCAAATATGTCTCAGTTTTCGTACCCTGGTACTCGGGTGCAACATTCCAGACGCTTTACTAACACTCTCCCCACTTGGAGAGTCAGTGCCTTTAACCTCCTGTTTGGCCCAGTTTGCAATTTTTGCGGAAGATGAACAGGAATAGCGAGAACCAATGAGAGACTAGCTGGAGGTGTCTGGACGGGCAAATTTAACTCTCATTTCCCACCAGGAAGAGGAGTTAACCAAAGGCTCAGCGTGCCGTGCCGGAACCAGATTAGGGCCTGAAGCCATCCTGTGCTGTTGCGGCCAGCTCACAAGAAAGCGAGTTGAAGAATGGAGCTCAGGGGCACTGTAATTCACAAACCTGCAGAGTTATAAATGACAGCTATCGTCCAAAAATATACTGAAGTAAGGCTGCCAAGAGGACTTGAAAGCGGGGCAGAATTGCAGGAAACCGATTTCAGGAGGTAGACTGGAATTGCATTGAAAGCATAGGAAAAGAGGCAGAACGTGCACAATGATGCACTTAGCCAAAAAGGGCGTATGCGTTTTTTCCTGAATATATTCAGGAAAAAACTCATACGGCCATTTTGGCCAACCAAGCAAACTTGCAAAGGAAATCTGCACTACAATGAAGTCTCACTTCCCCCCGGTCAAAAGGGCCATCTGAAAAAAGTGTAAAATCCAGAAAGGCAGGACAGGCCATGGAGAACTGGGAGCCTTGTTATGCTGATGGGTGGGATGTAAATTGCCAACAGACACTCGGGAGAAGTGTATGGTGTTTCCTGAAACATCTAAAAAACAAAGCAACAGAGCCTAGGGCACTTCCACTTATGGTCCTATAGCATAGGGAAATTAAAATCAAAAAGACACAGCCACCCCGCAGTTTGGAACGGCTCTGTTTACAAGAACCTCGTTTACAGTACAAGTTCAACATCGCAGAAAGTGAAAAATGGTTAAAGAAGTTGTGGTATTTACTTACAAAGCAATATCACTCAGCAATGAAATCTATGTCATCAGGCCCTTAGCAGCACAATGAGTGGATTCAGGTATGATGATTCTAACTGAAATAAGTCACACAGAAAAAGAAACATCATAAGATATCAGTAATACACGGAATGTAAACTTGGCTACACAGGAACTGAATTCCAATACAGAACAGGGTCTCAAATTTAGAAAACCAACATATGCTTGCTTAAGGGGAAAGGTGAGATGGGGTGCTGCATAAAACCAGAGATTGAAATGAGCACAGATAAAGTTCCTTAAGCCAAATATGGAATAGACAAGAGCTACTCCTTGCTCAACGAAATGGACTCAACACCCCATATTAAACGCCTAAGAATGTACCTGACTAGTAAGTATCTTAAAACCTATGGATTGCTATGTCTCCAAAAGAGAATCAAGCGTGTGTACAGGGGCATAAACGCAGCAGTGATAGGATTGGAGAGGTTCGGTGAGCAAATGAAGACCCTTTGAAGTCATATTGCATGGTACCCATTCCACGGGTTTCAACTACCCAGTTTTAAGGTATTGTTCCTTCAGCTAAAACATGCATGAGGAACCTAGAGTATGATCAACCATGTGATCGGGAGACGTGTTCAAATATGTCTCAGTTTTCGTACCCTGGTACTTGGGTGCAACATTCCAGATGCTTTACTAACACTCTCCCGACTTGGAGAGTCAGTCCCTTTAACCTCCTGTTTGGCCCAGTTTGCAATATCTGCGGAAGATGAACAGGAATAGGGAGAACCAATGAGAGACTAGCTGGAGGTGTCTGGACGGGCAAATTTCACTCTCATTTCCCACCAGGAAGAGGAATTAACCAAAGGCTCAGCGTGCCGTGCCGGAACCAGATTAGGGCCTGAAGCCATCCTGCGGTGTTGCGGCCAGCTCACAAGAAAGCGAGTTGAAGAAAGGAGCTCAGGGGCACTGTAATTCACAAACCTGCAGAGTTATAAATGACAGCTATCGTCCAAAAATATACTGAAGTAAGGCTGCCAAGAGGACTTGAAAGCGGGGCAGAATTGCAGGAAACCGATTTCAGGAGGTAGACTGGAATTGCATTGAAAGCATAGGAAAAGAGGCAGAACGTCCACAATGATGCACTTGGCCAAAAAGGGCGTATGCGTTTTTTCCTGAATATATTCAGGAAAAAACGCATACGCCCTTTTTGGCCAACCAAGCAAGCTTGCAAAGGAAATCTGCACTACAATGAAGTCTCACTTCCCCCCGGTCAAAAGGGCCATCTGCAAAAAGTGTAAAATCCAGAAAGGCAGGACAGGCCATGGAGAACTGGGAGCCTTGTTATGCTGATGGGCGGGATGTAAATTGCCAACAGACACTCGGGAGAAGTGTATGGTGTTTCCTGAAACATCTAAAAAACAAAGCAACAGAGCCTAGGGCACTTCCACTTATGGTCCTATAGCTTAGGGAAATTAAAATCAAAAAGACACAGCCACCCCAAAGTTTGGGACGCCTCTGTTTACAAGAACGTCGTTTACCGTACAAGTTCAATATCACAGAAAGTGAAAAATGGATAAAGAACTTGTGGTACTTACGTACAATGCAGTATCACTCAGCAATGAAATCTATGTCATCAGGCCCGTAGCAGCATAATGAGTGGATTCAGGTACGATGATTCTAACTGAAATAAGTCACACAGAAAAAGAAACATCATAAGATATCAGTAATACACGGAATGTAAACTTGGCTACACAGGAACTGAATTACAGAACAGAACAGGGTCTCAAATTTAGAAAACCAACTTATGCTTGTTTAAGGGTAAAGGTGAGTTGGGGTGCTGCATAAAACCAGAGATTGAAATGAGCACAGATA
This sequence comes from Globicephala melas, assembly GCF_963455315.2. Taxonomy (NCBI): domain Eukaryota; kingdom Metazoa; phylum Chordata; class Mammalia; order Artiodactyla; family Delphinidae; genus Globicephala; species Globicephala melas. The sequence continues at coordinate 360,987 of NW_027207328.1, forward strand.
AAGTTCGTTAAGCCAAATATGGAATAGACAAGAGCTACTCCTTGCTCAACGAAATGGACTCAACACCCCATATTCAACGACTAAAAATGTAACTTACTAGTAAGTATCTTAAAACCTATGGATTGCTATGTCTCCAAAGGAGAATCAAGCGTGTGTACAGGGGCATAAACGCAGCAGTGATAGGATTGGAGAGGTTCGGTGAGCAAATGAAGACCCTTTGAAGTCATATTACATGGTACCCATTCCACGGGTTTCAACTACCCAGTTTTAAGGTATTGTTCCTTCAGCTAAAACATGCATGTGGAACCTAGAGTATGATCAACCATGTGATCGGGAGACGTGTTCAAATATGTCTCAGTTTTCGTACCCTGGTACTCGGGTGCAACATTCCAGACGCTTTACTAACACTCTCCCGACTTGGAGAGTCAGTCCCTTTAACCTCCTGTTTGGCCCAGTTTGCAATTTCTGCGGAAGATGAACAGGAATAGCGAGAACCAATGAGAGACTAGCTGGAGGTGTCTGGACGGGCAAATTTAACTCTCATTTCCCACCAGGAAGAGGAATTAACCAAAGGCTCAGCGTGCCGTGCCGGAACCAGATTAGGGCCTGAAGCCATCCTGCGGTGTTGCGGCCAGCTCACAAGAAAGCGAGTTGAAGATAGGAGCTCAGGGGCACTGTAATTCACAAACCTGCAGAGTTATAAATGACAGCTATCGTCCAAAAATATACTGAAGTAAGGCTGCCAAGAGGACTTGAAAGCGGGGCAGAATTGCAGGAAACCGATTTCAGGAGGTAGACTGGAATTGCATTGAAAGCATAGGAAAAGAGGCAGAACGTCCACAATGATGCACTTGGCCAAAAAGGGCGTATGCGTTTTTTCCTGAATATATTCAGGAAAAAACGCATACGCCCATTTTGGCCAACCAAGCAAACTTGCAAAGGAAATCTGTACTACAATGAAGTCTCACTTCCCCCCGGTCAAAAGGGCCATCTGAAAAAAGTGTAAAATCCAGAAAGGCAGGACAGGCCATGGAGAACTGGGAGCCTTGTTATGCTGATGGGTGGGATGTAAATTGCCAACAGACACTCGGGAGAAGTGTATGGTGTTTCCTGAAACATCTAAAAAACAAAGAAACAGAGCCTAGGGCACTTCCACTTATGGTCCTATAGCTTAGGGAAATTAAAATCAAAAAGACACAGCCACCCCGAAGTTTGGAACGGCTCTGTTTACAAGAACCTCGTTTACAGTACAAGTTCAACATCGCAGAAAGTGAAAAATGGTTAAAGAAGTTGTGGTATTTACTTACAAAGCAATATCACTCAGCAATGAAATCTATGTCATCAGGCCCTTAGCAGCACAATGAGTGGATTCAGGTGTGATGATTCTAACTGAAATAAGTCACACAGAAAAAGAAACATCATAAGATATCAGTAATACACGGAATGTAAACTTGGCTACACAGGAACTGAATTCCAATACAGAACAGGGTCTCAAATTTAGAAAACCAACTTATGCTTGCTTAAGGGGAAAGGTGAGTTGGGGTGCTGCATAAAACCAGAGATTGAAATGAGCACAGATAAAGTTCCTTAAGCCAAATATGGAATAGACAAGAGCTACTCCTTGCTCAACGAAATGGACTCAACACCCCATATTAAACGCCTAAGAATGTACCTGACTAGTAAGTATCTTAAAACCTATGGATTGCTATGTCTCCAAAAGAGAATCAAGCGTGTGTACAGGGGCATAAACGCAGCAGTGATAGGATTGGAGAGGTTCGGTGAGCAAATGAAGACCCTTTGAAGTCATATTGCATGGTACCCATTCCACGGGTTTCAACTACCCAGGTTTAAGGTATTCTTCCTTCAGCTAAAACATGCATGTGGAACCCAGAGTATGATCAACCGTGTGAACGGGAGACGTGTTCAAATATGTCTCAGTTTTCCTCCCCTGGTACTCGGGTGCAACATTCCAGACGCTTTACTAACACTCTCCCCACGTGGAGTGTCAGCGCCTTTAACCACCTGTTTGGGCCAGTTTGCAATTTCTGCGGAAGATGAACAGGAATAGGGAGAACCAATAAGAGACTAGCTGGAGGTGTCTGGACGGGCAAATTTAACTCTCATTTCCCACCAGGAAGAGGAATTAACCAAAGGCTCAGCGTGCCGTGCCGGAACCAGATTAGGGCCTGAAGCCATCCTGCGGTGTTGCGGCCAGCTCACAAGAAAGCGAGTTGAAGAAAGGAGCTCAGGGGCACTGTAATTCACAAACCTGCAGAGTTATAAATGACAGCTATCGTCCAAAAATATACTGAAGTAAGGCTGCCAAGAGGACTTGAAAGCGGGGCAGAATTGCAGGAAACCGATTTCAGGAGGTAGACTGGAATTGCATTGAAAGCATAGGAAAAGAGGCAGAACGTCCACAATGATGCACTTGGCCAAAAAGGGCGTATGCGTTTTTTCCTGAATATATTCAGGAAAAAACGCATACGCCCTTTTTGGCCAACCAAGCAAGCTTGCAAAGGAAATCTGCACTACAATGAAGTCTCACTTCCCCCCGGTCAAAAGGGCCATCTGAAAAAAGTGTAAAATCCAGAAAGGCAGGACAGGCCATGGAGAACTGGGAGCCTTGTTATGCTGATGGGCGGGATGTAAATGGCCAACAGACACTCGGGAGAAGTGTATGGTGTTTCCTGAAACATCTAAAAAACAAAACAACAGAGCGTAGGGCACTTCCACTTATGGTCCAATAGTTTAGGGAAATTAAAATCAAAAAGACACAGCCACCCCAAAGTTTGGGACACCTCTGTTTACAAGAACCTCGTTTACCGTACAAGTTCAATATCACAGAAAGTGAAAAATGGATAAAGAACTTGTGGTACTTATGTACAATGCAGTATCACTCAGCAATGAAATCTATGTCATCAGGCCCGTAGCAGCATAATGAGTGGATTCAGGTACGATGATTCTAACTGAAATAAGTCACACAGAAAAAGAAACATCATAAGATATCACTAATACACGGAATGTAAACTGGGCTACACAGGAACTGAATTACAGAACAGAACAGGGTCTCAAATTTAGAAAACCAACTTATGCTTGCTTAAGGGGAAAGGTGAGTTGGGGTGCTGCATAAAAGCAGAGATTGAAATGAGCACAGATAAAGTTCCTTAAGCCAAATACGGAATAGACAAGAGCTACTCCTTGCTCAACGAAATGGACTCAACACCGCATAATAAACGCCTAAGAATGTACCTGACTAGTAAGTATCTTAAATCCTATGGATTGCTATGTCTCCAAAAGAGAATCAAGCGTGTGTACAGGGGCATAAACGCAGCAGTGATAGGATTGGAGAGGTTCGGTGAGCAAATGAAGACCCTTTGAAGTCATATTGCATGGTACCCATTCCACGGGTTTCAACTACCCAGTTTTAAGGTATTGTTCCTTCAGCTAAAACATGCATGTGGAACCTAGAGTATGATCAACCATGTGATCGGGAGACGTGTTCAAATATGTCTCAGTTTTCGTACCCTGGTACTCGGGTGCAACATTCCAGACGCTTTACTAACACTCTCCCGACTTGGAGAGTCAGTCCCTTTAACCTCCTGTTTGGCCCAGTTTGCAATTTCTGCGGAAGATGAACAGGAATAGCGAGAACCAATGAGAGACTAGCTGGAGGTGTCTGGACGGGCAAATTTAACTCTCATTTCCCACCAGGAAGAGGAATTAACCAAAGGCTCAGCGTGCCGTGCCAGAACCAGATTAGGGCCTGAAGCCATCCTGCGCTGTTGCGGCCAGCTCACAAGAAAGCGAGTTGAAGAATGGAGCTCAGGGGCACTGTAATTCACAAACCTGCAGAGTTATAAATGACAGCTATCGTCCAAAAATATACTGAAGTAAGGCTGCCAAGAGGACTTGAAAGCGGGGCAGAATTGCAGGAAACCGATTTCAGGAGGTAGACTGGAATTGCATTGAAAGCATAGGAAAAGAGGCAGAACGTCCACAATGATGCACTTGGCCAAAAAGGGCGTATGCGTTTTTTCCTGAATATATTCAGGAAAAAACGCATACGGCCATTTTGGCCAACCTAGCAAACTTGCAAAGGAAATCTGTACTACAATGAAGTCTCACTTCCCCCCAGTCAAAAGGGCCATCTGAAAAAAGTGTAAAATCCAGAAAGGCAGGACAGGCCATGGAGAACTGGGAGCCTTGTTATGCTGATGGGTGGGATGTAAATTGCCAACAGACACTGGGGAGAAGTGTATGGTGTTTCCTGAAACATCTAAAAAACAAAGAAACAGAGCCTAGGGCACTTCCACTTATGGTCCTATAGCTTAGGGAAATTAAAATCAAAAAGACACAGCCACCCCGAAGTTTGGAACGGCTCTGTTTACAAGAACCTCGTTTACAGTACAAGTTCAACATCGCAGAAAGTGAAAAATGGTTAAAGAAGTTGTGGTATTTACTTACAAAGCAATATCACTCAGCAATGAAATCTATGTCATCAGGCCCTTAGCAGCACAATGAGTGGATTCAGGTATGATGATTCTAACTGAAATAAGTCACACAGAAAAAGAAACATCATAAGATATCAGTAATACACGGAATGTAAACTTGGCTACACAGGAACTGAATTCCAATACAGAACAGGGTCTCAAATTTAGAAAACCAACTTATGCTTGCTTAAGGGGAAAGGTGAGTTGGGGTGCTGCATAAAACCAGAGATTGAAATGAGCACAGATAAAGTTCCTTAAGCCAAATATGGAATAGACAAGAGCTACTCCTTGCTCAACGAAATGGACTCAACACCCCATATTAAACGCCTAAGAATGTACCTGACTAGTAAGTATCTTAAAACCTATGGATTGCTATGTCTCCAAAAGAGAATCAAGCGTGTGTACAGGGGCATAAACGCAGCAGTGATAGGATTGGAGAGGTTCGGTGAGCAAATGAAGACCCTTTGAAGTCATATTGCATGGTACCCATTCCACGGGTTTCAACTACCCAGGTTTAAGGTATTCTTCCTTCAGCTAAAACATGCATGTGGAACCCAGAGTATGATCAACCGTGTGAACGGGAGACGTGTTCAAATATGTCTCAGTTTTCCTCCCCTGGTACTCGGGTGCAACATTCCAGACGCTTTACTAACACTCTCCCCACTTGGAGTGTCAGCGCCTTTAACCACCTGTTTGGGCCAGTTTGCAATTTCTGCGGAAGATGAACAGGAATAGGGAGAACCAATGAGAGACTAGCTGGAGGTGTCTGGACGGGCAAATTTAACTCTCATTTCCCACCAGGAAGAGGAATTAACCAAAGGCTCAGCGTGCCGTGCCGGAACCAGATTAGGGCCTGAAGCCATCCTGCGGTGTTGCGGCCAGCTCACAAGAAAGCGAGTTGAAGATAGGAGCTCAGGGGCACTGTAATTCACAAACCTGCAGAGTTATAAATGACAGCTATCGTCCAAAAATATACTGAAGTAAGGCTGCCAAGAGGACTTGAAAGCGGGGCAGAATTGCAGAAAACCGATTTCAGGAGGTAGACTGGAATTGCATTGAAAGCATAGGAAAAGAGGCAGAACGTCCACAATGATGCACTTGGCCAAAAAGGGCGTATGCGTTTTTTCCTGAATATATTCAGGAAAAAACGCATACGCCCTTTTTGGCCAACCAAGCAAGCTTGCAAAGGAAATCTGCACTACAATGAAGTCTCACTTCCCCCCGGTCAAAAGGGCCATCTGCAAAAAGTGTAAAATCCAGAAAGGCAGGACAGGCCATGGAGAACTGGGAGCCTTGTTATGCTGATGGGCGGGATGTAAATTGCCAACAGACACTCGGGAGAAGTGTATGGTGTTTCCTGAAACATCTAAAAAACAAAGCAACAGAGCCTAGGGCACTTCCACTTATGGTCCAATAGTTTAGGGAAATTAAAATCAAAAAGACACAGCCACCCCAAAGTTGGGGACGCCTATGTTTACAAGAACCTCGTTTACAGTACAAGGTGAACATCGCAGAAAGTGAAAAATGGATAAAGAAGTTGTGGTAATTACTTACAAAGCAGTATCACTCAGCAATGAAATCTATGTCATCAGGCCCTTAGCAGCACAATGAGTGGATTCAGGTACCATGATTCTAACTGAAATAAGTCACACAGAAGAAGAAACATCATAAGATATCACTAATACACGGAATGTAAACTTGGCTACACAGGAACTGAATTCCAAAACAGAACAGGGTCTCAAATTTAGAAAACCAACTTATGCTTGCTTAAGGGGAAAGGTGAGTTGGGGTGCTGCATAAAACCAGAGATTGAAATGAGCACAGATAACGTTCTATAAGGCAAATATGGAATAGACAAGAGCTACTCCTTGCTCAACGAAATGGACTCAACACCCCATATTCAACGCCTAGGAATATACCTGCCTAGTAAGAATCATAAAAGCAATGGATTTATATATCTCTGTAAGAGAATCAAGAGTGTGTACAGCGGCATTAAAGCAGTGAAAATCAGCTAAATCCCATATTAAAAATAAATTTCTTAAACAAAACACAATGACAGTGAAATAGAGAGCAATACTTAAGTAATTCATTCAAGGCTTCTGATGCAACCTGCATTTACCATATCTACACCCAGAGCTGGGTGACACATAAGGCTGGACACTTGGGGCTCATAAGATTGGTGAGGTTCGGTGAGCAAATGCAGACCCTTTGAAGTCATATTGCATGGTACCCATTCCATGGGTCTCAACTCTCCAGGTTTAAGGGATTCTTCCTTCAGCTAAAACATGCATGTGGAATCCAGAGTATGATCCACCGTGTGATCGAGAAACGTGTTCAAATGTGTCTCACTTTTCGTTCCCTGGTACTCGGGTGCAACATTCCAGACACTTTACTAACACTCTCCCGACTTGGAGAGTCAGTCCCTTTAACCTCCTGTTTGGCCCAGTTTGCAATTTCTGCGGAAGATGAACAGGAATAGCGAGAACCAATGAGAGACTAGCTGGAGGTGTCTGGACGGGCAAATTTAACTCTCATTTCCCACAGGGAAGAGGAATAAACCAAAGGCTCAGCATGCCATGCCGGAACCAGATTAGGGCCTGAAGCAATCATGCGGTGTTGTGGCCAGCTCAACAGAAAGCGAGTTGAAGAAAGGAGCTCAGGGGCACTGTAATTCACAAACCTGCAGATTTATAAATGACAGCTATTGTCCGAAAATATACTGAAGTAGGGCTGCCAAGAGGACTTGAATGCGGGGCAGAATTGCAGGAAACCGATTTCAGGAGGAATCGGAATTGGATTGCATTTAAAACACAGGAAAAGAGGAACAACGTCGACAATGATGCACTTGGCCAAAAAGGGCGTATGTGTTTTTTCCTGAATATATTCAGGAAAAAACGCATACGCCCTTTTTGGCCAACCAAGCAAGCTTGCAAAGGAAATCTGCACTACAATGAAGTCTCACTTCCCCCCCCCCCCCCGGTCAAAAGGGCCATCTGAAAAAAGTGTAAAATCCAGAAAGGCAGAACAGGCCACGGAGAACTGGGAGCCTTGTTATGCTGATGGGCGGGATGTAAATTCCCAACAGCCGCTCTGTAGAAGTGTATGGTGTTTCCTGAAACATCTAAAAAACAAAGCAACAGAGCCTAGGGCACTTCCACTTATGGTCCTATAGCTTAGGGAAATTAAAATCAAAAAGACACAGCCACCCCAAAATTTGGGACGGCTCTTTTTACAGGAATCTCTTCTGCGGCACAAGTTAAATATCCCAGAGAGCAAATAATGGATAAAGAAGTTGCGGTACTTATGTACAACAGAATACCACTCAGCAATGTAATCTATGTCACCAGGCCCGTACCAGCATAATGAGTGGATTGAGGCACGATGATTCTAAGTGAAATAAGTCACACAGAAAAAGAAACATCATAAGGTATCACTAATACACGGAATGTGAACTTGGCTACACATGAACTGAATTACAAAACAGAACAGGGTCTCAAATTTAGAAAACCAACTTATGCTTGCTTAAGGGGGAAGGTGAGTTGGGGTGCTGCATAAAAGCAGAGTTTGAAATTAGCACAGATACCGTTCCATAAGCCAAATATGTAATAGACAAGACCTACCCCTTGCTCAACGAAATGGATTCAACAATGAGGTATCACCTCACACCTGGTAGAATAGGCATCATAGAAAATCTACAAACAAAAAATGCTGGAAAGGGTGTGGAGAAAAGGAACCCTCTTCCACTATTGTTGGGAATATAAATTGATACAGTCATTATGGAGAACAATATGGAATTTCTTAAGAAACTAACAATAGAATTACCATATGATACAGCAATCCCAGTACTGGACATATACCCAGACAAAACCATAAATCAAAAAGAGTCATTCACCGCAATGTTCATTGCATCACTATTTACAATATCGAGGTAATGGAAGCAACCTAAATGCCCACAGACAGACGAATGCATAAAGCTGTGGTACATATATAAAATGGAATATTACTAAGCCATGAAAAGGAATGAAATTGGGTCATTTGTAGAGACGTCGATGGATCTAGAGACTGTCATACAGAGTGAAGTAAGTCAGAAAGAGAAAAACAAATCTGGTATATTCATGCATATATGTGGAACCTAGAAAAACTGTACAGATTAACCATTTTGCAAGGCATAAATAGAGCAACAGATGTAGACAACAAACGTATGGACAACAAGGGGGGAAAGCTGTTGGGGGGGTGGTGGTGGGAGGAGTTGAGAGACTGGGATTGGCATGTATACATTTATATGTATAAAATAGATAACCAATAAGAACCTGCTGTATAAAAATATAAAATAAAATTCAAAATTAAAAAGAAATAAAATTTAAAAAATAAAACAGAAAAAACAATTATTCCCTGCACATACATGTATTTATATGAATAAATTATTTCCATGCTTATATCTGTAAATACAAAAAAGAGGAATAAAATCTACCTTGAACCAAAAACGAAAAAGAGAAAAAAACACAGAACCCACCAGTTACACAGAGGAAAACCGTATCAGGGCACTTGCTCCAGTTGTAAACAATTCTGAAGTTGGTCAGTGGTGGGGAATCGTCTCCCATTCAGCCAGCAGCCCCCACGCAACAAGCGTCCTCATTGCAAAGCTGGGGCACCGTGCCGAGGCATCTGTGAGTAAACGTGAGCTGAGCCCCAGGCCAGTTGCTGCTGAACTATTCCCACCCGTCCCAGGTAAAACACCTGAATATATACAAGGACTTGAAAGCCTAGAGGAAGGGCCATAGAGCCACACGAGTGACAGCATGCCGGCCGACTTGGTGCCTGCAGGCCAGCCAGGATGGTCCTGGCCCTGGGTGCTCTTCTGGAAGATTTCCATTTCCCTGCCTGAGATACCCGTCCTGTCCCTGCCCCCACTGCTTTTTTCCTTCCTCACCTCTGCCCAGGGAGAAATTCCAGCAGCAGGTATGGGTGACACATCCTCTTCTTTAGCAGGTGGCAGCCTGGCAACTGCTGCAGAAAGTCCAGCAGAGCCCCACTCACACTGGGCCACCCACAAAGCCGTGGCCTCTCACTCCCTCCCACCAGCCCAGCCCCGAGACTGCTGACAGGGCAGAGAAAATGGCGTCAGGCACGGCTGCAGGGGCTCTTGCTGCCTGGAGTGGTATTTATATTGATCTCAACCCAGGCACACCTGGGGAGGGCTGGCCGGCACGGTAAGGCTGCCCAGGTCAGCCAATCATCACCCCTCAGGGGCTCACAGTTGCAGAAAATGGAACTTGCTGAACCGGCCAGGTCCAAGGAACAGGTGTGGGCTCCTGAGAGTCAGGATAGACAAGGGGCTGCAGCTTTGGCTTGTTTTCTAATCATTTTATCTGGCCCATGAGTGGGAGACAACTTCAAGAAAACCCTCTCCTAATGAGAGGAACCCAGGAGTCAGGGAAAGGAGGGGTGGGTGGTGGTTGGAGACAGAGGCCTGGTGCCCCGGGTGCAGTGGAAGTCTCTGGAAGACCAGGTGGAGGGAGGCCTCACGGAGTGATGCCCAGGGTCACAGACCTGTCGCAGCTGCTGTTTGTTAGTTCAAGTCCTGCTCTGAGGTGCTCTGTGTCAGCTCTGAGCGACAGGTGAGCTGGGGGTGCTCTGCAATGAGGGCTATGTGCACGGTTCCTGTGTGCCCAGCCCTGCCACGGTACCTGCAAGGGTAGCTCTGTATCCTGGGAGGGGCCTGATCACAAGAGCCCCGTGGGCTGGGGTGGGGGTGGGGTACCTGCCCAGGTGAGCTCCATATTCTGCGATTGGTCTGACCACGAGAGCCCCATGGGCTGCTGGGGACCTGGTAAAGGATGTCAGGACAGTCAGTGAAGCCACCGAGGATATACCTCCAGTTGCTCCTAATTCCTACACCCTGCTGGTCATTCTACCAACCACCAGGACATGGTATTCTGTATTAGTCTTCAATGATGCCTTCTTTTGTATTCCATTAGTCCCAGAGTCACAAGAAATTTTGGCTTGTGAGTGGCAGGACTCAACATACAACTAAAACAATACTTCCGGGCCGTCTGGCCCCAAGGGTGCAAAAATTCCCACACCGTCTTTGGGGAAAGCTTAGCTAAAGACCTAAAAGTTCTACCTCTGGAAAAGGAAACCCTCCTTCAATATGCAGACGACATTCTGATCGCCAGCCCTACTAAGGAGGCCTCTGAACTACCAAGCCAATAAAGGATAGAAGTTGTCCAAGAAAAAGCTCAAATATCACAGACTGCGGTGACCTGCCTGGGCTTCATTCTCACACAAGGTCAGAGAAGCCCATCCCAGGAAAGGGAAGAAACCATTTTCAGCCTTACCCCTTTCTAAAACTAGAAGACAGCTTAGGGGTTCCTGGGGAGGCCAGGGTTTGCTGCTTCTGGATCCCTAACTACAGTCTACTAGCTGGGCCTCTATATGAAACACTGAAAGGAAAAGATGATGATCCTTTTGAATAGAATCCAGAAGTGGCCTTTCAAGAATGGAAAGAGCAGTCAATTCAGACCCTTGCCCTGGAACTCCCTAATTTAGCTAAACCCTTTGACCTTTACATTCCCGGTGAAAGGTGAATCGCCATTGGAGAATTAGTGCAAAAACTGGGACCACTTGAAATGGAACAATGCAAGAATGCCATCCAGGTAGGATAAACTACGGTCACTAAGGAGCTTGGCCCACTGCCACATCTGGCCAAGATACTGGCGGTATCTAAAAACCTGGAAATCAGCAGCCCAAAAGGCCACCTCCCTCCTACGGGAAAAGGACCCCACATGGTGATCCTAACCACCAACCATGCCCTGAAGTTGCAGGGTTCGCTCCGTGGGCACACCGACCTCGAGTGAGGAGGCCCTCCAACTCCAACATCCAGAGAGATAACCGGGGGCAACAGGGCACCATGACGACTCGTGTGAACATCACTTGACCTGGAGTTTCTCTCATAAAACAACAAGAGTGTGTCCCAAAAGAGTAGACTACTGCTTGCAGGACTTACTGCACCCAGAGGGGAGCTAATAATCTTGGCGGGGGAACAGTATACCACACTGTCACCATAGAAAAGCCTACAGACACCGTGATGATGGTGGCCAATAAGACCGGCTGGACTCCTGTTTACTTCAAAAGGCTGTTGACTCAGTAGCCATCATGGTCCTTATCACCACTGACCCTGGACTGTCTGGGAGTTGAGCGGGCAGGGCTCTGACACCTGGTGCTGTTTGTACGTTAATTCAGGGGCCTAATTGAAGAAAGCGCAGACTACTGGTCAGAGCATCTAGGCTGGCAGAAACGGTCAGCCTAAGGTGGCCGAACAAATGTGGGGCGGGGTGAAACCGGCCCCCACAGCGTCTCTGCACATCTCTTTCCTGGACCCTTAAAGGTCATTAGAATCTATAACACTTCCAATGCTGGTGCTCAGGTGGACGAGCAGGGAGGCAGGGGTCCTGGGGACAATCAACGTCACCGGGAGGCTGCTGGGGAGAAGCTCTGACCCTCGCCCCAGGGTATGAGGGCTCCCAACTCAGCACTCAGCAGTTACAGAAGAAGGGTCTGCACCCTCAGCACTCCAAGAATGAGGAACGGGACAAAAGGCAGAGGAGGGGTTTGTCCCCAGCAAAGCCCATTAAAAATCCCTGGGAGATAAAAATAGAATCTGGGCAATAAAGTCAAGTCTAACCTTTTTTATCCTTTGTGCTTTGTCTAATTTCACGTGCTCCTAGGGTCCCGCATGCAGAGGTTCCACACCCGGCACTTCAGACCAGATTTCCTAGTGCAGAATGGCTGGGTCGACACCTCAGCTCCTGGGGCCCAGTGCAGACTCCACGATATAGAGCCTGAGCTACAGCCAACCCGGCCCTCGAGAGCTCTGCCGCCTCCCTCCCTCCCACTGACTCTGACAGGATCTCTACACAGCAGCCCAGCCCACAGCCCACGGGGTAGTGCATGCTCTCACCTCTCCATTCTCTGATCAAAATATAAAGTTTCCTTTGCTTGTGAACCAAACTCAGTCTCGATCTGTTGGCCCCAATGACACTGGGCAGGGGGACACTTGTTGGGGTCCACTCTGGAGGATCAGTAACAGAAATTGAGACTATTGTAACCTCAATGAACAGATGTGTGAGCCAAACTGTAGTTAACATAGAACAGTGTATAAGGCTCGGGTAAAATAAGATGTTTCTAACACTTCCATCTGATATTTCCATCACTTTTTATAAGCAAGTTCAGTGAAAAGGTTTGTCTTATTCGTCAGGTCAATATTAGAGAAACGAAGTGATTTCTTTCCAAGGATGTACATCTAATAATCTTGGTTAAACCTTCAATCTTGTTTTAAATGCTTTTCCATTGAAAATGATACCTCTCTTTCAGCTCCCCCATTTCTGAGAAGTATAAAATCTTATAATTTATCATTACCAAAGGGGAAAGGTGGGAGGAGGGATAAATGAACAGTTTGGAATTAACACATACACACTGCTATGTATAAAATAGATCATCAACAAGGAACTACTGTATAGCACAGGGAACTACACTCAACATTTTGCAATAACCTATAAGGGGAAATAATCTGAAAAAGAATAGATATTTTTATTGACATCATCTATCAATGATAGTTAAAGTGTAGCCTAAGGGAAGCTGGTGGTGAGTGCTTCTGACCCTGAAGACTTCAATCATCTAAAGTTTGGACTCTGCCTACTTCCCAAGGCCCTTAATGAACATATGTGTAGCCGTAGCTTAAAAACTTCCCCAGTTTGGGTTTCGGGGAGACACTGATTTTGAAAAAGCCCTGGTGTTCTCCTTACATGAATGGGACTCTTCCTACTGCTAAAACATGTCTGTCACACCCAGAGGATGGTATACCGTCTGATCGGGAAGAGTTTGGAAAAGGCATCTCATCTCCTCATCTCCTGGTGCTCGGGTTCACCCCTCCAGCGTCTTTACTAACAGTCTCCCCACTTGGAGATGTCAGCACTGTCAACATCCTGTTGCGTACAGTTTGGAATTTGTCCAGAGGATGAAGCGGAAGGATGAGGAACAATGAGAGACAAGTCCTAGGTGTTCAGACAGGCACATGTCACTCTAATTTCCAATCAGGAAGACGAATTGACCAAAGGCTAGGGTTGCCCATGGAAACAGTATAGGGCTTGAGGAAATCCCGCTGCTTTGTGGCCAGTTCCCATAAACACAAGTTGAACAATGGAACTCAGGGGCAGTAAAATTCACAAAACTGCAGAGTTGAAAATATCCATCACTGAAAAATGTCTTGAGGAAAGTCAGAGAAAAGGACTTGTAAGCAAGGGAGAATGGCAGGAAAGGGATTTGAGGAGGTAGAAAGGACTCGCCATTAAGCACAAGAAAAGGAGCTGAACATTGCCAACATTGCCAACATTGCAGTTGGCCAAAAAGGGTGTATGCGTTTTTTTCTGTATATATTCAAGAAAAGGGCATACACTTTTTTAGCCAACCAAACAGGTGGGCACTGGAAGTCAATACTACAAAAGATATCACTTCGCATCAGTCAGAAGAGCCATCCTCATAAAGCGTAAACAACAGAAATGCAGGACAGGGCAACGAGAAGAGGGAGCCCTGTGAGACTTATAGTGGAAATGTATATTGCCAACGGCCATTCTGGAGAAGTGTATTGTGTTTACTAAAGCATCTAAAAAATGAGCTACAGAGCATAGGGCACTTGCACTCATGGGCGTATATCTTGGGAAAAACAAAAATCGAGAGGACACAGGCACCCCAATGTTTACCCCCTCTCTGTTTAAAAGATCCTCGACTAGGATATAACTTAAATGTCTCTGGAGGGAAAAAATGGATAGAGATGTGGTACTTAGGTAGAGTGGAATATTATTCAGCCTGGAAATCAATGAAATATGGCCAGTTGTAACAACTCCGGAGGAGTTACGTATGATCATTCTAAGTGACAGAATTCAAAAAGAAAAAGACACATATCATAAGATATCACTTAAAGGTGGAATCCAAAATGGCTACACATGAAATAAATTACAAAACAAAAACATAGTCAAATATGTAGAAAACACGCATAAGGCTGCTAAACGGGAAAGGTGGGGAGGGGTGAGGCATCATCCAGGAGGTTGAAATTAGCAAAGATACCATTCCAAATACCAAACTGATAATCAACAAGGCCTACACGGTAGCTAAAAGAACTGCACTCAGCACACTCAAGTCACCGGAAAAGAATATATACGACTGGTAAGAATCTGAAAAAGAATTTATTGATGACTCTCTGTACGTGAATCAAGTGGATGTACAGCAGCAAGAAACAGAGCTTTGAAAATCAGCTGTAACCAATATAGTAATAAATTGAAAAAAATAAACGACAGAGAGACAGAGAAAACCTCTTACAACTTTTCCTCAGGGACGGTGATGCAACATGGATTGAACACATCTAGACCCACAGCAGGATGAGACATAAGGCTGGAAACTGTTTGCGCTAAGAGAAATGTGAGGTTGGGTGAGGAAATGCACACCCTTTAAAGTAATACTACCTGGTACCCATTCAATGGGTCCCAAATCTGCAGGTTCAAGGGATCTTCCTACAGCTAAAACATGCATGGAAAACCCAGAGGACTGTACACCATGTGATCGGGAGATGTGTCTAAAATGCACCTCATTTATCCTCTCCTGGTGCTCCTGTTCACCATTCCAGCCACGTTACTTAGAATCTCCCCACTTGGAGAATCAGCACATTTCAACTTCTGTTTCACACATTTTGCAAATTGTGAGGAGGATGAACGGGAAGAGGGGGAACCAATGAGAGAATAGTTGTAGGGGTTTGGACGGGCACATATCACTCTAATTTCCCATTAAGAATAAGAATTAAAGAAAGGCTCAGCCTGCCTCGCCGGAGCCAAAATAGAGCCTGAAGCAATCCTGCCGGTTTGAGGCCAGCTCACAAAAGAACAACTTAAAAAATGGAGCTCAGGGTCACTGCAATTCACAAACCTGCAGAGTTATAAATGAAAACTAACGTCCAAAAATATGTTGAGGTAAGGCAAAGAAGAGGATCTGAATGCAAGACAGAATTGCAAGAAACAGATTTCAAGAGATAGATTGGACTCGTCTTTAACGCACATGAAAAGCGGCAGAATTTCGACAATGATGCAGTTGGCCCAAAAGGGCGTATGCGTTTTTTCCTGATTATATCCAGGAAAAAACGCATACGCACTTTATGGGCAACGAAGCAAGCAAGCAATGCAAATGTGCACAACAAAGAAGTCTCACTTCCCACCGGTCAAAAGGGCCATCCTAAAAAATTGTAAAAACCAGAAATGCAGGACAGGCCATGGAGAACAGGGAGCCTTTATACGCTGATGGGCAGTGTGTGAACTGCCGAGAGCCACTCTGGAGAAGTGTATGGTGGTTCCTAAATCATCTAAAAAACAGAGCTACAGAGCATAGGACACTTCCAATCATGGGAGTATATCTAGGGAAGTCTAAAAATCAACAAGACACAAGCACACCACAGTTTAGGGCTACTCTGTTTACAAGAACCTCAACTTCAGTACACCTTAAATATCCCAGGAAAGAGAACAATGGATAAAGAAGATGTGGTACTTATGTACAATGGAATATCTCTTCACCATGAAATCAATGTAATAAGGCTAGTAGAAGGATAAAGAGTGGATTTAGGTCCGATAATACTACTTGAAATAAGTCAAACAGAAAAAGAAACATATCATAAGATATCACTTATAGAGGGAGGGTAAATATGGCTGCACAAAAAATGAATTACAGAACAGAACAGTGTCTCACATTTAGAAAACACACTTATGTCAGCTTAAGGGGAAAGGAGAGGTGGGGTGATGCATAAAACCAGAGTTTGAAATTAACACAGATACCGTTCAATAAACCAAATAGGTATTAGACAAGATCTACACCTTGCTCAATGAACTGGCCTCAACACACCCTATACACCGCAGAGAAATATATCTGAGTAATAAGAATCTTAAAACCCATGTATTGATATATCTCCATAAGGGAATCAAGTGTGTGCAGAGCGGCACAAACACAGCAGTGAAAATGAGCTAAACCCCATTATAGAAATAAATTTTAAAAAGAAAACGCTGAAACAATGAAAGAGAGAAAAATTCTTACAAAATTCGCTCAGGGGCTGTGATGCAACCTGGATTGACCACATATAAACCCACAGCTGGATAAGACATAAAGCTGGACACTTGGGGCTGAGAGGATTGGTGAGCTTTGGTGAGCAACTGCCGAAAGTTTAATGCAATACTTCATGCTACTCAGTCCAAGGGTCCCAACACTCCAGGTTGAAGGGAATCTTCCTACAGCTAAACCATGCTTGGGAAACCCAGTGACTGGTATACCATATGATCGGGAAAGGTTTCTAAAACGCACCTCATTTTTCCTCTCCTGGGGCTGCGGATCGACATTCCAGCCGCTTTACTAACAACATCCCCACATGGAGTCAATGCCTTTAAGTTCTGGTATCGCACAGTCTGCAGTTAGTGTGGAGGATGAATGGGAATAGGGGGAACCAGTGAGAAACAAGCTGTAGCGGTTAAATGGGCACATGTCACTCTAATGCCACATCAGTAAGAAGAATTAACCAAAGGCACAGCAAGGTGCCCCAGAAGAAAAATAGGGCTTCAAGAAATCCTGTGGTTATGGGGCAAGACCACAAAATTAAGAGCTGAAAAGTGGGGCTAAGGGCCACTGCAATTCAAATCCTGCAGTTATAAAGGCCAACTATTTTCAAAAAATATATTGAGGTAAGGCTATGAAGAGACATTGAAAGCAAGGCAGAATTGCAGGAAACCGATTTCAGGAGGTAGACTGGAATTGCATTGAAAACATATGAAGAGAGTCAGAACCTCGACAATGATGCACTTGGCCAAAAAGGGCGTATGTGTTTTTTCCTGAATATATTCAGGAAAAAACGCATACACACCTTTTGGCCAACCAAGCAAGCTTGCAAAGGAAATGTGCACTACAATGAAGTCTCACTTCCACCTGGTCAAAAGGGCCATCTGAAAAAAGTGTAAAATCCATAAAAGCACGACAGGGTATGGAGAACTGGGAGCCTTCTTATGCTGATGGGCGGGATGTAAATTGCCAACAGCCACTCTGGAGAAGTGTATGGTGTTTCCTGAAACATCTAAAAAACAAAGCAACAGAGCCTAGGGCACTTCCACTTATGGTCCTATAGATTAGGGAAATTAAAATTAAAAAGACACAGCCACCCCAAAGTTTGGGACGGCTCTGTTTACAAGAACCTCGTTTACGGTACAAGTTCAATATCGCAGAAAGTGAAAAATGGATAAAGAAGTTGTGGTACTTACATACAAGGCAATATAACTCAGCAATTAAATCTATGTCATCAGGCCCTTAGCAGCACAATGAGTGGATTCAGGTATGATGATTCTAACTGAAATAAGTCACACAGAAAAAGAAACATCATAAGATATCAGTAATACACGGAATGTAAACTTGGCTACACAGGAACTGAATTACAGAACAGAACAGGGTCTCCAATTTAGAAAACCAACTTATGCTTGCTTAAGGGTAAAGGTGAGTTGGGGTGCTGCATAAAACCAGAGATTGAAATGAGCACAGATAACGTTCTATAAGCCAAATATGTAATAGACAAGAGCTACTCCTTGCTCAACGAAATGGACTCAACACCCCATATTAAACGCCTAAGAATATACCTGACTAGTAAGAATCTTAAAACGTATGGATGGCTATGTCTGAAAGAGAATCAAGCGTGTGTACAGGGGCATAAACACAGCAGTGATAGGATTGGAGAGGTTCGGTGAGCAAATGAAGACCCTTTGAAGTCATATTGCATGGTACCCATTCCACGGGTTTCAACTACCCAGGTTTAAGGTATTCTTCCTTCAGCTAAAACATGCATGTGGAACCTAGAGTATGATCAACCATGTGATCGGGAGACGTGTTCAAATATGTCTCAGTTTTCGTACCCTGGTACTCGGGTGCAACATTCCAGACGCTTTACTAACACTCTCCTGACTTGGAGAGTCAGTCCCTTTAACCTCCTGTTTGGCCCAGTTTGCAATTTCTGCGGAAGATGAACAGGAATAGGGAGAACCAATGAGAGACTAGCTGGAGGTGTCTGGACGGGCAAATTTAACTCTCATTTCCCACCAGGAAGAGGAAATAACCAAAGGCTCAGCGTGCCGTGCCGGAACCAGATTAGGGCCTGAAGCCATCCTACGGTGTTGCGGCCAGCTCACAAGAAAGCGAGTTGAAGAAAGGAGCTCAGGGGCACTGTAATTCACAAACCTGCAGAGTTATAAATGACAGCTATCGTCCAAATATATACTGAAGTAAGGCTGCCAAAAGGAGTTGAAGCGGGGCAGAATTGCAGGAAACCGATTTCAGGATGTAGACTGGAATTGCTTTGAAAGCATAGGAAAAGAGGCAGAAGGTCCACAAGAATGCACTTGGCCAAAAAGCGCGTATGCGTTTTTTCCTGAATATATTCAGGAAAAAAACTATACGCCCTTTTTGGCCAACCAAGCAAGCTTGCAAAGGAAATCTGCACTACAATGAAGTCTCACTTCCCCCCGGTCAAAAGGGCCATCTGAAAAAAGTGTAAAATCCAGAAAGGCAGGACAGGCCATGGAGAACTGGGAGCCTTGTTATGCAGATGGGCCGGATGTACATTGCCAACAGACACTCGGGAGGAGTGTATGGTGTTTCCTGAAACATCTAAAAAACAAAGCAACAGAGCCTAGGGCACTTCCACTTATGGTCCTATAGCTTAGGGAAATTAAAATCCAAAAGATACAGCCACCCCAAAGTTTGGGACGCCTCTGTTTACAAGAACCTCGTTTACAGTACAAGTTCAACATCGCAGAAATTGAAAAATGGATAAAGAAGTTGTGGTATTTACTTACAAAGTAGTATCACTCAGCAATGAAATCTATGTCATCAGGCCCTTAGCAGCACAATGAGTGGATTCAGGTATGATGATTCTAACTGAAATAAGTCACACAGGAAAAGAAACATCATAAGATATCAGTAATACACGGAATGTAAACTTGGTTACACAGGAACTGAATTACAGAACAGAACAGGGTTTCAACTTTAGAAAACCAACTTATGCTTGCTTAAGGGGAAAGCTGAGTTGGGGTGCTGCATAAAACCAGAGATTGAAATGAGCACAGATAAAGTTCTTTAAGCCAAATATGGAATAGACAAGAGCTCCTCCTTGCTCAATGAAATGGACTCAACACCGCATATTAAACGCCTAAGAATGTACCTGACTAGTAAGTATCTTAAAACCTATGGATTGCTATGTCTCCGTAAGAGAATCAAGCGTGTGTACAGGGGCATAAACGCAGCAGTGATAGGATTGGAGAGGTTCGGTGAGCAAATGAAGACCCTTTGAAGTCATATTGTCTGGTACCCATTCCACGGGTCTCAACTCTCCAGGTTTAAGGTATTCTTCCTTCAGCTAAAACATGCATGTGGAACCCAGAGTATGATCAACCACGTGAACGGGAGACGTGTTCAATTATGTCTCAGTTTTCCTCCCCTGCTACTCGGGTGCAACATTCCAGACGCTTTACTAACACTCTCCCCACTTGGAGAGTCAGCGCCTTTAACCTCCTGTTTGGCCCAGTTTGCTATTTCTGCGGAACATGTACAGGAATAGGGAGAACCAATGAGAGACTAGCTGGAGGTGTCTGGACGGGCAAATTTAACTCTCATTTCCCACCAGGAAGAGGAAATAACCAAAGGCTCAGCGTGCCGTGCCGGAACCAGATTAGGGCCTGAAGCCATCCTGCGGTGTTGCGGCCAGCTCACAAGAAAGCGAGTTGAAGAAAGGAGCTCAGGGACACTGTAATTCACAAACCTGCAGAGTTATAAATGACAGCTATCGTCCAAAAATATACTGAAGTAAGGCTGCCAAGAGAACTTGAAAGCGGGGCAGAATTGCAGGAAACCGATTTCAGGAGGTAGACTGGAATTGCATCGAAAGCATAGGAAAAGCGGCAGAGCGTCCACAATGATGCACTTGGCCAAAAAGGGCGTATGCATTTTTTCCTGACTATATTCAGGAAAAAAAGCATACGCCCTTTTTGGCCAACCAAGCAAGCTTGC
The DNA here is from genome assembly GCF_963455315.2 of Globicephala melas. Classification (NCBI taxonomy): domain Eukaryota; kingdom Metazoa; phylum Chordata; class Mammalia; order Artiodactyla; family Delphinidae; genus Globicephala; species Globicephala melas. Next base: position 381,605 of record NW_027207328.1, read on the forward strand.
AAAGGAAATCTGCACTACAATGAAGTCTCACTTCCCCCCGGTCAAAAGGGCCATCTGCAAAAAGTGTAAAATCCAGAAAGGCAGGACAGGCCATGGAGAACTGGGAGCCTTGTTATGCTGATGGGCGGGATGTAAATTGCCAACAGCCACTTGGGAGAAGTGTATGGTGTTTCCTGAAACATCTAAAAAACAAAGCAACAGAGCCTAGGGCACTTCCACTTATGGTCCTATAGCTTAGGGAAATTAAAATCAAAAAGACACAGCCACCCCAAAGTTTGGGACGCCTCTGTTTACAAGAACCTCGTTTACCGTACAAGTTCAATATCACAGAATGTGAAAAATGGATAAAGAACTTGTGGTACTTACGTACAATGCAGTATCACTCAGCAATGAAATCTATGTCATCAGGCCCGTAGCAGCATAATGAGTCGATTCAGGTACGATGATTCTAACTGAAATAAGTCACACAGAAGAAGAAACATTATAAGATATCACTAATACACGGAATGTAAACTTGGCTACACAGGAACTGAATTCCAAAACAGAACAGGGTCTCAAATTTAGAAAACCAACTTATGCTTGCTTAAGGGGAAAGGTGAGTTGGGGTGCTGCATAAAACCAGAGATTGAAATGAGCACAGATAACGTTCTATAAGGCAAATATGGAATAGACAAGAGCTACTCCTTGCTCAACGAAATGGACTCAACACCCCATATTAAACGCCTAAGAATATACCTGACTAGTAAGAATCTTAAAACGTATGGATGGCTATGTCTGAAAGAGAATCAAGCGTGGGTACAGGGGCATAAACGCAGCAGTGATAGGATTGGAGAGGTTCGGTGAGCAAATGAAGACCCTTTGAAGTCATATTGCATGGTACCCATTCCACGGGTTTCAACTACCCAGGTTTAAGGTATTCTTCCTTCAGCTAAAACATGCATGTGGAACCTAGAGTATGATCAACCATGTGATCGGGAGACGTGTTCAAATATGTCTCAGTTTTCGTACCCTGGTACTCGGGTGCAACATTCCAGACGCTTTACTAACACTCTCCTGACTTGGAGAGTCAGTCCCTTTAACCTCCTGTTTGGCCCAGTTTGCAATTTCTGCGGAAGATGAACAGGAATAGGGAGAACCAATGAGAGACTAGCTGGAGGTGTCTGGACGGGCAAATTTAACTCTCATTTCCCACCAGGAAGAGGAAATAACCAAAGGCTCAGCGTGCCGTGCCGGAACCAGATTAGGGCCTGAAGCCATCCTGCGGTGTTGCGGCCAGCTCACAAGAAAGCGAGTTGAAGAAAGGAGCTCAGGGGCACTGTAATTCACAAACCTGCAGAGTTATAAATGACAGCTATCGTCCAAAAATATACTGAAGTAAGGCTGCCAAAAGGAGTTGAAGCGGGGCAGAATTGCAGGAAACCGATTTCAGGATGTAGACTGGAATTGCTTTGAAAGCATAGGAAAAGAGGCAGAAGGTCCACAAGAATGCACTTGGCCAAAAAGCGCGTATGCATTTTTTCCTGAATATATTCAGGAAAAAACCTATACGCCCTTTTTGGCCAACCAAGCAAGCTTGCAAAGGAAATCTGCACTACAATGAAGTCTCACTTCCCCCCGGTTAAAAGGGCCATCTGAAAAAAGTGTAAAATCCAGAAAGGCAGGACAGGCCATGGAGAACTGGGAGCCTTGTTATGCTGATGGGCGGGATGTAAACTGCCAACAGACACTCGGGAGAAGTGTATGGTGTTTCCTGAAACATCTAAAAAACAAAGCAACAGAGCCTAGGGCACTTCCACTTATGGTCCTATAGTTTAGGGAAATTAAAATCAAAAAGACACAGCCACCCCAAAGTTTGGGACGGCTCTGTTTACAACAACCTCGTTTACAGTACAAGTTCAATATCACAGAAAGTGAAAAATGGAGAAAGAATTTGTGGTACTCATGTACAATGCAATATCACTCAGCAATGAAATCAATGTCACCAGGCCCGTAGCAGCACAATGAGTGGATTCGGGTATGGTGATTCTAACTGAAATAAGTCACACAGAAAAAGAAATATCAAAAAATATCACTAATACATGGAATGTAAACTTGGCTACAGAGGAACTGAATTACAAAACAGAACAGGGTCTCAAATTTAGAAAACCAACTTATGCTTGCTTAAGGGGAAAGGTGAGTTGGGGTGCTGCATAAAACCAGAGATTGAAATGAGCACAGATAAAGTTCCTTAAGCTAAATATGGAACAGACAAGAGCTACTCCTTGCTCAACCAAATGGACTCAACACCCCATATTAAACGCCTAAGAATGTACGTGACTAGTAAGTATCTTAAAACCTATGGATTGCTATGTCTCCAAAAGAGAATCAAGCGTGTGTACAGGGGCATAAACGCAGCAGTGATAGGATTGGAGAGGTTCGGTGAGCAAATGAAGACCCTTTGAAGACATATTGCATGGTACCCATTCCACGGGTCTCAACTCTCCAGGTTTAAGGTATTCTTCCTTCAGCTAAAACATTTATGTGGAACCTAGAGTATGATCAACCACGTGATCGGGAGACGTGTTCAGATATGTCTCAGTTTTCGTACCCTGGTACTCGGGTGCAACATTCCAGACGCTTTACTAACACTCTCCCCACTTGGAGAGTCAGTGCCTTTAACCTCCTGTTTGGCCCAGTTTGCTATTTCTGCGGAACATGTACAGGAATAGGGAGAACCAATGAGACTCTAGCTGGAGGTGTCTGGACAGGCAAATTTAACTCTCATTTCCCACCAGGAAGAGGAATTAACCAAAGGCTCAGCGTGCCGTGCCAGAACCAGATTAGGACCTGAAGCAATCCTGCGGTGTTGCGGCCAGCTCACAAGAAAGCGAGTTGAAGAAAGGAGCTCAGGGGCACTGTAATTCACAAACCTGCAGAGTTATAAATGACAGCTATCGTCCAAAAATATACTGAAGTAAGGCTGCCTAGAGGAGTTGAAAGCGGGGCAGAATTGCAGGAAACCGATTTCAGGAGGTAGACTGGAATTGCATTTCAAGCATAGGAAAAGAGGCAGAACGTCCACAATGATGCACTTGGCCAAAAAGGGCGTATGCGTTTTATCCTGAATATATTAAGGAAAAAACGCATACGCCCTTTTTGGCCAACCAAGCAAGCTTGCAAAGGAAATGTGCACTACAATGAAGTCTCACTTCCCCCCGGTCAAAAGGGCCATCTGAAAAAAGTGTAAAATCCAGAAAGGCAGGACAGGCCATGGAGAACTGGGAGCCTTGTTATGCAGATGGGCGGGATGTACATTGCCAACAGACACTCGGGAGGAGTGTATGGTGTTTCCTGAAACATCTAAAAAACAAAGCAACAGAGCCTAGGGCACTTCCACTTATGGTCCTATAGCTTAGGGAAATTAAAATCCAAAAGATACAGCCACCCCAAAGTTTGGGACGCCTCTGTTTACAAGAACCTCGTTTACAGTACAAGTTCAACATCGCAGAAATTGAAAAATGGATAAAGAAGTTGTGGTATTTACTTACAAAGCAGTATCACTCAGCAATGAAATCTATGTCATCAGGCCCTTAGCAGCACAATGAGTGGATTCAGGTATGATGATTCTAACTGAAATAAGTCACACAGGAAAAGAAACATCATAAGATATCAGTAATACACGGAATGTAAACTTGGTTACACAGGAACTGAATTACAGAACAGAACAGGGTCTCAACTTTAGAAAACCAACTTATGCTTGCTTAAGGGGAAAGCTGAGTTGGGGTGCTGCATAAAACCAGAGATTGAAATGAGCACAGATAAAGTTCTTTAAGCCAAATATGGAATAGACAAGAGCTCCTCCTTGCTCAATGAAATGGACTCAACACCGCATATTAAACGCCTAAGAATGTACCTGACTAGTAAGTATCTTAAAACCTATGGATTGCTATGTCTCCGAAAGAGAATCAAGCGTGTGTACAGGGGCATAAACGCAGCAGTGATAGGATTGGAGAGGTTCGGTGAGCAAATGAAGACCCTTTGAAGTCATATTGCATGGTACCCATTCCACGGGTTTCAACTACCCAGGTTTAAGGTATTCTTCCTTCAGCTAAAACATGCATGTGGAACCTAGAGTATGATCAACCATGTGATCGGGAGACGTGTTCAAATATGTCTCAGTTTTCGTACCCTGGTACTCGGGTGCAACATTCCAGACGCTTTACTAACACTCTCCCGACTTGGAGAGTCAGTCCCTTTAACCTCCTGTTTGGCCCAGTTTGCAATTTCTGCGGAAGATGAACAGGAATAGCGAGAACCAATGAGAGACTAGCTGGAGGTGTCTGGACGGGCAAATTTAACTCTCATTTCCCACAGGGAAGAGGAATAAACCAAAGGCTCAGCATGCCGTGCCAGAACCAGATTAGGGCCTGAAGCAATCCTGCGGTGTTGTGGCCAGCTCAAAAGAAAGCGAGTTGAAGAAAGGAGCTCAGGGGCACTGTAATTCACAAACCTGCAGATTTATAAATGACAGCTATTGTCCGAAAATATACTGAAGTAGGGCTGCCAAGAGGACTTGAATGCGGGGCAGAATTGCAGGAAACCGATTTCAGGAGGAATCGGAATTGGATTGCATTTAAAACACAGGAAAAGAGGAAGAACGTCGACAATGATGCACTTGGACAAAAAGGGCGTATGTGTTTTTTCCTGAATATATTCAGGAGAAAACCCATACGCCCCCCCCCCCGGTCAAAAGGGCCATCTGAAAAAAGTGTAAAATCCAGAAAGGCAGAACAGGCCACGGAGAACTGGGAGCCTTGTTATGCTGATGGGCGGGATGTAAATTCCCAACAGCCGCTCTGTAGAAGTGTATGGTGTTTCCTGAAACATCTAAAAAACAAAGCAACAGAGCCTAGGGCACTTCCACTTATGGTCCTATAGCTTAGGGAAATTAAAATCAAAAAGACACAGCCACCTCAAAATTTGGGACGGCTCTTTTTACAGGAATCTCTTCTGCGGCACAAGTTAAATATCCCAGAGAGCAAATAATGGATAAAGAAGTTGCGGTACTTATGTACAACAGAATACCACTCAGCAATGTAATCTATGTCACCAGGCCCGTACCAGCATAATGAGTGGATTGAGGCACGATGATTCTAAGTGAAATAAGTCACACAGAAAAAGAAACATCATAAGGTATCACTAATACACGGAATGTGAACTTGGCTACACATGAACTGAATTACAAAACAGAACAGGGTCTCAAATTTAGAAAACCAACTTATGCTTGCTTAAGGGGGAAGGTGAGTTGGGGTGCTGCATAAAAGCAGAGTTTGAAATTAGCACAGATACCGTTCCATAAGCCAAATATGTAATAGACAAGACCTACCCCTTGCTCAACGAAATGGATTCAACAATGAGGTATCACCTCACACCTGGTAGAATAGGCATCATAGAAAATCTACAAACAAAATATGCTGGAAAGGGTGTGGAGAAAAGGAACCCTCTTCCACTATTGTTGGGAATATAAATTGATACAGTCATTATGGAGAACAATATGGAATTTCTTAAGAAACTAACAATAGAATTACCATATGATACAGCAATCCCAGTACTGGACATATACCCAGACAAAACCATAAATCAAAAAGAGTCATTCACCGCAATGTTCATTGCATCACTATTTACAATATCGAGGTAATGGAAGCAACCTAAATGCCCACAGACAGACGAATGCATAAAGCTGTGGTACATATATAAAATGGAATATTACTAAGCCATGAAAAGGAATGAAATTGGGTCATTTGTAGAGACGTCGATGGATCTAGAGACTGTCATACAGAGTGAAGTAAGTCAGAAAGAGAAAAACAAATCTGGTATATTCATGCATATATGTGGAACCTAGAAAAACTGTACAGATTAACCATTTTGCAAGGCATAAATAGAGCAACAGATGTAGACAACAAACGTATGGACAACAAGGGGGGAAAGCTGTTGGGGGGGTGGTGGTGGGAGGAGTTGAGAGACTGGGATTGGCATGTATACATTTATATGTATAAAATAGATAACCAATAAGAACCTGCTGTATAAAAATATAAAATAAAATTCAAAATTAAAAAGAAATAAAATTTAAAAAATAAAACAGAAAAAACAATTATTCCCTGCACATACATGTATTTATATGAATAAATTATTTCCATGCTTATATCTGTAAATACAAAAAAGAGGAATAAAATCTACCTTGAACCAAAAACGAAAAAGAGAAAAAAACACAGAACCCACCAGTTACACAGAGGAAAACCGTATCAGGGCACTTGCTCCAGTTGTAAACAATTCTGAAGTTGGTCAGTGGTGGGGAATCGTCTCCCATTCAGCCAGCAGCCCCCACGCAACAAGCGTCCTCATTGCAAAGCTGGGGCACCGTGCCGAGGCATCTGTGAGTAAACGTGAGCTGAGCCCCAGGCCAGTTGCTGCTGAACTATTCCCACCCGTCCCAGGTAAAACACCTGAATATATACAAGGACTTGAAAGCCTAGAGGAAGGGCCATAGAGCCACACGAGTGACAGCATGCCGGCCGACTTGGTGCCTGCAGGCCAGCCAGGATGGTCCTGGCCCTGGGTGCTCTTCTGGAAGATTTCCATTTCCCTGCCTGAGATACCCGTCCTGTCCCTGCCCCCACTGCTTTTTTCCTTCCTCACCTCTGCCCAGGGAGAAATTCCAGCAGCAGGTATGGGTGACACATCCTCTTCTTTAGCAGGTGGCAGCCTGGCAACTGCTGCAGAAAGTCCAGCAGAGCCCCACTCACACTGGGCCACCCACAAAGCCGTGGCCTCTCACTCCCTCCCACCAGCCCAGCCCCGAGACTGCTGACAGGGCAGAGAAAATGGCGTCAGGCACGGCTGCAGGGGCTCTTGCTGCCTGGAGTGGTATTTATATTGATCTCAACCCAGGCACACCTGGGGAGGGCTGGCCGGCACGGTAAGGCTGCCCAGGTCAGCCAATCATCACCCCTCAGGGGCTCACAGTTGCAGAAAATGGAACTTGCTGAACCGGCCAGGTCCAAGGAACAGGTGTGGGCTCCTGAGAGTCAGGATAGACAAGGGGCTGCAGCTTTGGCTTGTTTTCTAATCATTTTATCTGGCCCATGAGTGGGAGACAACTTCAAGAAAACCCTCTCCTAATGAGAGGAACCCAGGAGTCAGGGAAAGGAGGGGTGGGTGGTGGTTGGAGACAGAGGCCTGGTGCCCCGGGTGCAGTGGAAGTCTCTGGAAGACCAGGTGGAGGGAGGCCTCACGGAGTGATGCCCAGGGTCACAGACCTGTCGCAGCTGCTGTTTGTTAGTTCAAGTCCTGCTCTGAGGTGCTCTGTGTCAGCTCTGAGCGACAGGTGAGCTGGGGGTGCTCTGCAATGAGGGCTATGTGCACGGTTCCTGTGTGCCCAGCCCTGCCACGGTACCTGCAAGGGTAGCTCTGTATCCTGGGAGGGGCCTGATCACAAGAGCCCCGTGGGCTGGGGTGGGGGTGGGGTACCTGCCCAGGTGAGCTCCATATTCTGCGATTGGTCTGACCACGAGAGCCCCATGGGCTGCTGGGGACCTGGTAAATGATGTCAGGACAGTCAGTGAAGCCACCGAGGATATACCTCCAGTTGCTCCTAATTCCTACACCCTGCTGGTCATTCTACCAACCACCAGGACATGGTATTCTGTATTAGTCTTCAATGATGCCTTCTTTTGTATTCCATTAGTCCCAGAGTCACAAGAAATTTTGGCTTGTGAGTGGCAGGACTCAACATACAACTAAAACAATACTTCCGGGCCGTCTGGCCCCAAGGGTGCAAAAATTCCCACACCGTCTTTGGGGAAAGCTTAGCTAAAGACCTAAAAGTTCTACCTCTGGAAAAGGAAACCCTCCTTCAATATGCAGACGACATTCTGATCGCCAGCCCTACTAAGGAGGCCTCTGAACTACCAAGCCAATAAAGGATAGAAGTTGTCCAAGAAAAAGCTCAAATATCACAGACTGCGGTGACCTGCCTGGGCTTCATTCTCACACAAGGTCAGAGAAGCCCATCCCAGGAAAGGGAAGAAACCATTTTCAGCCTTACCCCTTTCTAAAACTAGAAGACAGCTTAGGGGTTCCTGGGGAGGCCAGGGTTTGCTGCTTCTGGATCCCTAACTACAGTCTACTAGCTGGGCCTCTATATGAAACACTGAAAGGAAAAGATGATGATCCTTTTGAATAGAATCCAGAAGTGGCCTTTCAAGAATGGAAAGAGCAGTCAATTCAGACCCTTGCCCTGGAACTCCCTAATTTAGCTAAACCCTTTGACCTTTACATTCCCGGTGAAAGGTGAATCGCCATTGGAGAATTAGTGCAAAAACTGGGACCACTTGAAATGGAACAATGCAAGAATGCCATCCAGGTAGGATAAACTACGGTCACTAAGGAGCTTGGCCCACTGCCACATCTGGCCAAGATACTGGCGGTATCTAAAAACCTGGAAATCAGCAGCCCAAAAGGCCACCTCCCTCCTACGGGAAAAGGACCCCACGTGGTGATCCTAACCACCAACCATGCCCTGAAGTTGCAGGGTTCGCTCCGTGGGCACACCGACCTCGAGTGAGGAGGCCCTCCAACTCCAACATCCAGAGAGATAACCGGGGGCAACAGGGCACCATGACGACTCATGTGAACATCACTTGACCTGGAGTTTCTCTCATAAAACAACAAGAGTGTGTCCCAAAAGAGTAGACTACTGCTTGCAGGACTTACTGCACCCAGAGGGGAGCTAATAATCTTGGCGGGGGAACAGTATACCACACTGTCACCATAGAAAAGCCTACAGACACCGTGATGATGGTGGCCAATAAGACCGGCTGGACTCCTGTTTACTTCAAAAGGCTGTTGACTCAGTAGCCATCATGGTCCTTATCACCACTGACCCTGGACTGTCTGGGAGTTGAGCGGGCAGGGCTCTGACACCTGGTGCTGTTTGTACGTTAATTCAGGGGCCTAATTGAAGAAAGCGCAGACTACTGGTCAGAGCATCTAGGCTGGCAGAAACGGTCAGCCTAAGGTGGCCGAACAAATGTGGGGCGGGGTGAAACCGGCCCCCACAGCGTCTCTGCACATCTCTTTCCTGGACCCTTAAAGGTCATTAGAATCTATAACACTTCCAATGCTGGTGCTCAGGTGGACGAGCAGGGAGGCAGGGGTCCTGGGGACAATCAACGTCACCGGGAGGCTGCTGGGGAGAAGCTCTGACCCTCGCCCCAGGGTATGAGGGCTCCCAACTCAGCACTCAGCAGTTACAGAAGAAGGGTCTGCACCCTCAGCACTCCAAGAATGAGGAACGGGACAAAAGGCAGAGGAGGGGTTTGTCCCCAGCAAAGCCCATTAAAAATCCCTGGGAGATAAAAATAGAATCTGGGCAATAAAGTCAAGTCTAACCTTTTTTATCCTTTGTGCTTTGTCTAATTTCACGTGCTCCTAGGGTCCCGCATGCAGAGGTTCCACACCCGGCACTTCAGACCAGATTTCCTAGTGCAGAATGGCTGGGTCGACACCTCAGCTCCTGGGGCCCAGTGCAGACTCCACGATATAGAGCCTGAGCTACAGCCAACCCGGCCCTCGAGAGCTCTGCCGCCTCCCTCCCTCCCACTGACTCTGACAGGATCTCTACACAGCAGCCCAGCCCACAGCCCACGGGGTAGTGCATGCTCTCACCTCTCCATTCTCTGATCAAAATATAAAGTTTCCTTTGCTTGTGAACCAAACTCAGTCTCGATCTGTTGGCCCCAATGACACTGGGCAGGGGGACACTTGTTGGGGTCCACTCTGGAGGATCAGTAACAGAAATTGAGACTATTGTAACCTCAATGAACAGATGTGTGAGCCAAACTGTAGTTAACATAGAACAGTGTATAAGGCTCGGGTAAAATAAGATGTTTCTAACACTTCCATCTGATATTTCCATCACTTTTTATAAGCAAGTTCAGTGAAAAGGTTTGTCTTATTTGTCAGGTCAATATTAGAGAAACGAAGTGATTTCTTTCCAAGGATGTACATCTAATAATCTTGGTTAAACCTTCAATCTTGTTTTAAATGCTTTTCCATTGAAAATGATACCTCTCTTTCAGCTCCCCCATTTCTGAGAAGTATAAAATCTTATAATTTATTATTACCAAAGGGGAAAGGTGGGAGGAGGGATAAATTAACAGTTTGGAATTAACACATACACACTGCTATGTATAAAATAAATCATCAACAAGGAACTACTGTATAGCACAGGGAACTACACTCAACATTTTGCAATAACCTATAAGGGGAAATAATCTGAAAAAGAATAGATATTTTTATTGACATCATCTATCAATGATAGTTAAAGTGTAGCCTAAGGGAAGCTGGTGGTGAGTGCTTCTGACCCTGAAGACTTCAATCATCTAAAGTTTGGACTCTGCCTACTTCCCAAGGCCCTTAATGAACATATGTGTAGCCGTAGCTTAAAAACTTCCCCAGTTTGGGTTTCGGGGAGACACTGATTTTGAAAAAGCCCTGGTGTTCTCCTTACATGAATGGGACTCTTCCTACTGCTAAAACATGTCTGTCACACCCAGAGGATGGTATACCGTCTGATCGGGAAGAGTTTGGAAAAGGCATCTCATCTCCTCATCTCCTGGTGCTCGGGTTCACCCCTCCAGCGTCTTTACTAACAGTCTCCCCACTTGGAGATGTCAGCACTGTCAACATCCTGTTGCGTACAGTTTGGAATTTGTCCAGAGGATGAAGCGGAAGGATGAGGAACAATGAGAGACAAGTCCTAGGTGTTCAGACAGGCACATGTCACTCTAATTTCCAATCAGGAAGACGAATTGACCAAAGGCTAGGGTTGCCCATGGAAACAGTATAGGGCTTGAGGAAATCCCGCTGCTTTGTGGCCAGTTCCCATAAACACAAGTTGAACAATGGAACTCAGGGGCAGTAAAATTCACAAAACTGCAGAGTTGAAAATATCCATCACTGAAAAATGTCTTGAGGAAAGTCAGAGAAAAGGACTTGTAAGCAAGGGAGAATGGCAGGAAAGGGATTTGAGGAGGTAGAAAGGACTCGCCATTAAGCACAAGAAAAGGAGCTGAACATTGCCAACATTGCCAACATTGCAGTTGGCCAAAAAGGGTGTATGCGTTTTTTTCTGTATATATTCAAGAAAAGGGCATACACTTTTTTAGCCAACCAAACAGGTGGGCACTGGAAGTCAATACTACAAAAGATATCACTTCGCATCAGTCAGAAGAGCCATCCTCATAAAGCGTAAACAACAGAAATGCAGGACAGGGCAACGAGAAGAGGGAGCCCTGTGAGACTTATAGTGGAAATGTATATTGCCAACGGCCATTCTGGAGAAGTGTATTGTGTTTACTAAAGCATCTAAAAAATGAGCTACAGAGCATAGGGCACTTGCACTCATGGGCGTATATCTTGGGAAAAACAAAAATCGAGAGGACACAGGCACCCCAATGTTTACCCCCTCTCTGTTTAAAAGATCCTCGACTAGGATATAACTTAAATGTCTCTGGAGGGAAAAAATGGATAGAGATGTGGTACTTAGGTAGAGTGGAATATTATTCAGCCTGGAAATCAATGAAATATGGCCAGTTGTAACAACTCCGGAGGAGTTACGTATGATCATTCTAAGTGACAGAATTCAAAAAGAAAAAGACACATATCATAAGATATCACTTAAAGGTGGAATCCAAAATGGCTACACATGAAATAAATTACAAAACAAAAACATAGTCAAATATGTAGAAAACACGCATAAGGCTGCTAAACGGGAAAGGTGGGGAGGGGTGAGGCATCATCCAGGAGGTTGAAATTAGCAAAGATACCATTCCAAATACCAAACTGATAATCAACAAGGCCTACACGGTAGCTAAAAGAACTGCACTCAGCACACTCAAGTCACCAGAAAAGAATATATACGACTGGTAAGAATCTGAAAAAGAATTTATTGATGACTCTCTGTACGTGAATCAAGTGGATGTACAGCAGCAAGAAACAGAGCTTTGAAAATCAGCTGTAACCAATATAGTAATAAATTGAAAAAAATAAACGACAGAGAGACAGAGAAAACCTCTTACAACTTTTCCTCAGGGACGGTGATGCAACATGGATTGAACACATCTAGACCCACAGCAGGATGAGACATAAGGCTGGAAACTGTTTGCGCTAAGAGAAATGTGAGGTTGGGTGAGGAAATGCACACCCTTTAAAGTAATACTACCTGGTACCCATTCAATGGGTCCCAAATCTGCAGGTTCAAGGGATCTTCCTACAGCTAAAACATGCATGGAAAACCCAGAGGACTGTACACCATGTGATCGGGAGATGTGTCTAAAATGCACCTCATTTATCCTCTCCTGGTGCTCCTGTTCACCATTCCAGCCATGTTACTTAGAATCTCCCCACTTGGAGAATCAGCACATTTAAACTTCTGTTTCACACATTTTGCAAATTGTGAGGAGGATGAATGGGAAGAGGGGGAACCAATGAGAGAATAGTTGTAGGGGTTTGGACGGGCACATATCACTCTAATTTCCCATTAAGAATAAGAATTAAAGAAAGGCTCAGCCTGCCTCGCCGGAGCCAAAATAGGGCCTGAAGCAATCCTGCGGGTTTGAGGACAGCTCACAAAAGAGCAACTTAAAAAATGGAGCTCAGGGTCACTGCAATTCACAAACCTGCAGAGTTATAAATGAAAACTAATGTCCAAAAATATGTTGAGGTAAGGCAAAGAAGAGGATCTGAATGCAAGACAGAATTGCAAGAAACAGATTTCAAGAGATAGATTGGACTCGTCTTTAATGCACATGAAAAGTGGCAGAATTTCGACAATGATGCAGTTGGCCCAAAAGGGCGTATGCGTTTTTTCCTGATTATATCCAGGAAAAAACGCATACGCACTTTATGGGCAACGAAGCAAGTAAGCAATGCAAATGTGCACAACAAAGAAGTCTCACTTCCCACCGGTCAAAAGGGCCATCCTAAAAAAGTGTAAAATCCAGAAAGGCAGGACAGGCCATGGAGAACAGGGAGCCTTTATACGCTGATGGGCAGTGTGTGAACTGCCGAGAGCCACTCTGGAGAAGTGTATGGTGGTTCCTAAATCATCTAAAAAACAGAGCTACAGAGCATAGGACACTTCCAATCATGGGAGTATATCTAGGGAAGTCTAAAAATCAACAAGACACAAGCACACCACAGTTTAGGGCTACTCTGTTTACAAGAACCTCAACTTCAGTACACCTTAAATATCCCAGGAAAGAGAACAATGGATAAAGAAGATGTGGTACTTATGTACAATGGAATATCTCTTCACCATGAAATCAATGTAATAAGGCTAGTAGAAGGATAAAGAGTGGATTTAGGTCCGATAATACTACTTGAAATAAGTCAAACAGAAAAAGAAACATATCATAAGATATCACTTATAGAGGGAGGGTAAATATGGCTGCACAAGAAATGAATTACAGAACAGAACAGTGTCTCACATTTAGAAAACACACTTATGTCAGCTTAAGGGGAAAGGAGAGGTGGGGTGATGCATAAAACCAGAGTTTGAAATTAACACAGATACCGTTCAATAAACCAAATAGGTATTAGACAAGATCTACACCTTGCTCAATGAACTGGCCTCAACACACCCTATACACCGCAGAGAAATATATCTGAGTAATAAGAATCTTAAAACCCATGTATTGATATATCTCCATAAGGGAATCAAGTGTGTGCAGAGCGGCACAAACACAGCAGTGAAAATGAGCTAAACCCCATTATAGAAATAAATTTTAAAAAGAAAACGCTGAAACAATGAAAGAGAGAAAAATTCTTACAAAATTCGCTCAGGGGCTGTGATGCAACCTGGATTGACCACATATAAACCCACAGCTGGATAAGACATAAAGCTGGACACTTGGGGCTGAGAGGATTGGTGAGCTTTGGTGAGCAACTGCCGAAAGTTTAATGCAATACTTCATGCTACTCAGTCCAAGGGTCCCAACACTCCAGGTTGAAGGGAATCTTCCTACAGCTAAACCATGCTTGGGAAACCCAGTGACTGGTATACCATATGATCGGGAAAGGTTTCTAAAACGCACCTCATTTTTCCTCTCCTGGGGCTGCGGATCGACATTCCAGCCGCTTTACTAACAACATCCCCACATGGAGTCAATGCCTTTAAGTTCTGGTATCGCACAGTCTGCAGTTAGTGTGGAGGATGAATGGGAATAGGGGGAACCAGTGAGAAACAAGCTGTAGCGGTTAAATGGGCACATGTCACTCTAATGCCACATCAGTAAGAAGAATTAACCAAAGGCACAGCAAGGTGCCCCAGAAGAAAAATAGGGCTTCAAGAAATCCTGTGGTTATGGGGCAAGACCACAAAAATAAGAGCTGAAAAGTGGGGCTAAGGGCCACTGCAATTCAAATCCTGCAGTTATAAAGGCCAACTATTTTCAAAAAATATATTGAGGTAAGGCTATGAAGAGACATTGAAAGCAAGGCAGAATTGCAGGAAACTGATTTCAGGAGGTAGACTGGAATTGCATTGAAAACATATGAAGAGAGTCAGAACCTCGACAATGATGCACTTGGCCAAAAAGGGCGTATGTGTTTTTTCCTGAATATATTCAGGAAAAAACGCATACACACTTTTTGGCCAACCAAGCAAGCTTGCAAAGGAAATGTGCACTACAATGAAGTCTCACTTCCACCTGGTCAAAAGGGCCATCTGAAAAAAGTGTAAAATCCATAAAAGCACGACAGGGTATGGAGAACTGGGAGCCTTCTTATGCTGATGGGCGGGATGTAAATTGCCAACAGCCACTCTGGAGAAGTGTATGGTGTTTCCTGAAACATCTAAAAAACAAAGCAACAGAGCCTAGGGCACTTCCACTTATGGTCCTATAGATTAGGGAAATTAAAATTAAAAAGACACAGCCACCCCAAAGTTTGGGACGGCTCTGTTTACAAGAACCTCGTTTACGGTACAAGTTCAATATCGCAGAAAGTGAAAAATGGATAAAGAAGTTGTGGTACTTACATACAAGGCAATATAACTCAGCAATTAAATCTATGTCATCAGGCCCTTAGCAGCACAATGAGTGGATTCAGGTATTATGATTCTAACTGAAATAAGTCACACAGAAAAAGAAACATCATAAGATATCAGTAATACACGGAATGTAAACTTGGCTACACAGGAACTGAATTACAGAACAGAACAGGGTCTCCAATTTAGAAAACCAACTTATGCTTGCTTAAGGGTAAAGGTGAGTTGGGGTGCTGCATAAAACCAGAGATTGAAATGAGCACAGATAACGTTCTATAAGCCAAATATGTAATAGACAAGAGCTACTCCTTGCTCAACGAAATGGACTCAACACCCCATATTAAACGCCTAAGAATATACCTGACTAGTAAGAATCTTAAAACGTATGGATGGCTATGTCTGAAAGAGAATCAAGCGTGTGTACAGGGGCATAAACACAGCAGTGATAGGATTGGAGAGGTTCGGTGAGCAAATGAAGACCCTTTGAAGTCATATTGCATGGTACCCATTCCACGGGTTTCAACTACCCAGGTTTAAGGTATTCTTCCTTCAGCTAAAACATGCATGTGGAACCTAGAGTATGATCAACCATGTGATCGGGAGACGTGTTCAAATATGTCTCAGTTTTCGTACCCTGGTACTCGGGTGCAACATTCCAGACGCTTTACTAACACTCTCCTGACTTGGAGAGTCAGTCCCTTTAACCTCCTGTTTGGCCCAGTTTGCAATTTCTGCGGAAGATGAACAGGAATAGGGAGAACCAATGAGAGACTAGCTGGAGGTGTCTGGACGGGCAAATTTAACTCTCATTTCCCACCAGGAAGAGGAAATAACCAAAGGCTCAGCGTGCCGTGCCGGAACCAGATTAGGGCCTGAAGCCATCCTACGGTGTTGCGGCCAGCTCACAAGAAAGCGAGTTGAAGAAAGGAGCTCAGGGGCACTGTAATTCACAAACCTGCAGAGTTATAAATGACAGCTATCGTCCAAATATATACTGAAGTAAGGCTGCCAAAAGGAGTTGAAGCGGGGCAGAATTGCAGGAAACCGATTTCAGGATGTAGACTGAAATTGCTTTGAAAGCATAGGAAAAGAGGCAGAAGGTCCACAAGAATGCACTTGGCCAAAAAGCGCGTATGCGTTTTTTCCTGAATATATTCAGGAAAAAAACTATAGGCCTTTTTGGCCAACCAAGCAAGCTTGCAAAGGAAATCTGCACTACAATGAAGTCTCACTTCCCCCCGGTCAAAAGGGCCATCTGAAAAAAGTGTAAAATCCAGAAAGGCAGGACAGGCCATGGAGAACTGGGAGCCTTGTTATGCTGATGGGCGGGATGTAAATTGCCAACAGCCACTCCGGAGAAGTGTATGGTGTTTCCTGAAACATCTAAAAAACCAAGCAACAGAGCCTAGGGCACTTCCACTTATGGTCCTATAGTTTAGGGAAATTAAAATCAAAAAGACACAGCCACCCCAAAGTTTGGGACGGCTCTGTTTACAACAACCTCGTTTACAGTACAAGTTCAATATCACAGAAAGTGAAAAATGGAGAAAGAATTTGTGGTACTCATGTACAATGCAATATCACTCAGCAATGAAATCAATGTCACCAGGCCCGTAGCAGCACAATGAGTGGATTCGGGTATGGTGATTCTAACTGAAATAAGTCACACAGAAAAAGAAATATCAAAAAATATCACTAATACATGGAATGTAAACTTGGCTACAGAGGAACTGAATTACAAAACAGAACAGGGTCTCAAATTTAGAAAACCAACTTATGCTTGCTTAAGGGGAAAGGTGAGTTGGGGTGCTGCATAAAACCAGAGATTGAAATGAGCACAGATAAATTTCCTTAAGCTAAATATGGAACAGACAAGAGCTACTCCTTGCTCAACGAAATGGACTCAACACCCCATATTAAACGCCTAAGAATGTACGTGACTAGTAAGTATCTTAAAACCTATGGATTGCTATGTCTCCAAAAGAGAATCAAGCGTGTGTACAGGGGCATAAACGCAGCAGTGATAGGATTGGAGAGGTTCGGTGAGCAAATGAAGACCCTTTGAAGACATATTGCATGGTACCCATTCCACGGGTCTCAACTCTCCAGGTTTAAGGTATTCTTCCTTCAGCTAAAACATTTATGTGGAACCCAGAGTATGATCAACCACGTGATCGGGAGACGTGTTCAGATATGTCTCAGTTTTCGTACCCTGGTACTCGGGTGCAACATTCCAGACGCTTTACTAACACTCTCCCCACTTGGAGAGTCAGTGCCTTTAACCTCCTGTTTGGCCCAGTTTGCTATTTCTGCGGAACATGTACAGGAATAGGGAGAACCAATGAGACTCTAGCTGGAGGTGTCTGGACAGGCAAATTTAACTCTCATTTCCCACCAGGAAGAGGAATTAACCAAAGGCTCAGCGTGCCGTGCCAGAACCAGATTAGGACCTGAAGCAATCCTGCGGTGTTGCGGCCAGCTCACAAGAAAGCGAGTTGAAGAAAGGAGCTCAGGGGCACTGTAATTCACAAACCTGCAGAGTTATAAATGACAGCTATCGTCCAAAAATATACTGAAGTAAGGCTGCCTAGAGGAGTTTAAAGCGGGGCAGAATTGCAGGAAACCGATTTCAGGAGGTAGACTGGAATTGCATTGAAAGCATAGGAAAAGAGGCAGAACGTCCACAATGATGCACTTGGCCAAAAAGGGCGTATGCGTTTTATCCTGAATATATTCAGGAAAAAACGCATACGCCCTTTTTGGCCAACCAAGCAAGCTTGCAAAGGAAATGTGCACTACAATGAAGTCTCACTTCCCCCCGGTCAAAAGGGCCATCTGAAAAAAGTGTAAAATCCAGAAAGGCAGGACAGGCCATGGAGAACTGGGAGCCTTGTTATGCAGATGGGCGGGATGTACATTGCCAACAGACACTCGGGAGGAGTGTATGGTGTTTCCTGAAACATCTAAAAAACAAAGCAACAGAGCCTAGGGCACTTCCACTTATGGTCCTATAGCTTAGGGAAATTAAAATCCAAAAGATACAGCCACCCCAAAGTTTGGGACGCCTCTGTTTACAAGAACCTCGTTTACAGTACAAGTTCAACATCGCAGAAATTGAAAAATGGATAAAGAAGTTGTGGTATTTACTTACAAAGTAGTATCACTCAGCAATGAAATCTATGTCATCAGGCCCTTAGCAGCACAATGAGTGGATTCAGGTATGATGATTCTAACTGAAATAAGTCACACAGGAAAAGAAACATCATAAGATATCAGTAATACACGGAATGTAAACTTGGCTACACAGGAACTGAATTACAGAACAGAACAGGGTCTCAACTTTAGAAAACCAACTTATGCTTGCTTAAGGGGAAAGCTGAGTTGGGGTGCTGCATAAAACCACAGATTGAAATGAGCACAGATAAAGTTCTTTAAGCCAAATATGGAATAGACAAGAGCTCCTCCTTGCTCAACGAAATGGACTCAACACCGCATATTAAACGCCTAAGAATGTACCTGACTAGTAAGTATCTTAAAACCTATGGATTGCTCTGTCTCCGAAAGAGAATCAAGCGTGTGTACAGGGGCATAAACGCAGCAGTGATAGGATTGGAGAGGTTCGGTGAGCAAATGAAGACCCTTTGAAGTCATATTGTCTGGTACCCATTCCACGGGTCTCAACTCTCCAGGTTTAAGGTATTCTTCCTTCAGCTAAAACATGCATGTGGAACCCAGAGTATGATCAACCACGTGAACGGGAGACGTGTTCAATTATGTCTCAGTTTTCCTCCCCTGGTACTCGGGTGCAACATTCCAGACGCTTTACTAACACTCTCCCGACTTGGAGAGTCAGTCCCTTTAACCTCCTGTTTGGCCCAGTTTGCAATTTCTGCGGAAGATGAACAGGAATAGCGAGAACCAATGAGAGACTAGCTGGAGGTGTCTGGACGGGCAAATTTAACTCTCATTTCCCACCAGGAAGAGGAAATAACCAAAGGCTCAGCGTGCCGTGCCGGAACCAGATTAGGGCCTGAAGCCATCCTGCGGTGTTGCAGCCAGCTCACAAGAAAGCGAGTTGAAGAAAGGAGCTCAGGGACACTGTAATTCACAAACCTGCAGAGTTATAAATGACAGCTATCGTCCAAAAATATACTGAAGTAAGGCTGCCAAGAGAACTTGAAAGCGGGGCAGAATTGCAGGAAACCGATTTCAGGAGGTAGACTGGAATTGCATCGAAAGCATAGGAAAAGCGGCAGAGCGTCCACAATGATGCACTTGGCCAAAAAGGGCGTATGCATTTTTTCCTGACTATATTCAGGAAAAAAAGCATACGCCCTTTTTGGCCAACCAAGCAAGCTTGCAAAGGAAATCTGCACTACAATGAAGTGTCACTTCCCCCCGGTCAAAAGGGCCATCTGAAAAAAGTGTAAAATCCAGAAAGGCAGGACAGGCCATGGAGAACTGGGAGCCTTGTTATGCTGATGGGCGGGATGTAAATTGCCAACAGCCACTTGGGAGAAGTGTATGGTGTTTCCTGAAACATCTAAAAAACAAAGCAACAGAGCCTAGGGCACTTCCACTTATGGTCCTATAGCTTAGGGAAATTAAAATCAAAAAGACACAGCCACCCCAAAGTTTGGGACGCCTCTGTTTACAAGAACCTCGTTTACCGTACAAGTTCAATATCACAGAATGTGAAAAATGGATAAAGAACTTGTGGTACTTACGTACAATGCAGTATCACTCAGCAATGAAATCTATGTCATCAGGCCCGTAGCAGCATAATGAGTCGATTCAGGTACGATGATTCTAACTGAAATAAGTCACACAGAAGAAGAAACATCATAAGATATCACTAATACACGGAATGTAAACTTGGCTACACAGGAACTGAATTCCAAAACAGAACAGGGTCTCAAATTTAGAAAACCAACTTATGCTTGCTTAAGGGGAAAGGTGAGTTGGGGTGCTGCATAAAACCAGAGATTGAAATGAGCACAATAACGTTCTATAAGGCAAATATGGAATAGACAAGAGCTACTCCTTGCTCAACGAAATGGACTCAACACCCCATATTAAACGCCTAAGAATATACCTGACTAGTAAGAATCTTAAAACGTATGGATGGCTATGTCTGAAAGAGAATCAAGCGTGGGTACAGGGGCATAAACGCAGCAGTGATAGGATTGGAGAGGTTCGGTGAGCAAATGAAGACCCTTTGAAGTCATATTGCATGGTACCCATTCCACGGGTTTCAACTACCCAGGTTTAAGGTATTCTTCCTTCAGCTAAAACATGCATGTGGAACCTAGAGTATGATCAACCATGTGATCGGGAGACGGGTTCAAATATGTCTCAGTTTTCGTACCCTGGTACTCGGGTGCAACATTCCAGACGCTTTACTAACACTCTCCTGACTTGGAGAGTCAGTCCCTTTAACCTCCTGTTTGGCCCAGTTTGCAATTTCTGCGGAAGATGAACAGGAATAGGGAGAACCAATGAGAGACTAGCTGGAGGTGTCTGGACGGGCAAATTTAACTCTCATTTCCCACCAGGAAGAGGAAATAACCAAAGGCTCAGCGTGCCGTGCCGGAACCAGATTAGGGCCTGAAGCCATCCTGCGGTGTTGCGGCCAGCTCACAAGAAAGCGAGTTGAAGAAAGGAGCTCAGGGGCACTGTAATTCACAAACCTGCAGAGTTATAAATGACAGCTATCGTCCAAAAATATACTGAAGTAAGGCTGCCAAAAGGAGTTGAAGCGGGGCAGAATTGCAGGAAACCGATTTCAGGATGTAGACTGGAATTGCTTTGAAAGCATAGGAAAAGAGGCAGAAGGTCCACAAGAATGCACTTGGCCAAAAAGCGCGTATGCGTTTTTTCCTGAATATATTCAGGAAAAAACCTATACGCCCTTTTTGGCCAACCAAGCAAGCTTGCAAAGGAAATCTGCACTACAATGAAGTCTCACTTCCCCCCGGTCAAAAGGGCCATCTGAAAAAAGTGTAAAATCCAGAAAGGCAGGACAGGCCATGGAGAACTGGGAGCCTTGTTATGCTGATGGGCGGGATGTAAACTGCCAACAGACACTCGGGAGAAGTGTATGGTGTTTCCTGAAACATCTAAAAAACAAAGCAACAGAGCCTAGGGCACTTCCACTTATGGTCCTATAGTTTAGGGAAATTAAAATCAAAAAGACACAGCCACCCCAAAGTTTGGGACGGCTCTGTTTACAACAACCTCGTTTACAGTTCAAGTTCAATATCACAGAAAGTGAAAAATGGAGAAAGAATTTGTGGTACTCATGTACAATGCAATATCACTCAGCAATGAAATCAATGTCACCAGGCCCGTAGCAGCACAATGAGTGGATTCGGGTATGGTGATTCTAACTGAAATAAGTCACACAGAAAAAGAAATATCAAAAAATATCACTAATACATGGAATGTAAACTTGGCTACAGAGGAACTGAATTACAAAACAGAACAGGGTCTCAAATTTAGAAAACCAACTTATGCTTGCTTAAGGGGAAAGGTGAGTTGGGGTGCTGCATAAAACCAGAGATTGAAATGAGCACAGATAAAGTTCCTTAAGCTAAATATGGAACAGACAAGAGCTACTCCTTGCTCAACGAAATGGACTCAACACCCCATATTAAACGCCTAAGAATGTACGTGACTAGTAAGTATCTTAAAACCTATGGATTGCTATGTCTCCAAAAGAGAATCAAGCGTGTGTACAGGGGCATAAACGCAGCAGTGATAGGATTGGAGAGGTTCGGTGAGCAAATGAAGACCCTTTGAAGACATATTGCATGGTACCCATTCCACGGGTCTCAACTCTCCAGGTTTAAGGTATTCTTCCTTCAGCTAAAACATTTATGTGGAACCCAGAGTATGATCAACCACGTGATCGGGAGACGTGTTCAGATATGTCTCAGTTTTCGTACCCTGGTACTCGGGTGCAACATTCCAGACGCTTTACTAACACTCTCCCCACTTGGAGAGTCAGTGCCTTTAACCTCCTGTTTGGCCCAGTTTGCTATTTCTGCGGAACATGTACAGGAATAGGGAGAACCAATGAGACTCTAGCTGGAGGTGTCTGGACAGGCAAATTTAACTCTCATTTCCCACCAGGAAGAGGAATTAACCAAAGGCTCAGCGTGCCGTGCCAGAACCAGATTAGGACCTGAAGCAATCCTGCGGTGTTGCGGCCAGCTCACAAGAAAGCGAGTTGAAGAAAGGAGCTCAGGGGCACTGTAATTCACAAACCTGCAGAGTTATAAATGACAGCTATCGTCCAAAAATATACTGAAGTAAGGCTGCCTAGAGGAGTTGAAAGCGGGGCAGAATTGCAGGAAACCGATTTCAGGAGGTAGACTGGAATTGCATTTCAAGCATAGGAAAAGAGGCAGAACGTCCACAATGATGCACTTGGCCAAAAAGGGCGTATGCGTTTTATCCTGAATATATTCAGGAAAAAACGCATACGCCCTTTTTGGCCAACCAAGCAAGCTTGCAAAGGAAATGTGCACTACAATGAAGTCTCACTTCCCCCCGGTCAAAAGGGCCATCTGAAAAAAGTGTAAAATCCAGAAAGGCAGGACAGGCCATGGAGAACTGGGAGCCTTGTTATGCAGATGGGCGGGATGTACATTGCCAACAGACACTCGGGAGGAGTGTATGGTGTTTCCTGAAACATCTAAAAAACAAAGCAACAGAGCCTAGGGCACTTCCACTTATGGTCCTATAGCTTAGGGAAATTAAAATCCAAAAGATACAGCCACCCCAAAGTTTGGGACGCCTCTGTTTACAAGAACCTCGTTTACAGTACAAGTTCAACATCGCAGAAATTGAAAAATGGATAAAGAAGTTGTGGTATTTACTTACAAAGCAGTATCACTCAGCAATGAAATCTATGTCATCAGGCCCTTAGCAGCACAATGAGTGGATTCAGGTATGATGATTCTAACTGAAATAAGTCACACAGGAAAAGAAACATCATAAGATATCAGTAATACACGGAATGTAAACTTGGTTACACAGGAACTGAATTACAGAACAGAACAGGGTCTCAACTTTAGAAAACCAACTTATGCTTGCTTAAGGGGAAAGCTGAGTTGGGGTGCTGCATAAAACCAGAGATTGAAATGAGCACAGATAAAGTTCTTTAAGCCAAATATGGAATAGACAAGAGCTCCTCCTTGCTCAATGAAATGGACTCAACACCGCATATTAAACGCCTAAGAATGTACCTGACTAGTAAGTATCTTAAAACCTATGGATTTCTATGTCTCTGAAAGAGAATCAAGCGTGTGTACAGGGGCATAAACTCAGCAGTGATAGGATTGGAGAGGTTCGGTGAGCAAATGAAGACCCTTTGAAGTCATATTGTCTGGTACCCATTCCACGGGTCTCAACTCTCCAGGTTTAAGGTATTCTTCCTTCAGCTAAAACATGCATGTGGAACCCAGAGTATGATCAACCACGTGAACGGGAGACGTGTTCAATTATGTCTCAGTTTTCCTCCCCTGGTACTCGGGTGCAACATTCCAGACGCTTTACTAACACTCTCCCCACTTGGAGAGTCAGCGCCTTTAACCTCCTGTTTGGCCCAGTTTGCTATTTCTGCGGAACATGTACAGGAATAGGGAGAACCAATGAGAGACTAGCTGGAGGTGTCTGGACGGGCAAATTTAACTCTCATTTCCCACCAGGAAGAGGAAATAACCAAAGGCTCAGCGTGCCGTGCCGGAACCAGATTAGGGCCTGAAGCCATCCTGCGGTGTTGCGGCCAACTCACAAGAAAGCGAGTTGAAGAAAGGAGCTCAGGGACACTGTAATTCACAAACCTGCAGAGTTATAAATGACAGCTATCGTCCAAAAATATACTGAAGTAAGGCTGCCAAGAGAACTTGAAAGCGGGGCAGAATTGCAGGAAACCAATTTCAGGAGGTAGACTGGAATTGCATCGAAAGCATAGGAAAAGCGGCAGAGCGTCCACAATGATGCACTTGGCCAAAAAGGGCGTATGCATTTTTTCCTGACTATATTCAGGAAAAAAAGCATACGCCCTTTTTGGCCAACCAAGCAAGCTTGCAAAGGAAATCTGCACTACAATGAAGTGTCACTTCCCCCCGGTCAAAAGGGCCATCTGAAAAAAGTGTAAAATCCAGAAAGGCAGGACAGGCCATGGAGAACTGGGAGCCTTGTTATGCTGATGGGCGGGATGTAAATTGCCAACAGCCACTTGGGAGAAGTGTATGGTGTTTCCTGAAACATCTAAAAAACAAAGCAACAGAGCCTAGGGCACTTCCACTTATGGTCCTATAGCTTAGGGAAATTAAAATCAAAAAGACACAGCCACCCCAAAGTTTGGGACGCCTCTGTTTACAAGAACCTCGTTTACCGTACAAGTTCAATATCACAGAATGTGAAAAATGGATAAAGAACTTGTGGTACTTACGTACAATGCAGTATCACTCAGCAATGAAATCTATGTCATCAGGCCCGTAGCAGCATAATGAGTCGATTCAGGTACGATGATTCTAACTGAAATAAGTCACACAGAAGAAGAAACATCATAAGATATCACTAATACACGGAATGTAAACTTGGCTACACAGGAACTGAATTCCAAAACAGAACAGGGTCTCAAATTTAGAAAACCAACTTATGCTTGCTTAAGGGGAAAGGTGAGTTGGGGTGCTGCATAAAACCAGAGATTGAAATGAGCACAATAACGTTCTATAAGGCAAATATGGAATAGACAAGAGCTACTCCTTGCTCAACGAAATGGACTCAACACCCCATATTAAACGCCTAAGAATATACCTGACTAGTAAGAATCTTAAAACGTATGGATGGCTATGTCTGAAAGAGAATCAAGCGTGGGTACAGGGGCATAAACGCAGCAGTGATAGGATTGGAGAGGTTCGGTGAGCAAATGAAGACCCTTTGAAGTCATATTGCATGGTACCCATTCCACGGGTTTCAACTACCCAGGTTTAAGGTATTCTTCCTTCAGCTAAAACATGCATGTGGAACCTAGAGTATGATCAACCATGTGATCGGGAGACGGGTTCAAATATGTCTCAGTTTTCGTACCCTGGTACTCGGGTGCAACATTCCAGACGCTTTACTAACACTCTCCTGACTTGGAG
The DNA here is from genome assembly GCF_963455315.2 of Globicephala melas. Lineage (NCBI taxonomy): Eukaryota > Metazoa > Chordata > Mammalia > Artiodactyla > Delphinidae > Globicephala > Globicephala melas. The sequence continues at coordinate 406,853 of NW_027207328.1, forward strand.
AGTCAGTCCCTTTAACCTCCTGTTTGGCCCAGTTTGCAATTTCTGCGGAAGATGAACAGGAATAGCGAGAACCAATGAGAGACTAGCTGGAGGTGTCTGGACGGGCAAATTTAACTCTCATTTCCCACCAGGAAGAGGAAATAACCAAAGGCTCAGCGTGCCGTGCCGGAACCAGATTAGGGCCTGAAGCCATCCTGCGGTGTTGCGGCCAGCTCACAAGAAAGCGAGTTGAAGAAAGGAGCTCAGGGGCACTGTAATTCACAAACCTGCAGAGTTATAAATGACAGCTATCGTCCAAAAATATACTGAAGTAAGGCTGCCAAAAGGAGTTGAAGCGGGGCAGAATTGCAGGAAACCGATTTCAGGATGTAGACTGGAATTGCTTTGAAAGCATAGGAAAAGAGGCAGAAGGTCCACAAGAATGCACTTGGCCAAAAAGCGCGTATGCGTTTTTTCCTGAATATATTCAGGAAAAAACCTATACGCCCTTTTTGGCCAACCAAGCAAGCTTGCAAAGGAAATCTGCACTACAATGAAGTCTCACTTCCCCCCGGTCAAAAGGGCCATCTGAAAAAAGTGTAAAATCCAGAAAGGCAGGACAGGCCATGGAGAACTGGGAGCCTTGTTATGCTGATGGGCGGGATGTAAACTGCCAACAGACACTCGGGAGAAGTGTATGGTGTTTCCTGAAACATCTAAAAAACAAAGCAACAGAGCCTAGGGCACTTCCACTTATGGTCCTATAGTTTAGGGAAATTAAAATCAAAAAGACACAGCCACCCCAAAGTTTGGGACGGCTCTGTTTACAACAACCTCGTTTACAGTTCAAGTTCAATATCACAGAAAGTGAAAAATGGAGAAAGAATTTGTGGTACTCATGTACAATGCAATATCACTCAGCAATGAAATCAATGTAACCAGGCCCGTAGCAGCACAATGAGTGGATTCGGGTATGGTGATTCTAACTGAAATAAGTCACACAGAAAAAGAAATATCAAAAAATATCACTAATACATGGAATGTAAACTTGGCTACAGAGGAACTGAATTACAAAACAGAACAGGGTCTCAAATTTAGAAAACCAACTTATGCTTGCTTAAGGGGAAAGGTGAGTTGGGGTGCTGCATAAAACCAGAGATTGAAATGAGCACAGATAAAGTTCCTTAAGCTAAATATGGAACAGACAAGAGCTACTCCTTGCTCAACGAAATGGACTCAACACCCCATATTAAACGCCTAAGAATGTACGTGACTAGTAAGTATCTTAAAACCTATGGATTGCTATGTCTCCAAAAGAGAATCAAGCGTGTGTACAGGGGCATAAACGCAGCAGTGATAGGATTGGAGAGGTTCGGTGAGCAAATGAAGACCCTTTGAAGACATATTGCATGGTACCCATTCCACGGGTCTCAACTCTCCAGGTTTAAGGTATTCTTCCTTCAGCTAAAACATTTATGTGGAACCCAGAGTATGATCAACCACGTGATCGGGAGACGTGTTCAGATATGTCTCAGTTTTCGTACCCTGGTACTCGGGTGCAACATTCCAGACGCTTTACTAACACTCTCCCCACTTGGAGAGTCAGTGCCTTTAACCTCCTGTTTGGCCCAGTTTGCTATTTCTGCGGAACATGTACAGGAATAGGGAGAACCAATGAGACTCTAGCTGGAGGTGTCTGGACAGGCAAATTTAACTCTCATTTCCCACCAGGAAGAGGAATTAACCAAAGGCTCAGCGTGCCGTGCCAGAACCAGATTAGGACCTGAAGCAATCCTGCGGTGTTGCGGCCAGCTCACAAGAAAGCGAGTTGAAGAAAGGAGCTCAGGGGCACTGTAATTCACAAACCTGCAGAGTTATAAATGACAGCTATCGTCCAAAAATATACTGAAGTAAGGCTGCCTAGAGGAGTTGAAAGCGGGGCAGAATTGCAGGAAACCGATTTCAGGAGGTAGACTGGAATTGCATTTCAAGCATAGGAAAAGAGGCAGAACGTCCACAATGATGCACTTGGCCAAAAAGGGCGTATGCGTTTTATCCTGAATATATTCAGGAAAAAACGCATACGCCCTTTTTGGCCAACCAAGCAAGCTTGCAAAGGAAATGTGCACTACAATGAAGTCTCACTTCCCCCCGGTCAAAAGGGCCATCTGAAAAAAGTGTAAAATCCAGAAAGGCAGGACAGGCCATGGAGAACTGGGAGCCTTGTTATGCAGATGGGCGGGATGTACATTGCCAACAGACACTCGGGAGGAGTGTATGGTGTTTCCTGAAACATCTAAAAAACAAAGCAACAGAGCCTAGGGCACTTCCACTTATGGTCCTATAGCTTAGGGAAATTAAAATCCAAAAGATACAGCCACCCCAAAGTTTGGGACGCCTCTGTTTACAAGAACCTCGTTTACAGTACAAGTTCAACATCGCAGAAATTGAAAAATGGATAAAGAAGTTGTGGTATTTACTTACAAAGCAGTATCACTCAGCAATGAAATCTATGTCATCAGGCCCTTAGCAGCACAATGAGTGGATTCAGGTATGATGATTCTAACTGAAATAAGTCACACAGGAAAAGAAACATCATAAGATATCAGTAATACACGGAATGTAAACTTGGTTACACAGGAACTGAATTACAGAACAGAACAGGGTCTCAACTTTAGAAAACCAACTTATGCTTGCTTAAGGGGAAAGCTGAGTTGGGGTGCTGCATAAAACCAGAGATTGAAATGAGCACAGATAAAGTTCTTTAAGCCAAATATGGAATAGACAAGAGCTCCTCCTTGCTCAATGAAATGGACTCAACACCGCATATTAAACGCCTAAGAATGTACCTGACTAGAAGGATCTTAAAACCTATGGATTTCTATGTCTCTGAAAGAGAATCAAGCGTGTGTACAGGGGCATAAACTCAGCAGTGATAGGATTGGAGAGGTTCGGTGAGCAAATGAAGACCCTTTGAAGTCATATTGTCTGGTACCCATTCCACGGGTCTCAACTCTCCAGGTTTAAGGTATTCTTCCTTCAGCTAAAACATGCATGTGGAACCCAGAGTATGATCAACCACGTGAACGGGAGACGTGTTCAATTATGTCTCAGTTTTCCTCCCCTGGTACTCGGGTGCAACATTCCAGACGCTTTACTAACACTCTCCCCACTTGGAGAGTCAGCGCCTTTAACCTCCTGTTTGGCCCAGTTTGCTATTTCTGCGGAACATGTACAGGAATAGGGAGAACCAATGAGAGACTAGCTGGAGGTGTCTGGACGGGCAAATTTAACTCTCATTTCCCACCAGGAAGAGGAAATAACCAAAGGCTCAGCGTGCCGTGCCGGAACCAGATTAGGGCCTGAAGCCATCCTGCGGTGTTGCGGCCAACTCACAAGAAAGCGAGTTGAAGAAAGGAGCTCAGGGACACTGTAATTCACAAACCTGCAGAGTTATAAATGACAGCTATCGTCCAAAAATATACTGAAGTAAGGCTGCCAAGAGAACTTGAAAGCGGGGCAGAATTGCAGGAAACCGATTTCAGGAGGTAGACTGGAATTGCATCGAAAGCATAGGAAAAGCGGCAGAGCGTCCACAATGATGCACTTGGCCAAAAAGGGCGTATGCATTTTTTCCTGACTATATTCAGGAAAAAAAGCATACGCCCTTTTTGGCCAACCAAGCAAGCTTGCAAAGGAAATCTGCACTACAATGAAGTGTCACTTCCCCCCGGTCAAAAGGGCCATCTGAAAAAAGTGTAAAATCCAGAAAGGCAGGACAGGCCATGGAGAACTGGGAGCCTTGTTATGCTGATGGGCGGGATGTAAATTGCCAACAGCCACTTGGGAGAAGTGTATGGTGTTTCCTGAAACATCTAAAAAACAAAGCAACAGAGCCTAGGGCACTTCCACTTATGGTCCTATAGCTTAGGGAAATTAAAATCAAAAAGACACAGCCACCCCAAAGTTTGGGACGCCTCTGTTTACAAGAACCTCGTTTACCGTACAAGTTCAATATCACAGAATGTGAAAAATGGATAAAGAACTTGTGGTACTTACGTACAATGCAGTATCACTCAGCAATGAAATCTATGTCATCAGGCCCGTAGCAGCATAATGAGTGGATTCAGGTATGATGATTCTAACTGAAATAAGTCACACAGAAAAAGAAACATCATAAGATATCACTAATACACGGAATGTAAACTTGGCTACACAGGAACTGAATTCCAAAACAGAACAGGGTCTCAAATTTAGAAAACCAACTTATGCTTGCTTAAGGGGAAAGGTGAGTTGGGGTGCTGCATAAAACCAGAGATTGAAATGAGCACAGATAACGTTCTATAAGGCAAATATGGAATAGACAAGAGCTACTCCTTGCTCACGAAATGGACTCAACACCCCATATTCAACGCCTAGGAATATACCTGCCTAGTAAGAATCATAAAAGCAATGGATTTATATATCTCTGTAAGAGAATCAAGAGTGTGTACAGCGGCATTAAAGCAGTGAAAATCAGCTAAATCCCATATTAAAAATAAATTTCTTAAACAAAACACAATGACAGTGAAATAGAGAGCAATACTTAAGTAATTCATTCAAGGCTTCTGATGCAACCTGCATTTACCATATCTACACCCAGAGCTGGGTGACACATAAGGCTGGACACTTGGGGCTCATAAGATTGGTGAGGTTCGGTGAGCAAATGCAGACCCTTTGAAGTCATATTGCATGGAACCCATTCCATGGGTCTCAACTCTCCAGGTTTAAGAGATTCTTCCTTCAGCTAAAACATGCATGTGGAACCCAGAGTATGATCCACCGTGTGATCGAGAAACGTGTTCAAATGTGTCTCACTTTTCGTTCCCTGGTACTCGGGTGCAACATTCCAGACGCTTTACTAACACTCTCCCAACTTGGAGAGTCAGTCCCTTTAACCTCCTGTTTGGCCCAGTTTGCAATTTCTGCGGAAGATGAACAGGAATAGCGAGAACCAATGAGAGACTAGCTGGAGGTGTCTGGACGGGCAAATTTAACTCTCATTTCCCACAGGGAAGAGGAATAAACCAAAGGCTCAGCATGCCGTGCCAGAACCAGATTAGGGCCTGAAGCAATCCTGCGGTGTTGTGGCCAGCTCAAAAGAAAGCGAGTTGAAGAAAGGAGCTCAGGGGCACTGTAATTCACAAACCTGCAGATTTATAAATGACAGCTATTGTCCGAAAATATACTGAAGTAGGGCTGCCAAGAGGACTTGAATGCGGGGCAGAATTGCAGGAAACCGATTTCAGGAGGAATCGGAATTGGATTGCATTTAAAACACAGGAAAAGAGGAAGAACGTCGACAATGATGCACTTGGCCAAAAAGGGCGTATGTGTTTTTTCCTGAATATATTCAGGAGAAAACCCATACGCCCTTTTTGGCCAACCAAGCAAGCTTGCAAAGGAAATCTGCACTACAATGAAGTCTCACTTCCCCCCCCCCCCCCGGTCAAAAGGGCCATCTGAAAAAAGTGTAAAATCCAGAAAGGCAGAACAAGCCACGGAGAACTGGGAGCCTTGTTATGCTGATGGGCGGGATGTAAATTCCCAACAGCCGCTCTGTAGAAGTGTATGGTGTTTCCTGAAACATCTAAAAAACAAAGCAACAGAGCCTAGGGCACTTCCACTTATGGTCCTATAGCTTAGGGAAATTAAAATCAAAAAGACACAGCCACCCCAAAATTTGGGACGGCTCTTTTTACAGGAATCTCTTCTGCGGCACAAGTTAAATATCCCAGAGAGCAAATAATGGATAAAGAAGTTGCGGTACTTATGTACAACAGAATACCACTCAGCAATGTAATCTATGTCACCAGGCCCGTACCAGCATAATGAGTGGATTGAGGCACGATGATTCTAAGTGAAATAAGTCACACAGAAAAAGAAACATCATAAGGTATCACTAATACACGGAATGTGAACTTGGCTACACATGAACTGAATTACAAAACAGAACAGGGTCTCAAATTTAGAAAACCAACTTATGCTTGCTTAAGGGGGAAGGTGAGTTGGGGTGCTGCATAAAAGCAGAGTTTGAAATTAGCACAGATACCGTTCCATAAGCCAAATATGTAATAGACAAGACCTACCCCTTGCTCAACGAAATGGATTCAACAATGAGGTATCACCTCACACCTGGTAGAATAGGCATCATAGAAAATCTACAAACAAAAAATGCTGGAAAGGGTGTGGAGAAAAGGAACCCTCTTCCACTATTGTTGGGAATATAAATTGATACAGTCATTATGGAGAACAATATGGAATTTCTTAAGAAACTAACAATAGAATTACCATATGATACAGCAATCCCAGTACTGGACATATACCCAGACAAAACCATAAATCAAAAAGAGTCATTCACCGCAATGTTCATTGCATCACTATTTACAATATCGAGGTAATGGAAGCAACCTAAATGCCCACAGACAGACGAATGCATAAAGCTGTGGTACATATATAAAATGGAATATTACTAAGCCATGAAAAGGAATGAAATTGGGTCATTTGTAGAGACGTCGATGGATCTAGAGACTGTCATACAGAGTGAAGTAAGTCAGAAAGAGAAAAACAAATCTGGTATATTCATGCATATATGTGGAACCTAGAAAAACTGTACAGATTAACCATTTTGCAAGGCATAAATAGAGCAACAGATGTAGACAACAAACGTATGGACAACAAGGGGGGAAAGCTGTTGGGGGGGTGGTGGTGGGAGGAGTTGAGAGACTGGGATTGGCATGTATACATTTATATGTATAAAATAGATAACCAATAAGAACCTGCTGTATAAAAATATAAAATAAAATTCAAAATTAAAAAGAAATAAAATTTAAAAAATAAAACAGAAAAAACAATTATTCCCTGCACATACATGTATTTATATGAATAAATTATTTCCATGCTTATATCTGTAAATACAAAAAAGAGGAATAAAATCTACCTTGAACCAAAAACGAAAAAGAGAAAAAAACACAGAACCCACCAGTTACACAGAGGAAAACCGTATCAGGGCACTTGCTCCAGTTGTAAACAATTCTGAAGTTGGTCAGTGGTGGGGAATCGTCTCCCATTCAGCCAGCAGCCCCCACGCAACAAGCGTCCTCATTGCAAAGCTGGGGCACCGTGCCGAGGCATCTGTGAGTAAACGTGAGCTGAGCCCCAGGCCAGTTGCTGCTGAACTATTCCCACCCGTCCCAGGTAAAACACCTGAATATATACAAGGACTTGAAAGCCTAGAGGAAGGGCCATAGAGCCACACGAGTGACAGCATGCCGGCCGACTTGGTGCCTGCAGGCCAGCCAGGATGGTCCTGGCCCTGGGTGCTCTTCTGGAAGATTTCCATTTCCCTGCCTGAGATACCCGTCCTGTCCCTGCCCCCACTGCTTTTTTCCTTCCTCACCTCTGCCCAGGGAGAAATTCCAGCAGCAGGTATGGGTGACACATCCTCTTCTTTAGCAGGTGGCAGCCTGGCAACTGCTGCAGAAAGTCCAGCAGAGCCCCACTCACACTGGGCCACCCACAAAGCCGTGGCCTCTCACTCCCTCCCACCAGCCCAGCCCCGAGACTGCTGACAGGGCAGAGAAAATGGCGTCAGGCACGGCTGCAGGGGCTCTTGCTGCCTGGAGTGGTATTTATATTGATCTCAACCCAGGCACACCTGGGGAGGGCTGGCCGGCACGGTAAGGCTGCCCAGGTCAGCCAATCATCACCCCTCAGGGGCTCACAGTTGCAGAAAATGGAACTTGCTGAACCGGCCAGGTCCAAGGAACAGGTGTGGGCTCCTGAGAGTCAGGATAGACAAGGGGCTGCAGCTTTGGCTTGTTTTCTAATCATTTTATCTGGCCCATGAGTGGGAGACAACTTCAAGAAAACCCTCTCCTAATGAGAGGAACCCAGGAGTCAGGGAAAGGAGGGGTGGGTGGTGGTTGGAGACAGAGGCCTGGTGCCCCGGGTGCAGTGGAAGTCTCTGGAAGACCAGGTGGAGGGAGGCCTCACGGAGTGATGCCCAGGGTCACAGACCTGTCGCAGCTGCTGTTTGTTAGTTCAAGTCCTGCTCTGAGGTGCTCTGTGTCAGCTCTGAGCGACAGGTGAGCTGGGGGTGCTCTGCAATGAGGGCTATGTGCACGGTTCCTGTGTGCCCAGCCCTGCCACGGTACCTGCAAGGGTAGCTCTGTATCCTGGGAGGGGCCTGATCACAAGAGCCCCGTGGGCTGGGGTGGGGGTGGGGTACCTGCCCAGGTGAGCTCCATATTCTGCGATTGGTCTGACCACGAGAGCCCCATGGGCTGCTGGGGACCTGGTAAAGGATGTCAGGACAGTCAGTGAAGCCACCGAGGATATACCTCCAGTTGCTCCTAATTCCTACACCCTGCTGGTCATTCTACCAACCACCAGGACATGGTATTCTGTATTAGTCTTCAATGATGCCTTCTTTTGTATTCCATTAGTCCCAGAGTCACAAGAAATTTTGGCTTGTGAGTGGCAGGACTCAACATACAACTAAAACAATACTTCCGGGCCGTCTGGCCCCAAGGGTGCAAAAATTCCCACACCGTCTTTGGGGAAAGCTTAGCTAAAGACCTAAAAGTTCTACCTCTGGAAAAGGAAACCCTCCTTCAATATGCAGACGACATTCTGATCGCCAGCCCTACTAAGGAGGCCTCTGAACTACCAAGCCAATAAAGGATAGAAGTTGTCCAAGAAAAAGCTCAAATATCACAGACTGCGGTGACCTGCCTGGGCTTCATTCTCACACAAGGTCAGAGAAGCCCATCCCAGGAAAGGGAAGAAACCATTTTCAGCCTTACCCCTTTCTAAAACTAGAAGACAGCTTAGGGGTTCCTGGGGAGGCCAGGGTTTGCTGCTTCTGGATCCCTAACTACAGTCTACTAGCTGGGCCTCTATATGAAACACTGAAAGGAAAAGATGATGATCCTTTTGAATAGAATCCAGAAGTGGCCTTTCAAGAATGGAAAGAGCAGTCAATTCAGACCCTTGCCCTGGAACTCCCTAATTTAGCTAAACCCTTTGACCTTTACATTCCCGGTGAAAGGTGAATCGCCATTGGAGAATTAGTGCAAAAACTGGGACCACTTGAAATGGAACAATGCAAGAATGCCATCCAGGTAGGATAAACTACGGTCACTAAGGAGCTTGGCCCACTGCCACATCTGGCCAAGATACTGGCGGTATCTAAAAACCTGGAAATCAGCAGCCCAAAAGGCCACCTCCCTCCTACGGGAAAAGGACCCCACGTGGTGATCCTAACCACCAACCATGCCCTGAAGTTGCAGGGTTCGCTCCGTGGGCACACCGACCTCGAGTGAGGAGGCCCTCCAACTCCAACATCCAGAGAGATAACCGGGGGCAACAGGGCACCATGACGACTCGTGTGAACATCACTTGACCTGGAGTTTCTCTCATAAAACAACAAGAGTGTGTCCCAAAAGAGTAGACTACTGCTTGCAGGACTTACTGCACCCAGAGGGGAGCTAATAATCTTGGCGGGGGAACAGTATACCACACTGTCACCATAGAAAAGCCTACAGACACCGTGATGATGGTGGCCAATAAGACCGGCTGGACTCCTGTTTACTTCAAAAGGCTGTTGACTCAGTAGCCATCATGGTCCTTATCACCACTGACCCTGGACTGTCTGGGAGTTGAGCGGGCAGGGCTCTGACACCTGGTGCTGTTTGTACGTTAATTCAGGGGCCTAATTGAAGAAAGCGCAGACTACTGGTCAGAGCATCTAGGCTGGCAGAAACGGTCAGCCTAAGGTGGCCGAACAAATGTGGGGCGGGGTGAAACCGGCCCCCACAGCGTCTCTGCACATCTCTTTCCTGGACCCTTAAAGGTCATTAGAATCTATAACACTTCCAATGCTGGTGCTCAGGTGGACGAGCAGGGAGGCAGGGGTCCTGGGGACAATCAACGTCACCGGGAGGCTGCTGGGGAGAAGCTCTGACCCTCGCCCCAGGGTATGAGGGCTCCCAACTCAGCACTCAGCAGTTACAGAAGAAGGGTCTGCACCCTCAGCACTCCAAGAATGAGGAACAGGACAAAAGGCAGAGGAGGGGTTTGTCCCCAGCAAAGCCCATTAAAAATCCCTGGGAGATAAAAATAGAATCTGGGCAATAAAGTCAAGTCTAACCTTTTTTATCCTTTGTGCTTTGTCTAATTTCACGTGCTCCTAGGGTCCCGCATGCAGAGGTTCCACACCCGGCACTTCAGACCAGATTTCCTAGTGCAGAATGGCTGGGTCGACACCTCAGCTCCTGGGGCCCAGTGCAGACTCCACGATATAGAGCCTGAGCTACAGCCAACCCGGCCCTCGAGAGCTCCGCCGCCTCCCTCCCTCCCACTGACTCTGACAGGATCTCTACACAGCAGCCCAGCCCACAGCCCACGGGGTAGTGCATGCTCTCACCTCTCCATTCTCTGATCAAAATATAAAGTTTCCTTTGCTTGTGAACCAAACTCAGTCTCGATCTGTTGGCCCCAATGACACTGGGCAGGGGGACACTTGTTGGGGTCCACTCTGGAGGATCAGTAACAGAAATTGAGACTATTGTAACCTCAATGAACAGATGTGTGAGCCAAACTGTAGTTAACATAGAACAGTGTATAAGGCTCGGGTAAAATAAGATGTTTCTAACACTTCCATCTGATATTTCCATCACTTTTTATAAGCAAGTTCAGTGAAAAGGTTTGTCTTATTTGTCAGGTCAATATTAGAGAAACGAAGTGATTTCTTTCCAAGGATGTACATCTAATAATCTTGGTTAAACCTTCAATCTTGTTTTAAATGCTTTTCCATTGAAAATGATACCTCTCTTTCAGCTCCCCCATTTCTGAGAAGTATAAAATCTTATAATTTATTATTACCAAAGGGGAAAGGTGGGAGGAGGGATAAATGAACAGTTTGGAATTAACACATACACACTGCTATGTATAAAATAGATCATCAACAAGGAACTACTGTATAGCACAGGGAACTACACTCAACATTTTGCAATAACCTATAAGGGGAAATAATCTGAAAAAGAATAGATATTTTTATTGACATCATCTATCAATGATAGTTAAAGTGTAGCCTAAGGGAAGCTGGTGGTGAGTGCTTCTGACCCTGAAGACTTCAATCATCTAAAGTTTGGACTCTGCCTACTTCCCAAGGCCCTTAATGAACATATGTGTAGCCGTAGCTTAAAAACTTCCCCAGTTTGGGTTTCGGGGAGACACTGATTTTGAAAAAGCCCTGGTGTTCTCCTTACATGAATGGGACTCTTCCTACTGCTAAAACATGTCTGTCACACCCAGAGGATGGTATACCGTCTGATCGGGAAGAGTTTGGAAAAGGCATCTCATCTCCTGGTGCTCGGGTTCACCCCTCCAGCGTCTTTACTAACAGTCTCCCCACTTGGAGATGTCAGCACTGTAAACATCCTGTTGCGTACAGTTTGGAATTTGTCCAGAGGATGAAGCGGAAGGATGAGGAACAATGAGAGACAAGTCCTAGGTGTTCAGACAGGCACATGTCACTCTAATTTCCAATCAGGAAGACGAATTGACCAAAGGCTAGGGTTGCCCATGGAAACAGTATAGGGCTTGAGGAAATCCCGCTGCTTTGTGGCCAGTTCCCATAAACACAAGTTGAACAATGGAACTCAGGGGCAGTAAAATTCACAAAACTGCAGAGTTGAAAATATCCATCACTGAAAAATGTCTTGAGGAAAGTCAGAGAAAAGGACTTGTAAGCAAGGGAGAATGGCAGGAAAGGGATTTGAGGAGGTAGAAAGGACTCGCCATTAAGCACAAGAAAAGGAGCTGAACATTGCCAACATTGCCAACATTGCAGTTGGCCAAAAAGGGTGTATGCGTTTTTTTCTGTATATATTCAAGAAAAGGGCATACACTTTTTTAGCCAACCAAACAGGTGGGCACTGGAAGTCAATACTACAAAAGATATCACTTCGCATCAGTCAGAAGAGCCATCCTCATAAAGCGTAAACAACAGAAATGCAGGACAGGGCAACGAGAAGAGGGAGCCCTGTGAGACTTATAGTGGAAATGTATATTGCCAACGGCCATTCTGGAGAAGTGTATTGTGTTTACTAAAGCATCTAAAAAATGAGCTACAGAGCATAGGGCACTTGCACTCATGGGCGTATATCTTGGGAAAAACAAAAATCGAGAGGACACAGGCACCCCAATGTTTACCCCCTCTCTGTTTAAAAGATCCTCGACTAGGATATAACTTAAATGTCTCTGGAGGGAAAAAATGGATAGAGATGTGGTACTTAGGTAGAGTGGAATATTATTCAGCCTGGAAATCAATGAAATATGGCCAGTTGTAACAACTCCGGAGGAGTTACGTATGATCATTCTAAGTGACAGAATTCAAAAAGAAAAAGACACATATCATAAGATATCACTTAAAGGTGGAATCCAAAATGGCTACACATGAAATAAATTACAAAACAAAAACATAGTCAAATATGTAGAAAACACGCATAAGGCTGCTAAACGGGAAAGGTGGGGAGGGGTGAGGCATCATCCAGGAGGTTGAAATTAGCAAAGATACCATTCCAAATACCAAACTGATAATCAACAAGGCCTACACGGTAGCTAAAAGAACTGCACTCAGCACACTCAAGTCACCGGAAAAGAATATATACGACTGGTAAGAATCTGAAAAAGAATTTATTGATGACTCTCTGTACGTGAATCAAGTGGATGTACAGCAGCAAGAAACAGAGCTTTGAAAATCAGCTGTAACCAATATAGTAATAAATTGAAAAAAATAAACGACAGAGAGACAGAGAAAACCTCTTACAACTTTTCCTCAGGGACGGTGATGCAACATGGATTGAACACATCTAGACCCACAGCAGGATGAGACATAAGGCTGGAAACTGTTTGCGCTAAGAGAAATGTGAGGTTGGGTGAGGAAATGCACACCCTTTAAAGTAATACTACCTGGTACCCATTCAATGGGTCCCAAATCTGCAGGTTCAAGGGATCTTCCTACAGCTAAAACATGCATGGAAAACCCAGAGGACTGTACACCATGTGATCGGGAGATGTGTCTAAAATGCACCTCATTTATCCTCTCCTGGTGCTCCTGTTCACCATTCCAGCCATGTTACTTAGAATCTCCCCACTTGGAGAATCAGCACATTTAAACTTCTGTTTCACACATTTTGCAAATTGTGAGGAGGATGAACGGGAAGAGGGGGAACCAATGAGAGAGTAGTTGTAGGGGTTTGGACGGGCACATATCACTCTAATTTCCCATTAAGAATAAGAATTAAAGAAAGGCTCAGCCTGCCTCGCCGGAGCCAAAATAGGGCCTGAAGCAATCCTGCGGGTTTGAGGACAGCTCACAAAAGAGCAACTTAAAAAATGGAGCTCAGGGTCACTGCAATTCACAAACCTGCAGAGTTATAAATGAAAACTAATGTCCAAAAATATGTTGAGGTAAGGCAAAGAAGAGGATCTGAATGCAAGACAGAATTGCAAGAAACAGATTTCAAGAGATAGATTGGACTCGTCTTTAATGCACATGAAAAGCGGCAGAATTTCGACAATGATGCAGTTGGCCCAAAAGGGCGTATGCGTTTTTTCCTGATTATATCCAGGAAAAAACGCATACGCACTTTATGGGCAACGAAGCAAGTAAGCAATGCAAATGTGCACAACAAAGAAGTCTCACTTCCCACCGGTCAAAAGGGCCATCCTAAAAAAGTGTAAAATCCAGAAAGGCAGGACAGGCCATGGAGAACAGGGAGCCTTTATACGCTGATGGGCAGTGTGTGAACTGCCGAGAGCCACTCTGGAGAAGTGTATGGTGGTTCCTAAATCATCTAAAAAACAGAGCTACAGAGCATAGGACACTTCCAATCATGGGAGTATATCTAGGGAAGTCTAAAAATCAACAAGACACAAGCACACCACAGTTTAGGGCTACTCTGTTTACAAGAACCTCAACTTCAGTACACCTTAAATATCCCAGGAAAGAGAACAATGGATAAAGAAGATGTGGTACTTATGTACAATGGAATATCTCTTCACCATGAAATCAATGTAATAAGGCTAGTAGAAGGATAAAGAGTGGATTTAGGTCCGATAATACTACTTGAAATAAGTCAAACAGAAAAAGAAACATATCATAAGATATCACTTATAGAGGGAGGGTAAATATGGCTGCACAAGAAATGAATTACAGAACAGAACAGTGTCTCACATTTAGAAAACACACTTATGTCAGCTTAAGGGGAAAGGAGAGGTAGGGTGATGCATAAAACCAGAGTTTGAAATTAGCACAGATACCGTTCAATAAACCAAATAGGTATTAGACAAGATCTACACCTTGCTCAATGAACTGGCCTCAACACACCCTATACACCGCAGAGAAATATATCTGAGTAATAAGAATCTTAAAACCCATGTATTGATATATCTCCATAAGGGAATCAAGTGTGTGCAGAGCGGCACAAACACAGCAGTGAAAATGAGCTAAACCCCATTATAGAAATAAATTTTAAAAAGAAAACGCTGAAACAATGAAAGAGAGAAAAATTCTTACAAAATTCGCTCAGGGGCTGTGATGCAACCTGGATTGCAACCTGGATTGACCACATATAAACCCACAGCTGGATAAGACATAAGGCTGGACACTTGGGGTTGAGAGGATTGGTGAGCTTTGGTGAGCAACTGCCGAAAGTTTAATGCAATACTTCATGCTACTCAGTCCAAGGGTCCCAACACTCCAGGTTGAAGGGAATCTTCCTACAGCTAAACCATGCTTGGGAAACCCAGCGACTGGTATACCATATGATCGGGAAAGGTTTCTAAAACGCACCTCATTTTTCCTCTCCTGGGGCTGCGGATCGACATTCCAGCCGCTTTACTAACAACATCCCCACATGGAGTCAATGCCTTTAAGTTCTGGTATCGCACAGTCTGCAGATAGTGTGGAGGATGAATGGGAATAGGGGGAACCAGTGAGAAACAAGCTGTAGCGGTTTCAATGGGCACATGTCACTCTAATGCCACATCAGTAAGAAGAATTAACCAAAGGCACAGCAAGGTGCCCCAGAAGAAAAATAGGGCTTCAAGGAATCCTGTGGTTATGGGGCAAGACCACAAAAATAAGAGCTGAAAAGTGGGGCTAAGGGCCACCGCAATTCAAAAACCTGCAGAGTTATAAAGGCCAACTATTTTCAAAAAATATATTGAGGTAAGGCTATGAAGAGACATTGAAAGCAAGGCAGAAGTGCAGGAAACCGATTTCAGGAGGTAGACTGGAATTGCATTGAAAACATATGAAGAGAGTCAGAACCTCGACAATGATGCACTTGGCCAAAAAGGGCGTATGTGTTTTTTCCTGAATATATTCAGGAAAAAACGCATACACACTTTTTGGCCAACCAAGCAAGCTTGCAAAGGAAATCTGCACTACAATGAAGTCTCACTTCCCCCTGGTCAAAAGGGCCATCTGAAAAAAGTGTAAAATCCATAAAGGCACGACAGGGCATGGAGAACTGGGAGCCTTCTTATGCTGATGGGCAGGATGGAAATTGCCAACAGCCACTCTGGAGAAGTGTATGGTGTTTCCTGAAACATCTAAAAAACAAAGCAACAGAGCCTAGGGCACTTCCACTTATGGTCCTATAGATTAGGGAAATTAAAATTAAAAAGACACAGCCACCCCAAAGTTTGGGACGGCTCTGTTTACAAGAACCTCGTTTACGGTACAAGTTCAATATCGCAGAAAGTGAAAAATGGATAAAGAAGTTGTGGTACTTACGTACAATGCAATATCACTCAGCAATGAAATCTATGTCATCAGGCCCTTAGCAGCACAATGAGTGGATTCAGGTATGATGATTCTAACTGAAATAAGTCACACAGAAAAAGAAACATCATAAGATATCAGTAATACACGGAATGTAAACTTGGCTACTCAGGAACTGAATTACAGAACAGAACAGGGTCTCCAATTTAGAAAACCAACTTATGCTTGCTTAAGGGTAAAGGTGAGTTGGGGTGCTGCATAAAACCAGAGATTGAAATGAGCACAGATAAAGTTCCTTAAGCCAAATATGGAATAGACAAGAGCTACTCCTTGCTCAACGAAATGGACTCAACACCCCATATTAAACGCCTAAGAATATACCTGACTAGTAAGAATCTTAAAACGTATGGATGGCTATGTCTGAAAGAGAATCAAGCGTGTGTACAGGGGCATAAACGCAGCAGTGATAGGATTGGAGAGGTTCGGTGAGCAAATGAAGACCCTTTGAAGTCATATTGCATGGTACCCATTCCACGGGTTTCAACTACCCAGGTTTAAGGTATTCTTCCTTCAGCTAAAACATGCATGTGGAACCTAGAGTATGATCAACCATGTGATCGGGGGACGTGTTCAAATATGTCTCAGTTTTCGTACCCTGGTACTCGGGTGCAACATTCCAGACGCTTTACTAACACTCTCCCGACTTGGAGAGTCAGTCCCTTTAACCTCCTGTTTGGCCCAGTTTGCAATTTCTGTGGAAGATGAACAGGAATAACGAGAACCAATGAGAGACTAGCTGGAGGTGTCTGGACGGGCAAATTTAACTCTCATTTCCCACCAGGAAGAGGAATTAACCAAAGGCTCAGCGTGCCGTGCCGGAACCAGATTAGGGCCTGAAGCCATCCTGCGGTGTTGCGGCCAGGTCACAAGAAAGCGAGTTGAAGAAAGGAGCTCAGGGGCACTGTAATTCACAAACCTGCAGAGTTATAAATGACAGCTATCGTCCAAAAACATACTGAAGTAAGGCTGCCAAGAGGACTTGAAAGCGGGGCAGAATTGCAGGAAACCGATTTCAGGAGGTAGACTGGAATTGCATCGAAAGCATAGGAAAAGAGGCAGAACGTCCACAATGATGCACTTGGCCAAAAAGGGCGTATGCGTTTTTTCCTGAATATATTCAGGAAAAAACGCATACGCCCTTTTTGGCCAACCAAGCAAGCTTGCAAAGGAAATCTGCACTACAATGAAGTCTCACTTCCCCCCGGTCAAAAGGGCCATCTGAAAAAAGTGTAAAATCCAGAAAGGCAGGACAGGCCATGGAGAACTGGGAGCCTTGTTATGCTGATGGGCGGGATGTAAATTGCCAACAGACACTCGGGAGAAGTGTATGGTGTTTCCTGAAACATCTAAAAAACAAAGCAACAGAGCCTAGGGCACTTCCACTTATGGTCCTATAGCTTAGGGAAATTAAAATCAAAAAGATACAGCCACCCCAATGTTTGGGACGCCTCTGTTTACAAGAACCTCGTTTTCCGTACAAGTTCAATATCACAGAAAGTGAAAAATGGATAAACAACTTGTGGTACTTACGTACAATGCAGTATCACTCAGCAATGAAATCTATGTCATCAGGCCCGTAGCAGCATAATGAGTGGATTCAGGTACGATGATTCTAACTGAAATAAGTCACACAGAAAAAGAAACATCATAAGATATCACTAACACACGGAATGTAAACTTGGCTACACAGGAACTGAATTACAGAACAGAACAGGGTCTCAAATTTAGAAAACCAACTTATGCTTGTTTAAGGGTAAAGGTGAGTTGGGGTGCTGCATAAAACCAGAGATTGAAATGAGCACAGATAAAGTTCCTTAAGCCAAATATGGAATAGACAAGAGCTACTCCTTGCTCAACGAAATGGACTCAACACCGCATATTAAACGCCTAAGAGTGTACCTGACTCTTAAGTATCTTAAAACCTATGGATTGCTATGTCTCCGAAAGAGAATCAAGCATGTGTACAGGGACGTAAACGCAGCAGTGATAGGATTGGAGAGGTTCGGTGAGCAAATGAAGACCCTTTGAAGTCATATTGCATGGTACCCATTCCACGGGTTTCAACTACCCAGGTTTAAGGTATTCTTCCTTCAGCTAAAACATGCATGTGGAACCTAGAGTATGATCAACCATGTGATCGGGAGACGTGTTCAAATATGTCTCAGTTTTCGTACCCTGGTACTCGGGTGCAACATTCCAGACGCTTTACTAACACTCTCCCGACTTGGAGAGTCAGTCCCTTTAACCTCCTGTTTGGCCCAGTTTGCAATTTCTGCGGAAGATGAACAGGAATAGCGAGAACCAATGAGAGACTAGCTGGAGGTGTCTGGACGGGCAAATTTAACTCTCATTTCCCACCAGGAAGAGGAAATAACCAAAGGCTCAGCGTGCCGTGCCGGAACCAGATTAGGGCCTGAAGCCATCCTGCGGTGTTGCGGCCAGCTCACAAGAAAACGAGTTGAAGAAAGGAGCTCAGGGGCACTGTAATTCACAAACCTGCAGAGTTATAAATGACAACTATCGTCCAAAAATATACTGAAGTAAGGCTGCCAAGAGGACTTGAAAGCGGGGCAGAATTGCAGGAAACCGATTTCAGGAGGTAGACTGGAATTGCATCGAAAGCATAGGAAAAGAGGCAGAACGTCCACAATGATGCACTTGGCCAAAAAGGGCGTATGCGTTTTTTCCTGAATATATTCAGGAAAAAACGCATACGCCCTTTTTGGCCAACCAAGCAAGCTTGCAAAGGAAATCTGCACTACAATGAAGTCTCACTTCCCCCCGGTCAAAAGGGCCATCTGAAAAAAGTGTAAAATCCAGAAAGGCAGGACAGGCCATGGAGAACTGGGAGCCTTGTTATGCTGATGGGCGGGATGTACATTGCCAACAGACACTCGGGAGAAGTGTATGGTGTTTCCTGAAACATCTAAAAAACAAAGCAACAGAGCCTAGGGCACTTCCACTTATGGTCCTATAGCTTAGGGAAATTAAAATCAAAAAGATACAGCCACCCCAATGTTTGAGACGCCTCTGTTTACAAGAACCTCATTTACCGTACAAGTTCAATATCACAGAAAGTGAAAAATGGATAAAGAACTTGTGGTACTTACGTACAATGCAGTATCACTCAGCAGTGAAATCTATGTCATCAGGCCCGTAGCAGCACAATGAGTGGATTCAGGTACGATGATTCTAACTGAAATAAGTCACACAGAAAAAGAAACATCATAAGATATCAGTAATACACGGAATGTAAACTTGGCTACTCAGGAACTGAATTACAGAACAGAACAGGGTCTCAAATTTAGAAAACCAACTTATGCTTGTTTAAGGGGAAAGGTGAGTTGGGGTGCTGCATAAAACCAGAGATTGAAATGAGCACAGATAAAGTTCCTTAAGCCAAATATGGAATAGACAAGAGCTACTCCTTGCTCAACGAAATGGACTCAACACCGCATATTAAACGCCTAAGAGTGTACCTGACTCTTAAGTATCTTAAAACCTATGGATTGCTATGTCTCCGAAAGAGAATCAAGCATGTGTACAGGGACGTAAACGCAGCAGTGATAGGATTGGAGAGGTTCGGTGAGCAAATGAAGACCCTTTGAAGTCATATTGCATGGTACCCATTCCACGGGTTTCAACTACCCAGGTTTAAGGTATTCTTCCTTCAGCTAAAACATGCATGTGGAACCTAGAGTATGATCAACCATGTGATCGGGAGACGTGTTCAAATATGTCTCAGTTTTCGTACCCTGGTACTCGGGTGCAACATTCCAGACGCTTTACTAACACTCTCCCGACTTGGAGAGTCAGTCCCTTTAACCTCCTGTTTGGCCCAGTTTGCAATTTCTGCGGAAGATGAACAGGAATAGCGAGAACCAATGAGAGACTAGCTGGAGGTGTCTGGACGGGCAAATTTAACTCTCATTTCCCACCAGGAAGAGGAAATAACCAAAGGCTCAGCGTGCCGTGCCGGAACCAGATTAGGGCCTGAAGCCATCCTGCGGTGTTGCGGCCAGCTCACAAGAAAGCGAGTTGAAGAAAGGAGCTCAGGGGCACTGTAATTCACAAACCTGCAGAGTTATAAATGACAACTATCGTCCAAAAATATACTGAAGTAAGGCTGCCAAGAGGACTTGAAAGCGGGGCAGAATTGCAGGAAACCGATTTCAGGAGGTAGACTGGAATTGCATTGAAAGCATAGGAAAAGAGGCAGAACGTCCACAATGATGCACTTGGCCAAAAAGGGCGTATGCGTTTTTTCCTGAATATATTCAGGAAAAAACGCATACGCCCTTTTTGGCCAACCAAGCAAGCTTGCAAAGGAAATCTGCACTACAATGAAGTCTCACTTCCCCCCGGTCAAAAGGGCCATCTGAAAAAAGTGTAAAATCCAGAAAGGCAGGACAGGCCATGGAGAACTGGGAGCCTTGTTATGCTGATGGGCGGGATGTAAATTGCCAACAGACACTCGGGAGAAGTGTATGGTGTTTCCTGAAACATCTAAAAAACAAAGCAACAGAGCCTAGGGCACTTCCACTTATGGTCCTATAGCTTAGGGAAATTAAAATCAAAAAGATACAGCCACCCCAATGTTTGGGACGCCTCTGTTTACAAGAACCTCGTTTACCGTACAAGTTCAATATCACAGAAAGTGAAAAATGGATAAAGAACTTGTGGTACTTACGTACAATGCAGTATCACTCAGCAGTGAAATCTATGTCATCAGGCCCGTAGCAGCACAATGAGTGGATTCAGGTACGATGATTCTAACTGAAATAAGTCACACAGAAAAAGAAACATCATAAGATATCAGTAATACACGGAATGTAAACTTGGCTACACAGGAACTGAATTACAGAACAGAACAGGGTCTCAAATTTAGAAAACCAACTTATGCTTGTTTAAGGGGAAAGGTGAGTTGGGGTGCTGCATAAAACCAGAGATTGAAATGAGCACAGATAAAGTTCCTTAAGCCAAATATGGAATAGACAAGAGCTACTCCTTGCTCAACGAAATGGACTCAACACCGCATATTAAACGCCTAAGAGTGTACCTGACTCTTAAGTATCTTAAAACCTATGGATTGCTATGTCTCCGAAAGAGAATCAAGCATGTGTACAGGGACATAAACGCAGCAGTGATAGGATTGGAGAGGTTCGGTGAGCAAATGAAGACCCTTTGAAGTCATATTGCATGGTACCCATTCCACGGGTTTCAACTACCCAGGTTTAAGGTATTCTTCCTTCAGCTAAAACATGCATGTGGAACCTAGAGTATGATCAACCATGTGATCGGGAGACGTGTTCAAATATGTCTCAGTTTTCGTACCCTGGTACTCGGGTGCAACATTCCAGACGCTTTACTAACACTCTCCCGACTTGGAGAGTCAGTCCCTTTAACCTCCTGTTTGGCCCAGTTTGCAATTTCTGCGGAAGATGAACAGGAATAGCGAGAACCAATGAGAGACTAGCTGGAGGTGTCTGGACGGGCAAATTTAACTCTCATTTCCCACCAGGAAGAGGAAATAACCAAAGGCTCAGCGTGCCGTGCCGGAACCAGATTAGGGCCTGAAGCCATCCTGCGGTGTTGCGGCCAGCTCACAAGAAAGCGAGTTGAAGAAAGGAGCTCAGGGGCACTGTAATTCACAAACCTGCAGAGTTATAAATGACAACTATCGTCCAAAAATATACTGAAGTAAGGCTGCCAAGAGGACTTGAAAGCGGGGCAGAATTGCAGGAAACCGATTTCAGGAGGTAGACTGGAATTGCATCGAAAGCATAGGAAAAGAGGCAGAACGTCCACAATGATGCACTTGGCCAAAAAGGGCGTATGCGTTTTTTCCTGAATATATTCAGGAAAAAACGCATACGCCCTTTTTGGCCAACCAAGCAAGCTTGCAAAGGAAATCTGCACTACAATGAAGTCTCACTTCCCCCCGGTCAAAAGGGCCATCTGAAAAAAGTGTAAAATCCAGAAAGGCAGGACAGGCCATGGAGAACTGGGAGCCTTGTTATGCTGATGGGCGGGATGTAAATTGCCAACAGACACTCGGGAGAAGTGTATGGTGTTTCCTGAAACATCTAAAAAACAAAGCAACAGAGCCTAGGGCACTGCCACTTATGGTCCTATAGCTTAGGGAAATTAAAATCAAAAAGATACAGCCACCCCAATGTTTGGGACGCCTCTGTTTACAAGAACCTCGTTTACCGTACAAGTTCAATATCACAGAAAGTGAAAAATGGATAAAGAACTTGTGGTACTTACGTACAATGCAGTATCACTCAGCAGTGAAATCTATGTCATCAGGCCCGTAGCAGCACAATGAGTGGATTCAGGTACGATGATTCTAACTGAAATAAGTCACACAGAAAAAGAAACATCATAAGATATCAGTAATACACGGAATGTAAACTTGGCTACACAGGAACTGAATTACAGAACAGAACAGGGTCTCAAATTTAGAAAACCAACTTATGCTTGTTTAAGGGTAAAGGTGAGTTGGGGTGCTGCATAAAACCAGAGATTGAAATGAGCACAGATAAAGTTCCTTAAGCCAAATATGGAATAGACAAGAGCTACTCCTTGCTCAACGAAATGGACTCAACACCGCATATTAAACGCCTAAGAGTGTACCTGACTCTTAAGTATCTTAAAACCTATGGATTGCTATGTCTCCGAAAGAGAATCAAGCATGTGTACAGGGACATAAACGCAGCAGTGATAGGATTGGAGAGGTTCGGTGAGCAAATGAAGACCCTTTGAAGTCATATTGCATGGTACCCATTCCACGGGTTTCAACTACCCAGGTTTAAGGTATTCTTCCTTCAGCTAAAACATGCATGTGGAACCTAGAGTATGATCAACCATGTGATCGGGAGACGTGTTCAAATATGTCTCAGTTTTCGTACCCTGGTACTCGGGTGCAACATTCCAGACGCTTTACTAACACTCTCCCGACTTGGAGAGTCAGTCCCTTTAACCTCCTGTTTGGCCCAGTTTGCAATTTCTGCGGAAGATGAACAGGAATAGCGAGAACCAATGAGAGACTAGCTGGAGGTGTCTGGACGGGCAAATTTAACTCTCATTTCCCACCAGGAAGAGGAAATAACCAAAGGCTCAGCGTGCCGTGCCGGAACCAGATTAGGGCCTGAAGCCATCCTGCGGTGTTGCGGCCAGCTCACAAGAAAACGAGTTGAAGAAAGGAGCTCAGGGGCACTGTAATTCACAAACCTGCAGAGTTATAAATGACAACTATCGTCCAAAAATATACTGAAGTAAGGCTGCCAAGAGGACTTGAAAGCGGGGCAGAATTGCAGGAAACCGATTTCAGGAGGTAGACTGGAATTGCATCGAAAGCATAGGAAAAGAGGCAGAACGTCCACAATGATGCACTTGGCCAAAAAGGGCGTATGCGTTTTTTCCTGAATATATTCAGGAAAAAACGCATACGCCCTTTTTGGCCAACCAAGCAAGCTTGCAAAGGAAATCTGCACTACAATGAAGTCTCACTTCCCCCCGGTCAAAAGGGCCATCTGAAAAAAGTGTAAAATCCAGAAAGGCAGGACAGGCCATGGAGAACTGGGAGCCTTGTTATGCTGATGGGCGGGATGTAAATTGCCAACAGACACTCGGGAGAAGTGTATGGTGTTTCCTGAAACATCTAAAAAACAAAGCAACAGAGCCTAGGGCACTTCCACTTATGGTCCTATAGCTTAGGGAAATTAAAATCAAAAAGATACAGCCACCCCAATGTTTGGGACGCCTCTGTTTACAAGAACCTCGTTTACCGTACAAGTTCAATATCACAGAAAGTGAAAAATGGATAAAGAACTTGTGGTACTTACGTACAATGCAGTATCACTCAGCAGTGAAATCTATGTCATCAGGCCCGTAGCAGCACAATGAGTGGATTCAGGTACGATGATTCTAACTGAAATAAGTCACACAGAAAAAGAAACATCATAAGATATCAGTAATACACGGAATGTAAACTTGGCTACACAGGAACTGAATTACAGAACAGAACAGGGTCTCAAATTTAGAAAACCAACTTATGCTTGTTTAAGGGGAAAGGTGAGTTGGGGTGCTGCATAAAACCAGAGATTGAAATGAGCACAGATAAAGTTCCTTAAGCCAAATATGGAATAGACAAGAGCTACTCCTTGCTCAACGAAATGGACTCAACACCGCATATTAAACGCTTAAGAGTGTACCTGACTCTTAAGTATCTTAAAACCTATGGATTGCTATGTCTCCGAAAGAGAATCAAGCATGTGTACAGGGACGTAAACGCAGCAGTGATAGGATTGGAGAGGTTCGGTGAGCAAATGAAGACCCTTTGAAGTCATATTGCATGGTACCCATTCCACGGGTTTCAACTACCCAGGTTTAAGGTATTCTTCCTTCAGCTAAAACATGCACATGCATGTGGAACCTAGAGTATGATCAACCATGTGATCGGGAGACGTGTTCAAATATGTCTCAGTTTTCGTACCCTGGTACTCGGGTGCAACATTCCAGACGCTTTACTAACACTCTCCCGACTTGGAGAGTCAGTCCCTTTAACCTCCTGTTTGGCCCAGTTTGCAATTTCTGCGGAAGATGAACAGGAATAGCGAGAACCAATGAGAGACTAGCTGGAGGTGTCTGGACGGGCAAATTTAACTCTCATTTCCCACCAGGAAGAGGAAATAACCAAAGGCTCAGCGTGCCGTGCCGGAACCAGATTAGGGCCTGAAGCCATCCTGCGGTGTTGCGGCCAGCTCACAAGAAAGCGAGTTGAAGAAAGGAGCTCAGGGGCACTGTAATTCACAAACCTGCAGAGTTATAAATGACAACTATCGTCCAAAAATATACTGAAGTAAGGCTGCCAAGAGGACTTGAAAGCGGGGCAGAATTGCAGGAAACCGATTTCAGGAGGTAGACTGGAATTGCATCGAAAGCATAGGAAAAGAGGCAGAACGTCCACAATGATGCACTTGGCCAAAAAGGGCGTATGCGTTTTTTCCTGAATATATTCAGGAAAAAACGCATACGCCCTTTTTGGCCAACCAAGCAAGCTTGCAAAGGAAATCTGCACTACAATGAAGTCTCACTTCCCCCCGGTCAAAAGGGCCATCTGAAAAAAGTGTAAAATCCAGAAAGGCAGGACAGGCCATGGAGAACTGGGAGCCTTGTTATGCTGATGGGCGGGATGTAAATTGCCAACAGACACTCGGGAGAAGTGTATGGTGTTTCCTGAAACATCTAAAAAACAAAGCAACAGAGCCTAGGGCACTGCCACTTATGGTCCTATAGCTTAGGGAAATTAAAATCAAAAAGATACAGCCACCCCAATGTTTGGGACGCCTCTGTTTACAAGAACCTCGTTTACCGTACAAGTTCAATATCACAGAAAGTGAAAAATGGATAAAGAACTTGTGGTACTTACGTACAATGCAGTATCACTCAGCAGTGAAATCTATGTCATCAGGCCCGTAGCAGCACAATGAGTGGATTCAGGTACGATGATTCTAACTGAAATAAGTCACACAGAAAAAGAAACATCATAAGATATCAGTAATACACGGAATGTAAACTTGGCTACACAGGAACTGAATTACAGAACAGAACAGGGTCTCAAATTTAGAAAACCAACTTATGCTTGTTTAAGGGTAAAGGTGAGTTGGGGTGCTGCATAAAACCAGAGATTGAAATGAGCACAGATAAAGTTCCTTAAGCCAAATATGGAATAGACAAGAGCTACTCCTTGCTCAACGAAATGGACTCAACACCGCATATTAAACGCCTAAGAGTGTACCTGACTCTTAAGTATCTTAAAACCTATGGATTGCTATGTCTCCGAAAGAGAATCAAGCATGTGTACAGGGACATAAACGCAGCAGTGATAGGATTGGAGAGGTTCGGTGAGCAAATGAAGACCCTTTGAAGTCATATTGCATGGTACCCATTCCACGGGTTTCAACTACCCAGGTTTAAGGTATTCTTCCTTCAGCTAAAACATGCATGTGGAACCTAGAGTATGATCAACCATGTGATCGGGAGACGTGTTCAAATATGTCTCAGTTTTCGTACCCTGGTACTCGGGTGCAACATTCCAGACGCTTTACTAACACTCTCCCGACTTGGAGAGTCAGTCCCTTTAACCTCCTGTTTGGCCCAGTTTGCAATTTCTGCGGAAGATGAACAGGAATAGCGAGAACCAATGAGAGACTAGCTGGAGGTGTCTGGACGGGCAAATTTAACTCTCATTTCCCACCAGGAAGAGGAAATAACCAAAGGCTCAGCGTGCCGTGCTGGAACCAGATTAGGGCCTGAAGCCATCCTGCGGTGTTGCGGCCAGCTCACAAGAAAACGAGTTGAAGAAAGGAGCTCAGGGGCACTGTAATTCACAAACCTGCAGAGTTATAAATGACAACTATCGTCCAAAAATATACTGAAGTAAGGCTGCCAAGAGGACTTGAAAGCGGGGCAGAATTGCAGGAAACCGATTTCAGGAGGTAGACTGGAATTGCATCGAAAGCATAGGAAAAGAGGCAGAACGTCCACAATGATGCACTTGGCCAAAAAGGGCGTATGCGTTTTTTCCTGAATATATTCAGGAAAAAACGCATACGCCCTTTTTGGCCAACCAAGCAAGCTTGCAAAGGAAATCTGCACTACAATGAAGTCTCACTTCCCCCCGGTCAAAAGGGCCATCTGAAAAAAGTGTAAAATCCAGAAAGGCAGGACAGGCCATGGAGAACTGGGAGCCTTGTTATGCTGATGGGCGGGATGTAAATTGCCAACAGACACTCGGGAGAAGTGTATGGTGTTTCCTGAAACATCTAAAAAACAAAGCAACAGAGCCTAGGGCACTTCCACTTATGGTCCTATAGCTTAGGGAAATTAAAATCAAAAAGATACAGCCACCCCAATGTTTGGGACGCCTCTGTTTACAAGAACCTCGTTTACCGTACAAGTTCAATATCACAGAAAGTGAAAAATGGATAAAGAACTTGTGGTACTTACGTACAATGCAGTATCACTCAGCAGTGAAATCTATGTCATCAGGCCCGTAGCAGCACAATGAGTGGATTCAGGTACGATGATTCTAACTGAAATAAGTCACACAGAAAAAGAAACATCATAAGATATCAGTAATACACGGAATGTAAACTTGGCTACACAGGAACTGAATTACAGAACAGAACAGGGTCTCAAATTTAGAAAACCAACTTATGCTTGTTTAAGGGGAAAGGTGAGTTGGGGTGCTGCATAAAACCAGAGATTGAAATGAGCACAGATAAAGTTCCTTAAGCCAAATATGGAATAGACAAGAGCTACTCCTTGCTCAACGAAATGGACTCAACACCGCATATTAAACGCCTAAGAGTGTACCTGACTCTTAAGTATCTTAAAACCTATGGATTGCTATGTCTCCGAAAGAGAATCAAGCATGTGTACAGGGACGTAAACGCAGCAGTGATAGGATTGGAGAGGTTCGGTGAGCAAATGAAGACCCTTTGAAGTCATATTGCATGGTACCCATTCCACGGGTTTCAACTACCCAGGTTTAAGGTATTCTTCCTTCAGCTAAAACATGCATGTGGAACCTAGAGTATGATCAACCATGTGATCGGGAGACGTGTTCAAATATGTCTCAGTTTTCGTACCCTGGTACTCGGGTGCAACATTCCAGACGCTTTACTAACACTCTCCCGACTTGGAGAGTCAGTCCCTTTAACCTCCTGTTTGGCCCAGTTTGCAATTTCTGCGGAAGATGAACAGGAATAGCGAGAACCAATGAGAGACTAGCTGGAGGTGTCTGGACGGGCAAATTTAACTCTCATTTCCCACCAGGAAGAGGAAATAACCAAAGGCTCAGCGTGCCGTGCCGGAACCAGATTAGGGCCTGAAGCCATCCTGCGGTGTTGCGGCCAGCTCACAAGAAAGCGAGTTGAAGAAAGGAGCTCAGGGGCACTGTAATTCACAAACCTGCAGAGTTATAAATGACAACTATCGTCCAAAAATATACTGAAGTAAGGCTGCCAAGAGGACTTGAAAGCGGGGCAGAATTGCAGGAAACCGATTTCAGGAGGTAGACTGGAATTGCATCGAAAGCATAGGAAAAGAGGCAGAACGTCCACAATGATGCACTTGGCCAAAAAGGGTGTATGCGTTTTTTCCTGAATATATTCAGGAAAAAACGCATACGCCCTTTTTGGCCAACCAAGCAAGCTTGCAAAGGAAATCTGCACTACAATGAAGTCTCACTTCCCCCCGGTCAAAAGGGCCATCTGAAAAAAGTGTAAAATCCAGAAAGGCAGGACAGGCCATGGAGAACTGGGAGCCTTGTTATGCTGATGGGCGGGATGTAAATTGCCAACAGACACTCGGGAGAAGTGTATGGTGTTTCCTGAAACATCTAAAAAACAAAGCAACAGAGCCTAGGGCACTGCCACTTATGGTCCTATAGCTTAGGGAAATTAAAATCAAAAAGATACAGCCACCCCAATGTTTGGGACGCCTCTGTTTACAAGAACCTCGTTTACCGTACAAGTTCAATATCACAGAAAGTGAAAAATGGATAAAGAACTTGTGGTACTTACGTACAATGCAGTATCACTCAGCAGTGAAATCTATGTCATCAGGCCCGTAGCAGCACAATGAGTGGATTCAGGTACGATGATTCTAACTGAAATAAGTCACACAGAAAAAGAAACATCATAAGATATCAGTAATACACGGAATGTAAACTTGGCTACACAGGAACTGAATTACAGAACAGAACAGGGTCTCAAATTTAGAAAACCAACTTATGCTTGTTTAAGGGGAAAGGTGAGTTGGGGTGCTGCATAAAACAAGAGATTGAAATGAGCACAGATAAAGTTCCTTAAGCCAAATATGGAATAGACAAGAGCTACTCCTTGCTCAACGAAATGGACTCAACACCGCATATTAAACGCCTAAGAGTGTACCTGACTCTTAAGTATCTTAAAACCTATGGATTGCTATGTCTCCGAAAGAGAATCAAGCATGTGTACAGGGACATAAACGCAGCAGTGATAGGATTGGAGAGGTTCGGTGAGCAAATGAAGACCCTTTGAAGTCATATTGCATGGTACCCATTCCACGGGTTTCAACTACCCAGGTTTAAGGTATTCTTCCTTCAGCTAAAACATGCATGTGGAACCTAGAGTATGATCAACCATGTGATCGGGAGACGTGTTCAAATATGTCTCAGTTTTCGTACCCTGGTACTCGGGTGCAACATTCCAGACGCTTTACTAACACTCTCCCGACTTGGAGAGTCAGTCCCTTTAACCTCCTGTTTGGCCCAGTTTGCAATTTCTGCGGAAGATGAACAGGAATAGCGAGAACCAATGAGAGACTAGCTGGAGGTGTCTGGACGGGCAAATTTAACTCTCATTTCCCACCAGGAAGAGGAAATAACCAAAGGCTCAGCGTGCCGTGCCGGAACCAGATTAGGGCCTGAAGCCATCCTGCGGTGTTGCGGCCAGCTCACAAGAAAACGAGTTGAAGAAAGGAGCTCAGGGGCACTGTAATTCACAAACCTGCAGAGTTATAAATGACAACTATCGTCCAAAAATATACTGAAGTAAGGCTGCCAAGAGGACTTGAAAGCGGGGCAGAATTGCAGGAAACCGATTTCAGGAGGTCGACTGGAATTGCATCGAAAGCATAGGAAAAGAGGCAGAACGTCCACAATGATGCACTTGGCCAAAAAGGGCGTATGCGTTTTTTCCTGAATATATTCAGGAAAAAACGCATACGCCCTTTTTGGCCAACCAAGCAAGCTTGCAAAGGAAATCTGCACTACAATGAAGTCTCACTTCCCCCCGGTCAAAAGGGCCATCTGAAAAAAGTGTAAAATCCAGAAAGGCAGGACAGGCCATGGAGAACTGGGAGCCTTGTTATGCTGATGGGCGGGATGTAAATTGCCAACAGACACTCGGGAGAAGTGTATGGTGTTTCCTGAAACATCTAAAAAACAAAGCAACAGAGCCTAGGGCACTTCCACTTATGGTCCTATAGCTTAGGGAAATTAAAATCAAAAAGATACAGCCACCCCAATGTTTGGGACGCCTCTGTTTACAAGAACCTCGTTTACCGTACAAGTTCAATATCACAGAAAGTGAAAAATGGATAAAGAACTTGTGGTACTTACGTACAATGCAGTATCACTCAGCAGTGAAATCTATGTCATCAGGCCCGTAGCAGCACAATGAGTGGATTCAGGTACGATGATTCTAACTGAAATAAGTCACACAGAAAAAGAAACATCATAAGATATCAGTAATACACGGAATGTAAACTTGGCTACACAGGAACTGAATTACAGAACAGAACAGGGTCTCAAATTTAGAAAACCAACTTATGCTTGTTTAAGGGGAAAGGTGAGTTGGGGTGCTGCATAAAACCAGAGATTGAAATGAGCACAGATAAAGTTCCTTAAGCCAAATATGGAATAGACAAGAGCTACTCCTTGCTCAACGAAATGGACTCAACACCGCATATTAAACGCCTAAGAGTGTACCTGACTCTTAAGTATCTTAAAACCTATGGATTGCTATGTCTCCGAAAGAGAATCAAGCATGTGTACAGGGACGTAAACGCAGCAGTGATAGGATTGGAGAGGTTCGGTGAGCAAATGAAGACCCTTTGAAGTCATATTGCATGGTACCCATTCCACGGGTTTCAACTACCCAGGTTTAAGGTATTCTTCCTTCAGCTAAAACATGCATGTGGAACCTAGAGTATGATCAACCATGTGATCGGGAGACGTGTTCAAATATGTCTCAGTTTTCGTACCCTGGTACTCGGGTGCAACATTCCAGACGCTTTACTAACACTCTCCCGACTTGGAGAGTCAGTCCCTTTAACCTCCTGTTTGGCCCAGTTTGCAATTTCTGCGGAAGATGAACAGGAATAGCGAGAACCAATGAGAGACTAGCTGGAGGTGTCTGGACGGGCAAATTTAACTCTCATTTCCCACCAGGAAGAGGAAATAACCAAAGGCTCAGCGTGCCGTGCCGGAACCAGATTAGGGCCTGAAGCCATCCTGCGGTGTTGCGGCCAGCTCACAAGAAAGCGAGTTGAAGAAAGGAGCTCAGGGGCACTGTAATTCACAAACCTGCAGAGTTATAAATGACAACTATCGTCCAAAAATATACTGAAGTAAGGCTGCCAAGAGGACTTGAAAGCGGGGCAGAATTGCAGGAAACCGATTTCAGGAGGTCGACTGGAATTGCATTGAAAGCATAGGAAAAGAGGCAGAACGTCCACAATGATGCACTTGGCCAAAAAGGGCGTATGCGTTTTTTCCTGAATATATTCAGGAAAAAACGCATACGCCCTTTTTGGCCAACCAAGCAAGCTTGCAAAGGAAATCTGCACTACAATGAAGTCTCACTTCCCCCCGGTCAAAAGGGCCATCTGAAAAAAGTGTAAAATCCAGAAAGGCAGGACAGGCCATGGAGAACTGGGAGCCTTGTTATGCTGATGGGCGGGATGTAAATTGCCAACAGACACTCGGGAGAAGTGTATGGTGTTTCCTGAAACATCTAAAAAACAAAGCAACAGAGCCTAGGGCACTTCCACTTATGGTCCTATAGCTTAGGGAAATTAAAATCAAAAAGATACAGCCACCCCAATGTTTGGGACGCCTCTGTTTACAAGAACCTCGTTTACCGTACAAGTTCAATATCACAGAAAGTGAAAAATGGATAAAGAACTTGTGGTACTTACGTACAATGCAGTATCACTCAGCAGTGAAATCTATGTCATCAGGCCCGTAGCAGCACAATGAGTGGATTCAGGTACGATGATTCTAACTGAAATAAGTCACACAGAAAAAGAAACATCATAAGATATCAGTAATACACGGAATGTAAACTTGGCTACACAGGAACTGAATTACAGAACAGAACAGGGTCTCAAATTTAGAAAACCAACTTATGCTTGTTTAAGGGGAAAGGTGAGTTGGGGTGCTGCATAAAACCAGAGATTGAAATGAGCACAGATAAAGTTCCTTAAGCCAAATATGGAATAGACAAGAGCTACTCCTTGCTCAACGAAATGGACTCAACACCGCATATTAAACGCCTAAGAGTGTACCTGACTCTTAAGTATCTTAAAACCTATGGATTGCTATGTCTCCGAAAGAGAATCAAGCATGTGTACAGGGACGTAAACGCAGCAGTGATAGGATTGGAGAGGTTCGGTGAGCAAATGAAGACCCTTTGAAGTCATATTGCATGGTACCCATTCCACGGGTTTCAACTACCCAGGTTTAAGGTATTCTTCCTTCAGCTAAAACATGCATGTGGAACCTAGAGTATGATCAACCATGTGATCGGGAGACGTGTTCAAATATGTCTCAGTTTTCGTACCCTGGTACTCGGGTGCAACATTCCAGACGCTTTACTAACACTCTCCCGACTTGGAGAGTCAGTCCCTTTAACCTCCTGTTTGGCCCAGTTTGCAATTTCTGCGGAAGATGAACAGGAATAGCGAGAACCAATGAGAGACTAGCTGGAGGTGTCTGGACGGGCAAATTTAACTCTCATTTCCCACCAGGAAGAGGAAATAACCAAAGGCTCAGCGTGCCGTGCCGGAACCAGATTAGGGCCTGAAGCCATCCTGCGGTGTTGCGGCCAGCTCACAAGAAAACGAGTTGAAGAAAGGAGCTCAGGGGCACTGTAATTCACAAACCTGCAGAGTTATAAATGACAACTATCGTCCAAAAATATACTGAAGTAAGGCTGCCAAGAGGACTTGAAAGCGGGGCAGAATTGCAGGAAACCGATTTCAGGAGGTAGACTGGAATTGCATCGAAAGCATAGGAAAAGAGGCAGAACGTCCACAATGATGCACTTGGCCAAAAAGGGCGTATGCGTTTTTTCCTGAATATATTCAGGAAAAAACGCATACGCCCTTTTTGGCCAACCAAGCAAGCTTGCAAAGGAAATCTGCACTACAATGAAGTCTCACTTCCCCCCGGTCAAAAGGGCCATCTGAAAAAAGTGTAAAATCCAGAAAGGCAGGACAGGCCATGGAGAACTGGGAGCCTTGTTATGCTGATGGGCGGGATGTACATTGCCAACAGACACTCGGGAGAAGTGTATGGTGTTTCCTGAAACATCTAAAAAACAAAGCAACAGAGCCTAGGGCACTTCCACTTATGGTCCTATAGCTTAGGGAAATTAAAATCAAAAAGATACAGCCACCCCAATGTTTGAGACGCCTCTGTTTACAAGAACCTCGTTTACCGTACAAGTTCAATATCACAGAAAGTGAAAAATGGATAAAGAACTTGTGGTACTTACGTACAATGCAGTATCACTCAGCAGTGAAATCTATGTCATCAGGCCCGTAGCAGCACAATGAGTGGATTCAGGTACGATGATTCTAACTGAAATAAGTCACACAGAAAAAGAAACATCATAAGATATCAGTAATACACGGAATGTAAACTTGGCTACTCAGGAACTGAATTACAGAACAGAACAGGGTCTCAAATTTAGAAAACCAACTTATGCTTGTTTAAGGGGAAAGGTGAGTTGGGGTGCTGCATAAAACCAGAGATTGAAATGAGCACAGATAAAGTTCCTTAAGCCAAATATGGAATAGACAAGAGCTACTCCTTGCTCAACGAAATGGACTCAACACCGCATATTAAACGCCTAAGAGTGTACCTGACTCTTAAGTATCTTAAAACCTATGGATTGCTATGTCTCCGAAAGAGAATCAAGCATGTGTACAGGGACGTAAACGCAGCAGTGATAGGATTGGAGAGGTTCGGTGAGCAAATGAAGACCCTTTGAAGTCATATTGCATGGTACCCATTCCACGGGTTTCAACTACCCAGGTTTAAGGTATTCTTCCTTCAGCTAAAACATGCATGTGGAACCTAGAGTATGATCAACCATGTGATCGGGAGACGTGTTCAAATATGTCTCAGTTTTCGTACCCTGGTACTCGGGTGCAACATTCCAGACGCTTTACTAACACTCTCCCGACTTGGAGAGTCAGTCCCTTTAACCTCCTGTTTGGCCCAGTTTGCAATTTCTGCGGAAGATGAACAGGAATAGCGAGAACCAATGAGAGACTAGCTGGAGGTGTCTGGACGGGCAAATTTAACTCTCATTTCCCACCAGGAAGAGGAAATAACCAAAGGCTCAGCGTGCCGTGCCGGAACCAGATTAGGGCCTGAAGCCATCCTGCGGTGTTGCGGCCAGCTCACAAGAAAGCGAGTTGAAGAAAGGAGCTCAGGGGCACTGTAATTCACAAACCTGCAGAGTTATAAATGACAACTATCGTCCAAAAATATACTGAAGTAAGGCTGCCAAGAGGACTTGAAAGCGGGGCAGAATTGCAGGAAACCGATTTCAGGAGGTAGACTGGAATTGCATCGAAAGCATAGGAAAAGAGGCAGAACGTCCACAATGATGCACTTGGCCAAAAAGGGCGTATGCGTTTTTTCCTGAATATATTCAGGAAAAAACGCATACGCCCTTTTTGGCCAACCAAGCAAGCTTGCAAAGGAAATCTGCACTACAATGAAGTCTCACTTCCCCCCGGTCAAAAGGGCCATCTGAAAAAAGTGTAAAATCCAGAAAGGCAGGACAGGCCATGGAGAACTGGGAGCCTTGTTATGCTGATGGGCGGGATGTAAATTGCCAACAGACACTCGGGAGAAGTGTATGGTGTTTCCTGAAACATCTAAAAAACAAAGCAACAGAGCCTAGGGCACTTCCACTTATGGTCCTATAGCTTAGGGAAATTAAAATCAAAAAGATACAGCCACCCCAATGTTTGGGACGCCTCTGTTTACAAGAACCTCGTTTACCGTACAAGTTCAATATCACAGAAAGTGAAAAATGGATAAAGAACTTGTGGTACTTACGTACAATGCAGTATCACTCAGCAGTGAAATCTATGTCATCAGGCCCGTAGCAGCACAATGAGTGGATTCAGGTACGATGATTCTAACTGAAATAAGTCACACAGAAAAAGAAACATCATAAGATATCAGTAATACACGGAATGTAAACTTGGCTACACAGGAACTGAATTACAGAACAGAACAGGGTCTCAAATTTAGAAAACCAACTTATGCTTCTTTAAGGGGAAAGGTGAGTTGGGGTGCTGCATAAAACCAGAGATTGAAATGAGCACAGATAAAGTTCCTTAAGCCAAATATGGAATAGACAAGAGCTACTCCTTGCTCAACGAAATGGACTCAACACCGCATATTAAACGCCTAAGAGTGTACCTGACTCTTAAGTATCTTAAAACCTATGGATTGCTATGTCTCCGAAAGAGAATCAAGCATGTGTACAGGGACATAAACGCAGCAGTGATAGGATTGGAGAGGTTCGGTGAGCAAATGAAGACCCTTTGAAGTCATATTGCATGGTACCCATTCCACGGGTTTCAACTACCCAGGTTTAAGGTATTCTTCCTTCAGCTAAAACATGCATGTGGAACCTAGAGTATGATCAACCATGTGATCGGGAGACGGGTTCAAATATGTCTCAGTTTTCGTACCCTGGTACTCGGGTGCAACATTCCAGACGCTTTACTAACACTCTCCCGACTTGGAGAGTCAGTCCCTTTAACCTCCTGTTTGGCCCAGTTTGCAATTTCTGCGGAAGATGAACAGGAATAGCGAGAACCAATGAGAGACTAGCTGGAGGTGTCTGGACGGGCAAATTTAACTCTCATTTCCCACCAGGAAGAGGAAATAACCAAAGGCTCAGCGTGCCGTGCCGGAACCAGATTAGGGCCTGAAGCCATCCTGCGGTGTTGCGGCCAGCTCACAAGAAAACGAGTTGAAGAAAGGAGCTCAGGGGCACTGTAATTCACAAACCTGCAGAGTTATAAATGATAACTATCGTCCAAAAATATACTGAAGTAAGGCTGCCAAGAGGACTTGAAAGCGGGGCAGAATTGCAGGAAACCGATTTCAGGAGGTAGACTGGAATTGCATCGAAAGCATAGGAAAAGAGGCAGAACGTCCACAATGATGCACTTGGCCAAAAAGGGCGTATGCGTTTTTTCCTGAATATATTCAGGAAAAAACGCATACGCCCTTTTTGGCCAACCAAGCAAGCTTGCAAAGGAAATCTGCACTACAATGAAGTCTCACTTCCCCCCGGTCAAAAGGGCCATCTGAAAAAAGTGTAAAATCCAGAAAGGCAGGACAGGCCATGGAGAACTGGGAGCCTTGTTATGCTGATGGGCGGGATGTAAATTGCCAACAGACACTCGGGAGAAGTGTATGGTGTTTCCTGAAACATCTAAAAAACAAAGCAACAGAGCCTAGGGCACTTCCACTTATGGTCCTATAGCTTAGGGAAATTAAAATCAAAAAGATACAGCCACCCCAATGTTTGAGACGCCTCTGTTTACAAGAACCTCGTTTACCGTACAAGTTCAATATCACAGAAAGTGAAAAATGGATAAAGAACTTGTGGTACTTACGTACAATGCAGTATCACTCAGCAGTGAAATCTATGTCATCAGGCCCGTAGCAGCACAATGAGTGGATTCAGGTACGATGATTCTAACTGAAATAAGTCACACAGAAAAAGAAACATCATAAGATATCAGTAATACACGGAATGTAAACTTGGCTACACAGGAACTGAATTACAGAACAGAACAGGGTCTCAAATTTAGAAAACCAACTTATGCTTGTTTAAGGGGAAAGGTGAGTTGGGGTGCTGCATAAAACCAGAGATTGAAATGAGCACAGATAAAGTTCCTTAAGCCAAATATGGAATAGACAAGAGCTACTCCTTGCTCAACGAAATGGACTCAACACCGCATATTAAACGCCTAAGAATGTACCTGACTCTTAAGTATCTTAAAACCTATGGATTGCTATGTCTCCGAAAGAGAATCAAGCATGTGTACAGGGACGTAAACGCAGCAGTGATAGGATTGGAGAGGTTCGGTGAGCAAATGAAGACCCTTTGAAGTCATATTGCATGGTACCCATTCCACGGGTTTCAACTACCCAGGTTTAAGGTATTCTTCCTTCAGCTAAAACATGCATGTGGAACCTAGAGTATGATCAACCATGTGATCGGGAGACGTGTTCAAATATGTCTCAGTTTTCGTACCCTGGTACTCGGGTGCAACATTCCAGACGCTTTACTAACACTCTCCCGACTTGGAGAGTCAGTCCCTTTAACCTCCTGTTTGGCCCAGTTTGCAATTTCTGCGGAAGATGAACAGGAATAGCGAGAACCAATGAGAGACTAGCTGGAGGTGTCTGGACGGGCAAATTTAACTCTCATTTCCCACCAGGAAGAGGAAATAACCAAAGGCTCAGCGTGCCGTGCCGGAACCAGATTAGGGCCTGAAGCCATCCTGCGGTGTTGCGGCCAGCTCACAAGAAAGCGAGTTGAAGAAAGGAGCTCAGGGGCACTGTAATTCACAAACCTGCAGAGTTATAAATGACAACTATCGTCCAAAAATATACTGAAGTAAGGCTGCCAAGAGGACTTGAAAGCGGGGCAGAATTGCAGGAAACCGATTTCAGGAGGTAGACTGGAATTGCATCGAAAGCATAGGAAAAGAGGCAGAACGTCCACAATGATGCACTTGGCCAAAAAGGGCGTATGCGTTTTTTCCTGAATATATTCAGGAAAAAACGCATACGCCCTTTTTGGCCAACCAAGCAAGCTTGCAAAGGAAATCTGCACTACAATGAAGTCTCACTTCCCCCCGGTCAAAAGGGCCATCTGAAAAAAGTGTAAAATCCAGAAAGGCAGGACAGGCCATGGAGAACTGGGAGCCTTGTTATGCTGATGGGCGGGATGTAAATTGCCAACAGACACTCGGGAGAAGTGTATGGTGTTTCCTGAAACATCTAAAAAACAAAGCAACAGAGCCTAGGGCACTTCCACTTATGGTCCTATAGCTTAGGGAAATTAAAATCAAAAAGATACAGCCACCCCAATGTTTGGGACGCCTCTGTTTACAAGAACCTCGTTTACCGTACAAGTTCAATATCACAGAAAGTGAAAAATGGATAAAGAACTTGTGGTACTTACGTACAATGCAGTATCACTCAGCAGTGAAATCTATGTCATCAGGCCCGTAGCAGCACAATGAGTGGATTCAGGTACGATGATTCTAACTGAAATAAGTCACACAGAAAAAGAAACATCATAAGATATCAGTAATACACGGAATGTAAACTTGGCTACACAGGAACTGAATTACAGAACAGAACAGGGTCTCAAATTTAGAAAACCAACTTATGCTTGTTTAAGGGTAAAGGTGAGTTGGGGTGCTGCATAAAACAAGAGATTGAAATGAGCACAGATAAAGTTCCTTAAGCCAAATATGGAATAGACAAGAGCTACTCCTTGCTCAACGAAATGGACTCAACACCGCATATTAAACGCCTAAGAGTGTACCTGACTCTTAAGTATTTTAAAACCTATGGATTGCTATGTCTCCGAAAGAGAATCAAGCATGTGTACAGGGACATAAACGCAGCAGTGATAGGATTGGAGAGGTTCGGTGAGCAAATGAAGACCCTTTGAAGTCATATTGCATGGTACCCATTCCACGGGTTTCAACTACCCAGGTTTAAGGTATTCTTCCTTCAGCTAAAACATGCATGTGGAACCTAGAGTATGATCAACCATGTGATCGGGAGACGTGTTCAAATATGTCTCAGTTTTCGTACCCTGGTACTCGGGTGCAACATTCCAGACGCTTTACTAACACTCTCCCGACTTGGAGAGTCAGTCCCTTTAACCTCCTGTTTGGCCCAGTTTGCAATTTCTGCGGAAGATGAACAGGAATAGCGAGAACCAATGAGAGACTAGCTGGAGGTGTCTGGACGGGCAAATTTAACTCTCATTTCCCACCAGGAAGAGGAAATAACCAAAGGCTCAGCGTGCCGTGCCGGAACCAGATTAGGGCCTGAAGCCATCCTGCGGTGTTGCGGCCAGCTCACAAGAAAACGAGTTGAAGAAAGGAGCTCAGGGGCACTGTAATTCACAAACCTGCAGAGTTATAAATGACAACTATCGTCCAAAAATATACTGAAGTAAGGCTGCCAAGAGGACTTGAAAGCGGGGCAGAATTGCAGGAAACCGATTTCAGGAGGTAGACTGGAATTGCATCGAAAGCATAGGAAAAGAGGCAGAACGTCCACAATGATGCACTTGGCCAAAAAGGGCGTATGCGTTTTTTCCTGAATATATTCAGGAAAAAACGCATACGCCCTTTTTGGCCAACCAAGCAAGCTTGCAAAGGAAATCTGCACTACAATGAAGTCTCACTTCCCCCCGGTCAAAAGGGCCATCTGAAAAAAGTGTAAAATCCAGAAAGGCAGGACAGGCCATGGAGAACTGGGAGCCTTGTTATGCAGATGGGCGGGATGTACATTGCCAACAGACACTCGGGAGGAGTGTATGGTGTTTCCTGAAACATCTAAAAAACAAAGCAACAGAGCCTAGGGCACTGCCACTTATGGTCCTATAGCTTAGGGAAATTAAAATCAAAAAGATACAGCCACCCCAATGTTTGGGACGCCTCTGTTTACAAGAACCTCGTTTACCGTACAAGTTCAATATCACAGAAAGTGAAAAATGGATAAAGAACTTGTGGTACTTACGTACAATGCAGTATCACTCAGCAGTGAAATCTATGTCATCAGGCCCGTAGCAGCACAATGAGTGGATTCAGGTACGATGATTCTAACTGAAATAAGTCACACAGAAAAAGAAACATCATAAGATATCAGTAATACACGGAATGTAAACTTGGCTACACAGGAACTGAATTACAGAACAGAACAGGGTCTCAAATTTAGAAAACCAACTTATGCTTGTTTAAGGGGAAAGGTGAGTTGGGGTGCTGCATAAAACAAGAGATTGAAATGAGCACAGATAAAGTTCCTTAAGCCAAATATGGAATAGACAAGAGCTACTCCTTGCTCAACGAAATGGACTCAACACCGCATATTAAACGCCTAAGAGTGTACCTGACTCTTAAGTATCTTAAAACCTATGGATTGCTATGTCTCCGAAAGAGAATCAAGCATGTGTACAGGGACATAAACGCAGCAGTGATAGGATTGGAGAGGTTCGGTGAGCAAATGAAGACCCTTTGAAGTCATATTGCATGGTACCCATTCCACGGGTTTCAACTACCCAGGTTTAAGGTATTCTTCCTTCAGCTAAAACATGCATGTGGAACCTAGAGTATGATCAACCATGTGATCGGGAGACGTGTTCAAATATGTCTCAGTTTTCGTACCCTGGTACTCGGGTGCAACATTCCAGACGCTTTACTAACACTCTCCCGACTTGGAGAGTCAGTCCCTTTAACCTCCTGTTTGGCCCAGTTTGCAATTTCTGCGGAAGATGAACAGGAATAGCGAGAACCAATGAGAGACTAGCTGGAGGTGTCTGGACGGGCAAATTTAACTCTCATTTCCCACCAGGAAGAGGAAATAACCAAAGGCTCAGCGTGCCGTGCCGGAACCAGATTAGGGCCTGAAGCCATCCTGCGGTGTTGCGGCCAGCTCACAAGAAAACGAGTTGAAGAAAGGAGCTCAGGGGCACTGTAATTCACAAACCTGCAGAGTTATAAATGACAACTATCGTCCAAAAATATACTGAAGTAAGGCTGCCAAGAGGACTTGAAAGCGGGGCAGAATTGCAGGAAACCGATTTCAGGAGGTCGACTGGAATTGCATTGAAAGCATAGGAAAAGAGGCAGAACGTCCACAATGATGCACTTGGCCAAAAAGGGCGTATGCGTTTTTTCCTGAATATATTCAGGAAAAAACGCATACGCCCTTTTTGGCCAACCAAGCAAGCTTGCAAAGGAAATCTGCACTACAATGAAGTCTCACTTCCCCCCGGTCAAAAGGGCCATCTGAAAAAAGTGTAAAATCCAGAAAGGCAGGACAGGCCATGGAGAACTGGGAGCCTTGTTATGCTGATGGGCGGGATGTAAATTGCCAACAGACACTCGGGAGAAGTGTATGGTGTTTCCTGAAACATCTAAAAAACAAAGCAACAGAGCCTAGGGCACTTCCACTTATGGTCCTATAGCTTAGGGAAATTAAAATCAAAAAGATACAGCCACCCCAATGTTTGGGACGCCTCTGTTTACAAGAACCTCGTTTACCGTACAAGTTCAATATCACAGAAAGTGAAAAATGGATAAAGAACTTGTGGTACTTACGTACAATGCAGTATCACTCAGCAGTGAAATCTATGTCATCAGGCCCGTAGCAGCACAATGAGTGGATTCAGGTACGATGATTCTAACTGAAATAAGTCACACAGAAAAAGAAACATCATAAGATATCAGTAATACACGGAATGTAAACTTGGCTACACAGGAACTGAATTACAGAACAGAACAGGGTCTCAAATTTAGAAAACCAACTTATGCTTGTTTAAGGGGAAAGGTGAGTTGGGGTGCTGCATAAAACCAGAGATTGAAATGAGCACAGATAAAGTTCCTTAAGCCAAATATGGAATAGACAAGAGCTACTCCTTGCTCAACGAAATGGACTCAACACCGCATATTAAACGCCTAAGAGTGTACCTGACTCTTAAGTATCTTAAAACCTATGGATTGCTATGTCTCCGAAAGAGAATCAAGCATGTGTACAGGGACGTAAACGCAGCAGTGATAGGATTGGAGAGGTTCGGTGAGCAAATGAAGACCCTTTGAAGTCATATTGCATGGTACCCATTCCACGGGTTTCAACTACCCAGGTTTAAGGTATTCTTCCTTCAGCTAAAACATGCATGTGGAACCTAGAGTATGATCAACCATGTGATCGGGAGACGTGTTCAAATATGTCTCAGTTTTCGTACCCTGGTACTCGGGTGCAACATTCCAGACGCTTTACTAACACTCTCCCGACTTGGAGAGTCAGTCCCTTTAACCTCCTGTTTGGCCCAGTTTGCAATTTCTGCGGAAGATGAACAGGAATAGCGAGAACCAATGAGAGACTAGCTGGAGGTGTCTGGACGGGCAAATTTAACTCTCATTTCCCACCAGGAAGAGGAAATAACCAAAGGCTCAGCGTGCCGTGCCGGAACCAGATTAGGGCCTGAAGCCATCCTGCGGTGTTGCGGCCAGCTCACAAGAAAGCGAGTTGAAGAAAGGAGCTCAGGGGCACTGTAATTCACAAACCTGCAGAGTTATAAATGACAACTATCGTCCAAAAATATACTGAAGTAAGGCTGCCAAGAGGACTTGAAAGCGGGGCAGAATTGCAGGAAACCGATTTCAGGAGGTCGACTGGAATTGCATTGAAAGCATAGGAAAAGAGGCAGAACGTCCACAATGATGCACTTGGCCAAAAAGGGCGTATGCGTTTTTTCCTGAATATATTCAGGAAAAAACGCATACGCCCTTTTTGGCCAACCAAGCAAGCTTGCAAAGGAAATCTGCACTACAATGAAGTCTCACTTCCCCCCGGTCAAAAGGGCCATCTGAAAAAAGTGTAAAATCCAGAAAGGCAGGACAGGCCATGGAGAACTGGGAGCCTTGTTATGCTGATGGGCGGGATGTAAATTGCCAACAGACACTCGGGAGAAGTGTATGGTGTTTCCTGAAACATCTAAAAAACAAAGCAACAGAGCCTAGGGCACTTCCACTTATGGTCCTATAGCTTAGGGAAATTAAAATCAAAAAGATACAGCCACCCCAATGTTTGGGACGCCTCTGTTTACAAGAACCTCGTTTACCGTACAAGTTCAATATCACAGAAAGTGAAAAATGGATAAAGAACTTGTGGTACTTACGTACAATGCAGTATCACTCAGCAGTGAAATCTATGTCATCAGGCCCGTAGCAGCACAATGAGTGGATTCAGGTACGATGATTCTAACTGAAATAAGTCACACAGAAAAAGAAACATCATAAGATATCAGTAATACACGGAATGTAA
Organism: Globicephala melas; assembly: GCF_963455315.2. NCBI lineage: Eukaryota > Metazoa > Chordata > Mammalia > Artiodactyla > Delphinidae > Globicephala > Globicephala melas. The sequence goes on from NW_027207328.1 coordinate 449,692, forward strand.
ACTTGGCTACACAGGAACTGAATTACAGAACAGAACAGGGTCTCAAATTTAGAAAACCAACTTATGCTTGTTTAAGGGGAAAGGTGAGTTGGGGTGCTGCATAAAACCAGAGATTGAAATGAGCACAGATAAAGTTCCTTAAGCCAAATATGGAATAGACAAGAGCTACTCCTTGCTCAACGAAATGGACTCAACACCGCATATTAAACGCCTAAGAGTGTACCTGACTCTTAAGTATCTTAAAACCTATGGATTGCTATGTCTCCGAAAGAGAATCAAGCATGTGTACAGGGACGTAAACGCAGCAGTGATAGGATTGGAGAGGTTCGGTGAGCAAATGAAGACCCTTTGAAGTCATATTGCATGGTACCCATTCCACGGGTTTCAACTACCCAGGTTTAAGGTATTCTTCCTTCAGCTAAAACATGCATGTGGAACCTAGAGTATGATCAACCATGTGATCGGGAGACGTGTTCAAATATGTCTCAGTTTTCGTACCCTGGTACTCGGGTGCAACATTCCAGACGCTTTACTAACACTCTCCCGACTTGGAGAGTCAGTCCCTTTAACCTCCTGTTTGGCCCAGTTTGCAATTTCTGCGGAAGATGAACAGGAATAGCGAGAACCAATGAGAGACTAGCTGGAGGTGTCTGGACGGGCAAATTTAACTCTCATTTCCCACCAGGAAGAGGAAATAACCAAAGGCTCAGCGTGCCGTGCCGGAACCAGATTAGGGCCTGAAGCCATCCTGCGGTGTTGCGGCCAGCTCACAAGAAAACGAGTTGAAGAAAGGAGCTCAGGGGCACTGTAATTCACAAACCTGCAGAGTTATAAATGACAACTATCGTCCAAAAATATACTGAAGTAAGGCTGCCAAGAGGACTTGAAAGCGGGGCAGAATTGCAGGAAACCGATTTCAGGAGGTAGACTGGAATTGCATTGAAAGCATAGGAAAAGAGGCAGAACGTCCACAATGATGCACTTGGCCAAAAAGGGCGTATGCGTTTTTTCCTGAATATATTCAGGAAAAAACGCATACGCCCTTTTTGGCCAACCAAGCAAGCTTGCAAAGGAAATCTGCACTACAATGAAGTCTCACTTCCCCCCGGTCAAAAGGGCCATCTGAAAAAAGTGTAAAATCCAGAAAGGCAGGACAGGCCATGGAGAACTGGGAGCCTTGTTATGCTGATGGGCGGGATGTAAATTGCCAACAGACACTCGGGAGAAGTGTATGGTGTTTCCTGAAACATCTAAAAAACAAAGCAACAGAGCCTAGGGCACTGCCACTTATGGTCCTATAGCTTAGGGAAATTAAAATCCAAAAGATACAGCCACCCCAATGTTTGGGACGCCTCTGTTTACAAGAACCTCGTTTACCGTACAAGTTCAATATCACAGAAAGTGAAAAATGGATAAAGAACTTGTGGTACTTACGTACAATGCAGTATCACTCAGCAGTGAAATCTATGTCATCAGGCCCGTAGCAGCACAATGAGTGGATTCAGGTACGATGATTCTAACTGAAATAAGTCACACAGAAAAAGAAACATCATAAGATATCAGTAATACACGGAATGTAAACTTGGCTACACAGGAACTGAATTACAGAACAGAACAGGGTCTCAAATTTAGAAAACCAACTTATGCTTGTTTAAGGGGAAAGGTGAGTTGGGGTGCTGCATAAAACCAGAGATTGAAATGAGCACAGATAAAGTTCCTTAAGCCAAATATGGAATAGACAAGAGCTACTCCTTGCTCAACGAAATGGACTCAACACCGCATATTAAACGCCTAAGAGTGTACCTGACTCTTAAGTATCTTAAAACCTATGGATTGCTATGTCTCCGAAAGAGAATCAAGCATGTGTACAGGGACGTAAACACAGCAGTGATAGGATTGGAGAGGTTCGGTGAGCAAATGAAGACCCTTTGAAGTCATATTGCATGGTACCCATTCCACGGGTTTCAACTACCCAGGTTTAAGGTATTCTTCCTTCAGCTAAAACATGCATGTGGAACCTAGAGTATGATCAACCATGTGATCGGGAGACGTGTTCAAATATGTCTCAGTTTTCGTACCCTGGTACTCGGGTGCAACATTCCAGACGCTTTACTAACACTCTCCCGACTTGGAGAGTCAGTCCCTTTAACCTCCTGTTTGGCCCAGTTTGCAATTTCTGCGGAAGATGAACAGGAATAGCGAGAACCAATGAGAGACTAGCTGGAGGTGTCTGGACGGGCAAATTTAACTCTCATTTCCCACCAGGAAGAGGAAATAACCAAAGGCTCAGCGTGCCGTGCCGGAACCAGATTAGGGCCTGAAGCCATGCTGCGGTGTTGCGGCCAGCTCACAAGAAAACGAGTTGAAGAAAGGAGCTCAGGGGCACTGTAATTCACAAACCTGCAGAGTTATAAATGACAACTATCGTCCAAAAATATACTGAAGTAAGGCTGCCAAGAGGACTTGAAAGCGGGGCAGAATTGCAGGAAACCGATTTCAGGAGGTAGACTGGAATTGCATTGAAAGCATAGGAAAAGAGGCAGAACGTCCACAATGATGCACTTGGCCAAAAAGGGCGTATGCGTTTTTTCCTGAATATATTCAGGAAAAAACGCATACGCCCTTTTTGGCCAACCAAGCAAGCTTGCAAAGGAAATCTGCACTACAATGAAGTCTCACTTCCCCCCGGTCAAAAGGGCCATCTGAAAAAAGTGTAAAATCCAGAAAGGCAGGACAGGCCATGGAGAACTGGGAGCCTTGTTATGCTGATGGGCGGGATGTAAATTGCCAACAGACACTCGGGAGAAGTGTATGGTGTTTCCTGAAACATCTAAAAAACAAAGCAACAGAGCCTAGGGCACTTCCACTTATGGTCCTATAGCTTAGGGAAATTAAAATCAAAAAGATACAGCCACCCCAATGTTTGGGACGCCTCTGTTTACAAGAACCTCGTTTACCGTACAAGTTCAATATCACAGAAAGTGAAAAATGGATAAAGAACTTGTGGTACTTACGTACAATGCAGTATCACTCAGCAGTGAAATCTATGTCATCAGGCCCGTAGCAGCACAATGAGTGGATTCAGGTACGATGATTCTAACTGAAATAAGTCACACAGAAAAAGAAACATCATAAGATATCAGTAATACACGGAATGTAAACTTGGCTACACAGGAACTGAATAACAGAACAGAACAGGGTCTCAAATTTAGAAAACCAACTTATGCTTGTTTAAGGGTAAAGGTGAGTTGGGACGCTGCATAAAACCAGAGATTGAAATGAGCATAGATAAAGTTCCTTAAGACAAATATGGAATAGACAAGAGCTACTCCTTGCTCAACGAAATGGACTCAACACCGCATATTAAACGCCTAAGAGTGTACCTGACTCTTAAGTATCTTAAAACCTATGGATTGCTATGTCTCCGAAAGAGAATCAAGCATGTGTACAGGGACGTAAACGCAGCAGTGATAGGATTGGAGAGGTTCGGTGAGCAAATGAAGACCCTTTGAAGTCATATTGCATGGTACCCATTCCACGGGTTTCAACTACCCAGGTTTAAGGTATTCTTCCTTCAGCTAAAACATGCATGTGGAACCTAGAGTATGATCAACCATGTGATCGGGAGACGTGTTCAAATATGTCTCAGTTTTCGTACCCTGGTACTCGGGTGCAACATTCCAGACGCTTTACTAACACTCTCCCGACTTGGAGAGTCAGTCCCTTTAACCTCCTGTTTGGCCCAGTTTGCAATTTCTGCGGAAGATGAACAGGAATAGCGAGAACCAATGAGAGACTAGCTGGAGGTGTCTGGACGGGCAAATTTAACTCTCATTTCCCACCAGGAAGAGGAAATAACCAAAGGCTCAGCGTGCCGTGCCGGAACCAGATTAGGGCCTGAAGCCATCCTGCGGTGTTGCGGCCAGCTCACAAGAAAACGAGTTGAAGAAAGGAGCTCAGGGGCACTGTAATTCACAAACCTGCAGAGTTATAAATGACAACTATCGTCCAAAAATATACTGAAGTAAGGCTGCCAAGAGGACTTGAAAGCGGGGCAGAATTGCAGGAAACCGATTTCAGGAGGTAGACTGGAATTGCATTGAAAGCATAGGAAAAGAGGCAGAACGTCCACAATGATGCACTTGGCCAAAAAGGGCGTATGCGTTTTTTCCTGAATATATTCAGGAAAAAACGCATACGCCCTTTTTGGCCAACCAAGCAAGCTTGCAAAGGGAATCTGCACTACAATGAAGTCTCACTTCCCCCCGGTCAAAAGGGCCATCTGAAAAAAGTGTAAAATCCAGAAAGGCAGGACAGGCCATGGAGAACTGGGAGCCTTGTTATGCTGATGGGCGGGATGTAAATTGCCAACAGACACTCGGGAGAAGTGTATGGTGTTTCCTGAAACATCTAAAAAACAAAGCAACAGAGCCTAGGGCACTGCCACTTATGGTCCTATAGCTTAGGGAAATTAAAATCCAAAAGATACAGCCACCCCAATGTTTGGGACGCCTCTGTTTACAAGAACCTCGTTTACCGTACAAGTTCAATATCACAGAAAGTGAAAAATGGATAAAGAACTTGTGGTACTTACGTACAATGCAGTATCACTCAGCAGTGAAATCTATGTCATCAGGCCCGTAGCAGCACAATGAGTGGATTCAGGTACGATGATTCTAACTGAAATAAGTCACACAGAAAAAGAAACATCATAAGATATCAGTAATACACGGAATGTAAACTTGGCTACACAGGAACTGAATTACAGAACAGAACAGGGTCTCAAATTTAGAAAACCAACTTATGCTTGTTTAAGGGGAAAGGTGAGTTGGGGTGCTGCATAAAACCAGAGATTGAAATGAGCACAGATAAAGTTCCTTAAGCCAAATATGGAATAGACAAGAGCTACTCCTTGCTCAACGAAATGGACTCAACACCGCATATTAAACGCCTAAGAGTGTACCTGACTCTTAAGTATCTTAAAACCTATGGATTGCTATGTCTCCGAAAGAGAATCAAGCATGTGTACAGGGACGTAAACGCAGCAGTGATAGGATTGGAGAGGTTCGGTGAGCAAATGAAGACCCTTTGAAGTCATATTGCATGGTACCCATTCCACGGGTTTCAACTACCCAGGTTTAAGGTATTCTTCCTTCAGCTAAAACATGCATGTGGAACCTAGAGTATGATCAACCATGTGATCGGGAGACGTGTTCAAATATGTCTCAGTTTTCGTACCCTGGTACTCGGGTGCAACATTCCAGACGCTTTACTAACACTCTCCTGACTTGGAGAGTCAGTCCCTTTAACCTCCTGTTTGGCCCAGTTTGCAATTTCTGCGGAAGATGAACAGGAATAGCGAGAACCAATGAGAGACTAGCTGGAGGTGTCTGGACGGGCAAATTTAACTCTCATTTCCCACCAGGAAGAGGAAATAACCAAAGGCTCAGCGTGCCGTGCCGGAACCAGATTAGGGCCTGAAGCCATCCTGCGGTGTTGCGGCCAGCTCACAAGAAAACGAGTTGAAGAAAGGAGCTCAGGGGCACTGTAATTCACAAACCTGCAGAGTTATAAATGACAACTATCGTCCAAAAATATACTGAAGTAAGGCTGCCAAGAGGACTTGAAAGCGGGGCAGAATTGCAGGAAACCGATTTCAGGAGGTAGACTGGAATTGCATTGAAAGCATAGGAAAAGAGGCAGAACGTCCACAATGATGCACTTGGCCAAAAAGGGCGTATGCGTTTTTTCCTGAATATATTCAGGAAAAAACGCATACGCCCTTTTTGGCCAACCAAGCAAGCTTGCAAAGGGAATCTGCACTACAATGAAGTCTCACTTCCCCCCGGTCAAAAGGGCCATCTGAAAAAAGTGTAAAATCCAGAAAGGCAGGACAGGCCATGGAGAACTGGGAGCCTTGTTATGCTGATGGGCGGGATGTAAATTGCCAACAGACACTCGGGAGAAGTGTATGGTGTTTCCTGAAACATCTAAAAAACAAAGCAACAGAGCCTAGGGCACTGCCACTTATGGTCCTATAGCTTAGGGAAATTAAAATCCAAAAGATACAGCCACCCCAATGTTTGGGACGCCTCTGTTTACAAGAACCTCGTTTACCGTACAAGTTCAATATCACAGAAAGTGAAAAATGGATAAAGAACTTGTGGTACTTACGTACAATGCAGTATCACTCAGCAGTGAAATCTATGTCATCAGGCCCGTAGCAGCACAATGAGTGGATTCAGGTACGATGATTCTAACTGAAATAAGTCACACAGAAAAAGAAACATCATAAGATATCAGTAATACACGGAATGTAAACTTGGCTACACAGGAACTGAATTACAGAACAGAACAGGGTCTCAAATTTAGAAAACCAACTTATGCTTGTTTAAGGGGAAAGGTGAGTTGGGGTGCTGCATAAAACCAGAGATTGAAATGAGCACAGATAAAGTTCCTTAAGCCAAATATGGAATAGACAAGAGCTACTCCTTGCTCAACGAAATGGACTCAACACCGCATATTAAACGCCTAAGAGTGTACCTGACTCTTAAGTATCTTAAAACCTATGGATTGCTATGTCTCCGAAAGAGAATCAAGCATGTGTACAGGGACGTAAACGTAGCAGTGATAGGATTGGAGAGGTTCGGTGAGCAAATGAAGACCCTTTGAAGTCATATTGCATGGTACCCATTCCACGGGTTTCAACTACCCAGGTTTAAGGTATTCTTCCTTCAGCTAAAACATGCATGTGGAACCTAGAGTATGATCAACCATGTGATCGGGAGACGTGTTCAAATATGTCTCAGTTTTCGTACCCTGGTACTCGGGTGCAACATTCCAGACGCTTTACTAACACTCTCCCGACTTGGAGAGTCAGTCCCTTTAACCTCCTGTTTGGCCCAGTTTGCAATTTCTGCGGAAGATGAACAGGAATAGCGAGAACCAATGAGAGACTAGCTGGAGGTGTCTGGACGGGCAAATTTAACTCTCATTTCCCACCAGGAAGAGGAAATAACCAAAGGCTCAGCGTGCCGTGCCGGAACCAGATTAGGGCCTGAAGCCATCCTGCGGTGTTGCGGCCAGCTCACAAGAAAGCGAGTTGAAGAAAGGAGCTCAGGGGCACTGTAATTCACAAACCTGCAGAGTTATAAATGACAACTATCGTCCAAAAATATACTGAAGTAAGGCTGCCAAGAGGACTTGAAAGCGGGGCAGAATTGCAGGAAACCGATTTCAGGAGGTAGACTGGAATTGCATCGAAAGCATAGGAAAAGAGGCAGAACGTCCACAATGATGCACTTGGCCAAAAAGGGCGTATGCGTTTTTTCCTGAATATATTCAGGAAAAAACGCATACGCCCTTTTTGGCCAACCAAGCAAGCTTGCAAAGGAAATCTGCACTACAATGAAGTCTCACTTCGCCCCGGTCAAAAGGGCCATCTGAAAAAAGTGTAAAATCCAGAAAGGCAGGACAGGCCATGGAGAACTGGGAGCCTTGTTATGCTGATGGGCGGGATGTAAATTGCCAACAGACACTCGGGAGAAGTGTATGGTGTTTCCTGAAACATCTAAAAAACAAAGCAACAGAGCCTAGGGCACTTCCACTTATGGTCCTATAGCTTAGGGAAATTAAAATCAAAAAGATACAGCCACCCCAATGTTTGGGACGCCTCTGTTTACAAGAACCTCGTTTACCGTACAAGTTCAATATCACAGAAAGTGAAAAATGGATAAAGAACTTGTGGTACTTACGTACAATGCAGTATCACTCAGCAGTGAAATCTATGTCATCAGGCCCGTAGCAGCACAATGAGTGGATTCAGGTACGATGATTCTAACTGAAATAAGTCACACAGAAAAAGAAACATCATAAGATATCAGTAATACACGGAATGTAAACTTGGCTACACAGGAACTGAATTACAGAACAGAACAGGGTCTCAAATTTAGAAAACCAACTTATGCTTGTTTAAGGGGAAAGGTGAGTTGGGGTGCTGCATAAAACCAGAGATTGAAATGAGCACAGATAAAGTTCCTTAAGCCAAATATGGAATAGACAAGAGCTACTCCTTGCTCAACGAAATGGACTCAACACCGCATATTAAACGCCTAAGAGTGTACCTGACTCTTAAGTATCTTAAAACCTATGGATTGCTATGTCTCCGAAAGAGAATCAAGCATGTGTACAGGGACATAAACGCAGCAGTGATAGGATTGGAGAGGTTCGGTGAGCAAATGAAGACCCTTTGAAGTCATATTGCATGGTACCCATTCCACGGGTTTCAACTACCCAGGTTTAAGGTATTCTTCCTTCAGCTAAAACATGCATGTGGAACCTAGAGTATGATCAACCATGTGATCGGGAGACGTGTTCAAATATGTCTCAGTTTTCGTACCCTGGTACTCGGGTGCAACATTCCAGACGCTTTACTAACACTCTCCCGACTTGGAGAGTCAGTCCCTTTAACCTCCTGTTTGGCCCAGTTTGCAATTTCTGCGGAAGATGAACAGGAATAGCGAGAACCAATGAGAGACTAGCTGGAGGTGTCTGGACGGGCAAATTTAACTCTCATTTCCCACCAGGAAGAGGAAATAACCAAAGGCTCAGCGTGCCGTGCCGGAACCAGATTAGGGCCTGAAGCCATCCTGCGGTGTTGCGGCCAGCTCACAAGAAAACGAGTTGAAGAAAGGAGCTCAGGGGCACTGTAATTCACAAACCTGCAGAGTTATAAATGACAACTATCGTCCAAAAATATACTGAAGTAAGGCTGCCAAGAGGACTTGAAAGCGGGGCAGAATTGCAGGAAACCGATTTCAGGAGGTAGACTGGAATTGCATTGAAAGCATAGGAAAAGAGGCAGAACGTCCACAATGATGCACTTGGCCAAAAAGGGCGTATGCGTTTTTTCCTGAATATATTCAGGAAAAAACGCATACGCCCTTTTTGGCCAACCAAGCAAGCTTGCAAAGGAAATCTGCACTACAATGAAGTCTCACTTCCCCCCGGTCAAAAGGGCCATCTGAAAAAAGTGTAAAATCCAGAAAGGCAGGACAGGCCATGGAGAACTGGGAGCCTTGTTATGCTGATGGGCGGGATGTAAATTGCCAACAGACACTCGGGAGAAGTGTATGGTGTTTCCTGAAACATCTAAAAAACAAAGCAACAGAGCCTAGGGCACTTCCACTTATGGTCCTATAGCTTAGGGAAATTAAAATCAAAAAGATACAGCCACCCCAATGTTTGGGACGCCTCTGTTTACAAGAACCTCGTTTACCGTACAAGTTCAATATCACAGAAAGTGAAAAATGGATAAAGAACTTGTGGTACTTACGTACAATGCAGTATCACTCAGCAGTGAAATCTATGTCATCAGGCCCGTAGCAGCACAATGAGTGGATTCAGGTACGATGATTCTAACTGAAATAAGTCACACAGAAAAAGAAACATCATAAGATATCAGTAATACACGGAATGTAAACTTGGCTACACAGGAACTGAATTACAGAACAGAACAGGGTCTCAAATTTAGAAAACCAACTTATGCTTGTTTAAGGGGAAAGGTGAGTTGGGGTGCTGCATAAAACCAGAGATTGAAATGAGCACAGATAAAGTTCCTTAAGCCAAATATGGAATAGACAAGAGCTACTCCTTGCTCAACGAAATGGACTCAACACCGCATATTAAACGCCTAAGAGTGTACCTGACTCTTAAGTATCTTAAAACCTATGGATTGCTATGTCTCCGAAAGAGAATCAAGCATGTGTACAGGGACATAAACGCAGCAGTGATAGGATTGGAGAGGTTCGGTGAGCCAATGAAGACCCTTTGAAGTCATATTGCATGGTACCCATTCCACGGGTTTCAACTACCCAGGTTTAAGGTATTCTTCCTTCAGCTAAAACATGCATGTGGAACCTAGAGTATGATCAACCATGTGATCGGGAGACGTGTTCAAATATGTCTCAGTTTTCGTACCCTGGTACTCGGGTGCAACATTCCAGACGCTTTACTAACACTCTCCCGACTTGGAGAGTCAGTCCCTTTAACCTCCTGTTTGGCCCAGTTTGCAATTTCTGCGGAAGATGAACAGGAATAGCGAGAACCAATGAGAGACTAGCTGGAGGTGTCTGGACGGGCAAATTTAACTCTCATTTCCCACCAGGAAGAGGAAATAACCAAAGGCTCAGCGTGCCGTGCCGGAACCAGATTAGGGCCTGAAGCCATCCTGCGGTGTTGCGGCCAGCTCACAAGAAAGCGAGTTGAAGAAAGGAGCTCAGGGGCACTGTAATTCACAAACCTGCAGAGTTATAAATGACAACTATCGTCCAAAAATATACTGAAGTAAGGCTGCCAAGAGGACTTGAAAGCGGGGCAGAATTGCAGGAAACCGATTTCAGGAGGTAGACTGGAATTGCATCGAAAGCATAGGAAAAGAGGCAGAACGTCCACAATGATGCACTTGGCCAAAAAGGGCATATGCGTTTTTTCCTGAATATATTCAGGAAAAAACGCATACGCCCTTTTTGGCCAACCAAGCAAGCTTGCAAAGGAAATCTGCACTACAATGAAGTCTCACTTCCCCCCGGTCAAAAGGGCCATCTGAAAAAAGTGTAAAATCCAGAAAGGCAGGACAGGCCATGGAGAACTGGGAGCCTTGTTATGCTGATGGGCGGGATGTAAATTCCCAACAGCAGCTCTGTAGAAGTGTATGGTGTTTCCTGAAACATCTAAAAAACAAAGCAACAGAGCCTAGGGCACTTCCACTTATGGTCCAATAGTTTAGGGAAATTAAAATCAAAAAGACACAGCCACCCCAAAATTTGGGACGGCTCTTTTTACAGGAATCTCTTCTGCGGCACAAGTTAAATATCCCAGAGAGCAAATAATGGATAAAGAAGTTGCGGTACTTATGTACAACAGAATACCACTCAGCAATGTAATCTATGTCACCAGGCCCGTACCAGCATAATGAGTGGATTGAGGCACGATGATTCTAAGTGAAATAAGTCACACAGAAAAAGAAACATCATAAGGTATCACTAATACACGGAATGTGAACTTGGCTACACATGAACTGAATTACAAAACAGAACAGGGTCTCAAATTTAGAAAACCAACTTATGCTTGCTTAAGGGGGAAGGTGAGTTGGGGTGCTGCATAAAAGCAGAGTTTGAAATTAGCACAGATACCGTTCCATAAGCCAAATATGTAATAGACAAGACCTACCCCTTGCTCAACGAAATGGATTCAACAATGAGGTATCACCTCACACCTGGTAGAATAGGCATCATAGAAAATCTACAAACAAAAAATGCTGGAAAGGGTGTGGAGAAAAGGAACCCTCTTCCACTATTGTTGGGAATATAAATTGATACAGTCATTATGGAGAACAATATGGAATTTCTTAAGAAACTAACAATAGAATTACCATATGATACAGCAATCCCAGTACTGGACATATACCCAGACAAAACCATAAATCAAAAAGAGTCATTCACCGCAATGTTCATTGCATCACTATTTACAATATCGAGGTAATGGAAGCAACCTAAATGCCCACAGACAGACGAATGCATAAAGCTGTGGTACATATATAAAATGGAATATTACTAAGCCATGAAAAGGAATGAAATTGGGTCATTTGTAGAGACGTCGATGGATCTAGAGACTGTCATACAGAGTGAAGTAAGTCAGAAAGAGAAAAACAAATCTGGTATATTCATGCATATATGTGGAACCTAGAAAAACTGTACAGATTAACCATTTTGCAAGGCATAAATAGAGCAACAGATGTAGACAACAAACGTATGGACAACAAGGGGGGAAAGCTGTTGGGGGGGTGGTGGTGGGAGGAGTTGAGAGACTGGGATTGGCATGTATACATTTATATGTATAAAATAGATAACCAATAAGAACCTGCTGTATAAAAATATAAAATAAAATTCAAAATTAAAAAGAAATAAAATTTAAAAAATAAAACAGAAAAAACAATTATTCCCTGCACATACATGTATTTATATGAATAAATTATTTCCATGCTTATATCTGTAAATACAAAAAAGAGGAATAAAATCTACCTTGAACCAAAAACGAAAAAGAGAAAAAAACACAGAACCCACCAGTTACACAGAGGAAAACCGTATCAGGGCACTTGCTCCAGTTGTAAACAATTCTGAAGTTGGTCAGTGGTGGGGAATCATCTCCCATTCAGCCAGCAGCCCCCACGCAACAAGCGTCCTCATTGCAAAGCTGGGGCACCGTGCCGAGGCATCTGTGAGTAAACGTGAGCTGAGCCCCAGGCCAGTTGCTGCTGAACTATTCCCACCCGTCCCAGGTAAAACACCTGAATATATACAAGGACTTGAAAGCCTAGAGGAAGGGCCATAGAGCCACACGAGTGACAGCATGCCGGCCGACTTGGTGCCTGCAGGCCAGCCAGGATGGTCCTGGCCCTGGGTGCTCTTCTGGAAGATTTCCATTTCCCTGCCTGAGATACCCGTCCTGTCCCTGCCCCCACTGCTTTTTTCCTTCCTCACCTCTGCCCAGGGAGAAATTCCAGCAGCAGGTATGGGTGACACATCCTCTTCTTTAGCAGGTGGCAGCCTGGCAACTGCTGCAGAAAGTCCAGCAGAGCCCCACTCACACTGGGCCACCCACAAAGCCGTGGCCTCTCACTCCCTCCCACCAGCCCAGCCCCGAGACTGCTGACAGGGCAGAGAAAATGGCGTCAGGCACGGCTGCAGGGGCTCTTGCTGCCTGGAGTGGTATTTATATTGATCTCAACCCAGGCACACCTGGGGAGGGCTGGCCGGCACGGTAAGGCTGCCCAGGTCAGCCAATCATCACCCCTCAGGGGCTCACAGTTGCAGAAAATGGAACTTGCTGAACCGGCCAGGTCCAAGGAACAGGTGTGGGCTCCTGAGAGTCAGGATAGACAAGGGGCTGCAGCTTTGGCTTGTTTTCTAATCATTTTATCTGGCCCATGAGTGGGAGACAACTTCAAGAAAACCCTCTCCTAATGAGAGGAACCCAGGAGTCAGGGAAAGGAGGGGTGGGTGGTGGTTGGAGACAGAGGCCTGGTGCACCGGGTGCAGTGGAAGTCTCTGGAAGACCAGGTGGAGGGAGGCCTCACGGAGTGATGCCCAGGGTCACAGACCTGTCGCAGCTGCTGTTTGTTAGTTCAAGTCCTGCTCTGAGGTGCTCTGTGTCAGCTCTGAGCGACAGGTGAGCTGGGGGTGCTCTGCAATGAGGGCTATGTGCACGGTTCCTGTGTGCCCAGCCCTGCCAGGGTACCTGCAAGGGTAGCTCTGTATCCTGGGAGGGGCCTGATCACAAGAGCCCCGTGGGCTGGGGTGGGGGTGGGGTACCTGCCCAGGTGAGCTCCATATTCTGCGATTGGTCTGACCACGAGAGCCCCATGGGCTGCTGGGGACCTGGTAAAGGATGTCAGGACAGTCAGTGAAGCCACCGAGGATATACCTCCAGTTGCTCCTAATTCCTACACCCTGCTGGTCATTCTACCAACCACCAGGACATGGTATTCTGTATTAGTCTTCAATGATGCCTTCTTTTGTATTCCATTAGTCCCAGAGTCACAAGAAATTTTGGCTTGTGAGTGGCAGGACTCAACATACAACTAAAACAATACTTCCGGGCCGTCTGGCCCCAAGGGTGCAAAAATTCCCACACCGTCTTTGGGGAAAGCTTAGCTAAAGACCTAAAAGTTCTACCTCTGGAAAAGGAAACCCTCCTTCAATATGCAGACGACATTCTGATCGCCAGCCCTACTAAGGAGGCCTCTGAACTACCAAGCCAATAAAGGATAGAAGTTGTCCAAGAAAAAGCTCAAATATCACAGACTGCGGTGACCTGCCTGGGCTTCATTCTCACACAAGGTCAGAGAAGCCCATCCCAGGAAAGGGAAGAAACCATTTTCAGCCTTACCCCTTTCTAAAACTAGAAGACAGCTTAGGGGTTCCTGGGGAGGCCAGGGTTTGCTGCTTCTGGATCCCTAACTACAGTCTACTAGCTGGGCCTCTATATGAAACACTGAAAGGAAAAGATGATGATCCTTTTGAATAGAATCCAGAAGTGGCCTTTCAAGAATGGAAAGAGCAGTCAATTCAGACCCTTGCCCTGGAACTCCCTAATTTAGCTAAACCCTTTGACCTTTACATTCCCGGTGAAAGGTGAATCGCCATTGGAGAATTAGTGCAAAAACTGGGATCACTTGAAATGGAACAATGCAAGAATGCCATCCAGGTAGGATAAACTACGGTCACTAAGGAGCTTGGCCCACTGCCACATCTGGCCAAGATACTGGCGGTATCTAAAAACCTGGAAATCAGCAGCCCAAAAGGCCACCTCCCTCCTAAGGGAAAAGGACCCCACGTGGTGATCCTAACCACCAACCATGCCCTGAAGTTGCAGGGTTCGCTCCGTGGGCACACCGACCTCGAGTGAGGAGGCCCTCCAACTCCAACATCCAGAGAGATAACCGGGGGCAACAGGGCACCATGACGACTCGTGTGAACATCACTTGACCTGGAGTTTCTCTCATAAAACAACAAGAGTGTGTCCCAAAAGAGTAGACTACTGCTTGCAGGACTTACTGCACCCAGAGGGGAGCTAATAATCTTGGCGGGGGAACAGTATACCACACTGTCACCATAGAAAAGCCTACAGACACCGTGATGATGGTGGCCAATAAGACCGGCTGGACTCCTGTTTACTTCAAAAGGCTGTTGACTCAGTAGCCATCATGGTCCTTATCACCACTGACCCTGGACTGTCTGGGAGTTGAGCGGGCAGGGCTCTGACACCTGGTGCTGTTTGTACGTTAATTCAGGGGCCTAATTGAAGAAAGCGCAGACTACTGGTCAGAGCATCTAGGCTGGCAGAAACGGTCAGCCTAAGGTGGCCGAACAAATGTGGGGCGGGGTGAAACCGGCCCCCACAGCGTCTCTGCACATCTCTTTCCTGGACCTTTAAAGGTCATTAGAATCTATAACACTTCCAATGCTGGTGCTCAGGTGGACGAGCAGGGAGGCAGGGGTCCTGGGGACAATCAACGTCACCGGGAGGCTGTTGGGGAGAAGCTCTGACCCTCGCCCCAGGGTATGAGGGCTCCCAACTCAGCACTCAGCAGTTACAGAAGAAGGGTCTGCACCCTCAGCACTCCAAGAATGAGGAACGGGACAAAAGGCAGAGGAGGGGTTTGTCCCCAGCAAAGCCCATTAAAAATCCCTGGGAGATAAAAATAGAATCTGGGCAATAAAGTCAAGTCTAACCTTTTTTATCCTTTGTGCTTTGTCTAATTTCACGTGCTCCTAGGGTCCCGCATGCAGAGGTTCCACACCCGGCACTTCAGACCAGATTTCCTAGTGCAGAATGGCTGGGTCGACACCTCAGCTCCTGGGGCCCAGTGCAGACTCCACGATATAGAGCCTGAGCTACAGCCAACCCGGCCCTCGAGAGCTCTGCCGCCTCCCTCCCTCCCACTGACTCTGACAGGATCTCTACACAGCAGCCCAGCCCACAGCCCACGGGGTAGTGCATGCTCTCACCTCTCCATTCTCTGATCAAAATATAAAGTTTCCTTTGCTTGTGAACCAAACTCAGTCTCGATCTGTTGGCCCCAATGACACTGGGCAGGGGGACACTTGTTGGGGTCCACTCTGGAGGATCAGTAACAGAAATTGAGACTATTGTAACCTCAATGAACAGATGTGTGAGCCAAACTGTAGTTAACATAGAACAGTGTATAAGGCTCGGGTAAAATAAGATGTTTCTAACACTTCCATTTGATATTTCCATCACTTTTTATAAGCAAGTTCAGTGAAAAGGTTTGTCTTATTTGTCAGGTCAATATTAGAGAAACGAAGTGATTTCTTTCCAAGGATGTACATCTAATAATCTTGGTTAAACCTTCAATCTTGTTTTAAATGCTTTTCCATTGAAAATGATACCTCTCTTTCAGCTCCCCCATTTCTGAGAAGTATAAAATCTTATAATTTATTATTACCAAAGGGGAAAGGTGGGAGGAGGGATAAATTAACAGTTTGGAATTAACACATACACACTGCTATGTATAAAATAGATCATCAACAAGGAACTACTGTATAGCACAGGGAACTACACTCAACATTTTGCAATAACCTATAAGGGGAAATAATCTGAAAAAGAATAGATATTTTTATTGACATCATCTATCAATGATAGTTAAAGTGTAGCCTAAGGGAAGCTGGTGGTGAGTGCTTCTGACCCTGAAGACTTCAATCATCTAAAGTTTGGACTCTGCCTACTTCCCAAGGCCCTTAATGAACATATGTGTAGCCGTAGCTTAAAAACTTCCCCAGTTTGGGTTTCGGGGAGACACTGATTTTGAAAAAGCCCTGGTGTTCTCCTTACATGAATGGGACTCTTCCTACTGCTAAAACATGTCTGTCACACCCAGAGGATGGTATACCGTCTGATCGGGAAGAGTTTGGAAAAGGCATCTCATCTCCTGGTGCTCGGGTTCACCCCTCCAGCGTCTTTACTAACAGTCTCCCCACTTGGAGATGTCAGCACTGTCAACATCCTGTTGCGTACAGTTTGGAATTTGTCCAGAGGATGAAGCGGAAGGATGAGGAACAATGAGAGACAAGTCCTAGGTGTTCAGACAGGCACATGTCACTCTAATTTCCAATCAGGAAGACGAATTGACCAAAGGCTAGGGTTGCCCATGGAAACAGTATAGGGCTTGAGGAAATCCCGCTGCTTTGTGGCCAGTTCCCATAAACACAAGTTGAACAATGGAACTCAGGGGCAGTAAAATTCACAAAACTGCAGAGTTGAAAATATCCATCACTGAAAAATGTCTTGAGGAAAGTCAGAGAAAAGGACTTGTAAGCAAGGGAGAATGGCAGGAAAGGGATTTGAGGAGGTAGAAAGGACTCGCCATTAAGCACAAGAAAAGGAGCTGAACATTGCCAACATTGCCAACATTGCAGTTGGCCAAAAAGGGTGTATGCGTTTTTTTCTGTATATATTCAAGAAAAGGGCATACACTTTTTTAGCCAACCAAACAGGTGGGCACTGGAAGTCAATACTACAAAAGATATCACTTCGCATCAGTCAGAAGAGCCATCCTCATAAAGCGTAAACAACAGAAATGCAGGACAGGGCAACGAGAAGAGGGAGCCCTGTGAGACTTATAGTGGAAATGTATATTGCCAACGGCCATTCTGGAGAAGTGTATTGTGTTTACTAAAGCATCTAAAAAATGAGCTACAGAGCATAGGGCACTTGCACTCATGGGCGTATATCTTGGGAAAAACAAAAATCGAGAGGACACAGGCACCCCAATGTTTACCCCCTCTCTGTTTAAAAGATCCTCGACTAGGATATAACTTAAATGTCTCTGGAGGGAAAAAATGGATAGAGATGTGGTACTTAGGTAGAGTGGAATATTATTCAGCCTGGAAATCAATGAAATATGGCCAGTTGTAACAACTCCGGAGGAGTTACGTATGATCATTCTAAGTGACAGAATTCAAAAAGAAAAAGACACATATCATAAGATATCACTTAAAGGTGGAATCCAAAATGGCTACACATGAAATAAATTACAAAACAAAAACATAGTCAAATATGTAGAAAACACGCATAAGGCTGCTAAACGGGAAAGGTGGGGAGGGGTGAGGCATCATCCAGGAGGTTGAAATTAGCAAAGATACCATTCCAAATACCAAACTGATAATCAACAAGGCCTACACGGTAGCTAAAAGAACTGCACTCAGCACACTCAAGTCACCGGAAAAGAATATATACGACTGGTAAGAATCTGAAAAAGAATTTATTGATGACTCTCTGTACGTGAATCAAGTGGATGTACAGCAGCAAGAAACAGAGCTTTGAAAATCAGCTGTAACCAATATAGTAATAAATTGAAAAAAATAAACGACAGAGAGACAGAGAAAACCTCTTACAACTTTTCCTCAGGGACGGTGATGCAACATGGATTGAACACATCTAGACCCACAGCAGGATGAGACATAAGGCTGGAAACTGTTTGCGCTAAGAGAAATGTGAGGTTGGTGAGGAAATGCACACCCTTTAAAGTAATACTACCTGGTACCCATTCAATGGGTCCCAAATCTGCAGGTTCAAGGGATCTTCCTACAGCTAAAACATGCATGGAAAACCCAGAGGACTGTACACCATGTGATCGGGAGATGTGTCTAAAATGCACCTCATTTATCCTCTCCTGGTGCTCCTGTTCACCATTCCAGCCATGTTACTTAGAATCTCCCCACTTGGAGAATCAGCACATTTAAACTTCTGTTTCACACATTTTGCAAATTGTGAGGAGGATGAACGGGAAGAGGGGGAACCAATGAGAGAATAGTTGTAGGGGTTTGGACGGGCACATATCACTCTAATTTCCCATTAAGAATAAGAATTAAAGAAAGGCTCAGCCTGCCTCGCCGGAGCCAAAATAGGGCCTGAAGCAATCCTGCGGGTTTGAGGCCAGCTCACAAAAGAGCAACTTAAAAAATGGAGCTCAGGGTCACTGCAATTCACAAACCTGCAGAGTTATAAATGAAAACTAATGTCCAAAAATATGTTGAGGTAAGGCAAAGAAGAGGATCTGAATGCAAGACAGAATTGCAAGAAACAGATTTCAAGAGATAGATTGGACTCGTCTTTAATGCACATGAAAAGCGGCAGAATTTCGACAATGATGCAGTTGGCCCAAAAGGGCGTATGCGTTTTTTCCTGATTATATCCAGGAAAAAACGCATACGCACTTTATGGGCAACGAAGCAAGTAAGCAATGCAAATGTGCACAACAAAGAAGTCTCACTTCCCACCGGTCAAAAGGGCCATCCTAAAAAAGTGTAAAATCCAGAAAGGCAGGACAGGCCATGGAGAACAGGGAGCCTTTATACACTGATGGGCAGTGTGTGAACTGCCGAGAGCCACTCTGGAGAAGTGTATGGTGGTTCCTAAATCATCTAAAAAACAGAGCTACAGAGCATAGGACACTTCCAATCATGGGAGTATATCTAGGGAAGTCTAAAAATCAACAAGACACAAGCACACCACAGTTTAGGGCTACTCTGTTTACAAGAACCTCAACTTCAGTACACCTTAAATATCCCAGGAAAGAGAACAATGGATAAAGAAGATGTGGTACTTATGTACAATGGAATATCTCTTCACCATGAAATCAATGTAATAAGGCTAGTAGAAGGATAAAGAGTGGATTTAGGTCCGATAATACTACTTGAAATAAGTCAAACAGAAAAAGAAACATATCATAAGATATCACTTATAGAGGGAGGGTAAATATGGCTGCACAAGAAATGAATTACAGAACAGAACAGTGTCTCACATTTAGAAAACACACTTATGTCAGCTTAAGGGGAAAGGAGAGGTAGGGTGATGCATAAAACCAGAGTTTGAAATTAGCACAGATACCGTTCAATAAACCAAATAGGTATTAGACAAGATCTACACCTTGCTCAATGAACTGGCCTCAACACACCCTATACACCGCAGAGAAATATATCTGAGTAATAAGAATCTTAAAACCCATGTATTGATATATCTCCATAAGGGAATCAAGTGTGTGCAGAGCGGCACAAACACAGCAGTGAAAATGAGCTAAACCCCATTATAGAAATAAATTTTAAAAAGAAAACGCTGAAACAATGAAAGAGAGAAAAATTCTTACAAAATTCGCTCAGGGGCTGTGATGCAACCTGGATTGCAACCTGGATTGACCACATATAAACCCACAGCTGGATAAGACATAAGGCTGGACACTTGGGGCTGAGAGGATTGGTGAGCTTTGGTGAGCAACTGCCGAAAGTTTAATGCAATACTTCATGCTACTCAGTCCAAGGGTCCCAACACTCCAGGTTGAAGGGAATCTTCCTACAGCTAAACCATGCTTGGGAAACCCAGCGACTGGTATACCATATGATCGGGAAAGGTTTCTAAAACGCACCTCATTTTTCCTCTCCTGGGGCTGCGGATCGACATTCCAGCCGCTTTACTAACAACATCCCCACATGGAGTCAATGCCTTTAAGTTCTGGTATTGCACAGTCTGCAGTTAGTGTGGAGGATGAATGGGAATAGGGGGAACCAGTGAGAAACAAGCTGTAGTGGTTTCAATGGGCACATGTCACTCTAATGCCACATCAGTAAGAAGAATTAACCAAAGGCACAGCAAGGTGCCCCAGAAGAAAAATAGGGCTTCAAGGAATCCTGTGGTTATGGGGCAAGACCACAAAAATAAGAGCTGAAAAGTGGGGCTAAGGGCCACCGCAATTCAAAAACCTGCAGAGTTATAAAGGCCAACTATTTTCAAAAAATATATTGAGGTAAGGCTATGAAGAGACATTGAAAGCAAGGCAGAATTGCAGGAAACCGATTTCAGGAGGTAGACTGGAATTGCATTGAAAACATATGAAGAGAGTCAGAACCTCGACAATGATGCACTTGGCCAAAAAGGGCGTATGTGTTTTTTCCTGAATATATTCAGGAAAAAACGCATACACACTTTTTGGTCAACCAAGCAAGCTTGCAAAGGAAATGTGCACTACAATGAAGTCTCACTTCCACCTGGTCAAAAGGGCCATCTGAAAAAAGTGTAAAATCCATAAAGGCACGACAGGGCATGGAGAACTGGGAGCCTTCTTATGCTGATGGGCGGGATGTAAATTGCCAGGAGCCACTTGGGAGACGTGTATGGTGTTTCCTGAAACATCTAAAAAACAAAGCAACAGAGCCTAGTGCACTTCCACTTATGGTCCTATAGCTTAGGGAAATTAAAATCAAAAAGACACAGCCACCCCAAAGTTTGGGACGCCTCTGTTTACCACAACCTCCTTTACAGTACAAGTTCAATATCACAGAAAGTGAAAAATGGATAAATAAGTTGTGGAACTCACGTACAATGCAGTATCACTCAGCAGTGAAATCTATGTCATCAGGCCCGTAGCAGCACAATGAGTGGATTCAGGTACGATGATTCTAACTGAAATAAGTCACACAGAAAAAGAAACATCATAAGATATCAGTAATACACGGAATGTAAACTTGGCTACACAGGAACTGAATTACAGAACAGAACAGGGTCTCAAATTTAGAAAACCAACTTATGCTTGTTTAAGGGTAAAGGTGAGTTGGGGTGCTGCATAAAACCAGAGATTGAAATGAGCACAGATAAAGTTCCTTAAGCCAAATATGGAATAGACAAGAGCTACTCCTTGCTCAACGAAATGGACTCAACACCGCATATTAAACGCCTAAGAATGTACCTGACTCTTAAGTATCTTAAAACCTATGGATTGCTATGTCTCCGAAAGAGAATCAAGCATGTGTACAGGGACATAAACGCAGCAGTGATAGGATTGGAGAGGTTCGGTGAGCAAATGAAGACCCTTTGAAGTCATCTTGCATGGTACCCATTCCACGGGTTTCAACTACCCAGGTTTAAGGTATTCTTCCTTCAGCTAAAACATGCATGTGGAACCTAGAGTATGATCAACCATGTGATCGGGAGACGTGTTCAAATATGTCTCAGTTTTCGTACCCTGGTACTCGGGTGCAACATTCCAGACGCTTTACTAACACTCTCCCGACTTGGAGAGTCAGTCCCTTTAACCTCCTGTTTGGCCCAGTTTGCAATTTCTGCGGAAGATGAACAGGAATAGCGAGAACCAATGAGAGACTAGCTGGAGGTGTCTGGACGGGCAAATTTAACTCTCATTTCCCACCAGGAAGAGGAAATAACCAAAGGCTCAGCGTGCCGTGCCGGAACCAGATTAGGGCCTGAAGCCATCCTGCGGTGTTGCGGCCAGCTCACAAGAAAGCGAGTTGAAGAAAGGAGCTCAGGGGCACTGTAATTCACAAACCTACAGAGTTATAAATGACAACTATCGTCCAAAAATATACTGAAGTAAGGCTGCCAAGAGGACTTGAAAGCGGGGCAGAATTGCAGGAAACCGATTTCAGGAGGTAGACTGGAATTGCATTGAAAGCATAGGAAAAGAGGCAGAACGTCCACAATGATGCACTTGGCCAAAAAGGGCGTATGCGTTTTTTCCTGAATATATTCAGGAAAAAACGCATACGCCCTTTTTGGCCAACCAAGCAAGCTTGCAAAGGAAATCTGCACTACAATGAAGTCTCACTTCCCCCCGGTCAAAAGGGCCATCTGAAAAAAGTGTAAAATCCAGAAAGGCAGGACAGGCCATGGAGAACTGGGAGCCTTGTTATGCTGATGGGCGGGATGTAAATTGCCAACAGACACTCGGGAGAAGTGTATGGTGTTTCCTGAAACGTCTAAAAAACAAAGCAACAGAGCCTAGGGCACTTCCACTTATGGTCCTATAGCTTAGGGAAATTAAAATCAAAAAGATACAGCCACCCCAATGTTTGGGACGCCTCTGTTTACAAGAACCTCGTTTACCGTACAAGTTCAATATCACAGAAAGTGAAAAATGGATAAAGAACTTGTGGTACTTACGTACAATGCAGTATCACTCAGCAGTGAAATCTATGTCATCAGGCCCGTAGCAGCACAATGAGTGGATTCAGGTACGATGATTCTAACTGAAATAAGTCACACAGAAAAAGAAACATCATAAGATATCAGTAATACACGGAATGTAAACTTGGCTACACAGGAACTGAATAACAGAACAGAACAGGGTCTCAAATTTAGAAAACCAACTTATGCTTGTTTAAGGGTAAAGGTGAGTTGGGACGCTGCATAAAACCAGAGATTGAAATGAGCATAGATAAAGTTCCTTAAGACAAATATGGAATAGACAAGAGCTACTCCTTGCTCAACGAAATGGACTCAACACCGCATATTAAATGCCTAAGAATGTACCTGACTCTTAAGTATCTTAAAACCTATGGATTGCTATGTCTCCGAAAGAGAATCAAGCATGTGTACAGGGACATAATCGCAGCAGTGATAGGATTGGAGAGGTTCGGTGAGCAAATGAAGACCCTTTGAAGTCATATTGCATGGTACCCATTCCACGGGTTTCAACTATCCAGGTTTAAGGTATTCTTCCTTCAGCTAAAACATGCATGTGGAACCTAGAGTATGATCAACCATGTGAACGGGAGACGTGTTCAAATATGTCTCAGTTTTCGTACCCTGGTACTCGGGTGCAACATTCCAGACGCTTTACTAACACTCTCCCGACTTGGAGAGTCAGTCCCTTTAACCTCCTGTTTGGCCCAGTTTGCAATTTCTGCGGAAGATGAACAGGAATAGCGAGAACCAATGAGAGACTAGCTGGAGGTGTCTGGACGGGCAAATTTAACTCTCATTTCCCACCAGGAAGAGGAAATAACCAAAGGCTCAGCGTGCCGTGCCGGAACCAGATTAGGGCCTGAAGCCATCCTGCGGTGTTGCGGCCAGCTCACAAGAAAGCGAGTTGAAGAAAGGAGCTCAGGGGCACTGTAATTCACAAACCTGCAGAGTTATAAATGACAACTATCGTCCAAAAATATACTGAAGTAAGCTGCCAAGAGGACTTGAAAGCGGGGCAGAATTGCAGGAAACCGATTTCAGGAGGTAGACTGGAATTGCATTGAAAGCATAGGAAAAGAGGCAGAACGTCCACAATGATGCACTTGGCCAAAAAGGGCGTATGCGTTTTTTGCTGAATATATTCAGGAAAAAACGCATACGCCCTTTTTGGCCAACCAAGCAAGCTTGCAAAGGAAATCTGCACTACAATGAAGTCTCACTTCCCCCCGGTCAAAAGGGCCATCTGAAAAAAGTGTAAAATCCAGAAAGGCAGGACAGGCCATGGAGAACTGGGAGCCTTGTTATGCTGATGGGCGGGATGTAAATTGCCAACAGACACTCGGGAGAAGTGTATGGTGTTTCCTGAAACGTCTAAAAAACAAAGCAACAGAGCCTAGGGCACTTCCACTTAAGGTCCTATAGCTTAGGGAAATTAAAATCAAAAAGATACAGCCACCCCAATGTTTGGGACGCCTCTGTTTACAAGAACCTCGTTTACCGTACAAGTTCAATATCACAGAAAGTGAAAAATGGATAAAGAACTTGTGGTACTTACGTACAATGCAGTATCACTCAGCAGTGAAATCTATGTCATCAGGCCCGTAGCAGCACAATGAGTGGATTCAGGTACGATGATTCTAACTGAAATAAGTCACACAGAAAAAGAAACATCATAAGATATCAGTAATACACGGAATGTAAACTTGGCTACACAGGAACTGAATTACAGAACAGAACAGGGTCTCAAATTTAGAAAACCAACTTATGCTTGTTTAAGGGTAAAGGTGAGTTGGGGTGCTGCATAAAACCAGAGATTGAAATGAGCACAGATAAAGTTCCTTAAGCCAAATATGGAATAGACAAGAGCTACTCCTTGCTCAACGAAATGGACTCAACACCCCATATTAAACGCCTAAGAATGTACCTGACTCTTAAGTATCTTAAAACCTATGGATTGCTATGTCTCCGAAAGAGAATCAAGCATGTGTACAGGGACATAAACGCAGCAGTGATAGGATTGGAGAGGTTCGGTGAGCAAATGAAGACCCTTTGAAGTCATATTGCATGGTACCCATTCCACGGGTTTCAACTACCCAGGTTTAAGGTATTCTTCCTTCAGCTAAAACATGCATGTGGAACCTAGAGTATGATCAACCATGTGATCGGGAGACGTGTTCAAATATGTCTCAGTTTTCGTACCCTGGTACTCGGGTGCAACATTCCAGACGCTTTACTAACACTCTCCCGACTTGGAGAGTCAGTCCCTTTAACCTCCTGTTTGGCCCAGTTTGCAATTTCTGCGGAAGATGAACAGGAATAGCGAGAACCAATGAGAGACTAGCTGGAGGTGTCTGGACGGGCAAATTTAACTCCCATTTCCCACCAGGAAGAGGAAAGAACCAAAGGCTCAGCGTGCCGTGCCGGAACCAGATTAGGGCTTGAAGCCATCCTGCGGTGTTGCGGCCAGCTCACAAGAAAACGAGTTAAAGAAAGGAGCTCAGGGGCACTGTAATTCACAAACCTGCAGAGTTATAAATGACAACTATCGTCCAAAAATATACTGAAATAAGGCTGCCAAGAGGACTTGAAAGCGGGGCAGAATTGCAGGAAACCGATTTCAGGAGGTAGACTGGAATTGCATTGAAAGCATAGGAAAAGAGGCAGAACGTCCACAATGATGCACTTGGCCAAAAAGGGCGTATGCGTTTTTTCCTGAATATATTCAGGAAAAAACGCATACGCCCTTTTTGGCCAACCAAGCAAGCTTGCAAAGGAAATCTGCACTACAATGAAGTCTCACTTCCCCCCGGTCAAAAGGGCCATCTGAAAAAAGTGTAAAATCCAGAAAGGCAGGACAGGCCATGGAGAACTGGGAGCCTTGTTATGCTGATGGGCGGGATGTACATTGCCAACAGACACTCGGGAGAAGTGTATGGTGTTTCCTGAAACATCTAAAAAACAAAGCAACAGAGCCTAGGGCACTTCCACTTATGGTCTTATAGCTTAGGGAAATTAAAATCAAAAAGATACAGCCACCCCAATGTTTGGGACGCCTCTGTTTACAAGAACCTCGTTTACCGTACAAGTTCAATATCACAGAAAGTGAAAAATGGATAAAGAACTTGTGGTACTTACGTACAATGCAGTATCACTCAGCAGTGAAATCTATGTCATCAGGCCCGTAGCAGCACAATGAGTGGATTCAGGTACGATGATTCTAACTGAAATAAGTCACACAGAAAAAGAAACATCATAAGATATCACTAATACACGGAATGTAAACTTGGCTACCCAGGAACTGAATTACAGAACAGAACAGGGTCTCAAATTTAGAAAACCAACTTATGCTTGTTTAAGGGTAAAGGTGAGTTGGGGTGCTGCATAAAACCAGAGATTGAAATGAACACAGATAAAGTTCCTTAAGCCAAATATGGAATAGACAAGAGCTACTCCTTGCTCAACGAAATGGACTCAACACCCCATATTAAACGCCTAAGAATGTACCTGACTCTTAAGTATCTTAAAACCTATGGATTGCTATGTCTCCGAAAGAGAATCAAGCATGTGTACAGGGACATAAACGCAGCAGTGATAGGATTGGAGAGGTTCGGTGAGCAAATGAAGACCCTTTGAAGTCATATTGCATGGTACCCATTCCACGGGTTTCAACTACCCAGGTTTAAGGTATTCTTCCTTCAGCTAAAACATGCATGTGGAACCTAGAGTATGATCAACCATGTGATCGGGAGACGTGTTCAAATATGTCTCAGTTTTCGTACCCTGGTACTCGGGTGCAACATTCCAGACGCTTTACTAACACTCTCCCGACTTGGAGAGTCAGTCCCTTTAACCTCCTGTTTGGCCCAGTTTGCAATTTCTGCGGAAGATGAACAGGAATAGCGAGAACCAATGAGAGACTAGCTGGAGGTGTCTGGACGGGCAAATTTAACTCTCATTTCCCACCAGGAAGAGGAAATAACCAAAGGCTCAGCGTGCCGTGCCGGAACCAGATTAGGGCCTGAAGCCATCCTGCGGTGTTGCGGCCAGCTCACAAGAAAGCGAGTTGAAGAAAGGAGCTCAGGGGCACTGTAATTCACAAACCTGCAGAGTTATAAATGACAACTATCGTCCAAAAATATACTGAAGTAAGGCTGCCAAGAGGACTTGAAAGCGGGGCAGAATTGCAGGAAACCGATTTCAGGAGGTAGACTGGAATTGCATTGAAAGCATAGGAAAAGAGGCAGAACGTCCACAATGATGCACTTGGCCAAAAAGGGCGTATGCGTTTTTTCCTGAATATATTCAGGAAAAAACGCATACGCCCTTTTTGGCCAACCAAGCAAGCTTGCAAAGGAAATCTGCACTACAATGAAGTCTCACTTCCCCCCGGTCAAAAGGGCCATCTGAAAAAAGTGTAAAATCCAGAAAGGCAGGACAGGCCATGGAGAACTGGGAGCCTTGTTATGCTGATGGGCGGGATGTAAATTGCCAACAGACACTCGGGAGAAGTGTATGGTGTTTCCTGAAACATCTAAAAAACAAAGCAACAGAGCCTAGGGCACGTCCACTTATGGTCCTATAGCTTAGGGAAATTAAAATCAAAAAGATACAGCCACCCCAAAGTTTGGGACGCCTCTGTTTACAAGAACCTCGTTTACCGTACAAGTTCAATATCACAGAAAGTGAAAAATGGATAAAGAACATGTGGTACTTACGTACAATGCAGTATCACTCAGCAGTGAAATCTATGTCATCAGGCCCGTAGCAGCACAATGAGTGGATTCAGGTACGATGATTCTAACTGAAATAAGTCACACAGAAAAAGAAACATCATAAGATATCACTAATACACGGAATGTAAACTTGGCTACACAGGAACTGAATTACAGAACAGAACAGGGTCTCAAATTTAGAAAACCAACTTATGCTTGTTTAAGGGTAAAGGTGAGTTGGGGTGCTGCATAAAACCAGAGATTGAAATGAGCACAGATAAAGTTCCTTAAGCCAAATATGGAATAGACAAGAGCTACTCCTTGCTCAACGAAATGGACTCAACACCGCATATTAAACGCCTAAGAATGTACCTGACTCTTAAGTATCTTAAAACCTATGGATTGCTATGTCTCTGAAAGAGAATCAAGCATGTGTACAGGGACATAAACGCAGCAGTGATAGGATTGGAGAGGTTCGGTGAGCAAATGAAGACCCTTTGAAGTCATATTGCATGGTACCCATTCCACGGGTTTCAACTACCCAGGTTTAAGGTATTCTTCCTTCAGCTAAAACATGCATGTGGAACCTAGAGTATGATCAACCATGTGATCGGGAGACGTGTTCAAATATGTCTCAGTTTTCGTACCCTGGTACTCGGGTGCAACATTCCAGACGCTTTACTAACACTCTCCCGACTTGGAGAGTCAGTCCCTTTAACCTCCTGTTTGGCCCAGTTTGCAATTTCTGCGGAAGATGAACAGGAATAGCGAGAACCAATGAGAGACTAGCTGGAGGTGTCTGGACGGGCAAATTTAACTCTCATTTCCCACCAGGAAGAGGAAATAACCAAAGGCTCAGCGTGCCGTGCCGGAACCAGATTAGGGCCTGAAGCCATCCTGCGGTGTTGCGGCCAGCTCACAAGAAAGCGAGTTGAAGAAAGGAGCTCAGGGGCACTGTAATTCACAAACCTGCAGAGTTATAAATGACAACTATCGTCCAAAAATATACTGAAGTAAGGCTGCCAAGAGGACTTGAAAGCGGGGCAGAATTGCAGGAAACCGATTTCAGGAGGTAGACTGGAATTGCATTGAAAGCATAGGAAAAGAGGCAGAACGTCCACAATGATGCACTTGGCCAAAAAGGGCGTATGCGTTTTTTCCTGAATATATTCAGGAAAAAACGCATACGCCCTTTTTGGCCAACCAAGCAAGCTTGCAAAGGAAATCTGCACTACAATGAAGTCTCACTTCCCCCCGGTCAAAAGGGCCATCTGAAAAAAGTGTAAAATCCAGAAAGGCAGGACAGGCCATGGAGAACTGGGAGCCTTGTTATGCTGATGGGCGGGATGTAAATTGCCAACAGACACTCGGGAGAAGTGTATGGTGTTTCCTGAAACGTGTAAAAAACAAAGCAACAGAGCCTAGGGCACTTCCACTTATGGTCCTATAGCTTAGGGAAATTAAAATCAAAAAGATACAGCCACCCCAATGTTTGGGACGCCTCTGTTTACAAGAACCTCGTTTACCGTACAAGTTCAATATCACAGAAAGTGAAAAATGGATAAAGAACTTGTGGTACTTACGTACAATGCAGTATCACTCAGCAGTGAAATCTATGTCATCAGGCCCGTAGCAGCACAATGAGTGGATTCAGGTACGATGATTCTAACTGAAATAAGTCACACAGAAAAAGAAACATCATAAGATATCAGTAATACACGGAATGTAAACTTGGCTACACAGGAACTGAATTACAGAACAGAACAGGGTCTCAAATTTAGAAAACCAACTTATGCTTGTTTAAGGGTAAAGGTGAGTTGGGATGCTGCATAAAACCAGAGATTGAAATGAGCACAGATAAAGTTCCTTAAGACAAATATGGAATAGACAAGAGCTACTCCTTGCTCAACGAAATGGACTCAACACCGCATATTAAATGCCTAAGAATGTACCTGACTCTTAAGTATCTTAAAACCTATGGATTGCTATGTCTCCGAAAGGGAATCAAGCATGTGTACAGGGACATAATCGCAGCAGTGATAGGATTGGAGAGGTTCGGTGAGCAAATGAAGACCCTTTGAAGTCATATTGCATGGTACCCATTCCACGGGTTTCAACTATCCAGGTTTAAGGTATTCTTCCTTCAGCTAAAACATGCATGTGGAACCTAGAGTATGATCAACCATGTGAACGGGAGACGTGTTCAAATATGTCTCAGTTTTCGTACACTGGTACTCGGGTGCAACATTCCAGACGCTTTACTAACACTCTCCCGACTTGGAGAGTCAGTCCCTTTAACCTCCTGTTTGGCCCAGTTTGCAATTTCTGCGGAAGATGAACAGGAATAGCGAGAACCAATGAGAGACTAGCTGGAGGTGTCTGGACGGGCAAATTTAACTCTCATTTCCCACCAGGAAGAGGAAATAACCAAAGGCTCAGCGTGCCGTGCCGGAACCAGATTAGGGCCTGAAGCCATCCTGCGGTGTTGCAGCCAGCTCACAAGAAAGCGAGTTGAAGAAAGGAGCTCAGGGGCACTGTAATTCACAAACCTGCAGAGTTATAAATGACAACTATCGTCCAAAAATATACTGAAGTAAGCTGCCAAGTGGACTTGAAAGCGGGGCAGAATTGCAGGAAACCGATTTCAGGAGGTAGACTGGAATTGCATTGAAAGCATAGGAAAAGAGGCAGAACGTCCACAATGATGCACTTGGCCAAAAAGGGCGTATGCGTTTTTTGCTGAATATATTCAGGAAAAAACGCATACGCCCTTTTTGGCCAACCAAGCAAGCTTGCAAAGGAAATCTGCACTACAATGAAGTCTCACTTCCCCCCGGTCAAAAGGGCCATCTGAAAAAAGTGTAAAATCCAGAAAGGCAGGACAGGCCATGGAGAACTGGGAGCCTTGTTATGCTGATGGGCGGGATGTAAATTGCCAACAGACACTCGGGAGAAGTGTATGGTGTTTCCTGAAACGTGTAAAAAACAAAGCAACAGAGCCTAGGGCACTTCCACTTAAGGTCCTATAGCTTAGGGAAATTAAAATCAAAAAGATACAGCCACCCCAATGTTTGGGACGCCTCTGTTTACAAGAACCTCGTTTACCGTACAAGTTCAATATCACAGAAAGTGAAAAATGGATAAAGAACTTGTGGTACTTACGTACAATGCAGTATCACTCAGCAGTGAAATCTATGTCATCAGGCCCGTAGCAGCACAATGAGTGGATTCAGGTACGATGATTCTAACTGAAATAAGTCACACAGAAAAAGAAACATCATAAGATATCAGTAATACACGGAATGTAAACTTGGCTACACAGGAACTGAATTACAGAACAGAACAGGGTCTCAAATTTAGAAAACCAACTTATGCTTGTTTAAGGGTAAAGGTGAGTTGGGGTGCTGCATAAAACCAGAGATTGAAATGAGCACAGATAAAGTTCCTTAAGCCAAATATGGAATAGACAAGAGCTACTCCTTGCTCAACGAAATGGACTCAACACCGCATATTAAACGCCTAAGAATGTACCTGACTCTTAAGTATCTTAAAACCTATGGATTGCTATGTCTCCGAAAGAGAATCAAGCATGTGTACAGGGACATAAACGCAGCAGTGATAGGATTGGAGAGGTTCGGTGAGCAAATGAAGACCCTTTGAAGTCATATTGCATGGTACCCATTCCACGGGTTTCAACTACCCAGGTTTAAGGTATTCTTCCTTCAGCTAAAACATGCATGTGGAACCTAGAGTATGATCAACCATGTGATCGGGAGACGTGTTCAAATATGTCTCAGTTTTCGTACCCTGGTACTCAGGTGCAACATTCCAGACGCTTTACTAACACTCTCCCGACTTGGAGAGTCAGTCCCTTTAACCTCCTGTTTGGCCCAGTTTGCAATTTCTGCGGAAGATGAACAGGAATAGCGAGAACCAATGAGAGACTAGCTGGAGGTGTCTGGACGGGCAAATTTAACTCTCATTTCCCACCAGGAAGAGGAAATAACCAAAGGCTCAGCGTGCCGTGCCGGAACCAGATTAGGGCCTGAAGCCATCCTACGGTGTTGCGGCCAGCTCACAAGAAAGCGAGTTGAAGAAAGGAGCTCAGGGCACTGTAATTCACAAACCTGCAGAGTTATAAATGACAACTATCGTCCAAAAATATACTGAAGTAAGGCTGCCAAGAGGACTTGAAAGCGGGGCAGAATTGCAGGAAACCGATTTCAGGAGGTAGACTGGAATTGCATTGAAAGCATAGGAAAAGAGGCAGAACGTCCACAATGATGCACTTGGCCAAAAAGGGCGTATGCGTTTTTTCCTGTATATATTCAGGAAAAAACGCATACGCCCTTTTTGGCCAACCAAGCAAGCTTGCAAAGGAAATCTGCACTACAATGAAGTCTCACTTCCCCCCGGTCAAAAGGGCCATCTGAAAAAAGTGTAAAATCCAGAAAGGCAGGACAGGCCATGGAGAACTGGGAGCCTTGTTATGCTGATGGGTGGGATGTAAATTGCCAACAGACACTTGGGAGAAGTGTATGGTGTTTCCTGAAACATCTAAAAAACAAAGCAACAGAGCCTAGGGCACTTCCACTTATGGTCCTATAGCTTAGGGAAATTAAAATCAAAAAGATACAGCCACCCCAATGTTTGGGACGCCTCTGTTTACAAGAACCTGGTTTACCGTACAAGTTCAATATCACAGAAAGTGAAAAATGGATAAAGAACTTGTGGTACTTACGTACAATGCAGTATCACTCAGCAGTGAAATCTATGTCATCAGGCCCGTAGCAGCACAATGAGTGGATTCAGGTACGATGATTCTAACTGAAATAAGTCACACAGAAAAAGAAACATCATAAGATATCAGTAATACACGGAATGTAAACTTGGCTACACAGGAACTGAATTACGGAACAGAACAGGGTCTCAAATTTAGAAAACCAACTTATGCTTGTTTAAGGGTAAAGGTGAGTTGGGGTGCTGCATAAAACCAGAGATTGAAATGAGCACAGATAAAGTTCCTTAAGCCAAATATGGAATAGACAAGAGCTACTCCTTGCTCAACGAAATGGACTCAACACCGCATATTAAACGCCTAAGAATGTACCTGACTCTTAAGTATCTTAAAACCTATGGATTGCTATGTCTCCGAAAGAGAATCAAGCATGTGTACAGGGACATAAACGCAGCAGTGATAGGATTGGAGAGGTTCGGTGAGCAAATGAAGACCCTTTGAAGTCATATTGCATGGTACCCATTCCACGGGTTTCAACTACCCAGGTTTAAGGTATTCTTCCTTCAGCTAAAACATGCATGTGGAACCTAGAGTATGATCAACCATGTGATCGGGAGACGTGTTCAAATATGTCTCAGTTTTCGTACCCTGGTACTCGGGTGCAACATTCCAGACGCTTTACTAACACTCTCCCGACTTGGAGAGTCAGTCCCTTTAACCTCCTGTTTGGCCCAGTTTGCAATTTCTGCGGAAGATGAACAGGAATAGCGAGAACCAATGAGAGACTAGCTGGAGGTGTCTGGACGGGCAAATTTAACTCTCATTTCCCACCAGGAAGAGGAAATAACCAAAGGCTCAGCGTGCCGTGCCGGAACCAGATTAGGGCCTGAAGCCATCCTACGGTGTTGCGGCCAGCTCACAAGAAAGCGAGTTGAAGAAAGGAGCTCAGGGCACTGTAATTCACAAACCTGCAGAGTTATAAATGACAACTATCGTCCAAAAATATACTGAAGTAAGGCTGCCAAGAGGACTTGAAAGCGGGGCAGAATTGCAGGAAACCGATTTCAGGAGGTACACTGGAATTGCATTGAAAGCATAGGAAAAGAGGCAGAACGTCCACAATGATGCACTTGGCCAAAAAGGGCGTATGCGTTTTTTCCTGAATATATTCAGGAAAAAACGCATACGCCCTTTTTGGCCAACCAAGCAAGCTTGCAAAGGAAATCTGCACTACAATGAAGTCTCACTTCCCCCCGGTCAAAAGGGCCATCTGAAAAAAGTGTAAAATCCAGAAAGGCAGGACAGGCCATGGAGAACTGGGAGCCTTGTTATGCTGATGGGTGGGATGTAAATTGCCAACAGACACTCGGGAGAAGTGTATGGTGTTTCCTGAAACATCTAAAAAACAAAGCAACAGAGCCTAGGGCACTTCCACTTATGGTCCTATAGCTTAGGGAAATTAAAATCAAAAAGATACAGCCACCCCAATGTTTGGGACGCCTCTGTTTACAAGAACCTGGTTTACCGTACAAGTTCAATATCACAGAAAGTGAAAAATGGATAAAGAACTTGTGGTACTTACGTACAATGCAGTATCACTCAGCAGTGAAATCTATGTCATCAGGCCCGTAGCAGCACAATGAGTGGATTCAGGTACGATGATTCTAACTGAAATAAGTCACACAGAAAAAGAAACATCATAAGATATCAGTAATACACGGAATGTAAACTTGGCTACACAGGAACTGAATTACAGAACAGAACAGGGTCTCAAATTTAGAAAACCAACTTATGCTTGTTTAAGGGGAAAGGTGAGTTGGGGTGCTGCATAAAACCAGAGATTGAAATGAGCACAGATAAAGTTCCTTAAGCCAAATATGGAATAGACAAGAGCTACTCCTTGCTCAACGAAATGGACTCAACACCGCATATTAAACGCCTAAGAATGTACCTGACTCTTAAGTATCTTAAAACCTATGGATTGCTATGTCTCCGAAAGAGAATCAAGCATGTGTACAGGGACATAAACGCAGCAGTGATAGGATTGGAGAGGTTCGGTGAGCAAATGAAGACCCTTTGAAGTCATATTGCATGGTACCCATTCCACGGGTTTCAACTACCCAGGTTTAAGGTATTCTTCCTTCAGCTAAAACATGCATGTGGAACCTAGAGTATGATCAACCATGTGATCGGGAGACGTGTTCAAATATGTCTCAGTTTTCGTACCCTGGTACTCGGGTGCAACATTCCAGACGCTTTACTAACACTCTCCCGACTTGGAGAGTCAGTCCCTTTAACCTCCTGTTTGGCCCAGTTTGCAATTTCTGCGGAAGATGAACAGGAATAGCGAGAACCAATGAGAGACTAGCTGGAGGTGTCTGGACGGGCAAATTTAACTCTCATTTCCCACCAGGAAGAGGAAATAACCAAAGGCTCAGCGTGCCGTGCCGGAACCAGATTAGGGCCTGAAGCCATCCTGCGGTGTTGCGGCCAGCTCACAAGAAAACGAGTTGAAGAAAGGAGCTCAGGGGCACTGTAATTCACAAACCTGCAGAGTTATAAATGACAACTATCGTCCAAAAATATACTGAAGTAAGGCTGCCAAGAGGACTTGAAAGCGGGGCAGAATTGCAGGAAACCGATTTCAGGAGGTAGACTGGAATTGCATTGAAAGCATAGGAAAAGAGGCAGAACGTCCACAATGATGCACTTGGCCAAAAAGGGCGTATGCGTTTTTTCCTGAATATATTCAGGAAAAAACGCATACGCCCTTTTTGGCCAACCAAGCAAGCTTGCAAAGGAAATCTGCACTACAATGAAGTCTCACTTCCCCCCGGTCAAAAGGGCCATCTGAAAAAAGTGTAAAATCCAGAAAGGCAGGACAGGCCATGGAGAACTGGGAGCCTTGTTATGCTGATGGGCGGGATGTAAATTGCCAACAGACACTCGGGAGAAGTGTATGGTGTTTCCTGAAACGTCTAAAAAACAAAGCAACAGAGCCTAGGGCACTTCCACTTATGGTCCTATAGCTTAGGGAAATTAAAATCAAAAAGATACAGCCACCCCAATGTTTGGGACGCCTCTGTTTACAAGAACCTGGTTTACCGTACAA
Organism: Globicephala melas; assembly: GCF_963455315.2. Taxonomy (NCBI): domain Eukaryota; kingdom Metazoa; phylum Chordata; class Mammalia; order Artiodactyla; family Delphinidae; genus Globicephala; species Globicephala melas. The sequence continues at coordinate 484,808 of NW_027207328.1, forward strand.
GTTCAATATCACAGAAAGTGAAAAATGGATAAAGAACTTGTGGTACTTACGTACAATGCAGTATCACTCAGCAGTGAAATCTATGTCATCAGGCCCGTAGCAGCACAATGAGTGGATTCAGGTACGATGATTCTAACTGAAATAAGTCACACAGAAAAAGAAACATCATAAGATATCAGTAATACACGGAATGTAAACTTGGCTACACAGGAACTGAATTACAGAACAGAACAGGGTCTCAAATTTAGAAAACCAACTTATGCTTGTTTAAGGGTAAAGGTGAGTTGGGGTGCTGCATAAAACCAGAGATTGAAATGAGCACAGATAAAGTTCCTTAAGCCAAATATGGAATAGACAAGAGCTACTCCTTGCTCAACGAAATGGACTCAACACCGCATATTAAACGCCTAAGAATGTACCTGACTCTTAAGTATCTTAAAACCTATGGATTGCTATGTCTCCGAAAGAGAATCAAGCATGTGTACAGGGACATAAACGCAGCAGTGATAGGATTGGAGAGGTTCGGTGAGCAAATGAAGACCCTTTGAAGTCATATTGCATGGTACCCATTCCACGGGTTTCAACTACCCAGGTTTAAGGTATTCTTCCTTCAGCTAAAACATGCATGTGGAACCTAGAGTATGATCAACCATGTGATCGGGAGACGTGTTCAAATATGTCTCAGTTTTCGTACCCTGGTACTCGGGTGCAACATTCCAGACGCTTTACTAACACTCTCCCGACTTGGAGAGTCAGTCCCTTTAACCTCCTGTTTGGCCCAGTTTGCAATTTCTGCGGAAGATGAACAGGAATAGCGAGAACCAATGAGAGACTAGCTGGAGGTGTCTGGACGGGCAAATTTAACTCTCATTTCCCACCAGGAAGAGGAAATAACCAAAGGCTCAGCGTGCCGTGCCGGAACCAGATTAGGGCCTGAAGCCATCCTGCGGTGTTGCGGCCAGCTCACAAGAAAGCGAGTTGAAGAAAGGAGCTCAGGGGCACTGTTATTCACAAACCTGCAGAGTTATAAATGACAACTATCGTCCAAAAATATACTGAAGTAAGGCTGCCAAGAGGACTTGAAAGCGGGGCAGAATTGCAGGAAACCGATTTCAGGAGGTAGACTGGAATTGCATTGAAAGCATAGGAAAAGAGGCAGAACGTCCACAATGATGCACTTGGCCAAAAAGGGCGTATGCGTTTTTTCCTGAATATATTCAGGAAAAAACGCATACGCCCTTTTTGGCCAACCAAGCAAGCTTGCAAAGGAAATCTGCACTACAATGAAGTCTCACTTCCCCCCGGTCAAAAGGGCCATCTGAAAAAAGTGTAAAATCCAGAAAGGCAGGACAGGCCATGGAGAACTGGGAGCCTTGTTATGCTGATGGGCTGGATGTACATTGCCAACAGACACTCGGGAGAAGTGTATGGTGTTTCCTGAAACGTCTAAAAAACAAAGCAACAGAGCCTAGGGCACTTCCACTTATGGTCCTATAGCTTAGGGAAATTAAAATCAAAAAGATACAGCCACCCCAATGTTTGGGACGCCTCTGTTTACAAGAACCTCGTTTACCGTACAAGTTCAATATCACAGAAAGTGAAAAATGGATAAAGAACTTGTGGTACTTACGTACAATGCAGTATCACTCAGCAGTGAAATCTATGTCATCAGGCCCGTAGCAGCACAATGAGTGGATTCAGGTACGATGATTCTAACTGAAATAAGTCACACAGAAAAAGAAACATCATAAGATATCAGTAATACATGGAATGTAAACTTGGCTACACAGGAACTGAATTACAGAACAGAACACGGTCTCAAATTTAGAAAACCAACTTATGCTTGTTTAAGGGTAAAGGTGAGTTGGGGTGCTGCATCAAACCAGAGATTGAAATGAGCACAGATAAAGTTCCTTAAGCCAAATATGGAATAGACAAGAGCTACTCCTTGCTCAACGAAATGGACTCAACACCGCATATTAAACGCCTAAGAATGTACCTGACTCTTAAGTATCTTAAAACCTATAGATTGCTATGTCTCCGAAAGAGAATCAAGCATGTGTACAGGGACATAAACGCAGCAGTGATAGGATTGGAGAGGTTCGGTGAGCAAATGAAGACCCTTTGAAGTCATATTGCATGGTACCCATTCCACGGGTTTCAACTACCCAGGTTTAAGGTATTCTTCCTTCAGCTAAAACATGCATGTGGAACCTAGAGTATGATCAACCATGTGATCGGGAGACGTGTTCAAATATGTCTCAGTTTTCGTACCCTGGTACTCGGGTGCAACATTCCAGACGCTTTACTAACACTCTCCCGACTTGGAGAGTCAGTCCCTTTAACCTCCTGTTTGGCCCAGTTTGCAATTTCTGCGGAAGATGAACAGGAATAGCGAGAACCAATGAGAGACTAGCTGGAGGTGTCTGGACGGGCAAATTTAACTCTCATTTCCCACCAGGAAGAGGAAATAACCAAAGGCTCAGCGTGCCGTGCCGGAACCAGATTAGGGCCTGAAGCCATCCTGCGGTGTTGCGGCCAACTCACAAGAAAGCGAGTTGAAGAAAGGAGCTCAGGGGCACTGTAATTCACAAACCTGCAGAGTTATAAATGACAACTATCGTCCAAAAATATACTGAAGTAAGGCTGCCAAGAGGACTTGAAAGCGGGGCAGAATTGCAGGAAACCGATTTCAGGAGGTAGACTGGAATTGCATTGAAAGCATAGGAAAAGAGGCAGAACGTCCACAATGATGCACTTGGCCAAAAAGGGCGTATGCGTTTTTTCCTGAATATATTCAGGAAAAAACGCATACGCCCTTTTTGGCCAACCAAGCAAGCTTGCAAAGGAAATCTGCACTACAATGAAGTCTCACTTCCCCCCGGTCAAAAGGGCCATCTGAAAAAAGTGTAAAATCCAGAAAGGCAGGACAGGCCATGGAGAACTGGGAGCCTTGTTATGCTGATGGGCGGGATGTAAATTGCCAACAGACACTCGGGAGAAGTGTATGGTGTTTCCTGAAACATCTAAAATACAAAGCAACAGAGCCTAGGGCACTTCCACTTATGGTCCTATAGCTTAGGGAAATTAAAATCAAAAAGATACAGCCACCCCAATGTTTGGGACGCCTCTGTTTACAAGAACCTCGTTTACCGTACAAGTTCAATATCACAGAAAGTGAAAAATGGATAAAGAACTTGTGGTACTTACGTACAATGCAGTATCACTCAGCAGTGAAATCTATGTCATCAGGCCCGTAGCAGCACAATGAGTGGATTCAGGTACGATGATTCTAACTGAAATAAGTCACACAGAAAAAGAAACATCATAAGATATCAGTAATACACGGAATGTAAACTTGGCTACACAGGAACTGAATTACAGAACAGAACAGGGTCTCAAATTTAGAAAACCAACTTATGCTTGTTTAAGGGTAAAGGTGAGTTGGGGTGCTGCATAAAACCAGAGATTGAAATGAGCACAGATAAAGTTCCTTAAGCCAAATATGGAATAGACAAGAGCTACTCCTTGCTCAACGAAATGGACTCAACACCGCATATTAAACGCCTAAGAATGTACCTGACTCTTAAGTATCTTAAAACCTATGGATTGCTATGTCTCCGAAAGAGAATCAAGCATGTGTACAGGGACATAAACGCAGCAGTGATAGGATTGGAGAGGTTCGGTGAGCAAATGAAGACCCTTTGAAGTCATATTGCATGGTACCCATTCCACGGGTTTCAACTACCCAGGTTTAAGGTATTCTTCCTTCAGCTAAAACATGCATGTGGAACCTAGAGTATGATCAACCATGTGATCGGGAGACGTGTTCAAATATGTCTCAGTTTTCGTACCCTGGTACTCGGGTGCAACATTCCAGACGCTTTACTAACACTCTCCCGACTTGGAGAGTCAGTCCCTTTAACCTCCTGTTTGGCCCAGTTTGCAATTTCTGCGGAAGATGAACAGGAATAGCGAGAACCAATGAGAGACTAGCTGGAGGTGTCTGGACGGGCAAATTTAACTCTCATTTCCCACCAGGAAGAGGAAATAACCAAAGGCTCAGCGTGCCGTGCCGGAACCAGATTAGGGCCTGAAGCCATCCTGCGGTGTTGCGGCCAGCTCACAAGAAAACGAGTTGAAGAAAGGAGCTCAGGGGCACTGTAATTCACAAACCTGCAGAGTTATAAATGACAACTATCGTCCAAAAATATACTGAAGTAAGGCTGCCAAGAGGACTTGAAAACGGGGCAGAATTGCAGGAAACCGATTTCAGGAGGTAGACTGGAATTGCATTGAAAGCATAGGAAAAGAGGCAGAACGTCCACAATGATGCACTTGGCCAAAAAGGGCGTATGCGTTTTTTCCTGAATATATTCAGGAAAAAACGCATACGCACTTTTTGGCCAACCAAGCAAGCTTGCAAAGGAAATCTGCACTACAATGAAGTCTCACTTCCCCCCGGTCAAAAGGGCCATCTGAAAAAAGTGTAAAATCCAGAAAGGCAGGACAGGCCATGGAGAACTGGGAGCCTTGTTATGCTGATGGGCGGGATGTAAACTGCCAACAGACACTCGGGAGAAGTGTATGGTGTTTCCTGAAACATCTAAAAAACAAAGCAACAGAGCCTAGGGCACTTCCACTTATGGTCCTATAGCTTAGGGAAATTAAAATCAAAAAGATACAGCCACCCCAATGTTTGGGACGCCTCTGTTTACAAGAACCTCGTTTACCGTACAAGTTCAATATCACAGAAAGTGAAAAATGGATAAAGAACTTGTGGTACTTACGTACAATGCAGTATCACTCAGCAGTGAAATCTATGTCATCAGGCCCGTAGCAGCACAATGAGTGGATTCAGGTACGATGATTCTAACTGAAATAAGTCACACAGAAAAAGAAACATCATAAGATATCAGTAATACACGGAATGTAAACTTGGCTACACAGGAACTGAATTACAGAACAGAACAGGGTCTCAAATTTAGAAAACCAACTTATGCTTGTTTAAGGGTAAAGGTGAGTTGGGGTGCTGCATAAAACCAGAGATTGAAATGAGCACAGATAAAGTTCCTTAAGCCAAATATGGAACAGACAAGAGCTACTCCTTGCTCAACGAAATGGACTCAACACCGCATATTAAACGCCTAAGAATGTACGTGACTAGTAAGTATCTTAAAACCTATGGATTGCTATGTCTCCAAAAGAGAATCAAGCGTGTGTACAGGGGCATAAACGCAGCAGTGATAGGATTGGAGAGGTTCGGTGAGCAAATGAAGACCCTTTGAAGTCATATTGCATGGTACCCATTCCACGGGTCTCAACTCTCCAGGTTTAAGGTATTCTTCCTTCAGCTAAAACATGCATGTGGAACCCAGAGTATGATCAACCACGTGATCGGGAGACGTGTTCAGATATGTCTCAGTTTTCGTACCCTGGTACTCGGGTGCAACATTCCAGACGCTTTACTAACACTCTCCCCACTTGGAGAGTCAGTGCCTTTAACCTCCTGTATGGCCCAGTTTGCAATTTCTGCGGAACATGTACAGGAATAAGGAGAACCAATGACAGACTAGCTGGAGGTGTCTGGACGGGCAAATTTAACTCTCATTTCCCACCAGGAAGAGGAAATAACCAAAGGCTCAGCGTGCCGTGCCGGAACCAGATTAGGGCCTGAAGCCATCCTGCGGTGTTGCGGCCAGCTCACAAGAAAACGAGTTGAAGAAAGGAGCTCAGGGGCACTGTAATTCACAAACCTGCAGAGTTATAAATGACAACTATCGTCCAAAAATATACTGAAGTAAGGCTGCCAAGAGGACTTGAAAGCGGGGCAGAATTGCAGGAAACCGATTTCAGGAGGTAGACTGGAATTGCATTGAAAGCATAGGAAAAGAGGCAGAACGTCCACAATGATGCACTTGGCCAAAAAGGGCGTATGCGTTTTTTCCTGAATATATTCAGGAAAAAACGCATACGCCCTTTTTGGCCAACCAAGCAAGCTTGCAAAGGAAATCTGCACTACAATGAAGTCTCACTTCCCCCCGGTCAAAAGGGCCATCTGAAAAAAGTGTAAAATCCAGAAAGGCAGGACAGGCCATGGAGAACTGGGAGCCTTGTTATGCTGATGGGCGGGATGTAAATTGCCAACAGACACTCGGGAGAAGTGTATGGTGTTTCCTGAAACATCTAAAAAACAAAGCAACAGAGCCTAGGGCACTTCCACTTATGGTCCTATAGCTTAGGGAAATTAAAATCAAAAAGATACAGCCACCCCAATGTTTGGGACGCCTCTGTTTACAAGAACCTCGTTTACCGTACAAGTTCAATATCACAGAAAGTGAAAAATGGATAAAGAACTTGTGGTACTTACGTACAATGCAGTATCACTCAGCAGTGAAATCTATGTCATCAGGCCCGTAGCAGCACAATGAGTGGATTCAGGTACGATGATTCTAACTGAAATAAGTCACACAGAAAAAGAAACATCATAAGATATCAGTAATACACGGAATGTAAACTTGGCTACACAGGAACTGAATTACAGAACAGAACAGGGTCTCAAATTTAGAAAACCAACTTATGCTTGTTTAAGGGGAAAGGTGAGTTGGGGTGCTGCATAAAAGCAGAGATTGAAATGAGCACAGATAAAGTTCCTTAAGCCAAATATGGAATAGACAAGAGCTACTCCTTGCTCAACGAAATGGACTCAACACCGCATATTAAACGCCTAAGAATGTACCTGACTCTTAAGTATCTTAAAACCTATGGATTGCTATGTCTCCGAAAGAGAATCAAGCATGTGTACAGGGACATAAACGCAGCAGTGATAGGATTGGAGAGGTTCGGTGAGCAAATGAAGACCCTTTGAAGTCATATTGCATGGTACCCATTCCACGGGTTTCAACTACCCAGGTTTAAGGTATTCTTCCTTCAGCTAAAACATGCATGTGGAACCTAGAGTATGATCAACCATGTGATCGGGAGACGGGTTCAAATATGTCTCAGTTTTCGTACCCTGGTACTCGGGTGCAACATTCCAGACGCTTTACTAACACTCTCCCGACTTGGAGAGTCAGTCCCTTTAACCTCCTGTTTGGCCCAGTTTGCAATTTCTGCGGAAGATGAACAGGAATAGCGAGAACCAATGAGAGACTAGCTGGAGGTGTCTGGACGGGCAAATTTAACTCTCATTTCCCACCAGGAAGAGGAAATAACCAAAGGCTCAGCGTGCCGTGCCGGAACCAGATTAGGGCCTGAAGCCATCCTGCGGTGTTGCGGCCAGCTCACAAGAAAACGAGTTGAAGAAAGGAGCTCAGGGGCACTGTAATTCACAAACCTGCAGAGTTATAAATGACAACTATCGTCCAAAAATATACTGAAGTAAGGCTGCCAAGAGGACTTGAAAGCGGGGCAGAATTGCAGGAAAACGATTTCAGGAGGTAGACTGGAATTGCATTGAAAGCATAGGAAAAGAGGCAGAACGTCCACAATGATGCACTTGGCCAAAAAGGGCGTATGCGTTTTTTCCTGAATATATTCAGGAAAAAACGCATACGCCCTTTTTGGCCAACCAAGCAAGCTTGCAAAGGAAATCTGCACTACAATGAAGTCTCACTTCCCCCCGGTCAAAAGGGCCATCTGAAAAAAGTGTAAAATCCAGAAAGGCAGGACAGGCCATGGAGAACTGGGAGCCTTGTTATGCTGATGGGCGGGATGTAAACTGCCAACAGACACTCGGGAGAAGTGTATGGTGTTTCCTGAAACATCTAAAAAACAAAGCAACAGAGCCTAGGGCACTGCCACTTATGGTCCTATAGCTTAGGGAAATTAAAATCAAAAAGATACAGCCACCCCAATGTTTGGGACGCCTCTGTTTACAAGAACCTCGTTTACCGTACAAGTTCAATATCACAGAAAGTGAAAAATGGATAAAGAACTTGTGGTACTTACGTACAATGCAGTATCACTCAGCAGTGAAATCTATGTCATCAGGCCCGTAGCAGCACAATGAGTGGATTCAGGTACGATGATTCTAACTGAAATAAGTCACACAGAAAAAGAAACATCATAAGATATCAGTAATACACGGAATGTAAACTTGGCTACACAGGAACTGAATTACAGAACAGAACAGGGTCTCAAATTTAGAAAACCAACTTATGCTTGTTTAAGGGGAAAGGTGAGTTGGGGTGCTGCATAAAACCAGAGATTGAAATGAGCACAGATAAAGTTCCTTAAGCCAAATATGGAATAGACAAGAGCTACTCCTTGCTCAACGAAATGGACTCAACACCGCATATTAAACGCCTAAGAATGTACCTGACTCTTAAGTATCTTAAAACCTATGGATTGCTATGTCTCCGAAAGAGAATCAAGCATGTGTACAGGGACATAAACGCAGCAGTGATAGGATTGGAGAGGTTCGGTGAGCAAATGAAGACCCTTTGAAGTCATATTGCATGGTACCCATTCCACGGGTTTCAACTACCCAGGTTTAAGGTATTCTTCCTTCAGCTAAAACATGCATGTGGAACCTAGAGTATGATCAACCATGTGATCGGGAGACGTGTTCAAATATGTCTCAGTTTTCGTACACTGGTACTCGGGTGCAACATTCCAGACGCTTTACTAACACTCTCCCGACTTGGAGAGTCAGTCCCTTTAACCTCCTGTTTGGCCCAGTTTGCAATTTCTGCGGAAGATGAACAGGAATAGCGAGAACCAATGAGAGACTAGCTGGAGGTGTCTGGACGGGCAAATTTAACTCTCATTTCCCACCAGGAAGAGGAAATAACCAAAGGCTCAGCGTGCCGTGCCGGAACCAGATTAGGGCCTGAAGCCATCCTGCGGTGTTGCGGCCAGCTCACAAGAAAACGAGTTGAAGAAAGGAGCTCAGGGGCACTGTAATTCACAAACCTGCAGAGTTATAAATGACAACTATCGTCCAAAAATATACTGAAGTAAGGCTGCCAAGAGGACTTGAAAGCGGGGCAGAATTGCAGGAAACCGATTTCAGGAGGTAGACTGGAATTGCATTGAAAGCATAGGAAAAGAGGCAGAACGTCCACAATGATGCACTTGGCCAAAAAGGGCGTATGCGTTTTTTCCTGAATATATTCAGGAAAAAACGCATACGCCCTTTTTGGCCAACCAAGCAAGCTTGCAAAGGAAATCTGCACTACAATGAAGTCTCACTTCCCCCCGGTCAAAAGGGCCATCTGAAAAAAGTGTAAAATCCAGAAAGGCAGGACAGGCCATGGAGAACTGGGAGCCTTGTTATGCTGATGGGCGGGATGTAAATTGCCAACAGACACTCGGGAGAAGTGTATGGTGTTTCCTGAAACGTCTAAAAAACAAAGCAACAGAGCCTAGGGCACTTCCACTTAAGGTCCTATAGCTTAGGGAAATTAAAATCAAAAAGATACAGCCACCCCAATGTTTGGGACGCCTCTGTTTACAAGAACCTCGTTTACCGTACAAGTTCAATATCACAGAAAGTGAAAAATGGATAAAGAACTTGTGGTACTTACGTACAATGCAGTATCACTCAGCAGTGAAATCTATGTCATCAGGCCCGTAGCAGCACAATGAGTGGATTCAGGTACGATGATTCTAACTGAAATAAGTCACACAGAAAAAGAAACATCATAAGATATCAGTAATACACGGAATGTAAACTTGGCTACACAGGAACTGAATTACAGAACAGAACAGGGTCTCAAATTTAGAAAACCAACTTATGCTTGTTTAAGGGGAAAGGTGAGTTGGGGTGCTGCATAAAACCAGAGATTGAAATGAGCACAGATAAAGTTCCTTAAGCCAAATATGGAATAGACAAGAGCTACTCCTTGCTCAACGAAATGGACTCAACACCGCATATTAAACGCCTAAGAATGTACCTGACTCTTAAGTATCTTAAAACCTATGGATTGCTATGTCTCCGAAAGAGAATCAAGCATGTGTACAGGGACATAAACGCAGCAGTGATAGGATTGGAGAGGTTCGGTGAGCAAATGAAGACCCTTTGAAGTCATATTGCATGGTACCCATTCCACGGGTTTCAACTACCCAGGTTTAAGGTATTCTTCCTTCAGCTAAAACATGCATGTGGAACCTAGAGTATGATCAACCATGTGATCGGGAGACGTGTTCAAATATGTCTCAGTTTTCGTACCCTGGTACTCGGGTGCAACATTCCAGACGCTTTACTAACACTCTCCCGACTTGGAGAGTCAGTCCCTTTAACCTCCTGTTTGGCCCAGTTTGCAATTTCTGCGGAAGATGAACAGGAATAGCGAGAACCAATGAGAGACTAGCTGGAGGTGTCTGGACGGGCAAATTTAACTCTCATTTCCCACCAGGAAGAGGAAATAACCAAAGGCTCAGCGTGCCGTGCCGGAACCAGATTAGGGCCTGAAGCCATCCTGCGGTGTTGCGGCCAGCTCACAAGAAAACGAGTTGAAGAAAGGAGCTCAGGGGCACTGTAATTCACAAACCTGCAGAGTTATAAATGACAACTATCGTCCAAAAATATACTGAAGTAAGGCTGCCAAGAGGACTTGAAAGCGGGGCAGAATTGCAGGAAAACGATTTCAGGAGGTAGACTGGAATTGCATTGAAAGCATAGGAAAAGAGGCAGAACGTCCACAATGATGCACTTGGCCAAAAAGGGCGTATGCGTTTTTTCCTGAATATATTCAGGAAAAAACGCATACGCCCTTTTTGGCCAACCAAGCAAGCTTGCAAAGGAAATCTGCACTACAATGAAGTCTCACTTCCCCCCGGTCAAAAGGGCCATCTGAAAAAAGTGTAAAATCCAGAAAGGCAGGACAGGCCATGGAGAACTGGGAGCCTTGTTATGCTGATGGGCGGGATGTAAACTGCCAACAGACACTCGGGAGAAGTGTATGGTGTTTCCTGAAACATCTAAAAAACAAAGCAACAGAGCCTAGGGCACTGCCACTTATGGTCCTATAGCTTAGGGAAATTAAAATCAAAAAGATACAGCCACCCCAATGTTTGGGACGCCTCTGTTTACAAGAACCTCGTTTACCGTACAAGTTCAATATCACAGAAAGTGAAAAATGGATAAAGAACTTGTGGTACTTACGTACAATGCAGTATCACTCAGCAGTGAAATCTATGTCATCAGGCCCGTAGCAGCACAATGAGTGGATTCAGGTACGATGATTCTAACTGAAATAAGTCACACAGAAAAAGAAACATCATAAGATATCAGTAATACACGGAATGTAAACTTGGCTACACAGGAACTGAATTACAGAACAGAACAGGGTCTCAAATTTAGAAAACCAACTTATGCTTGTTTAAGGGTAAAGGTGAGTTGGGGTGCTGCATAAAACCAGAGATTGAAATGAGCACAGATAAAGTTCCTTAAGCCAAATATGGAATAGACAAGAGCTACTCCTTGCTCAACGAAATGGACTCAACACCGCATATTAAACGCCTAAGAATGTACGTGACTAGTAAGTATCTTAAAACCTATGGATTGCTATGTCTCCAAAAGAGAATCAAGCGTGTGTACAGGGGCATAAACGCAGCAGTGATAGGATTGGAGAGGTTCGGTGAGCAAATGAAGACCCTTTGAAGTCATATTGCATGGTACCCATTCCACGGGTCTCAACTCTCCAGGTTTAAGGTATTCTTCCTTCAGCTAAAACATGCATGTGGAACCCAGAGTATGATCAACCACGTGATCGGGAGACGTGTTCAGATATGTCTCAGTTTTCGTACCCTGGTACTCGGGTGCAACATTCCAGACGCTTTACTAACACTCTCCCCACTTGGAGAGTCAGTGCCTTTAACCTCCTGTATGGCCCAGTTTGCAATTTCTGCGGAACATGTACAGGAATAAGGAGAACCAATGACAGACTAGCTGGAGGTGTCTGGACGGGCAAATTTAACTCTCATTTCCCACCAGGAAGAGGAATTAACCAAAGGCTCAGCGTGCCGTGCCAGAACCAGATTAGGGCCTGAAGCCATCCTGCGGTGTTGCGGCCAGCTCACAAGAAAGCGAGTTGAAGAAAGGAGCTCAGGGGCACTGTAATTCACAAACCTGCAGAGTTATAAATGACAGCTATCGTCCAAAAATATACTGAAGTAAGGCTGCCAAGAGGACTTGAAAGCGGGGCAGAATTGCAGGAAACCGGTTTCAGGAGGTAGACTGGAATTGCATTGAAAGCATAGGAAAAGAGGCAGAACGTCCACAATGATGCACTTGGCCAAAAAGGGCGTATGCGTTTTTTCCTGAATATATTCAGGAAAAAACGCATACGCCCTTTTTGGCCAACCAAGCAAGCTTGCAAAGGAAATCTGCACTACAATGAAGTCTCACTTCCCCCCGGTCAAAAGGGCCATCTGAAAAAAGTGTAAAATCCAGAAAGGCAGGACAGGCCATGGAGAACTGGGAGCCTTGTTAGGCAGATGGGCGGGATGTACATTGCCAACAGACACTCGGGAGGAGTGTATGGTGTTTCCTGAAACATCTAAAAAACAAAGCAACAGAGCCTAGGGCACTTCCACTTATGGTCCTATAGTTTAGGGAAATTAAAATCAAAAAGACACAGCCACCCCAAAGTTTGGGACGGCTCTGTTTACAACAACCTCGTTTACAGTACAAGTTCAATATCACAGAAAGTGAAAAATGGAGAAAGAAGTTGTGGTACTCATGTACAATGCAATATCACTCAGCAATGAAATCTATGTCACCAGGCCCGTAGCAGCACAATGAGTGGATTCGGGTATGGTGATTCTAACTGAAATAAGTCACACAGAAAAAGAAATATCAAAAAATATCACTAATACATGGAATGTAAACTTGGCTACAGAGGAACTGAATTACAAAACAGAACAGAGTCTCAAATTTAGAAAACCAACTTATGCTTGCTTAAAGGGAAAGGTGAGTTGGGGTGCTGCATAAAACCAGAGATTGAAATGAGCACAGATAAAGTTCCTTAAGCTAAATATGGAACAGACAAGAGCTACTCCTTGCTCAACGAAATGGACTCAACACGCCATATTAAACGCCTAAGAATGTACGTGACTAGTAAGTATCTTAAAACCTATGGATTGCTATGTCTCCAAAAGAGAATCAAACGTGTGTACAGGGGCATAAACGCAGCAGTGATAGGATTGGAGAGTTTCGGTGAGCAAAGGAAGACCCTTTGAAGTCATATTGCATGGTACCCATTCCACGGGTCTCAACTCTCCAGGTTTAAGGTATTCTTCCTTCAGCTAAAACATGCATGTGGAACCCAGAGTATGATGAACCACGTGATCGGGAGACGTGTTGAGATATGTCTCAGTTTTCGTACCCTGGTACTCGGGTGCAACATTCCAGACGCTTTACTAACACTCTCCCGACTTGGAGAGTCAGTCCCTTTAACCTCCTGTTTGGCCCAGTTTGCAATTTCTGCGGAAGATGAACAGGAATAGCGAGAACCAATGAGAGACTAGCTGGAGGTGTCTGGACGGGCAAATTTAACTCTCATTTCCCACCAGGAAGAGGAAATAACCAAAGGCTCAGCGTGCCGTGCCGGAACCAGATTAGGGCCTGAAGCCATCCTGCGGTGTTGCGGCCAGCTCACAAGAAAACGAGTTGAAGAAAGGAGCTCAGGGGCACTGTAATTCACAAACCTGCAGAGTTATAAATGACAACTATCGTCCAAAAATATACTGAAGTAAGGCTGCCAAGAGGACTTGAAAGCGGGGCAGAATTGCAGGAAACCGATTTCAGGAGGTAGACTGGAATTGCATTGAAAGCATAGGAAAAGAGGCAGAACGTCCACAATGATGCACTTGGCCAAAAAGGGCGTATGCGTTTTTTCCTGAATATATTCAGGAAAAAACGCATACGCCCTTTTTGGCCAACCAAGCAAGCTTGCAAAGGAAATCTGCACTACAATGAAGTCTCACTTCCCCCCGGTCAAAAGGGCCATCTGAAAAAAGTGTAAAATCCAGAAAGGCAGGACAGGCCATGGAGAACTGGGAGCCTTGTTATGCTGATGGGCGGGATGTCAATTGCCAACAGACACTCGGGAGAAGTGTATGGTGTTTCCTGAAACATCTAAAAAACAAAGCAACAGAGCCTAGGGCACTTCCACTTATGGTCCTATAGCTTAGGGAAATTAAAATCAAAAAGATACAGCCACCCCAATGTTTGGGACGCCTCTGTTTACAAGAACCTCGTTTACCGTACAAGTTCAATATCACAGAAAGTGAAAAATGGATAAAGAACTTGTGGTACTTACGTACAATGCAGTATCACTCAGCAGTGAAATCTATGTCATCAGGCCCGTAGCAGCACAATGAGTGGATTCAGGTACGATGATTCTAACTGAAATAAGTCACACAGAAAAAGAAACATCATAAGATATCAGTAATACACGGAATGTAAACTTGGCTACACAGGAACTGAATTACAGAACAGAACAGGGTCTCAAATTTAGAAAACCAACTTATGCTTGTTTAAGGGGAAAGGTGAGTTGGGGTGCTACATAAAACCAGAGATTGAAATGAGCACAGATAAAGTTCCTTAAGCCAAATATGGAATAGACAAGAGCTACTCCTTGCTCAACGAAATGGACTCAACACCGCATATTAAACGCCTAAGAATGTACCTGACTCTTAAGTATCTTAAAACCTATGGATTGCTATGTCTCCGAAAGAGAATCAAGCATGTGTACAGGGACATAAACGCAGCAGTGATAGGATTGGAGAGGTTCGGTGAGCAAATGAAGACCCTTTGAAGTCATATTGCATGGTACCCATTCCACGGGTTTCAACTACCCAGGTTTAAGGTATTCTTCCTTCAGCTAAAACATGCATGTGGAACCTAGAGTATGATCAACCATGTGATCGGGAGACGTGTTCAGATATGTCTCAGTTTTCGTACCCTGGTACTCGGGTGCAACATTCCAGACGCTTTACTAACACTCTCCCGACTTGGAGAGTCAGTCCCTTTAACCTCCTGTTTGGCCCAGTTTGCAATTTCTGCGGAAGATGAACAGGAATAGCGAGAACCAATGAGAGACTAGCTGGAGGTGTCTGGACGGGCAAATTTAACTCTCATTTCCCACCAGGAAGAGGAAATAACCAAAGGCTCAGCGTGCCGTGCCGGAACCAGATTAGGGCCTGAAGCCATCCTGCGGTGTTGCGGCCAGCTCACAAGAAAACGAGTTGAAGAAAGGAGCTCAGGGGCACTGTAATTCACAAACCTGCAGAGTTATAAATGACAACTATCGTCCAAAAATATACTGAAGTAAGGCTGCCAAGAGGACTTGAAAGCGGGGCAGAATTGCAGGAAACCGATTTCAGGAGGTAGACTGGAATTGCATTGAAAGCATAGGAAAAGAGGCAGAACGTCCACAATGATGCACTTGGCCAAAAAGGGCGTATGCGTTTTTTCCTGAATATATTCAGGAAAAAACGCATACGCCCTTTTTGGCCAACCAAGCAAGCTTGCAAAGGAAATCTGCACTACAATGAAGTCTCACTTCCCCCCGGTCAAAAGGGCCATCTGAAAAAAGTGTAAAATCCAGAAAGGCAGGAGAGGCCATGGAGAACTGGGAGCCTTGTTATGCTGATGGGCGGGATGTAAACTGCCAACAGACACTCGGGAGAAGTGTATGGTGTTTCCTGAAACATCTAAAAAACAAAGCAACAGAGCCTAGGGCACTGCCACTTATGGTCCTATAGCTTAGGGAAATTAAAATCAAAAAGATACAGCCACCCCAATGTTTGGGACGCCTCTGTTTACAAGAACCTCGTTTACCGTACAAGTTCAATATCACAGAAAGTGAAAAATGGATAAAGAACTTGTGGTACTTACGTACAATGCAGTATCACTCAGCAGTGAAATCTATGTCATCAGGCCCGTAGCAGCACAATGAGTGGATTCAGGTACGATGATTCTAACTGAAATAAGTCACACAGAAAAAGAAACATCATAAGATATCAGTAATACATGGAATGTAAACTTGGCTACACAGGAACTGAATTACAGAACAGAACAGGGTCTCAAATTTAGAAAACCAACTTATGCTTGTTTAAGGGTAAAGGTGAGTTGGGGTGCTGCATAAAACCAGAGATTGAAATGAGCACAGATAAAGTTCCTTAAGCCAAATATGGAACAGACAAGAGCTACTCCTTGCTCAACGAAATGGACTCAACACCGCATATTAAACGCCTAAGAATGTACGTGACTAGTAAGTATCTTAAAACCTATGGATTGCTATGTCTCCAAAAGAGAATCAAGCGTGTGTACAGGGGCATAAACGCAGCAGTGATAGGATTGGAGAGGTTCGGTGAGCAAATGAAGACCCTTTGAAGTCATATTGCATGGTACCCATTCCACGGGTCTCAACTCTCCAGGTTTAAGGTATTCTTCCTTCAGCTAAAACATGCATGTGGAACCCAGAGTATGATCAACCACGTGATCGGGAGACGTGTTCAGATATGTCTCAGTTTTCGTACCCTGGTACTCGGGTGCAACATTCCAGACGCTTTACTAACACTCTCCCCACTTGGAGAGTCAGTGCCTTTAACCTCCTGTATGGCCCAGTTTGCAATTTCTGGGGAACATGTACAGGAATAAGGAGAACCAATGACAGACTAGCTGGAGGTGTCTGGACGGGCAAATTTAACTCTCATTTCCCACCAGGAAGAGGAATTAACCAAAGGCTCAGCGTGCCGTGCCAGAACCAGATTAGGGCCTGAAGCCATCCTGCGGTGTTGCGGCCAGCTCACAAGAAAGCGAGTTGAAGAAAGGAGCTCAGGGGCACTGTAATTCACAAACCTGCAGAGTTATAAATGACAGCTATCGTCCAAAAATATACTGAAGTAAGGCTGCCAAGAGGACTTGAAAGCGGGGCAGAATTGCAGGAAACCGGTTTCAGGAGGTAGACTGGAATTGCATTGAAAGCATAGGAAAAGAGGCAGAACGTCCACAATGATGCACTTGGCCAAAAAGGGCGTATGCGTTTTTTCCTGAATATATTCAGGAAAAAACGCATACGCCCTTTTTGGCCAACCAAGCAAGCTTGCAAAGGAAATCTGCACTACAATGAAGTCTCACTTCCCCCCGGTCAAAAGGGCCATCTGAAAAAAGTGTAAAATCCAGAAAGGCAGGACAGGCCATGGAGAACTGGGAGCCTTGTTAGGCAGATGGGCGGGATGTACATTGCCAACAGACACTCGGGAGGAGTGTATGGTGTTTCCTGAAACATCTAAAAAACAAAGCAACAGAGCCTAGGGCACTTCCACTTATGGTCCTATAGCTTAGGGAAATTAAAATCAAAAAGACACAGCCACCCCAAAGTTTGGGACGCCTCTGTTTACAACAACCTCGTTTACAGTACAAGTTCAATATCACAGAAAGTGAAAAATGGAGAAAGAAGTTGTGGTACTCATGTACAATGCAATATCACTCAGCAATGAAATCTATGTCACCAGGCCCGTAGCAGCACAATGAGTGGATTCGGGTATGGTGATTCTAACTGAAATAAGTCACACAGAAAAAGAAATATCAAAAGATATCACTAATACATGGAATGTAAACTTGGCTACAGAGGAACTGAATTACAAAACAGAACAGGGTCTCAAATTTAGAAAACCAACTTATGCTTGCTTAAAGGGAAAGGTGAGTTGGGGTGCTGCATAAAACCAGAGATTGAAATGAGCACAGATAAAGTTCCTTAAGCTAAATATGGAACAGACAAGAGCTACTCCTTGCTCAACGAAATGGACTCAACACGCCATATTAAACGCCTAAGAATGTACGTGACTAGTAAGTATCTTAAAACCTATGGATTGCTATGTCTCCGAAAGAGAATCAAGCATGTGTACAGGGACATAAACGCAGCAGTGATAGGATTGGAGAGGTTCGGTGAGCAAATGAAGACCCTTTGAAGTCATATTGCATGGTACCCATTCCACGGGTCTCAACTCTCCAGGTTTAAGGTATTCTTCCTTCAGCTAAAACATTTATGTGGAACCCAGAGTATGATCAACCACGTGATCGGGAGACGTGTTGAGATATGTCTCAGTTTTCGTACCCTGGTACTCGGGTGCAACATTCCAGACGCTTTACTAACACTCTCCCGACTTGGAGAGTCAGTCCCTTTAACCTCCTGTTTGGCCCAGTTTGCAATTTCTGCGGAAGATGAACAGGAATAGCGAGAACCAATGAGAGACTAGCTGGAGGTGTCTGGACGGGCAAATTTAACTCTCATTTCCCACCAGGAAGAGGAAATAACCAAAGGCTCAGCGTGCCGTGCCGGAACCAGATTAGGGCCTGAAGCCATCCTGCGGTGTTGCGGCCAGCTCACAAGAAAACGAGTTGAAGAAAGGAGCTCAGGGGCACTGTAATTCACAAACCTGCAGAGTTATAAATGACAACTATCGTCCAAAAATATACTGAAGTAAGGCTGCCAAGAGGACTTGAAAGCGGGGCAGAATTGCAGGAAACCGATTTCAGGAGGTAGACTGGAATTGCATTGAAAGCATAGGAAAAGAGGCAGAACGTCCACAATGATGCACTTGGCCAAAAAGGGCGTATGCGTTTTTTCCTGAATATATTCAGGAAAAAACGCATACGCCCTTTTTGGCCAACCAAGCAAGCTTGCAAAGGAAATCTGCACTACAATGAAGTCTCACTTCCCCCCGGTCAAAAGGGCCATCTGAAAAAAGTGTAAAATCCAGAAAGGCAGGACAGGCCATGGAGAACTGGGAGCCTTGTTATGCTGATGGGCGGGATGTCAATTGCCAACAGACACTCGGGAGAAGTGTATGGTGTTTCCTGAAACATCTAAAAAACAAAGCAACAGAGCCTAGGGCACTTCCACTTATGGTCCTATAGCTTAGGGAAATTAAAATCAAAAAGATACAGCCACCCCAATGTTTGGGACGCCTCTGTTTACAAGAACCTCGTTTACCGTACAAGTTCAATATCACAGAAAGTGAAAAATGGATAAAGAACTTGTGGTACTTACGTACAATGCAGTATCACTCAGCAGTGAAATCTATGTCATCAGGCCCGTAGCAGCACAATGAGTGGATTCAGGTACGATGATTCTAACTGAAATAAGTCACACAGAAAAAGAAACATCATAAGATATCAGTAATACACGGAATGTAAACTTGGCTACACAGGAACTGAATTACAGAACAGAACAGGGTCTCAAATTTAGAAAACCAACTTATGCTTGTTTAAGGGTAAAGGTGAGTTGGGGTGCTGCATAAAACCAGAGATTGAAATGAGCACAGATAAAGTTCCTTAAGCCAAATATGGAATAGACAAGAGCTACTCCTTGCTCAACGAAATGGACTCAACACCGCATATTAAACGCCAAAGAATGTACCTGACTAGTAAGTATCTTAAAACCTATGGATTGCTATGTCTCCGAAAGAGAATCAAGCATGTGTACAGGGACATAAACGCAGCAGTGATAGGATTGGAGAGGTTCGGTGAGCAAATGAAGACCCTTTGAAGTCATATTGCATGGTACCCATTCCACGGGTTTCAACTACCCAGGTTTAAGGTATTCTTCCTTCAGCTAAAACATGCATGTGGAACCTAGAGTATGATCAACCATGTGATCGGGAGACGTGTTCAAATATGTCTCAGTTTTCGTACCCTGGTACTCGGGTGCAACATTCCAGACGCTTTACTAACACTCTCCCGACTTGGAGAGTCAGTCCCTTTAACCTCCTGTTTGGCCCAGTTTGCAATTTCTGCGGAAGATGAACAGGAATAGCGAGAACCAATGAGAGACTAGCTGGAGGTGTCTGGACGGGCAAATTTAACTCTCATTTCCCACCAGGAAGAGGAAATAACCAAAGGCTCAGCGTGCCGTGCCGGAACCAGATTAGGGCCTGAAGCCATCCTGCGGTGTTGCGGCCAGCTCACAAGAAAACGAGTTGAAGAAAGGAGCTCAGGGGCACTGTAATTCACAAACCTGCAGAGTTATAAATGACAACTATCGTCCAAAAATATACTGAAGTAAGGCTGCCAAGAGGACTTGAAAGCGGGGCAGAATTGCAGGAAAACGATTTCAGGAGGTAGACTGGAATTGCATTGAAAGCATAGGAAAAGAGGCAGAACGTCCACAATGATGCACTTGGCCAAAAAGGGCGTATGCGTTTTTTCCTGAATATATTCAGGAAAAAACGCATACGCCCTTTTTGGCCAACCAAGCAAGCTTGCAAAGGAAATCTGCACTACAATGAAGTCTCACTTCCCCCCGGTCAAAAGGGCCATCTGAAAAAAGTGTAAAATCCAGAAAGGCAGGACAGGCCATGGAGAACTGGGAGCCTTGTTATGCTGATGGGCGGGATGTAAACTGCCAACAGACACTCGGGAGAAGTGTATGGTGTTTCCTGAAACATCTAAAAAACAAAGCAACAGAGCCTAGGGCACTGCCACTTATGGTCCTATAGCTTAGGGAAATTAAAATCAAAAAGATACAGCCACCCCAATGTTTGGGACGCCTCTGTTTACAAGAACCTCGTTTACCGTACAAGTTCAATATCACAGAAAGTGAAAAATGGATAAAGAACTTGTGGTACTTACGTACAATGCAGTATCACTCAGCAGTGAAATCTATGTCATCAGGCCCGTAGCAGCACAATGAGTGGATTCAGGTACGATGATTCTAACTGAAATAAGTCACACAGAAAAAGAAACATCATAAGATATCAGTAATACACGGAATGTAAACTTGGCTACACAGGAACTGAATTACAGAACAGAACAGGGTCTCAAATTTAGAAAACCAACTTATGCTTGTTTAAGGGGAAAGGTGAGTTGGGGTGCTGCATAAAACCAGAGATTGAAATGAGCACAGATAAAGTTCCTTAAGCCAAATATGGAATAGACAAGAGCTACTCCTTGCTCAACGAAATGGACTCAACACCGCATATTAAACGCCTAAGAATGTACCTGACTCTTAAGTATCTTAAAACCTATGGATTGCTATGTCTCCGAAAGAGAATCAAGCATGTGTACAGGGACATAAACGCAGCAGTGATAGGATTGGAGAGGTTCGGTGAGCAAATGAAGACCCTTTGAAGTCATATTGCATGGTACCCATTCCACGGGTTTCAACTACCCAGGTTTAAGGTATTCTTCCTTCAGCTAAAACATGCATGTGGAACCTAGAGTATGATCAACCATGTGATCGGGAGACGTGTTCAAATATGTCTCAGTTTTCGTACCCTGGTACTCGGGTGCAACATTCCAGACGCTTTACTAACACTCTCCCGACTTGGAGAGTCAGTCCCTTTAACCTCCTGTTTGGCCCAGTTTGCAATTTCTGCGGAAGATGAACAGGAATAGCGAGAACCAATGAGAGACTAGCTGGAGGTGTCTGGACGGGCAAATTTAACTCTCATTTCCCACCAGGAAGAGGAAATAACCAAAGGCTCAGCGTGCCGTGCCGGAACCAGATTAGGGCCTGAAGCCATCCTGCGGTGTTGCGGCCAGCTCACAAGAAAACGAGTTGAAGAAAGGAGCTCAGGGGCACTGTAATTCACAAACCTGCAGAGTTATAAATGACAACTATCGTCCAAAAATATACTGAAGTAAGGCTGCCAAGAGGACTTGAAAGCGGGGCAGAATTGCAGGAAACCGATTTCAGGAGGTAGACTGGAATTGCATTGAAAGCATAGGAAAAGAGGCAGAACGTCCACAATGATGCACTTGGCCAAAAAGGGCGTATGCGTTTTTTCCTGAATATATTCAGGAAAAAACGCATACGCCCTTTTTGGCCAACCAAGCAAGCTTGCAAAGGAAATCTGCACTACAATGAAGTCTCACTTCCCCCCGGTCAAAAGGGCCATCTGAAAAAAGTGTAAAATCCAGAAAGGCAGGACAGGCCATGGAGAACTGGGAGCCTTGTTATGCTGATGGGCGGGATGTCAATTGCCAACAGACAGTCGGGAGAAGTGTATGGTGTTTCCTGAAACATCTAAAAAACAAAGCAACAGAGCCTAGGGCACTTCCACTTATGGTCCTATAGCTTAGGGAAATTAAAATCAAAAAGATACAGCCACCCCAATGTTTGGGACGCCTCTGTTTACAAGAACCTCGTTTACCGTACAAGTTCAATATCACAGAAAGTGAAAAATGGATAAAGAACTTGTGGTACTTACGTACAATGCAGTATCACTCAGCAGTGAAATCTATGTCATCAGGCCCGTAGCAGCACAATGAGTGGATTCAGGTACGATGATTCTAACTGAAATAAGTCACACAGAAAAAGAAACATCATAAGATATCAGTAATACACGGAATGTAAACTTGGCTACACAGGAACTGAATTACAGAACAGAACAGGGTCTCAAATTTAGAAAACCAACTTATGCTTGTTTAAGGGGAAAGGTGAGTTGGGGTGCTGCATAAAACCAGAGATTGAAATGAGCACAGATAAAGTTCCTTAAGCCAAATATGGAATAGACAAGAGCTACTCCTTGCTCAACGAAATGGACTCAACACCGCATATTAAACGCCTAAGAATGTACCTGACTCTTAAGTATCTTAAAACCTATGGATTGCTATGTCTCCGAAAGAGAATCAAGCATGTGTACAGGGACATAAACGCAGCAGTGATAGGATTGGAGAGGTTCGGTGAGCAAATGAAGACCCTTTGAAGTCATATTGCATGGTACCCATTCCACGGGTTTCAACTACCCAGGTTTAAGGTATTCTTCCTTCAGCTAAAACATGCATGTGGAACCTAGAGTATGATCAACCATGTGATCGGGAGACGTGTTCAAATATGTCTCAGTTTTCGTACCCTGGTACTCGGGTGCAACATTCCAGACGCTTTACTAACACTCTCCCGACTTGGAGAGTCAGTCCCTTTAACCTCCTGTTTGGCCCAGTTTGCAATTTCTGCGGAAGATGAACAGGAATAGCGAGAACCAATGAGAGACTAGCTGGAGGTGTCTGGACGGGCAAATTTAACTCTCATTTCCCACCAGGAAGAGGAAAGAACCAAAGGCTCAGCGTGCCGTGCCGGAACCAGATTAGGGCCTGAAGCCATCCTGCGGTGTTGCGGCCAGCTCACAAGAAAACGAGTTGAAGAAAGGAGCTCAGGGGCACTGTAATTCACAAACCTGCAGAGTTATAAATGACAACTATCGTCCAAAAATATACTGAAGTAAGGCTGCCAAGAGGACTTGAAAGCGGGGCAGAATTGCAGGAAACCGATTTCAGGAGGTAGACTGGAATTGCATTGAAAGCATAGGAAAAGAGGCAGAACGTCCACAATGATGCACTTGGCCAAAAAGGGCGTATGCGTTTTTTCCTGAATATATTCAGGAAAAAACGCATACGCCCTTTTTGGCCAACCAAGCAAGCTTGCAAAGGAAATCTGCACTACAATGAAGTCTCACTTCCCCCCGGTCAAAAGGGCCATCTGAAAAAAGTGTAAAATCCAGAAAGGCAGGACAGGCCATGGAGAACTGGGAGCCTTGTTATGCTGATGGGCGGGATGTAAACTGCCAACAGACACTCGGGAGAAGTGTATGGTGTTTCCTGAAACATCTAAAAAACAAAGCAAGAGAGCCTAGGGCACTGCCACTTATGGTCCTATAGCTTAGGGAAATTAAAATCAAAAAGATACAGCCACCCCAATGTTTGGGACGCCTCTGTTTACAAGAATCTCGTTTACCGTACAAGTTCAATATCACAGAAAGTGAAAAATGGATAAAGAACTTGTGGTACTTACGTACAATGCAGTATCACTCAGCAGTGAAATCTATGTCATCAGGCCCGTAGCAGCACAATGAGTGGATTCAGGTACGATGATTCTAACTGAAATAAGTCACACAGAAAAAGAAACATCATAAGATATCAGTAATACACGGAATGTAAACTTGGCTACACAGGAACTGAATTACAGAACAGAACAGGGTCTCAAATTTAGAAAACCAACTTATGCTTGTTTAAGGGGAAAGGTGAGTTGGGGTGCTGCATAAAACCAGAGATTGAAATGAGCACAGATAAAGTTCCTTAAGCCAAATATGGAATAGACAAGAGCTACTCCTTGCTCAACGAAATGGACTCAACACCGCATATTAAACGCCTAAGAATGTACCTGACTCTTAAGTATCTTAAAACCTATGGATTGCTATGTCTCCGAAAGAGAATCAAGCATGTGTACAGGGACATAAACGCAGCAGTGATAGGATTGGAGAGGTTCGGTGAGCAAATGAAGACCCTTTGAAGTCATATTGCATGGTACCCATTCCACGGGTTTCAACTACCCAGGTTTAAGGTATTCTTCCTTCAGCTAAAACATGCATGTGGAACCTAGAGTATGATCAACCATGTGATCGGGAGACGTGTTCAAATATGTCTCAGTTTTCGTACCCTGGTACTCGGGTGCAACATTCCAGACGCTTTACTAACACTCTCCCGACTTGGAGAGTCAGTCCCTTTAACCTCCTGTTTGGCCCAGTTTGCAATTTCTGCGGAAGATGAACAGGAATAGCGAGAACCAATGAGAGACTAGCTGGAGGTGTCTGGACGGGCAAATTTAACTCTCATTTCCCACCAGGAAGAGGAAAGAACCAAAGGCTCAGCGTGCCGTGCCGGAACCAGATTAGGGCCTGAAGCCATCCTGCGGTGTTGCGGCCAGCTCACAAGAAAACGAGTTGAAGAAAGGAGCTCAGGGGCACTGTAATTCACAAACCTGCAGAGTTATAAATGACAACTATCGTCCAAAAATATACTGAAGTAAGGCTGCCAAGAGGACTTGAAAGCGGGGCAGAATTGCAGGAAACCGATTTCAGGAGGTAGACTGGAATTGCATTGAAAGCATAGGAAAAGAGGCAGAACGTCCACAATGATGCACTTGGCCAAAAAGGGCGTATGCGTTTTTTCCTGAATATATTCAGGAAAAAACGCATACGCCCTTTTTGGCCAACCAAGCAAGCTTGCAAAGGAAATCTGCACTACAATGAAGTCTCACTTCCCCCCGGTCAAAAGGGCCATCTGAAAAAAGTGTAAAATCCAGAAAGGCAGGACAGGCCATGGAGAACTGGGAGCCTTGTTATGCTGATGGGCGGGATGTAAACTGCCAACAGACACTCGGGAGAAGTGTATGGTGTTTCCTGAAACATCTAAAAAACAAAGCAACAGAGCCTAGGGCACTGCCACTTATGGTCCTATAGCTTAGGGAAATTAAAATCAAAAAGATACAGCCACCCCAATGTTTGGGACGCCTCTGTTTACAAGAATCTCGTTTACCGTACAAGTTCAATATCACAGAAAGTGAAAAATGGATAAAGAACTTGTGGTACTTACGTACAATGCAGTATCACTCAGCAGTGAAATCTATGTCATCAGGCCCGTAGCAGCACAATGAGTGGATTCAGGTACGATGATTCTAACTGAAATAAGTCACACAGAAAAAGAAACATCATAAGATATCAGTAATACACGGAATGTAAACTTGGCTACACAGGAACTGAATTACAGAACAGAACAGGGTCTCAAATTTAGAAAACCAACTTATGCTTGTTTAAGGGGAAAGGTGAGTTGGGGTGCTGCATAAAACCAGAGATTGAAATGAGCACAGATAAAGTTCCTTAAGCCAAATATGGAATAGACAAGAGCTACTCCTTGCTCAACGAAATGGACTCAACACCGCATATTAAACGCCTAAGAATGTACCTGACTCTTAAGTATCTTAAAACCTATGGATTGCTATGTCTCCGAAAGAGAATCAAGCATGTGTACAGGGACATAAACGCAGCAGTGATAGGATTGGAGAGGTTCGGTGAGCAAATGAAGACCCTTTGAAGTCATATTGCATGGTACCCATTCCACGGGTTTCAACTACCCAGGTTTAAGGTATTCTTCCTTCAGCTAAAACATGCATGTGGAACCTAGAGTATGATCAACCATGTGATCGGGAGACGTGTTCAAATATGTCTCAGTTTTCGTACCCTGGTACTCGGGTGCAACATTCCAGACGCTTTACTAACACTCTCCCGACTTGGAGAGTCAGTCCCTTTAACCTCCTGTTTGGCCCAGTTTGCAATTTCTGCGGAAGATGAACAGGAATAGCGAGAACCAATGAGAGACTAGCTGGAGGTGTCTGGACGGGCAAATTTAACTCTCATTTCCCACCAGGAAGAGGAAAGAACCAAAGGCTCAGCGTGCCGTGCCGGAACCAGATTAGGGCCTGAAGCCATCCTGCGGTGTTGCGGCCAGCTCACAAGAAAACGAGTTGAAGAAAGGAGCTCAGGGGCACTGTAATTCACAAACCTGCAGAGTTATAAATGACAACTATCGTCCAAAAATATACTGAAGTAAGGCTGCCAAGAGGACTTGAAAGCGGGGCAGAATTGCAGGAAACCGATTTCAGGAGGTAGACTGGAATTGCATTGAAAGCATAGGAAAAGAGGCAGAACGTCCACAATGATGCACTTGGCCAAAAAGGGCGTATGCGTTTTTTCCTGAATATATTCAGGAAAAAACGCATACGCCCTTTTTGGCCAACCAAGCAAGCTTGCAAAGGAAATCTGCACTACAATGAAGTCTCACTTCCCCCCGGTCAAAAGGGCCATCTGAAAAAAGTGTAAAATCCAGAAAGGCAGGACAGGCCATGGAGAACTGGGAGCCTTGTTATGCTGATGGGCGGGATGTAAACTGCCAACAGACACTCGGGAGAAGTGTATGGTGTTTCCTGAAACATCTAAAAAACAAAGCAACAGAGCCTAGGGCACTTCCACTTATGGTCCTATAGCTTAGGGAAATTAAAATCAAAAAGATACAGCCACCCTAATGTTTGGGACGCCTCTGTTTACAAGAACCTCGTTTACCGTACAAGTTCAATATCACAGAAAGTGAAAAATGGATAAAGAACTTGTGGTACTTACGTACAATGCAGTATCACTCAGCAGTGAAATCTATGTCATCAGGCCCGTAGCAGCACAATGAGTGGATTCAGGTACGATGATTCTAACTGAAATAAGTCACACAGAAAAAGAAACATCATAAGATATCAGTAATACACGGAATGTAAACTTGGCTACACAGGAACTGAATTACAGAACAGAACAGGGTCTCAAATTTAGAAAACCAACTTATGCTTGTTTAAGGGGAAAGGTGAGTTGGGGTGCTGCATAAAACCAGAGATTGAAATGAGCACAGATAAAGTTCCTTAAGCCAAATATGGAATAGACAAGAGCTACTCCTTGCTCAACGAAATGGACTCAACACCGCATATTAAACGCCTAAGAATGTACCTGACTCTTAAGTATCTTAAAACCTATGGATTGCTATGTCTCCGAAAGAGAATCAAGCATGTGTACAGGGACATAAACGCAGCAGTGATAGGATTGGAGAGGTTCGGTGAGCAAATGAAGACCCTTTGAAGTCATATTGCATGGTACCCATTCCACGGGTTTCAACTACCCAGGTTTAAGGTATTCTTCCTTCAGCTAAAACATGCATGTGGAACCTAGAGTATGATCAACCATGTGATCGGGAGACGTGTTCAAATATGTCTCAGTTTTCGTACCCTGGTACTCGGGTGCAACATTCCAGACGCTTTACTAACACTCTCCCGACTTGGAGAGTCAGTCCCTTTAACCTCCTGTTTGGCCCAGTTTGCAATTTCTGCGGAAGATGAACAGGAATAGCGAGAACCAATGAGAGACTAGCTGGAGGTGTCTGGACGGGCAAATTTAACTCTCATTTCCCACCAGGAAGAGGAAATAACCAAAGGCTCAGCGTGCCGTGCCGGAACCAGATTAGGGCCTGAAGCCATCCTGCGGTGTTGCGGCCAGCTCACAAGAAAACGAGTTGAAGAAAGGAGCTCAGGGGCACTGTAATTCACAAACCTGCAGAGTTATAAATGACAACTATCGTCCAAAAATATACTGAAGTAAGGCTGCCAAGAGGACTTGAAAGCGGGGCAGAATTGCAGGAAACCGATTTCAGGAGGTAGACTGGAATTGCATTGAAAGCATAGGAAAAGAGGCAGAACGTCCACAATGATGCACTTGGCCAAAAAGGGCGTATGCGTTTTTTCCTGAATATATTCAGGAAAAAACGCATACGCCCTTTTTGGCCAACCAAGCAAGCTTGCAAAGGAAATCTGCACTACAATGAAGTCTCACTTCCCCCCGGTCAAAAGGGCCATCTGAAAAAAGTGTAAAATCCAGAAAGGCAGGACAGGCCATGGAGAACTGGGAGCCTTGTTATGCTGATGGGCGGGATGTAAACTGCCAACAGACACTCGGGAGAAGTGTATGGTGTTTCCTGAAACATCTAAAAAACAAAGCAACAGAGCCTAGGGCACTGCCACTTATGGTCCTATAGCTTAGGGAAATTAAAATCAAAAAGATACAGCCACCCCAATGTTTGGGACGCCTCTGTTTACAAGAATCTCGTTTACCGTACAAGTTCAATATCACAGAAAGTGAAAAATGGATAAAGAACTTGTGGTACTTACGTACAATGCAGTATCACTCAGCAGTGAAATCTATGTCATCAGGCCCGTAGCAGCACAATGAGTGGATTCAGGTACGATGATTCTAACTGAAATAAGTCACACAGAAAAAGAAACATCATAAGATATCAGTAATACACGGAATGTAAACTTGGCTACACAGGAACTGAATTACAGAACAGAACAGGGTCTCAAATTTAGAAAACCAACTTATGCTTGTTTAAGGGGAAAGGTGAGTTGGGGTGCTGCATAAAACCAGAGATTGAAATGAGCACAGATAAAGTTCCTTAAGCCAAATATGGAATAGACAAGAGCTACTCCTTGCTCAACGAAATGGACTCAACACCGCATATTAAACGCCTAAGAATGTACCTGACTCTTAAGTATCTTAAAACCTATGGATTGCTATGTCTCCGAAAGAGAATCAAGCATGTGTACAGGGACATAAACGCAGCAGTGATAGGATTGGAGAGGTTCGGTGAGCAAATGAAGACCCTTTGAAGTCATATTGCATGGTACCCATTCCACGGGTTTCAACTACCCAGGTTTAAGGTATTCTTCCTTCAGCTAAAACATGCATGTGGAACCTAGAGTATGATCAACCATGTGATCGGGAGACGTGTTCAAATATGTCTCAGTTTTCGTACCCTGGTACTCGGGTGCAACATTCCAGACGCTTTACTAACACTCTCCCGACTTGGAGAGTCAGTCCCTTTAACCTCCTGTTTGGCCCAGTTTGCAATTTCTGCGGAAGATGAACAGGAATAGCGAGAACCAATGAGAGACTAGCTGGAGGTGTCTGGACGGGCAAATTTAACTCTCATTTCCCACCAGGAAGAGGAAATAACCAAAGGCTCAGCGTGCCGTGCCGGAACCAGATTAGGGCCTGAAGCCATCCTGCGGTGTTGCGGCCAGCTCACAAGAAAACGAGTTGAAGAAAGGAGCTCAGGGGCACTGTAATTCACAAACCTGCAGAGTTATAAATGACAACTATCGTCCAAAAATATACTGAAGTAAGGCTGCCAAGAGGACTTGAAAGCGGGGCAGAATTGCAGGAAACCGATTTCAGGAGGTAGACTGGAATTGCATTGAAAGCATAGGAAAAGAGGCAGAACGTCCACAATGATGCACTTGGCCAAAAAGGGCGTATGCGTTTTTTCCTGAATATATTCAGGAAAAAACGCATACGCCCTTTTTGGCCAACCAAGCAAGCTTGCAAAGGAAATCTGCACTACAATGAAGTCTCACTTCCCCCCGGTCAAAAGGGCCATCTGAAAAAAGTGTAAAATCCAGAAAGGCAGGACAGGCCATGGAGAACTGGGAGCCTTGTTATGCTGATGGGCGGGATGTAAACTGCCAACAGACACTCGGGAGAAGTGTATGGTGTTTCCTGAAACATCTAAAAAACAAAGCAACAGAGCCTAGGGCACTTCCACTTATGGTCCTATAGCTTAGGGAAATTAAAATCAAAAAGATACAGCCACCCTAATGTTTGGGACGCCTCTGTTTACAAGAACCTCGTTTACCGTACAAGTTCAATATCACAGAAAGTGAAAAATGGATAAAGAACTTGTGGTACTTACGTACAATGCAGTATCACTCAGCAGTGAAATCTATGTCATCAGGCCCGTAGCAGCACAATGAGTGGATTCAGGTACGATGATTCTAACTGAAATAAGTCACACAGAAAAAGAAACATCATAAGATATCAGTAATACACGGAATGTAAACTTGGCTACACAGGAACTGAATTACAGAACAGAACAGGGTCTCAAATTTAGAAAACCAACTTATGCTTGTTTAAGGGGAAAGGTGAGTTGGGGTGCTGCATAAAACCAGAGATTGAAATGAGCACAGATAAAGTTCCTTAAGCCAAATATGGAATAGACAAGAGCTACTCCTTGCTCAACGAAATGGACTCAACACCGCATATTAAACGCCTAAGAATGTACCTGACTCTTAAGTATCTTAAAACCTATGGATTGCTATGTCTCCGAAAGAGAATCAAGCATGTGTACAGGGACATAAACGCAGCAGTGATAGGATTGGAGAGGTTCGGTGAGCAAATGAAGACCCTTTGAAGTCATATTGCATGGTACCCATTCCACGGGTTTCAACTACCCAGGTTTAAGGTATTCTTCCTTCAGCTAAAACATGCATGTGGAACCTAGAGTATGATCAACCATGTGATCGGGAGACGTGTTCAAATATGTCTCAGTTTTCGTACCCTGGTACTCGGGTGCAACATTCCAGACGCTTTACTAACACTCTCCCGACTTGGAGAGTCAGTCCCTTTAACCTCCTGTTTGGCCCAGTTTGCAATTTCTGCGGAAGATGAACAGGAATAGCGAGAACCAATGAGAGACTAGCTGGAGGTGTCTGGACGGGCAAATTTAACTCTCATTTCCCACCAGGAAGAGGAAATAACCAAAGGCTCAGCGTGCCGTGCCGGAACCAGATTAGGGCCTGAAGCCATCCTGCGGTGTTGCGGCCAGCTCACAAGAAAGCGAGTTGAAGAAAGGAGCTCAGGGGCACTGTAATTCACAAACCTGCAGAGTTATAAATGACAACTATCGTCCAAAAATATACTGAAGTAAGGCTGCCAAGAGGACTTGAAAGCGGGGCAGAATTGCAGGAAACCGATTTCAGGAGGTAGACTGGAATTGCATTGAAAGCATAGGAAAAGAGGCAGAACGTCCACAATGATGCACTTGGCCAAAAAGGGCGTATGCGTTTTTTCCTGAATATATTCAGGAAAAAACGCATACGCCCTTTTTGGCCAACCAAGCAAGCTTGCAAAGGAAATCTGCACTACAATGAAGTCTCACTTCCCCCCGGTCAAAAGGGCCATCTGAAAAAAGTGTAAAATCCAGAAAGGCAGGACAGGCCATGGAGAACTGGGAGCCTTGTTATGCTGATGGGCGGGATGTAAACTGCCAACAGACACTCGGGAGAAGTGTATGGTGTTTCCTGAAACATCTAAAAAACAAAGCAAGAGAGCCTAGGGCACTGCCACTTATGGTCCTATAGCTTAGGGAAATTAAAATCAAAAAGATACAGCCACCCCAATGTTTGGGACGCCTCTGTTTACAAGAATCTCGTTTACCGTACAAGTTCAATATCACAGAAAGTGAAAAATGGATAAAGAACTTGTGGTACTTACGTACAATGCAGTATCACTCAGCAGTGAAATCTATGTCATCAGGCCCGTAGCAGCACAATGAGTGGATTCAGGTACGATGATTCTAACTGAAATAAGTCACACAGAAAAAGAAACATCATAAGATATCAGTAATACACGGAATGTAAACTTGGCTACACAGGAACTGAATTACAGAACAGAACAGGGTCTCAAATTTAGAAAACCAACTTATGCTTGTTTAAGGGTAAAGGTGAGTTGGGGTGCTGCATAAAACCAGAGATTGAAATGAGCACAGATAAAGTTCCTTAAGCCAAATATGGAATAGACAAGAGCTACTCCTTGCTCAACGAAATGGACTCAACACCGCATATTAAACGCCTAAGAATGTACCTGACTCTTAAGTATCTTAAAACCTATGGATTGCTATGTCTCCGAAAGAGAATCAAGCATGTGTACAGGGACATAAACGCAGCAGTGATAGGATTGGAGAGGTTCGGTGAGCAAATGAAGACCCTTTGAAGTCATATTGCATGGTACCCATTCCACGGGTTTCAACTACCCAGGTTTAAGGTATTCTTCCTTCAGCTAAAACATGCATGTGGAACCTAGAGTATGATCAACCATGTGATCGGGAGACGTGTTCAAATATGTCTCAGTTTTCGTACCCTGGTACTCGGGTGCAACATTCCAGACGCTTTACTAACACTCTCCCGACTTGGAGAGTCAGTCCCTTTAACCTCCTGTTTGGCCCAGTTTGCAATTTCTGCGGAAGATGAACAGGAATAGCGAGAACCAATGAGAGACTAGCTGGAGGTGTCTGGACGGGCAAATTTAACTCTCATTTCCCACCAGGAAGAGGAAATAACCAAAGGCTCAGCGTGCCGTGCCGGAACCAGATTAGGGCCTGAAGCCATCCTGCGGTGTTGCGGCCAGCTCACAAGAAAACGAGTTGAAGAAAGGAGCTCAGGGGCACTGTAATTCACAAACCTGCAGAGTTATAAATGACAACTATCGTCCAAAAATATACTGAAGTAAGGCTGCCAAGAGGACTTGAAAGCGGGGCAGAATTACAGGAAACCGATTTCAGGAGGTAGACTGGAATTGCACTGAAAGCATAGGAAAAGAGGCAGAACGTCCACAATGATGCACTTGGCCAAAAAGGGCGTATGCGTTTTTTCCTGAATATATTCAGGAAAAAACGCATACGCCCTTTTTGGCCAACCAAGCAAGCTTGCAAAGGAAATCTGCACTACAATGAAGTCTCACTTCCCCCCGGTCAAAAGGGCCATCTGAAAAAAGTGTAAAATCCAGCAAGGCAGGACAGGCCATGGAGAACTGGGAGCCTTGTTATGCTGATGGGCGGGATGTAAACTGCCAACAGACACTCGGGAGAAGTGTATGGTGTTTCCTGAAACATCTAAAAAACAAAGCAACAGAGCCTAGGGCACTTCCACTTATGGTCCTATAGCTTAGGGAAATTAAAATCAAAAAGATACAGCCACCCCAATGTTTGGGACGCCTCTGTTTACAAGAACCTCGTTTACCGTACAAGTTCAATATCACAGAAAGTGAAAAATGGATAAAGAACTTGTGGTACTTACGTACAATGCAGTATCACTCAGCAGTGAAATCTATGTCATCAGGCCCGTAGCAGCACAATGAGTGGATTCAGGTACGATGATTCTAACTGAAATAAGTCACACAGAAAAAGAAACATCATAAGATATCAGTAATACACGGAATGTAAACTTGGCTACACAGGAACTGAATTACAGAACAGAACAGGGTCTCAAATTTAGAAAACCAACTTATGCTTGTTTAAGGGTAAAGGTGAGTTGGGGTGCTGCATAAAACCAGAGATTGAAATGAGCACAGATAAAGTTCCTTAAGCCAAATATGGAATAGACAAGAGCTACTCCTTGCTCAACGAAATGGACTCAACACCGCATATTAAACGCCTAAGAATGTACCTGACTCTTAAGTATCTTAAAACCTATGGATTGCTATGTCTCCGAAAGAGAATCAAGCATGTGTACAGGGACATAAACGCAGCAGTGATAGGATTGGAGAGGTTCGGTGAGCAAATGAAGACCCTTTGAAGTCATATTGCATGGTACCCATTCCACGGGTTTCAACTACCCAGGTTTAAGGTATTCTTCCTTCAGCTAAAACATGCATGTGGAACCTAGAGTATGATCAACCATGTGATCGGGAGACGTGTTCAAATATGTCTCAGTTTTCGTACCCTGGTACTCGGGTGCAACATTCCAGACGCTTTACTAACACTCTCCCGACTTGGAGAGTCAGTCCCTTTAACCTCCTGTTTGGCCCAGTTTGCAATTTCTGCGGAAGATGAACAGGAATAGCGAGAACCAATGAGAGACTAGCTGGAGGTGTCTGGACGGGCAAATTTAACTCTCATTTCCCACCAGGAAGAGGAAATAACCAAAGGCTCAGCGTGCCGTGCCGGAACCAGATTAGGGCCTGAAGCCATCCTGCGGTGTTGCGGCCAGCTCACAAGAAAACGAGTTGAAGAAAGGAGCTCAGGGGCACTGTAATTCACAAACCTGCAGAGTTATAAATGACAACTATCGTCCAAAAATATACTGAAGTAAGGCTGCCAAGAGGACTTGAAAGCGGGGCAGAATTGCAGGAAACCGATTTCAGGAGGTAGACTGGAATTGCATTGAAAGCATAGGAAAAGAGGCAGAACGTCCACAATGATGCACTTGGCCAAAAAGGGCGTATGCGTTTTTTCCTGAATATATTCAGGAAAAAACGCATACGCCCTTTTTGGCCAACCAAGCAAGCTTGCAAAGGAAATCTGCACTACAATGAAGTCTCACTTCCCCCGGTCAAAAGGGCCATCTGAAAAAAGTGTAAAATCCAGAAAGGCAGGACAGGCCATGGAGAACTGGGAGCCTTGTTATGCTGATGGGCGGGATGTAAACTGCCAACAGACACTCGGGAGAAGTGTATGGTGTTTCCTGAAACATCTAAAAAACAAAGCAACAGAGCCTAGGGCACTTCCACTTATGGTCCTATAGCTTAGGGAAATTAAAATCAAAAAGATACAGCCACCCCAATGTTTGGCACGCCTCTGTTTACAAGAACCTCGTTTACCGTACAAGTTCAATATCACAGAAAGTGAAAAATGGATACAGAACATGTGGTACTTACGTACAATGCAGTATCACTCAGCAGTGAAATCTATGTCATCAGGCCCGTAGCAGCACAATGAGTGGATTCAGGTACGATGATTCTAACTGAAATAAGTCACACAGAAAAAGAAACATCATAAGATATAAGTAATACACGGAATGTAAACTTGGCTACACAGGAACTGAATTACAGAACAGAACAGGGTCTCAAATTTAGAAAACCAACTTATGCTTGTTTAAGGTTAAAGGTGAGTTGGGGTGCTGCATAAAACCAGAGATTGAAATGAGCACAGATAAAGTTCCTTAAGCCAAATATGGAATAGACAAGAGCTACTCCTTGCTCAACGAAATGGACTCAACACCGCATATTAAACGCCTAAGAATGTACCTGACTCTTAAGTATCTTAAAACCTATGGATTGCTATGTCTCCGAAAGAGAATCAAGCATGTGTACAGGGACATAAACGCAGCAGTGATAGGATTGGAGAGGTTCGGTGAGCAAATGAAGACCCTTTGAAGTCATATTGCATGGTACCCATTCCACGGGTTTCAACTACCCAGGTTTAAGGTATTCTTCCTTCAGCTAAAACATGCATGTGGAACCTAGAGTATAATCAACCATGTGATCGGGAGACGTGTTCAAATATGTCTCAGTTTTCGTACCCTGGTACTCGGGTGCAACATTCCAGACGCTTTACTAA
Source organism: Globicephala melas (assembly GCF_963455315.2). Taxonomy (NCBI): domain Eukaryota; kingdom Metazoa; phylum Chordata; class Mammalia; order Artiodactyla; family Delphinidae; genus Globicephala; species Globicephala melas. Next base: position 520,299 of record NW_027207328.1, read on the forward strand.
CACTCTCCCGACTTGGAGAGTCAGTCCCTTTAACCTCCTGTTTGGCCCAGTTTGCAATTTCTGCGGAAGATGAACAGGAATAGCGAGAACCAATGAGAGACTAGCTGGAGGTGTCTGGACGGGCAAATTTAACTCTCATTTCCCACCAGGAAGAGGAAATAACCAAAGGCTCAGCGTGCCGTGCCGGAACCAGATTAGGGCCGGAAGCCATCCTGCGGTGTTGCGGCCAACTCACAAGAAAACGAGTTGAAGAAAGGAGCTCAGGGGCACTGTAATTCACAAACCTGCAGAGTTATAAATGACAACTATCGTCCAAAAATATACTGAAGTAAGGCTGCCAAGAGGACTTGAAAGCGGGGCAGAATTGCAGGAAACCGATTTCAGGAGGTAGACTGGAATTGCATTGAAAGCATAGGAAAAGAGGCAGAACGTCCACAATGATGCACTTGGCCAAAAAGGGCGTATGCGTTTTTTCCTGAATATATTCAGGAAAAAACGCATACGCCCTTTTTGGCCAACCAAGCAAGCTTGCAAAGGAAATCTGCACTACAATGAAGTCTCACTTCCCCCTCCCCCCGGTCAAAAGGGCCATCTGAAAAAAGTGTAAAATCCAGAAAGGCAGGACAGGCCATGGAGAACTGGGAGCCTTGTTATGCTGATGGGCGGGATGTACATTGCCAACAGACACTCGGGAGAAGTGTATGGTGTTTCCTGAAACATCTAAAAAACAAAGCAACAGAGCCTAGGGCACTTCCACTTATGGTCCTATAGCTTAGGGAAATTAAAATCAAAAAGATACAGCCACCGCAATGTTTGGGACGCCTATGTTTACAAGAACCTCGTTTACCGTACAAGTTCAATATCACAGAAAGTGAAAAATGGATAAAGAACTTGTGGTACTTACGTACAATGCAGTATCACTCAGCAGTGAAATCTATGTCATCAGGCCCGTAGCAGCACAATGAGTGGATTCAGGTACGATGATTCTAACTGAAATAAGTCACACAGAAAAAGAAACATCATAAGATATCAGTAATACACGGAATGTAAACTTGGCTACACAGGAACTGAATTACAGAACAGAACAGGGTCTCAAATTTAGAAAACCAACTTATGCTTGTTTAAGGGTAAAGGTGAGTTGGGGTGCTGCATAAAACCAGAGATTGAAATGAGCACAGATAAAGTTCCTTAAGCCAAATATGGAATAGACAAGAGCTACTCCTTGCTCAACGAAATGGACTCAACACCGCATATTAAACGCCTAAGAATGTACCTGACTCTTAAGTATCTTAAAACCTATGGATTGCTATGTCTCCGAAAGAGAATCAAGCATGTGTACAGGGACATAAACGCAGCAGTGATAGGATTGGAGAGGTTCGGTGAGCAAATGAAGACCCTTTGAAGTCATATTGCATGGTACCCATTCCACGGGTTTCAACTACCCAGGTTTAAGGTATTCTTCCTTCAGCTAAAACATGCATGTGGAACCTAGAGTATGATCAACCATGTGATCGGGAGACGTGTTCAAATATGTCTCAGTTTTCGTACCCTGGTACTCGGGTGCAACATTCCAGACGCTTTACTAACACTCTCCCGACTTGGAGAGTCAGTCCCTTTAACCTCCTGTTTGGCCCAGTTTGCAATTTCTGCGGAAGATGAACAGGAATAGCAAGAACCAATGAGAGACTAGCTGGAGGTGTCTGGACGGGCAAATTTAACTCTCATTTCCCACCAGGAAGAGGAAATAACCAAAGGCTCAGCGTGCCGTGCCGGAACCAGATTAGGGCCTGAAGCCATCCTGCGGTGTTGCGGCCAGCTCACAAGAAAACGAGTTGAAGAAAGGAGCTCAGGGGCACTGTAATTCACAAACCTGCAGAGTTATAAATGACAACTATCGTCCAAAAATATACTGAAGTAAGGCTGCCAAGAGGACTTGAAAGCGGGGCAGAATTGCAGGAAACCGATTTCAGGAGGTAGACTGGAATTGCATTGAAAGCATAGGAAAAGAGGCAGAACGTCCACAATGATGCACTTGGCCAAAAAGGGCGTATGCGTTTTTTCCTGAATATATTCAGGAAAAAACGCATACGCCCTTTTTGGCCAACCAAGCAAGCTTGCAAAGGAAATCTGCACTACAATGAAGTCTCACTTCCCCCCGGTCAAAAGGGCCATCTGAAAAAAGTGTAAAATCCAGAAAGGCAGGACAGGCCATGGAGAACTGGGAGCCTTGTTATGCTGATGGGCGGGATGTAAACTGCCAACAGACACTCGGGAGAAGTGTATGGTGTTTCCTGAAACATCTAAAAAACAAAGCAACAGAGCCTAGGGCACTTCCACTTATGGTCCTATAGCTTAGGGAAATTAAAATCAAAAAGATACAGCCACCCCAATGTTTGGCACGCCTCTGTTTACAAGAACCTCATTTACCGTACAAGTTCAATATCACAGAAAGTGAAAAATGGATAAAGAACATGTGGTACTTACGTACAATGCAGTATCACTCAGCAGTGAAATCTATGTCATCAGGCCCGTAGCAGCACAATGAGTGGATTCAGGTACGATGATTCTAACTGAAATAAGTCACACAGAAAAAGAAACATCATAAGATATCAGTAATACACGGAATGTAAACTTGGCTACACAGGAACTGAATTACAGAACAGAACAGGGTCTCAAATTTAGAAAACCAACTTATGCTTGTTTAAGGGTAAAGGTGAGTTGGGGTGCTGCATAAAACCAGAGATTGAAATGAGCACAGATAAAGTTCCTTAAGCCAAATATGGAATAGACAAGAGCTACTCCTTGCTCAACGAAATGGACTCAACACCGCATATTAAACGCCTAAGAATGTACCTGACTCTTAAGTATCTTAAAACCTATGGATTGCTATGTCTCCGAAAGAGAATCAAGCATGTGTACAGGGACATAACCGCAGCAGTGATAGGATTGGAGAGGTTCGGTGAGCAAATGAAGACCCTTTGAAGTCATATTGCATGGTACCCATTCCACGGGTTTCAACTACCCAGGTTTAAGGTATTCTTCCTTCAGCTAAAACATGCATGTGGAACCTAGAGTATGATCAACCATGTGATCGGGAGACGTGTTCAAATATGTCTCAGTTTTCGTACCCTGGTACTCGGGTGCAACATTCCAGACGCTTTACTAACACTCTCCCGACTTGGAGAGTCAGTCCCTTTAACCTCCTGTTTGGCCCAGTTTGCAATTTCTGCGGAAGATGAACAGGAATAGCGAGAACCAATGAGAGACTAGCTGGAGGTGTCTGGACGGGCAAATTTAACTCTCATTTCCCACCAGGAAGAGGAAATAACCAAAGGCTCAGTGTGCCGTGCCGGAACCAGATTAGGGCCTGAAGCCATCCTGCGGTGTTGCGGCCAGCTCACAAGAAAACGAGTTGAAGAAAGGAGCTCAGGGGAACTGTAATTCACAAACCTGCAGAGTTATAAATGACAACTATCGTCCAAAAATATACTGAAGTAAGGCTGCCAAGAGGACTTGAAAGCGGGGCAGAATTGCAGGAAACCGATTTCAGGAGGTAGACTGGAATTGCATTGAAAGCATAGGAAAAGAGGCAGAACGTCCACAATGATGCACTTGGCCAAAAAGGGTGTATGCGTTTTTTCCTGAATATATTCAGGAAAAAACGCATACGCCCTTTTTGGCCAACCAAGCAAGCTTGCAAAGGAAATCTGCACTACAATGAAGTCTCACTTCCCCCCCACCCCCGGTCAAAAGGGCCATCTGAAAAAAGTGTAAAATCCAGAAAGGCAGGACAGGCCATGGAGAACTGGGAGCCTTGTTATGCTGATGGGCGGGATGTCAAATGCCAACAGACACTCGGGAGAAGTGTATGGTGTTTCCTGAAACATCTAAAAAACAAAGCAACAGAGCCTAGGGCACTTCCACTTATGGTCCTATAGCTTAGGGAAATTAAAATCAAAAAGATACAGCCACCCCAATGTTTGGGACGCCTCTGTTTACAAGAACCTCGTTTACCGTACAAGTTCAATATCACAGAAAGTAAAAAATGGATAAAGAACTTGTGGTACTTACGTACAATGCAGTATCACTCAGCAGTGAAATCTATGTCATCAGGCCCGTAGCAGCACAATGAGTGGATTCAGGTACGATGATTCTAACTGAAATAAGTCACACAGAAAAAGAAACATCATAAGATATCAGTAATACACGGAATGTAAACTTGGCTACACAGGAACTGAATTACAGAACAGAACAGGGTCTCAAATTTAGAAAACCAACTTATGCTTGTTTAAGGGTAAAGGTGAGTTGGGGTGCTGCATAAAACCAGAGATTGAAATGAGCACAGATAAAGTTCCTTAAGCTAAATATGGAATAGACAAGAGCTACTCCTTGCTCAACGAAATGGACTCAACACCGCATATTAAACGCCTAAGAATGTACCTGACTCTTAACTATCTTAAAACCTATGGATTGCTATGTCTCCGAAAGAGAATCAAGCATGTGTACAGGGACATAAACGCAGCAGTGATAGGATTGGAGAGGTTCGGTGAGCAAATGAAGACCCTTTGAAGTCATATTGCATGGTACCCATTCCACGGGTTTCAACTACCCAGGTTTAAGGTATTCTTCCTTCAGCTAAAACATGCATGTGGAACCTAGAGTATGATCAACCATGTGATCGGGAGACGTGTTCAAATATGTCTCAGTTTTCGTACCCTGGTACTCGGGTGCAACATTCCAGACGCTTTACTAACACTCTCCCGACTTGGAGAGTCAGTCCCTTTAACCTCCTGTTTGGCCCAGTTTGCAATTTCTGCGGAAGATGAACAGGAATAGCGAGAACCAATGAGAGACTAGCTGGAGGTGTCTGGACGGGCAAATTTAACTCTCATTTCCCACCAGGAAGAGGAAATAACCAAAGGCTCAGCGTGCCGTGCCGGAACCAGATTAGGGCCTGAAGCCATCCTGCGGTGTTGCGGCCAGCTCACAAGAAAACGAGTTGAAGAAAGGAGCTCAGGGGCACTGTAATTCACAAACCTGCAGAGTTATAAATGACAACTATCGTCCAAAAATATACTGAAGTAAGGCTGCCAAGAGGACTTGAAAGCGGGGCAGAATTGCAGGAAACCGATTTCAGGAGGTAGACTGGAATTGCATTGAAAGCATAGGAAAAGAGGCAGAACGTCCACAATGATGCACTTGGTCAAAAAGGGCGTATGCGTTTTTTCCTGAATATATTCAGGAAAAAACGCATACGCCCTTTTTGGCCAACCAAGCAAGCTTGCAAAGGAAATCTGCACTACAATGAAGTCTCACTTCCCCCCGGTCAAAAGGGCCATCTGAAAAAAGTGTAAAATCCAGAAAGGCAGGACAGGCCATGGAGAACTGGGAGCCTTGTTATGCTGATCGGCGGGATGTAAACTGCCAACAGACACTCGGGAGAAGTGCATGGTGTTTCCTGAAACATCTAAAAAACAAAGCAACAGAGCCTAGGGCACTTCCACTTATGGTCCTATAGCTTAGGGAAATTAAAATCAAAAAGACACAGCCACCCCAAAGTTTGGGACGCCTCTGTTTACAAGAACCTCGTTTACCGTACAAGTTCAATATCACAGAAAGTGAAAAATGGATAAAGAACTTGTGGTACTTACGTACAATGCAGTATCACTCAGCAGTGAAATCTATGTCATCAGGCCCGTAGCAGCACAATGAGTGGATTCAGGTACGATGATTCTAACTGAAATAAGTCACACAGAAAAAGAAACATCATAAGATATCAGTAATACACGGAATGTAAACTTGGCTACACAGGAACTGAATTACAGAACAGAACAGGGTCTCAAATTTAGAAAACCAACTTATGCTTGTTTAAGGGTAAAGGTGAGTTGGGGTGCTGCATAAAACCAGAGATTGAAATGAGCACAGATAAAGTTCCTTAAGCCAAATATGGAATAGACAAGAGCTACTCCTTGCTCAACGAAATGGACTCAACACCGCATATTAAACGCCTAAGAATGTACCTGACTCTTAAGTATCTTAAAACCTATGGATTGCTATGTCTCCGAAAGAGAATCAAGCATGTGTACAGGGACATAAACGCAGCAGTGATAGGATTGGAGAGGTTCGGTGAGCAAATGAAGACCCTTTGAAGTCATATTGCATGGTACCCATTCCACGGGTTTCAACTACCCAGGTTTAAGGTATTCTTCCTTCAGCTAAAACATGCATGTGGAACCTAGAGTATGATCAACCATGTGATCGGGAGACGTGTTCAAATATGTCTCAGTTTTCGTACCCTGGTACTCGGGTGCAACATTCCAGACGCTTTACTAACACTCTCCCGACTTGGAGAGTCAGTCCCTTTAACCTCCTGTTTGGCCCAGTTTGCAATTTCTGCGGAAGATGAACAGGAATAGCGAGAACCAATGAGAGACTAGCTGGAGGTGTCTGGACGGGCAAATTTAACTCTCATTTCCCACCAGGAAGAGGAAATAACCAAAGGCTCAGCGTGCCGTGCCGGAACCAGATTAGGGCCTGAAGCCATCCTGCGGTGTTGCGGCCAGCTCACAAGAAAACGAGTTGAAGAAAGGAGCTCAGGGGCACTGTAATTCACAAACCTGCAGAGTTATAAATGACAACTATCGTCCAAAAATATACTGAAGTAAGGCTGCCAAGAGGACTTGAAAGCGGGGCAGAATTGCAGGAAACCGATTTCAGGAGGTAGACTGGAATTGCATTGAAAGCATAGGAAAAGAGGCAGAACGTCCACAATGATGCACTTGGCCAAAAAGGGCGTATGCGTTTTTTCCTGAATATATTCAGGAAAAAACGCATACGCCCTTTTTGGCCAACCAAGCAAGCTTGCAAAGGAAATCTGCACTACAATGAAGTCTCACTTCCCCCGGTCAAAAGGGCCATCTGAAAAAAGTGTAAAATCCAGAAAGGCAGGACAGGCCATGGAGAACTGGGAGCCTTGTTATGCTGATGGGCGGGATGTAAACTGCCAACAGACACTCGGGAGAAGTGTATGGTGTTTCCTGAAACATCTAAAAAACAAAGCAACAGAGCCTAGGGCACTTCCACTTATGGTCCTATAGCTTAGGGAAATTAAAATCAAAAAGATACAGCCACCCCAATGTTTGGCACGCCTCTGTTTACAAGAACCTCATTTACCGTACAAGTTCAATATCACAGAAAGTGAAAAATGGATAAAGAACATGTGGTACTTACGTACAATGCAGTATCACTCAGCAGTGAAATCTATGTCATCAGGCCCGTAGCAGCACAATGAGTGGATTCAGGTACGATGATTCTAACTGAAATAAGTCACACAGAAAAAGAAACATCATAAGATATCAGTAATACACGGAATGTAAACTTGGCTACACAGGAACTGAATTACAGAACAGAACAGGGTCTCAAATTTAGAAAACCAACTTATGCTTGTTTAAGGGTAAAGGTGAGTTGGGGTGCTGCATAAAACCAGAGATTGAAATGAGCACAGATAAAGTTCCTTAAGCCAAATATGGAATAGACAAGAGCTACTCCTTGCTCAACGAAATGGACTCAACACCGCATATTAAACGCCTAAGAATGTACCTGACTCTTAAGTATCTTAAAACCTATGGATTGCTATGTCTCCGAAAGAGAATCAAGCATGTGTACAGGGACATAACCGCAGCAGTGATAGGATTGGAGAGGTTCGGTGAGCAAATGAAGACCCTTTGAAGTCATATTGCATGGTACCCATTCCACGGGTTTCAACTACCCAGGTTTAAGGTATTCTTCCTTCAGCTAAAACATGCATGTGGAACCTAGAGTATGATCAACCATGTGATCGGGAGACGTGTTCAAATATGTCTCAGTTTTCGTACCCTGGTACTCGGGTGCAACATTCCAGACGCTTTACTAACACTCTCCCGACTTGGAGAGTCAGTCCCTTTAACCTCCTGTTTGGCCCAGTTTGCAATTTCTGCGGAAGATGAACAGGAATAGCGAGAACCAATGAGAGACTAGCTGGAGGTGTCTGGACGGGCAAATTTAACTCTCATTTCCCACCAGGAAGAGGAAATAACCAAAGGCTCAGTGTGCCGTGCCGGAACCAGATTAGGGCCTGAAGCCATCCTGCGGTGTTGCGGCCAGCTCACAAGAAAACGAGTTGAAGAAAGGAGCTCAGGGGCACTGTAATTCACAAACCTGCAGAGTTATAAATGACAACTATCGTCCAAAAATATACTGAAGTAAGGCTGCCAAGAGGACTTGAAAGCGGGGCAGAATTGCAGGAAACCGATTTCAGGAGGTAGACTGGAATTGCATTGAAAGCATAGGAAAAGAGGCAGAACGTCCACAATGATGCACTTGGCCAAAAAGGGTGTATGCGTTTTTTCCTGAATATATTCAGGAAAAAACGCATACGCCCTTTTTGGCCAACCAAGCAAGCTTGCAAAGGAAATCTGCACTACAATGAAGTCTCACTTCCCCCCCCCCGGTCAAAAGGGCCATCTGAAAAAAGTGTAAAATCCAGAAAGGCAGGACAGGCCATGGAGAACTGGGAGCCTTGTTATGCTGATGGGCGGGATGTCAAATGCCAACAGACACTCGGGAGAAGTGTATGGTGTTTCCTGAAACATCTAAAAAACAAAGCAACAGAGCCTAGGGCACTTCCACTTATGGTCCTATAGCTTAGGGAAATTAAAATAAAAAAGATACAGCCACCCCAATGTTTGGGACGCCTCTGTTTACAAGAACCTCGTTTACCGTACAAGTTCAATATCACAGAAAGTGAAAAATGGATAAAGAACTTGTGGTACTTACGTACAATGCAGTATCACTCAGCAGTGAAATCTATGTCATCAGGCCCGTAGCAGCACAATGAGTGGATTCAGGTACGATGATTCTAACTGAAATAAGTCACACAGAAAAAGAAACATCATAAGATATCAGTAATACACGGAATGTAAACTTGGCTACACAGGAACTGAATTACAGAACAGAACAGGGTCTCAAATTTAGAAAACCAACTTATGCTTGTTTAAGGGTAAAGGTGAGTTGGGGTGCTGCATAAAACCAGAGATTGAAATGAGCACAGATAAAGTTCCTTAAGCTAAATATGGAATAGACAAGAGCTACTCCTTGCTCAACGAAATGGACTCAACACCGCATATTAAACGCCTAAGAATGTACCTGACTCTTAAGTATCTTAAAACCTATGGATTGCTATGTCTCCGAAAGAGAATCAAGCATGTGTACAGGGACATAAACGCAGCAGTGATAGGATTGGAGAGGTTCGGTGAGCAAATGAAGACCCTTTGAAGTCATATTGCATGGTACCCATTCCACGGGTTTCAACTACCCAGGTTTAAGGTATTCTTCCTTCAGCTAAAACATGCATGTGGAACCTAGAGTATGATCAACCATGTGATCGGGAGACGTGTTCAAATATGTCTCAGTTTTCGTACCCTGGTACTCGGGTGCAACATTCCAGACGCTTTACTAACACTCTCCCGACTTGGAGAGTCAGTCCCTTTAACCTCCTGTTTGGCCCAGTTTGCAATTTCTGCGGAAGATGAACAGGAATAGCGAGAACCAATGAGAGACTAGCTGGAGGTGTCTGGACGGGCAAATTTAACTCTCATTTCCCACCAGGAAGAGGAAATAACCAAAGGCTCAGCGTGCCGTGCCGGAACCAGATTAGGGCCTGAAGCCATCCTGCGGTGTTGCGGCCAGCTCACAAGAAAACGAGTTGAAGAAAGGAGCTCAGGGGCACTGTAATTCACAAACCTGCAGAGTTATAAATGACAACTATCGTCCAAAAATATACTGAAGTAAGGCTGCCAAGAGGACTTGAAAGCGGGGCAGAATTGCAGGAAACCGATTTCAGGAGGTAGACTGGAATTGCATTGAAAGCATAGGAAAAGAGGCAGAACGTCCACAATGATGCACTTGGTCAAAAAGGGCGTATGCGTTTTTTCCTGAATATATTCAGGAAAAAACGCATACGCCCTTTTTGGCCAACCAAGCAAGCTTGCAAAGGAAATCTGCACTACAATGAAGTCTCACTTCCCCCCGGTCAAAAGGGCCATCTGAAAAAAGTGTAAAATCCAGAAAGGCAGGACAGGCCATGGAGAACTGGGAGCCTTGTTATGCTGATGGGCGGGATGTAAACTGCCAACAGACACTCGGGAGAAGTGTATGGTGTTTCCTGAAACATCTAAAAAACAAAGCAACAGAGCCTAGGGCACTTCCACTTATGGTCCTATAGCTTAGGGAAATTAAAATCAAAAAGACACAGCCACCCCAAAGTTTGGGACGCCTCTGTTTACAAGAACCTCGTTTACCGTACAAGTTCAATATCACAGAAAGTGAAAAATGGATAAAGAACTTGTGGTACTTACGTACAATGCAGTATCACTCAGCAGTGAAATCTATGTCATCAGGCCCGTAGCAGCACAATGAGTGGATTCAGGTACGATGATTCTAACTGAAATAAGTCACACAGAAAAAGAAACATCATAAGATATCAGTAATACACGGAATGTAAACTTGGCTACACAGGAACTGAATTACAGAACAGAACAGGGTCTCAAATTTAGAAAACCAACTTATGCTTGTTTAAGGGTAAAGGTGAGTTGGGGTGCTGCATAAAACCAGAGATTGAAATGAGCACAGATAAAGTTCCTTAAGCCAAATATGGAATAGACAAGAGCTACTCCTTGCTCAACGAAATGGACTCAACACCGCATATTAAACGCCTAAGAATGTACCTGACTCTTAAGTATCTTAAAACCTATGGATTGCTATGTCTCCGAAAGAGAATCAAGCATGTGTACAGGGACATAAACGCAGCAGTGATAGGATTGGAGAGGTTCGGTGAGCAAATGAAGACCCTTTGAAGTCATATTGCATGGTACCCATTCCACGGGTTTCAACTACCCAGGTTTAAGGTATTCTTCCTTCAGCTAAAACATGCATGTGGAACCTAGAGTATGATCAACCATGTGATCGGGAGACGTGTTCAAATATGTCTCAGTTTTCGTACCCTGGTACTCGGGTGCAACATTCCAGACGCTTTACTAACACTCTCCCGACTTGGAGAGTCAGTCCCTTTAACCTCCTGTTTGGCCCAGTTTGCAATTTCTGCGGAAGATGAACAGGAATAGCGAGAACCAATGAGAGACTAGCTGGAGGTGTCTGGACGGGCAAATTTAACTCTCATTTCCCACCAGGAAGAGGAAATAACCAAAGGCTCAGCGTGCCGTGCCGGAACCAGATTAGGGCCTGAAGCCATCCTGCGGTGTTGCGGCCAGCTCACAAGAAAACGAGTTGAAGAAAGGAGCTCAGGGGCACTGTAATTCACAAACCTGCAGAGTTATAAATGACAACTATCGTCCAAAAATATACTGAAGTAAGGCTGCCAAGAGGACTTGAAAGCGGGGCAGAATTGCAGGAAACCGATTTCAGGAGGTAGACTGGAATTGCATTGAAAGCATAGGAAAAGAGGCAGAACGTCCACAATGATGCACTTGGCCAAAAAGGGCGTATGCGTTTTTTCCTGAATATATTCAGGAAAAAACGCATACGCCCTTTTTGGCCAACCAAGCAAGCTTGCAAAGGAAATCTGCACTACAATGAAGTCTCACTTCCCCCGGTCAAAAGGGCCATCTGAAAAAAGTGTAAAATCCAGAAAGGCAGGACAGGCCATGGAGAACTGGGAGCCTTGTTATGCTGATGGGCGGGATGTAAACTGCCAACAGACACTCGGGAGAAGTGTATGGTGTTTCCTGAAACATCTAAAAAACAAAGCAACAGAGCCTAGGGCACTTCCACTTATGGTCCTATAGCTTAGGGAAATTAAAATCAAAAAGATACAGCCACCCCAATGTTTGGCACGCCTCTGTTTACAAGAACCTCGTTTACCGTACAAGTTCAATATCACAGAAAGTGAAAAATGGATAAAGAACATGTGGTACTTACGTACAATGCAGTATCACTCAGCAGTGAAATCTATGTCATCAGGCCCGTAGCAGCACAATGAGTGGATTCAGGTACGATGATTCTAACTGAAATAAGTCACACAGAAAAAGAAACATCATAAGATATCAGTAATACACGGAATGTAAACTTGGCTACACAGGAACTGAATTACAGAACAGAACAGGGTCTCAAATTTAGAAAACCAACTTATGCTTGTTTAAGGTTAAAGGTGAGTTGGGGTGCTGCATAAAACCAGAGATTGAAATGAGCACAGATAAAGTTCCTTAAGCCAAATATGGAATAGACAAGAGCTACTCCTTGCTCAACGAAATGGACTCAACACCGCATATTAAACGCCTAAGAATGTACCTGACTCTTAAGTATCTTAAAACCTATGGATTGCTATGTCTCCGAAAGAGAATCAAGCATGTGTACAGGGACATAAACGCAGCAGTGATAGGATTGGAGAGGTTCGGTGAGCAAATGAAGACCCTTTGAAGTCATATTGCATGGTACCCATTCCACGGGTTTCAACTACCCAGGTTTAAGGTATTCTTCCTTCAGCTAAAACATGCATGTGGAACCTAGAGTATAATCAACCATGTGATCGGGAGACGTGTTCAAATATGTCTCAGTTTTCGTACCCTGGTACTCGGGTGCAACATTCCAGACGCTTTACTAACACTCTCCCGACTTGGAGAGTCAGTCCCTTTAACCTCCTGTTTGGCCCAGTTTGCAATTTCTGCGGAAGATGAACAGGAATAGCGAGAACCAATGAGAGACTAGCTGGAGGTGTCTGGACGGGCAAATTTAACTCTCATTTCCCACCAGGAAGAGGAAATAACCAAAGGCTCAGCGTGCCGTGCCGGAACCAGATTAGGGCCGGAAGCCATCCTGCGGTGTTGCGGCCAACTCACAAGAAAACGAGTTGAAGAAAGGAGCTCAGGGGCACTGTAATTCACAAACCTGCAGAGTTATAAATGACAACTATCGTCCAAAAATATACTGAAGTAAGGCTGCCAAGAGGACTTGAAAGCGGGGCAGAATTGCAGGAAACCGATTTCAGGAGGTAGACTGGAATTGCATTGAAAGCATAGGAAAAGAGGCAGAACGTCCACAATGATGCACTTGGCCAAAAAGGGCGTATGCGTTTTTTCCTGAATATATTCAGGAAAAAACGCATACGCCCTTTTTGGCCAACCAAGCAAGCTTGCAAAGGAAATCTGCACTACAATGAAGTCTCACTTCCCCCCCCGCCCGGTCAAAAGGGCCATCTGAAAAAAGTGTAAAATCCAGAAAGGCAGGACAGGCCATGGAGAACTGGGAGCCTTGTTATGCTGATTGGCGGGATGTACATTGCCAACAGACACTCGGGAGAAGTGTATGGTGTTTCCTGAAACATCTAAAAAACAAAGCAACAGAGCCTAGGGCACTTCCACTTATGGTCCTATAGCTTAGGGAAATTAAAATCAAAAAGATACAGCCACCGCAATGTTTGGGACGCCTATGTTTACAAGAACCTCGTTTACCGTACAAGTTCAATATCACAGAAAGTGAAAAATGGATAAAGAACTTGTGGTACTTACGTACAATGCAGTATCACTCAGCAGTGAAATCTATGTCATCAGGCCCGTAGCAGCACAATGAGTGGATTCAGGTACGATGATTCTAACTGAAATAAGTCACACAGAAAAAGAAACATCATAAGATATCAGTAATACACGGAATGTAAACTTGGCTACACAGGAACTGAATTACAGAACAGAACAGGGTCTCAAATTTAGAAAACCAACTTATGCTTGTTTAAGGGTAAAGGTGAGTTGGGGTGCTGCATAAAACCAGAGATTGAAATGAGCACAGATAAAGTTCCTTAAGCCAAATATGGAATAGACAAGAGCTACTCCTTGCTCAACGAAATGGACTCAACACCGCATATTAAACGCCTAAGAATGTACCTGACTCTTAAGTATCTTAAAACCTATGGATTGCTATGTCTCCGAAAGAGAATCAAGCATGTGTACAGGGACATAACCGCAGCAGTGATAGGATTGGAGAGGTTCGGTGAGCAAACGAAGACCCTTTGAAGTCATATTGCATGGTACCCATTCCACGGGTTTCAACTACCCAGGTTTAAGGTATTCTTCCTTCAGCTAAAACATGCATGTGGAACCTAGAGTATGATCAACCATGTGATCGGGAGACGTGTTCAAATATGTCTCAGTTTTCGTACCCTGGTACTCGGGTGCAACATTCCAGACGCTTTACTAACACTCTCCCGACTTGGAGAGTCAGTCCCTTTAACCTCCTGTTTGGCCCAGTTTGCAATTTCTGCGGAAGATGAACAGGAATAGCGAGAACCAATGAGAGACTAGCTGGAGGTGTCTGGACGGGCAAATTTAACTCTCATTTCCCACCAGGAAGAGGAAATAACCAAAGGCTCAGCGTGCCGTGCCGGAACCAGATTAGGGCCTGAAGCCATCCTGCGGTGTTGCGGCCAGCTCACAAGAAAACGAGTTGAAGAAAGGAGCTCAGGGGCACTGTAATTCACAAACCTGCAGAGTTATAAATGACAACTATCGTCCAAAAATATACTGAAGTAAGGCTGCCAAGAGGACTTGAAAGCGGGGCAGAATTGCAGGAAACCGATTTCAGGAGGTAGACTGGAATTGCATTGAAAGCATAGGAAAAGAGGCAGAACGTCCACAATGATGCACTTGGTCAAAAAGGGCGTATGCGTTTTTTCCTGAATATATTCAGGAAAAAACGCATACGCCCTTTTTGGCCAACCAAGCAAGCTTGCAAAGGAAATCTGCACTACAATGAAGTCTCACTTCCCCCCGGTCAAAAGGGCCATCTGAAAAAAGTGTAAAATCCAGAAAGGCAGGACAGGCCATGGAGAACTGGGAGCCTTGTTATGCTGATGGGCGGGATGTAAACTGCCAACAGACACTCGGGAGAAGTGTATGGTGTTTCCTGAAACATCTAAAAAACAAAGCAACAGAGCCTAGGGCACTTCCACTTATGGTCCTATAGCTTAGGGAAATTAAAATCAAAAAGACACAGCCACCCCAATGTTTGGGACGCCTCTGTTTACAAGAACCTCGTTTACCGTACAAGTTCAATATCACAGAAAGTGAAAAATGGATAAAGAACTTGTGGTACTTACGTACAATGCAGTATCACTCAGCAGTGAAATCTATGTCATCAGGCCCGTAGCAGCACAATGAGTGGATTCAGGTACGATGATTCTAACTGAAATAAGTCACACAGAAAAAGAAACATCATAAGATATCAGTAATACACGGAATGTAAACTTGGCTACACAGGAACTGAATTACAGAACAGAACAGGGTCTCAAATTTAGAAAACCAACTTATGCTTGTTTAAGGGTAAAGGTGAGTTGGGGTGCTGCATAAAACCAGAGATTGAAATGAGCACAGATAAAGTTCCTTAAGCCAAATATGGAATAGACAAGAGCTACTCCTTGCTCAACGAAATGGACTCAACACCGCATATTAAACGCCTAAGAATGTACCTGACTCTTAAGTATCTTAAAACCTATGGATTGCTATGTCTCCGAAAGAGAATCAAGCATGTGTACAGGGACATAAACGCAGCAGTGATAGGATTGGAGAGGTTCGGTGAGCAAATGAAGACCCTTTGAAGTCATATTGCATGGTACCCATTCCACGGGTTTCAACTACCCAGGTTTAAGGTATTCTTCCTTCAGCTAAAACATGCATGTGGAACCTAGAGTATGATCAACCATGTGATCGGGAGACGTGTTCAAATATGTCTCAGTTTTCGTACCCTGGTACTCGGGTGCAACATTCCAGACGCTTTACTAACACTCTCCCGACTTGGAGAGTCAGTCCCTTTAACCTCCTGTTTGGCCCAGTTTGCAATTTCTGCGGAAGATGAACAGGAATAGCGAGAACCAATGAGAGACTAGCTGGAGGTGTCTGGACGGGCAAATTTAACTCTCATTTCCCACCAGGAAGAGGAAATAACCAAAGGCTCAGCGTGCCGTGCCGGAACCAGATTAGGGCCTGAAGCCATCCTGCGGTGTTGCGGCCAGCTCACAAGAAAACGAGTTGAAGAAAGGAGCTCAGGGGCACTGTAATTCACAAACCTGCAGAGTTATAAATGACAACTATCGTCCAAAAATATACTGAAGTAAGGCTGCCAAGAGGACTTGAAAGCGGGGCAGAATTGCAGGAAACCGATTTCAGGAGGTAGACTGGAATTGCATTGAAAGCATAGGAAAAGAGGCAGAACGTCCACAATGATGCACTTGGCCAAAAAGGGCGTATGCGTTTTTTCCTGAATATATTCAGGAAAAAACGCATACGCCCTTTTTGGCCAACCAAGCAAGCTTGCAAAGGAAATCTGCACTACAATGAAGTCTCACTTCCCCCCGGTCAAAAGGGCCATCTGAAAAAAGTGTAAAATCCAGAAAGGCAGGACAGGCCATGGAGAACTGGGAGCCTTGTTATGCTGATGGGCGGGATGTACATTGCCAACAGACACTCGGGAGAAGTGTATGGTGTTTCCTGAAACATCTAAAAAACAAAGCAACAGAGCCTAGGGCACTTCCACTTATGGTCCTATAGCTTAGGGAAATTAAAATCAAAAAGATACAGCCACCCCAATGTTTGGGACGCCTCTGTTTACAAGAACCTCGTTTACTGTACAAGTTCAATATCACAGAAAGTGAAAAATGGATAAAGAACTTGTGGTACTTACGTACAATGCAGTATCACTCAGCAGTGAAATCTATGTCATCAGGCCCGTAGCAGCACAATGAGTGGATTCAGGTACGATGATTCTAACTGAAATAAGTCACACAGAAAAAGAAACATCATAAGATATCAGTAATACACGGAATGTAAACTTGGCTACACAGGAACTGAATTACAGAACAGAACAGGGTCTCAAATTTAGAAAACCAACTTATGCTTGTTTAAGGGTAAAGGTGAGTTGGGGTGCTGCATAAAACCAGAGATTGAAATGAGCACAGATAAAGTTCCTTAAGCCAAATATGGAATAGACAAGAGCTACTCCTTGCTCAACGAAATGGACTCAACACCGCATATTAAACGCCTAAGAATGTACCTGACTCTTAAGTATCTTAAAACCTATGGATTGCTATGTCTCCGAAAGAGAATCAAGCATGTGTACAGGGACATAAACGCAGCAGTGATAGGATTGGAGAGGTTCGGTGAGCAAATGAAGACCCTTTGAAGTCATATTGCATGGTACCCATTCCACGGGTTTCAACTACCCAGGTTTAAGGTATTCTTCCTTCAGCTAAAACATGCATGTGGAACCTAGAGTATGATCAACCATGTGATCGGGAGACGTGTTCAAATATGTCTCAGTTTTCGTACCCTGGTACTCGGGTGCAACATTCCAGACGCTTTACTAACACTCTCCCGACTTGGAGAGTCAGTCCCTTTAACCTCCTGTTTGGCCCAGTTTGCAATTTCTGCGGAAGATGAACAGGAATAGCGAGAACCAATGAGAGACTAGCTGGAGGTGTCTGGACGGGCAAATTTAACTCTCATTTCCCACCAGGAAGAGGAAAGAACCAAAGGCTCAGCGTGCCGTGCCGGAACCAGATTAGGGCCTGAAGCCATCCTGCGGTGTTGCGGCCAGCTCACAAGAAAACGAGTTGAAGAAAGGAGCTCAGGGGCACTGTAATTCACAAACCTGCAGAGTTATAAATGACAACTATCGTCCAAAAATATACTGAAGTAAGGCTGCCAAGAGGACTTGAAAGCGGGGCAGAATTGCAGGAAACCGATTTCAGGAGGTAGACTGGAATTGCATTGAAAGCATAGGAAAAGAGGCAGAACGTCCACAATGATGCACTTGGCCAAAAAGGGCGTATGCGTTTTTTCCTGAATATATTCAGGAAAAAACGCATACGCCCTTTTTGGCCAACCAAGCAAGCTTGCAAAGGAAATCTGCACTACAATGAAGTCTCACTTCCCCCGGTCAAAAGGGCCATCTGAAAAAAGTGTAAAATCCAGCAAGGCAGGACAGGCCATGGAGAACTGGGAGCCTTGTTATGCTGATGGGCGGGATGTAAACTGCCAACAGACACTCGGGAGAAGTGTATGGTGTTTCCTGAAACATCTAAAAAACAAAGCAACAGAGCCTAGGGCACTTCCACTTATGGTCCTATAGCTTAGGGAAATTAAAATCAAAAAGACACAGCCACCCCAAAGTTTGGGACGCCTCTGTTTACAAGAACCTCGTTTACCGTACAAGTTCAATATCACAGAAAGTGAAAAATGGATAAAGAACTTGTGGTACTTACGTACAATGCAGTATCACTCAGCAGTGAAATCTATGTCATCAGGCCCGTAGCAGCACAATGAGTGGATTCAGGTACGATGATTCTAACTGAAATAAGTCACACAGAAAAAGAAACATCATAAGATATCAGTAATACACGGAATGTAAACTTGGCTACACAGGAACTGAATTACAGAACAGAACAGGGTCTCAAATTTAGAAAACCAACTTATGCTTGTTTAAGGGTAAAGGTGAGTTGGGGTGCTGCATAAAACCAGAGATTGAAATGAGCACAGATAAAGTTCCTTAAGCCAAATATGGAATAGACAAGAGCTACTCCTTGCTCAACGAAATGGACTCAACACCGCATATTAAACGCCTAAGAATGTACCTGACTCTTAAGTATCTTAAAACCTATGGATTGCTATGTCTCCGAAAGAGAATCAAGCATGTGTACAGGGACATAAACGCAGCAGTGATAGGATTGGAGAGGTTCGGTGAGCAAATGAAGACCCTTTGAAGTCATATTGCATGGTACCCATTCCACGGGTTTCAACTACCCAGGTTTAAGGTATTCTTCCTTCAGCTAAAACATGCATGTGGAACCTAGAGTATGATCAACCATGTGATCGGGAGACGTGTTCAAATATGTCTCAGTTTTCGTACCCTGGTACTCGGGTGCAACATTCCAGACGCTTTACTAACACTCTCCCGACTTGGAGAGTCAGTCCCTTTAACCTCCTGTTTGGCCCAGTTTGCAATTTCTGCGGAAGATGAACAGGAATAGCGAGAACCAATGAGAGACTAGCTGGAGGGGTCTGGACGGGCAAATTTAACTCTCATTTCCCACCAGGAAGAGGAAATAACCAAAGGCTCAGCGTGCCGTGCCGGAACCAGATTAGGGCCTGAAGCCATCCTGCGGTGTTGCGGCCAGCTCACAAGAAAACGAGTTGAAGAAAGGAGCTCAGGGGCACTGTAATTCACAAACCTGCAGAGTTATAAATGACAACTATCGTCCAAAAATATACTGAAGTAAGGCTGCCAAGAGGACTTGAAAGCGGGGCAGAATTGCAGGAAACCGATTTCAGGAGGTAGACTGGAATTGCATTGAAAGCATAGGAAAAGAGGCAGAACGTCCACAATGATGCACTTGGCCAAAAAGGGCGTATGCGTTTTTTCCTGAATATATTCAGGAAAAAACGCATACGCCCTTTTTGGCCAACCAAGCAAGCTTGCAAAGGAAATCTGCACTACAATGAAGTCTCACTTCGCCCCGGTCAAAAGGGCCATCTGAAAAAAGTGTAAAATCCAGAAAGGCAGGACAGGCCATGGAGAACTGGGAGCCTTGTTATGCTGATGGGCGGGATGTAAACTGCCAACAGACACTCGGGAGAAGTGTATGGTGTTTCCTGAAACATCTAAAAAACAAAGCAACAGAGCCTAGGGCACTTCCACTTATGGTCCTATAGCTTAGGGAAATTAAAATCAAAAAGACACAGCCACCCCAAAGTTTGGGACGCCTCTGTTTACAAGAACCTCGTTTACCGTACAAGTTCAATATCACAGAAAGTGAAAAATGGATAAAGAACTTGTGGTACTTACGTACAATGCAGTATCACTCAGCAGTGAAATCTATGTCATCAGGCCCGTAGCAGCACAATGAGTGGATTCAGGTACGATGATTCTAACTGAAATAAGTCACACAGAAAAAGAAACATCATAAGATATCAGTAATACACGGAATGTAAACTTGGCTACACAGGAACTGAATTACAGAACAGAACAGGGTCTCAAATTTAGAAAACCAACTTATGCTTGTTTAAGGGTAAAGGTGAGTTGGGGTGCTGCATAAAACCAGAGATTGAAATGAGCACAGATAAAGTTCCTTAAGCCAAATATGGAATAGACAAGAGCTACTCCTTGCTCAACGAAATGGACTCAACACCGCATATTAAACGCCTAAGAATGTACCTGACTCTTAAGTATCTTAAAACCTATGGATTGCTATGTCTCCGAAAGAGAATCAAGCATGTGTACAGGGACATAAACGCAGCAGTGATAGGATTGGAGAGGTTCGGTGAGCAAATGAAGACCCTTTGAAGTCATATTGCATGGTACCCATTCCACGGGTTTCAACTACCCAGGTTTAAGGTATTCTTCCTTCAGCTAAAACATGCATGTGGAACCTAGAGTATGATCAACCATGTGATCGGGAGACGTGTTCAAATATTTCTCAGTTTTCGTACCCTGGTACTCGGGTGCAACATTCCAGACGCTTTACTAACACTCTCCCGACTTGGAGAGTCAGTCCCTTTAACCTCCTGTTTGGCCCAGTTTGCAATTTCTGCGGAAGATGAACAGGAATAGCGAGAACCAATGAGAGACTAGCTGGAGGTGTCTGGACGGGCAAATTTAACTCTCATTTCCCACCAGGAAGAGGAAATAACCAAAGGCTCAGCGTGCCGTGCCGGAACCAGATTAGGGCCTGAAGCCATCCTGCGGTGTTGCGGCCAGCTCACAAGAAAACGAGTTGAAGAAAGGAGCTCAGGGGCACTGTAATTCACAAACCTGCAGAGTTATAAATGACAACTATCGTCCAAAAATATACTGAAGTAAGGCTGCCAAGAGGACTTGAAAGCGGGGCAGAATTGCAGGAAACCGATTTCAGGAGGTAGACTGGAATTGCATTGAAAGCATAGGAAAAGAGGCAGAACGTCCACAATGATGCACTTGGCCAAAAAGGGCGTATGCGTTTTTTCCTGAATATATTCAGGAAAAAACGCATACGCCCTTTTTGGCCAACCAAGCAAGCTTGCAAAGGAAATCTGCACTACAATGAAGTCTCACTTCCCCCCGGTCAAAAGGGCCATCTGAAAAAAGTGTAAAATCCAGAAAGGCAGGACAGGCCATGGAGAACTGGGAGCCTTGTTATGCTGATGGGCGGGATGTAAACTGCCAACAGACACTCGGGAGAAGTGTATGGTGTTTCCTGAAACATCTAAAAAACAAAGCAACAGAGCCTAGGGCACTTCCACTTATGGTCCTATAGCTTAGGGAAATTAAAATCAAAAAGATACAGCCACCCCAATGTTTGGGACGCCTCTGTTTACAAGAACCTCGTTTACCGTACAAGTTCAATATCACAGAAAGTGAAAAATGGATAAAGAACTTGTGGTACTTACGTACAATGCAGTATCACTCAGCAGTGAAATCTATGTCATCAGGCCCGTAGCAGCACAATGAGTGGATTCAGGTACGATGATTCTAACTGAAATAAGTCACACAGAAAAAGAAACATCATAAGATATCAGTAATACACGGAATGTAAACTTGGCTACACAGGAACTGAATTACAGAACAGAACAGGGTCTCAAATTTAGAAAACCAACTTATGCTTGTTTAAGGGTAAAGGTGAGTTGGGGTGCTGCATAAAACCAGAGATTGAAATGAGCACAGATAAAGTTCCTTAAGCCAAATATGGAATAGACAAGAGCTACTCCTTGCTCAACGAAATGGACTCAACACCGCATATTAAACGCCAAAGAATGTACCTGACTAGTAAGTATCTTAAAACCTATGGATTGTTATGTCTCCGAAAGAGAATCAAGCATGTGTACAGGGACATAAACGCAGCAGTGATAGGATTGGAGAGGTTCGGTGAGCAAATGAAGACCCTTTGAAGTCATATTGCATGGTACCCATTCCACGGGTTTCAACTACCCAGGTTTAAGGTATTCTTCCTTCAGCTAAAACATGCATGTGGAACCTAGAGTATGATCAACCATGTGATCGGGAGACGTGTTCAAATATGTCTCAGTTTTCGTACCCTGGTACTCGGGTGCAACATTCCAGACGCTTTACTAACACTCTCCCGACTTGGAGAGTCAGTCCCTTTAACCTCCTGTTTGGCCCAGTTTGCAATTTCTGCGGAAGATGAACAGGAATAGCGAGAACCAATGAGAGGCTAGCTGGAGGTGTCTGGACGGGCAAATTTAACTCTCATTTCCCACCAGGAAGAGGAAATAACCAAAGGCTCAGCGTGCCGTGCCGGAACCAGATTAGGGCCTGAAGCCATCCTGCGGTGTTGCGGCCAGCTCACAAGAAAACGAGTTGAAGAAAGGAGCTCAGGGGCACTGTAATTCACAAACCTGCAGAGTTATAAATGACAACTATCGTCCAAAAATATACTGAAGTAAGGCTGCCAAGAGGACTTGAAAGCGGGGCAGAATTGCAGGAAACCGATTTCAGGAGGTAGACTGGAATTGCATTGAAAGCATAGGAAAAGAGGCAGAACGTCCACAATGATGCACTTGGCCAAAAAGGGCGTATGCGTTTTTTCCTGAATATATTCAGGAAAAAACGCATACGCCCTTTTTGGCCAACCAAGCAAGCTTGCAAAGGAAATCTGCACTACAATGAAGTCTCACTTCCCCCCCCCCCCGGTCAAAGGGCCATCTGAAAAAAGTGTAAAATCCAGAAAGGCAGGACAGGCCATGGAGAACTGGGAGCCTTGTTATGCTGATGGGCGGGATGTAAACTGCCAACAGACACTCGGGAGAAGTGTATGGTGTTTCCTGAAACATCTAAAAAACAAAGCAACAGAGCCTAGGGCACTTCCACTTATGGTCCTATAGCTTAGGGAAATTAAAATCAAAAAGATACAGCCACCCCAATGTTTGGGACGCCTCTGTTTACAAGAACCTCGTTTACCGTACAAGTTCAATATCACAGAAAGTGAAAAATGGATAAAGAACATGTGGTACTTACGTAAAATGCAGTATCACTCAGCAGTGAAATCTATGTCATCAGGCCCGTAGCAGCACAATGAGTGGATTCAGGTACGATGATTCTAACTGAAATAAGTCACACAGAAAAAGAAACATCATAAGATATCAGTAATACACGGAATGTAAACTTGGCTACACAGGAACTGAATTACAGAACAGAACAGGGTCTCAAATTTAGAAAACCAACTTATGCTTGTTTAAGGGTAAAGGTGAGTTGGGGTGCTGCATAAAACCAGAGATTGAAATGAGCACAGATAAAGTTCCTTAAGCCAAATATGGAATAGACAAGAGCTACTCCTTGCTCAACGAAATGGACTCAACACCGCATATTAAACGCCTAAGAATGTACCTGACTAGTAAGTATCTTAAAACCTATGGATTGCTATGTCTCCGAAAGAGAATCAAGCATGTGTACAGGGACATAAACGCAGCAGTGATAGGATTGGAGAGGTTCGGTGAGCAAATGAAGACCCTTTGAAGTCATATTGCATGGTACCCATTCCACGGGTTTCAACTACCCAGGTTTAAGGTATTCTTCCTTCAGCTAAAACATGCATGTGGAACCTAGAGTATGATCAACCATGTGATCGGGAGACGTGTTCAAATATGTCTCAGTTTTCGTACCCTGGTACTCGGGTGCAACATTCCAGACGCTTTACTAACACTCTCCCGACTTGGAGAGTCAGTCCCTTTAACCTCCTGTTTGGCCCAGTTTGCAATTTCTGCGGAAGATGAACAGGAATAGCGAGAACCAATGAGAGGCTAGCTGGAGGTTTCTGGACGGGCAAATTTAACTCTCATTTCCCACCAGGAAGAGGAAATAACCAAAGGCTCAGCATGCCGTGCCGGAACCAGATTAGG
Source organism: Globicephala melas (assembly GCF_963455315.2). NCBI lineage: Eukaryota > Metazoa > Chordata > Mammalia > Artiodactyla > Delphinidae > Globicephala > Globicephala melas. The sequence goes on from NW_027207328.1 coordinate 544,223, forward strand.
GCCTGAAGCCATCCTGCGGTGTTGCGGCCAGCTCACAAGAAAACGAGTTGAAGAAAGGAGCTCAGGGGCACTGTAATTCACAAACCTGCAGAGTTATAAATGACAACTATCGTCCAAAAATATACTGAAGTAAGGCTGCCAAGAGGACTTGAAAGCGGGGCAGAATTGCAGGAAACCGATTTCAGGAGGTAGACTGGAATTGCATTGAAAGCATAGGAAAAGAGGCAGAACGTCCACAATGATGCACTTGGCCAAAAAGGGCGTATGCGTTTTTTCCTGAATATATTCAGGAAAAAACGCATACGCCCTTTTTGGCCAACCAAGCAAGCTTGCAAAGGAAATCTGCACTACAATGAAGTCTCACTTCCCCCCCCCCCGGTCAAAAGGGCCATCTGAAAAAAGTGTAAAATCCAGAAAGGCAGGACAGGCCATGGAGAACTGGGAGCCTTGTTATGCTGATGGGCGGGATGTAAACTGCCAACAGACACTCGGGAGAAGTGTATGGTGTTTCCTGAAACATCTAAAAAACAAAGCAACAGAGCCTAGGGCACTTCCACTTATGGTCCTATAGCTTAGGGAAATTAAAATCAAAAAGATACAGCCACCCCAATGTTTGGGACGCCTCTGTTTACAAGAACCTCGTTTACCGTACAAGTATAATATCACAGAAAGTGAAAAATGGATAAACAACATGTGGTACTTACGTAAAATGCAGTATCACTCAGCAGTGAAATCTATGTCATCAGGCCCGTAGCAGCACAATGAGTGGATTCAGGTACGATGATTCTAACTGAAATAAGTCACACAGAAAAAGAAACATCATAAGATATCAGTAATACACGGAATGTAAACTTGGCTACACAGGAACTGAATTACAGAACAGAACAGGGTCTCAAATTTAGAAAACCAACTTATGCTTGTTTAAGGGTAAAGGTGAGTTGGGGTGCTGCATAAAACCAGAGATTGAAATGAGCACAGATAAAGTTCCTTAAGCCAAATATGGAATAGACAAGAGCTACTCCTTGCTCAACGAAATGGACTCAACACCGCATATTAAAAGCCTAAGAATGTACCTGACTCTTAAGTATCTTAAAACCTATGGATTGCTATGTCTCCGAAAGAGAATCAAGCATGTGTACAGGGACATAAACGCAGCAGTGATAGGATTGGAGAGGTTCGGTGAGCAAATGAAGACCCTTTGAAGTCATATTGCATGGTACCCATTCCATGGGTTTCAACTACCCAGGTTTAAGGTATTCTTCCTTCAGCTAAAACATGCATGTGGAACCTAGAGTATGATCAACCATGTGATCGGGAGACGTGTTCAAATATGTCTCAGTTTTCGTACCCTGGTACTCGGGTGCAACATTCCAGACGCTTTACTAACACTCTCCCGACTTGGAGAGTCAGTCCCTTTAACCTCCTGTTTGGCCCAGTTTGCAATTTCTGCGGAAGATGAACAGGAATAGCGAGAACCAATGAGAGACTAGCTGGAGGTGTCTGGACGGGCAAATTTAACTCTCATTTCCCACCAGGAAGAGGAAATAACCAAAGGCTCAGCGTGCCGTGCCGGAACCAGATTAGGGCCTGAAGCCATCCTGCGGTGTTGCGGCCAGCTCACAAGAAAACGAGTTGAAGAAAGGAGCTCAGGGGCACTGTAATTCACAAACCTGCAGAGTTATAAATGACAGCTATCGTCCAAAAATATACTGAAGTAAGGCTGCCAAGAGGACTTGAAAGCGGGGCAGAATTGCAGGAAACCGATTTCAGGAGGTAGACTGGAATTGCATTGAAAGCATAGGAAAAGAGGCAGAAGGTCCACAATGATGCACTTGGCCAAAAAGGGCGTATGCGTTTTTTCCTGAATATATTCAGGAAAAAACGCATACGCCCTTTTTGGCCAACCAAGCAAGCTTGCAAAGGAAATCTGCACTACAATGAAGTCTCACTTCCCCCCCCCCCCGGTCAAAAAAGCCATCTGAAAAAAGTGTAAAATCCAGAAAGGCAGGACAGGCCATGGAGAACTGGGAGCCTTGTTATGCTGATGGGCGGGATGTAAATTGCCAACAGACACTCGGGAGAAGTGTATGGTGTTTCCTGAAACATCTAAAAAACAAAGCAACAGAGCCTAGGGCACTTCCACTTATGGTCCTATAGCTTAGGGAAATTAAAATCAAAAAGATACAGCCACCCCAATGTTTGGGACGCCTCTGTTTACAAGAACCTCGTTTACCGTACAAGTTCAATATCACAGAAAGTGAAAAATGGATAAAGAACTTGTGGTACTTACGTACAATGCAGTATCACTCAGCAGTGAAATCTATGTCATCAGGCCCGTAGCAGCACAATGAGTGGATTCAGGTACGATGATTCTAACTGAAATAAGTCACACAGAAAAAGAAACATCATAAGATATCAGTAATACACGGAATGTAAACTTGGCTACACAGGAACTGAATTACAGAACAGAACAGGGTCTCAAATTTAGAAAACCAACTTATGCTTGTTTAAGGGTAAAGGTGAGTTGGGGTGCTGCATAAAACCAGAGATTGAAATGAGCACAGATAAAGTTCCTTAAGCCAAATATGGAATAGACAAGAGCTACTCCTTGCTCAACGAAATGGACTCAACACCGCATATTAAACGCCTAAGAATGTACCTGACTCTTAAGTATCTTAAAACCTATGGATGGCTATGTCTCCGAAAGAGAATCAAGCATGTGTACAGGGACATAAACGCAGCAGTGATAGGATTGGAGAGGTTCGGTGAGCAAATGAAGACCCTTTGAAGTCATATTGCATGGTACCCATTCCACGGGTTTCAACTACCCAGGTTTAAGGTATTCTTCCTTCAGCTAAAACATGCATGTGGAACCTAGAGTATGATCAACCATGTGATCGGGAGACGTGTTCAAATATGTCTCAGTTTTCGTACCCTGGTACTCGGGTGCAACATTCCAGACGCTTTACTAACACTCTCCCGACTTGGAGAGTCAGTCCCTTTAACCTCCTGTTTGGCCCAGTTTGCAATTTCTGCGGAAGATGAACAGGAATAGCGAGAACCAATGAGAGACTAGCTGGAGGTGTCTGGACGGGCAAATTTAACTCTCATTTCCCACCAGGAAGAGGAAATAACCAAAGGCTCAGCGTGCCGTGCCGGAACCAGATTAGGGCCTGAAGCCATCCTGCGGTGTTGCGGCCAGCTCACAAGAAAACGAGTTGAAGAAAGGAGCTCAGGGGCACTGTAATTCACAAACCTGCAGAGTTATAAATGACAACTATCGTCCAAAAATATACTGAAGTAAGGCTGCCAAGAGGACTTGAAAGCGGGGCAGAATTGCAGGAAACCGATTTCAGGAGGTAGACTGGAATTGCATTGAAAGCATAGGAAAAGAGGCAGAACGTCCACAATGATGCACTTGGCCAAAAAGGGCGTATGCGTTTTTTCCTGAATATATTCAGGAAAAAACGCATACGCCCTTTTTGGCCAACCAAGCAAGCTTGCAAAGGAAATCTGCACTACAATGAAGTCTCACTTCCCCCCGGTCAAAAGGGCCATCTGAAAAAAGTGTAAAATCCAGAAAGGCAGGACAGGCCATGGAGAACTGGGAGCCTTGTTATGCAGATGGGCGGGATGTACATTGCCAACAGACACTCGGGAGGAGTGTATGGTGTTTCCTGAAACATCTAAAAAACAAAGCAACAGAGCCTAGGGCACTTCCACTTATGGTCCTATAGTTTAGGGAAATTAAAATCAAAAAGACACAGCCACCCCAAAGTTTGGGATGGCTCTGTTTACAACAACCTCGTTTACAGTACAAGTTCAATATCACAGAAAGTGTAAAATGGAGAAAGAAGTTGTGGTACTCATGTACAATGCAATATCACTCAGCAATGAAATCTATGTCACCAGGCCCGTAGCAGCACAATGAGTGGATTCGGGTAAGGTGATTCTAACTGAAATAAGTCACACAGAAAAAGAAATATCAAAAAATATCACTAATACATGGAATGTAAACTTGGCTACAGAGGAACTGAAATACAAAACAGAACAGGGTCTCAAATTTAGAAAACCAACTTATGCTTGCTTAAGGGGAAAGGTGAGTTGGGGTGCTGCATACAACCAGAGATTGAAATGAGCACAGATAAAGTTCCTTAAGCTAAATATGGAATAGACAAGAGCTACTCCTTGCTCAACGAAATGGACTCAACACGCCATATTAAACGCCTAAGAATGTACGTGACTAGTAAGTATCTTAAAACCTATGGATTGCTATGTCTCCAAAAGAGAATCAAACGTGTGTACAGGGGCATAAACGCAGCAGTGATAGGATTGGAGAGTTTCGGTGAGCAAATGAATACCCTTTGAAGTCATATTGCATGGTACCCATTCCACGGGTCTCAACTCTCCAGGTTTAAGGTATTCTTCCTTCAGCTAAAACATTTATGTGGAACCCAGAGTATGATCAACCACGTGATCGGGAGACGTGTTCAGATATGTCTCAGTTTTCGTACCCTGGTACTCAGGTGCAACATTCCAGACGCTTTACTAACACTCTCCCCACTTGGAGAGTCAGTGCCTTTAACCTCCTGTTTGGCTCAGTTTGCAATTTCTGCGGAAGATGAACAGGAATAGCGAGAACCAATGAGAGACTAGCTGGAGGTGTCTGGACGGGCAAATTTAACTCTCATTTCCCACCAGGAAGAGGAAATAACCAAAGGCTCAGCGTGCCGTGCCAGAACCAGATTAGGGCCTGAAGCCATCATGCGGTGTTGCGGCCAGCTCACAAGAAAACGAGTTGAAGAAAGGAGCTCAGGGGCACTGTAATTCACAAACCTGCAGAGTTATAAATGACAACTATCGTCCAAAAATATACTGAAGTAAGGCTGCCAAGAGGTCTTGAAAGCGGGGCAGAATTGCAGGAAACCGATTTCAGGAGGTAGACTGGAATTGCATTGAAAGCATAGGAAAAGAGGCAGAACGTCCACAATGATGCACTTGGCCAAAAAGTGCGTATGCGTTTTTTCCTGAATATATTCAGGAAAAAACGCATACGCCCTTTTTGGCCAACCAAGCAAGCTTGCAAAGGAAATCTGCACTACAATGAAGTCTCACTTCCCCCCGGTCAAAAGGGCCATCTGAAAAAAGTGTAAAATCCAGAAAGGCAGGACAGGCCATGGAGAACTGGGAGCCTTGTTATGCTGATGGGCGGGATGTAAATTGCCAACAGACACTCGGGAGAAGTGTATGGTGTTTCCTGAAACATCTAAAAAACAAAGCAACAGAGCCTAGGGCACTTCCACTTATGGTCCTATAGCTTAGGGAAATTAAAATCAAAAAGATACAGCCACCCCAATGTTTGGGACGCCTCTGTTTACAAGAACCTCGTTTACCGTACAAGTTCAATATCACAGAAAGTGAAAAATGGATAAAGAACTTGTGGTACTTACGTACAATGCAGTATCACTCAGCAGTGAAATCTATGTCATCAGGCCCGTAGCAGCTCAATGAGTGGATTCAGGTACGATGATTCTAACTGAAATAAGTCACACAGAAAAAGAAATATCATAAGATATCAGTAATACACGGAATGTAAACTTGGCTACACAGGAACTGAATTACAGAACAGAACAGGGTCTCAAATTTAGAAAACCAACTTATGCTTGTTTAAGGGGAAAGGTGAGTTGGGGTGCTGCATAAAACCAGAGATTGAAATGAGCACAGATAAAGTTCCTTAAGCCAAATATGGAATAGACAAGAGCTACTCCTTGCTCAACGAAATGGACTCAACACCGCATATTAAACGCCTAAGAATGTACCTGACTCTTAAGTATCTTAAAACCTATGGATTGCTATGTCTCCGAAAGAGAATCAAGCATGTGTACAGGGACATAAACGCAGCAGTGATAGGATTGGAGAGGTTCGGTGAGCAAATGAAGACCCTTTGAAGTCATATTGCATGGTACCCATTCCACGGGTTTCAACTACCCAGGTTTAAGGTATTCTTCCTTCAGCTAAAACATGCATGTGGAACCTAGAGTATGATCAACCATGTGATCGGGAGACGTGTTCAAATATGTCTCAGTTTTCGTACCCTGGTACTCGGGTGCAACATTCCAGATGCTTTACTAACACTCTCCCGACTTGGAGAGTCAGTCCCTTTAACCTCCTGTTTGGCCCAGTTTGCAATTTCTGCGGAAGATGAACAGGAATAGCGAGAACCAATGAGAGACTAGCTGGAGGTGTCTGGACGGGCAAATTTAACTCTCATTTCCCACCAGGAAGAGGAAATAACCAAAGGCTCAGCGTGCCGTGCCGGAACCAGATTAGGGCCTGAAGCCATCCTGCGGTGTTGCGGCCAGCTCACAAGAAAACGAGTTGAAGAAAGGAGCTCAGGGGCACTGTAATTCACAAACCTGCAGAGTTATAAATGACAACTATCGTCCAAAAATATACTGAAGTAAGGCTGCCAAGAGGACTTGAAAGCGGGGCAGAATTGCAGGAAACCGATTTCAGGAGGTAGACTGGAATTGCATTGAAAGCATAGGAAAAGAGGCAGAACGTCCACAATGATGCACTTGGCCAAAAAGGGCGTATGCGTTTTTTCCTGAATATATTCAGGAAAAAACGCATACGCCCTTTTTGGCCAACCAAGCAAGCTTGCAAAGGAAATCTGCACTACAATGAAGTCTCACTTCCCCCCGGTCAAAAGGGCCATCTGAAAAAAGTGTAAAATCCAGAAAGGCAGGACAGGCCATGGAGAACTGGGAGCCTTGTTATGCTGATGGGCGGGATGTAAATTGCCAACAGACACTCGGGAGAAGTGTATGGTGTTTCCTGAAACATCTAAAAAACAAAGCAACAGAGCCTAGGGCACTTCCACTTATGGTCCTATAGCTTAGGGAAATTAAAATCAAAAAGATACAGCCACCTCAATGTTTGGGACGCCTCTGTTTACAAGAACCTCGTTTACCGTACAAGTTCAATATCACAGAAAGTGAAAAATGGATAAAGAACTTGTGGTACTTACGTACAATGCAGTATCACTCAGCAGTGAAATCTATGTCATCAGGCCCGTAGCAGCACAATGAGTGGATTCGGGTAAGGTGATTCTAACTGAAATAAGTCACACAGAAAAAGAAATATCAAAAAATATCACTAATACATGGAATGTAAACTTGGCTACAGAGGAACTGAATTACAAAACAGAACAGGGTCTCAAATTTAGAAAACCAACTTATGCTTGCTTAAGGGGAAAGGTGAGTTGGGGTGCTGCATACAACCAGAGATTGAAATGAGCACAGATAAAGTTCCTTAAGCTAAATATGGAATAGACAAAGCTACTCCTTGCTCAACGAAATGGACTCAACACGCCATATTAAACGCCTAAGAATGTACGTGACTAGTAAGTATCTTAAAACCTATGGATTGCTATGTCTCCAAAAGAGAATCAAACGTGTGTACAGGGGCATAAACGCAGCAGTGATAGGATTGGAGAGTTTCGGTGAGCAAATGAATACCCTTTGAAATCATATTGCATGGTACCCATTCCACGGGTCTCAACTCTCCAGGTTTAAGGTATTCTTCCTTCAGCTAAAACATTTATGTGGAACCCAGAGTATGATCAACCACGTGATTGGGAGACGTGTTCAGATATGTCTCAGTTTTCGTACCCTGGTACTCGGGTGCAACATTCCAGACGCTTTACTAACACTCTCCCCACTTGGAGAGTCAGTGCCTTTAACCTCCTGTTTGGCTCAGTTTGCAATTTCTGCGGAAGATGAACAGGAATAGCGAGAACCAATGAGAGACTAGCTGGAGGTGTCTGGACGGGCAAATTTAACTCTCATTTCCCACCAGGAAGAGGAAATAACCAAAGGCTCAGCGTGCCGTGCCAGAACCAGATTAGGGCCTGAAGCCATCATGCGGTGTTGCGGCCAGCTCACAAGAAAACGAGTTGAAGAAAGGAGCTCAGGGACACTGTAATTCACAAACCTGCAGAGTTATAAATGACAACTATCGTCCAAAAATATACTGAAGTAAGGCTGCCAAGAGGACTTGAAAGCGGGGCAGAATTGCAGGAAACCGATTTCAGGAGGTAGACTGGAATTGCATTGAAAGCATAGGAAAAGAGGCAGAACGTCCACAATGATGCACTTGGCCAAAAAGGACGTATGCGTTTTTTCCTGAATATATTCAGGAAAAAACGCATACGCCCTTTTTGGCCAACCAAGCAAGCTTGCAAAGGAAATCTGCACTACAATGAAGTCTCACTTCCCCCCGGTCAAAAGGGCCATCTGAAAAAAGTGTAAAATCCAGAAAGGCAGGACAGGCCATGGAGAACTGGGAGCCTTGTTATGCTGATGGGCGGGATGTAAATTGCCAACAGACACTCGGGAGAAGTGTATGGTGTTTCCTGAAACATCTAAAAAACAAAGCAACAAAGCCTAGGGCACTTCCACTTATGGTCCTATAGCTTAGGGAAATTAAAATCAAAAAGATACAGCCACCCCAATGTTTGGGACGCCTCTGTTTACAAGAACCTCGTTTACCGTACAAGTTCAATATCACAGAAAGTGAAAAATGGATAAAGAACTTGTGGTACTTACGTACAATGCAGTATCACTCAGCAGTGAAATCTATGTCATCAGGCCCGTAGCAGCACAATGAGTGGATTCAGGTACGATGATTCTAACTGAAATAAGTCACACAGAAAAAGAAACATCATAAGATATCAGTAATACACGGAATGTAAACTTGGCTACACAGGAACTGAATTACAGAACAGAACAGGGTCTCAAATTTAGAAAACCAACTTATGCTTGCTTAAGGAGAAAGGTGAGTTGGGGTGCTGCATAAAACCAGAGATTGAAATGAGCACAGATAAAGTTCCTTAAGCCAAATACGGAATAGACAAGAGCTACTCCTTGCTCAACGAAATGGACTCAACACCGCATATTAAACGCCTAAGAATGTACCTGACTAGTAAGTATCTTAAAACCTATGGATTGCTATGTCTCCGAAAGAGAATCAAGCATGTGTACAGGGACATAAACGCAGCAGTGATAGGATTGGAGAGGTTCGGTGAGCAAATGAAGACCCTTTGAAGTCATATTGCATGGTACCCATTCCACGGGTTTCAACTACCCAGGTTTAAGGTATTCTTCCTTCAGCTAAAACATGCATGTGGAACCCAGAGTATGATCAACCGTGTGAACGGGAGACGTGTTCAAATATGTCTCAGTTTTCCTCCCCTGGTACTCGGGTGCAACATTCCAGACGCTTTACTAACACTCTCCCCACTTGGAGAGTCAGCGCCTTTAACCTCCTGTTTGGCCCAGTTTGCAATTTCTGCGGAAGATGAACAGGAATAGGGAGAACCAATGAGAGACTAGCTGGAGGTGTCTGGACGGGCAAATTTAACTCTCGTTTCCCACCAGGAAGAGGAATTAACCAAAGGCTCAGGGTGTCGTGCCGGAACCAGATTAGGGCCTGAAGCCATCCTGCGGTGTTGCGGCCAGGTCACAAGAAAGCGAGTTGAAGAAAGGAGCTCAGGGGCACTGTAATTCACAAACCTGCAGAGTTATAAATGACAGCTATCGTCCAAAAATATACTGAAGTAAGGCTGCCAAGAGGACTTGAAAGCGGGGCAGAATTGCACGAAACCGATTTCAGGAGGTAGACTGGAATTGCATTGAAAGCATAGGAAAACAGGCAGAACGTCCACAATGATGCACTTGGCCAAAAAGGGCGTATGCGTTTTTTCCTGAATATATTCAGGAAAAAACGCATACGCCCTTTTTGGCCAACCAAGCAAGCTTGCAAAGGAAATCTGCACTACAATGAAGTCTCACTTCCCCCCGGTCAAAAGGGCCACCTGAAAAAAGTGTAAAATCCAGAAAGGCAGGACAGGCCATGGAGAACTGGGAGCCTTGTTATGCTGATGGGCGGGATGTAAATTGCCAACAGACACTCGGGAGAAGTGTATGGTGTTTCCTGAAACATCTAAAAAACAAAGCAACAGAGCCTAGGGCACTTCCACTTATGGTCCTATAGCATAGGGAAATTAAAATCAAAAAGATACAGCCACCCCAATGTTTGGGACGCCTCTGTTTACAAGAACCTCGTTTACCGTACAAGTTCAATATCACAGAAAGTGAAAAATGGATAAAGAACTTGTGGTACTTACGTACAATGCAGTATCACTCAGCAGTGAAATCTATGTCATCAGGCCCGTAGCAGCTCAATGAGTGGATTCAGGTACGGTGATTCTAACTGAAATAAGTCACACAGAAAAAGAAATATCATAAGATATCAGTAATACACGGAATGTAAACTTGGCTACACAGGAACTGAATTACAGAACAGAACAGGGTCTCAAATTTAGAAAACCAACTTATGCTTGTTTAAGGGGAAAGGTGAGTTGGGGTGCTGCATAACACCAGAGATTGAAATGAGCACAGATAAAGTTCCTTAAGCCAAATATGGAATAGACAAGAGCTACTCCTTGCTCAACGAAATGGACTCAACACCGCATATTAAACGCCTAAGAATGTACCTGACTAGTAAGTATCTTAAAACCTATGGATTGCTATGTCTCCGAAAGAGAATCAAGCATGTGTACAGGGACATAAACACAGCAGTGATAGGATTGGAGAGGTTCGGTGAGCAAATGAAGACCCTTTGAAGTCATATTGCATGGTACCCATTCCACGGGTTTCAACTACCCAGGTTTAAGGTATTCTTCCTTCAGCTAAAACATGCATGTGGAACCCAGAGTATGATCAACCGTGTGAACGGGAGACGTGTTCAAATATGTCTCAGTTTTCCTCCCCTGGTACTCGGGTGCAACATTCCAGACGCTTTACTAACACTCTCCCCACTTGGAGAGTCAGCGCCTTTAACCTCCTGTTTGGCCCAGTTTGCAATTTCTGCGGAAGATGAACAGGAATAGGGAGAACCAATGAGAGACTAGCTGGAGGTGTCTGGACGGGCAAATTTAACTCTCGTTTCCCACCAGGAAGAGGAATTAACCAAAGGCTCAGGGTGTCGTGCCGGAACCAGATTAGGGCCTGAAGCCATCCTGCGGTGTTGCGGCCAGGTCACAAGAAAGCGAGTTGAAGAAAGGAGCTCAGGGGCACTGTAATTCACAAACCTGCAGAGTTATAAATGACAGCTATCGTCCAAAAATATACTGAAGTAAGGCTGCCAAGAGGACTTGAAAGCGGGGCAGAATTGCAGGAAACCGATTTCAGGAGGTAGACTGGAATTGCATTGAAAGCATAGGAAAAGAGGCAGAAGGTCCACAATGATGCACTTGGCCAAAAAGGGCGTATGCGTTTTTTCCTGAATATATTCAGGAAAAAACGCATACGCCCTTTTTGGCCAACCAAGCAAGCTTGCAAAGGAAATCTGCACTACAATGAAGTCTCACTTCCCCCCCCCCCCGGTCAAAAGGGCCATCTGAAAAAAGTGTAAAATCCAGAAAGGCAGGACAGGCCATGGAGAACTGGGAGCCTTGTTATGCTGATGGGCGGGATGTCAAATGCCAACAGACACTCGGGAGAAGTGTATGGTGTTTCCTGAAACATCTAAAAAACAAAGCAACAGAGCCTAGGGCACTTCCACTTATGGTCCTATAGCTTAGGGAAATTAAAATCAAAAAGATACAGCCACCCCAATGTTTGGGACGCCTATGTTTACAAGAACCTCGTTTACCGTACAAGTTCAATATCACAGAAAGTGAAAAATGGATAAAGAACTTGTGGTACTTACGTACAATGCAGTATCACTCAGCAGTGAAATCTATGTCATCAGGCCCGTAGCAGCACAATGAGTGGATTCAGGTACGATGATTCTAACTGAAATAAGTCACACAGAAAAAGAAACATCATAAGATATCAGTAATACACGGAATGTAAACTTGGCTACACAGGAACTGAATTACAGAACAGAACAGGGTCTCAAATTTAGAAAACCAACTTATGCTTGTTTAAGGGTAAAGGTGAGTTGGGGTGCTGCATAAAACCAGAGATTGAAATGAGCACAGATAAAGTTCCTTAAGCCAAATATGGAATAGACAAGAGCTACTCCTTGCTCAACGAAATGGACTCAACACCGCATATTAAACGCCTAAGAATGTACCTGACTCTTAAGTATCTTAAAACCTATGGATTGCTATGTCTCCGAAAGAGAATCAAGCATGTGTACAGGGACATAAACGCAGCAGTGATAGGATTGGAGAGGTTCGGTGAGCAAATGAAGACCCTTTGAAGTCATATTGCATGGTACCCATTCCACGGGTTTCAACTACCCAGGTTTAAGGTATTCTTCCTTCAGCTAAAACATGCATGTGGAACCTAGAGTATGATCAACCATGTGATCGGGAGACGTGTTCAAATATGTCTCAGTTTTCGTACCCTGGTACTCGGGTGCAACATTCCAGACGCTTTACTAACACTCTCCCGACTTGGAGAGTCAGTCCCTTTAACCTCCTGTTTGGCCCAGTTTGCAATTTCTGCGGAAGATGAACAGGAATAGCGAGAACCAATGAGAGACTAGCTGGAGGTGTCTGGACGGGCAAATTTAACTCTCATTTCCCACCAGGAAGAGGAAATAACCAAAGGCTCAGCGTGCCGTGCCGGAACCAGATTAGGGCCTGAAGCCATCCTGCGGTGTTGCGGCCAGCTCACAAGAAAACGAGTTGAAGAAAGGAGCTCAGGGGCACTGTAATTCACAAACCTGCAGAGTTATAAATGACAACTATCGTCCAAAAATATACTGAAGTAAGGCTGCCAAGAGGACTTGAAAGCGGGGCAGAATTGCAGGAAACCGATTTCAGGAGGTAGACTGGAATTGCATTGAAAGCATAGGAAAAGAGGCAGAACGTCCACAATGATGCACTTGGCCAAAAAGGGCGTATGCGTTTTTTCCTGAATATATTCAGGAAAAAACGCATACGCCCTTTTTGGCCAACCAAGCAAGCTTGCAAAGGAAATCTGCACTACAATGAAGTCTCACTTCCCCCCGGTCAAAAGGGCCATCTGAAAAAAGTGTAAAATCCAGAAAGGCAGGACAGGCCATGGAGAACTGGGAGCCTTGTTATGCAGATGGGCGGGATGTACATTGCCAACAGACACTCGGGAGGAGTGTATGGTGTTTCCTGAAACATCTAAAAAACAAAGCAACAGAGCCTAGGGCACTTCCACTTATGGTCCTATAGTTTAGGGAAATTAAAATCAAAAAGACACAGCCACCCCAAAGTTTGGGATGGCTCTGTTTACAACAACCTCGTTTACAGTACAAGTTCAATATCACAGAAAGTGTAAAATGGAGAAAGAAGTTGTGGTACTCATGTACAATGCAATATCACTCAGCAATGAAATCTATGTCACCAGGCCCGTAGCAGCACAATGAGTGGATTCGGGTAAGGTGATTCTAACTGAAATAAGTCACACAGAAAAAGAAATATCAAAAAATATCACTAATACATGGAATGTAAACTTGGCTACAGAGGAACTGAAATACAAAACAGAACAGGGTCTCAAATTTAGAAAACCAACTTATGCTTGCTTAAGGGGAAAGGTGAGTTGGGGTGCTGCATACAACCAGAGATTGAAATGAGCACAGATAAAGTTCCTTAAGCTAAATATGGAATAGACAAGAGCTACTCCTTGCTCAACGAAATGGACTCAACACGCCATATTAAACGCCTAAGAATGTACGTGACTAGTAAGTATCTTAAAACCTATGGATTGCTATGTCTCCAAAAGAGAATCAAACGTGTGTACAGGGGCATAAACGCAGCAGTGATAGGATTGGAGAGTTTCGGTGAGCAAATGAATACCCTTTGAAGTCATATTGCATGGTACCCATTCCACGGGTCTCAACTCTCCAGGTTTAAGGTATTCTTCCTTCAGCTAAAACATTTATGTGGAACCCAGAGTATGATCAACCACGTGATCGGGAGACGTGTTCAGATATGTCTCAGTTTTCGTACCCTGGTACTCAGGTGCAACATTCCCGACGCTTTACTAACACTCTCCCCACTTGGAGAGTCAGTGCCTTTATCCTCCTGTTTGGCTCAGTTTGCAATTTCTGCGGAAGATGAACAGGAATAGCGAGAACCAATGAGAGACTAGCTGGAGGTGTCTGGACGGGCAAATTTAACTCTCATTTCCCACCAGGAAGAGGAAATAACCAAAGGCTCAGCGTGCCGTGCCAGAACCAGATTAGGGCCTGAAGCCATCATGCGGTGTTGCGGCCAGCTCACAAGAAAACGAGTTGAAGAAAGGAGCTCAGGGGCACTGTAATTCACAAACCTGCAGAGTTATAAATGACAACTATCGTCCAAAAATATACTGAAGTAAGGCTGCCAAGAGGACTTGAAAGCGGGGCAGAATTGCAGGAAACCGATTTCAGGAGGTAGACTGGAATTGCATTGAAAGCATAGGAAAAGAGGCAGAACGTCCACAATGATGCACTTGGCCAAAAAGTGCGTATGCGTTTTTTCCTGAATATATTCAGGAAAAAACGCATACGCCCTTTTTGGCCAACCAAGCAAGCTTGCAAAGGAAATCTGCACTACAATGAAGTCTCACTTCCCCCCGGTCAAAAGGGCCATCTGAAAAAAGTGTAAAATCCAGAAAGGCAGGACAGGCCATGGAGAACTGGGAGCCTTGTTATGCTGATGGGCGGGATGTAAATTGCCAACAGACACTCGGGAGAAGTGTATGGTGTTTCCTGAAACATCTAAAAAACAAAGCAACAGAGCCTAGGGCACTTCCACTTATGGTCCTATAGCTTAGGGAAATTAAAATCAAAAAGATACAGCCACCCCAATGTTTGGGACGCCTCTGTTTACAAGAACCTCGTTTACCGTACAAGTTCAATATCACAGAAAGTGAAAAATGGATAAAGAACTTGTGGTACTTACGTACAATGCAGTATCACTCAGCAGTGAAATCTATGTCATCAGGCCCGTAGCAGCTCAATGAGTGGATTCAGGTACGATGATTCTAACTGAAATAAGTCACACAGAAAAAGAAATATCATAAGATATCAGTAATACACGGAATGTAAACTTGGCTACACAGGAACTGAATTACAGAACAGAACAGGGTCTCAAATTTAGAAAACCAACTTATGCTTGTTTAAGGGGAAAGGTGAGTTGGGGTGCTGCATAAAACCAGAGATTGAAATGAGCACAGATAAAGTTCCTTAAGCCAAATATGGAATAGACAAGAGCTACTCCTTGCTCAACGAAATGGACTCAACACCGCATATTAAACGCCTAAGAATGTACCTGACTCTTAAGTATCTTAAAACCTATGGATTGCTATGTCTCCGAAAGAGAATCAAGCATGTGTACAGGGACATAAACGCAGCAGTGATAGGATTGGAGAGGTTCGGTGAGCAAATGAAGACCCTTTGAAGTCATATTGCATGGTACCCATTCCACGGGTTTCAACTACCCAGGTTTAAGGTATTCTTCCTTCAGCTAAAACATGCATGTGGAACCTAGAGTATGATCAACCATGTGATCGGGAGACGTGTTCAAATATGTCTCAGTTTTCGTACCCTGGTACTCGGGTGCAACATTCCAGATGCTTTACTAACACTCTCCCGACTTGGAGAGTCAGTCCCTTTAACCTCCTGTTTGGCCCAGTTTGCAATTTCTGCGGAAGATGAACAGGAATAGCGAGAACCAATGAGAGACTAGCTGGAGGTGTCTGGACGGGCAAATTTAACTCTCATTTCCCACCAGGAAGAGGAAATAACCAAAGGCTCAGCGTGCCGTGCCGGAACCAGATTAGGGCCTGAAGCCATCCTGCGGTGTTGCGGCCAGCTCACAAGAAAACGAGTTGAAGAAAGGAGCTCAGGGGCACTGTAATTCACAAACCTGCAGAGTTATAAATGACAACTATCGTCCAAAAATATACTGAAGTAAGGCTGCCAAGAGGACTTGAAAGCGGGGCAGAATTGCAGGAAACCGATTTCAGGAGGTAGACTGGAATTGCATTGAAAGCATAGGAAAAGAGGCAGAACGTCCACAATGATGCACTTGGCCAAAAAGGGCGTATGCGTTTTTTCCTGAATATATTCAGGAAAAAACGCATACGCCCTTTTTGGCCAACCAAGCAAGCTTGCAAAGGAAATCTGCACTACAATGAAGTCTCACTTCCCCCCGGTCAAAAGGGCCATCTGAAAAAAGTGTAAAATCCAGAAAGGCAGGACAGGCCATGGAGAACTGGGAGCCTTGTTATGCTGATGGGCGGGATGTAAATTGCCAACAGACACTCGGGAGAAGTGTATGGTGTTTCCTGAAACATCTAAAAAACAAAGCAACAGAGCCTAGGGCACTTCCACTTATGGTCCTATAGCTTAGGGAAATTAAAATCAAAAAGATACAGCCACCTCAATGTTTGGGACGCCTCTGTTTACAAGAACCTCGTTTACCGTACAAGTTCAATATCACAGAAAGTGAAAAATGGATAAAGAACTTGTGGTACTTACGTACAATGCAGTATCACTCAGCAGTGAAATCTATGTCATCAGGCCCGTAGCAGCACAATGAGTGGATTCGGGTAAGGTGATTCTAACTGAAATAAGTCACACAGAAAAAGAAATATCAAAAAATATCACTAATACATGGAATGTAAACTTGGCTACAGAGGAACTGAATTACAAAACAGAACAGGGTCTCAAATTTAGAAAACCAACTTATGCTTGCTTAAGGGGAAAGGTGAGTTGGGGTGCTGCATACAACCAGAGATTGAAATGAGCACAGATAAAGTTCCTTAAGCTAAATATGGAATAGACAAAGCTACTCCTTGCTCAACGAAATGGACTCAACACGCCATATTAAACGCCTAAGAATGTACGTGACTAGTAAGTATCTTAAAACCTATGGATTGCTATGTCTCCAAAAGAGAATCAAACGTGTGTACAGGGGCATAAACGCAGCAGTGATAGGATTGGAGAGTTTCGGTGAGCAAATGAATACCCTTTGAAATCATATTGCATGGTACCCATTCCACGGGTCTCAACTCTCCAGGTTTAAGGTATTCTTCCTTCAGCTAAAACATTTATGTGGAACCCAGAGTATGATCAACCACGTGATTGGGAGACGTGTTCAGATATGTCTCAGTTTTCGTACCCTGGTACTCGGGTGCAACATTCCAGACGCTTTACTAACACTCTCCCCACTTGGAGAGTCAGTGCCTTTAACCTCCTGTTTGGCTCAGTTTGCAATTTCTGCGGAAGATGAACAGGAATAGCGAGAACCAATGAGAGACTAGCTGGAGGTGTCTGGACGGGCAAATTTAACTCTCATTTCCCACCAGGAAGAGGAAATAACCAAAGGCTCAGCGTGCCGTGCCAGAACCAGATTAGGGCCTGAAGCCATCATGCGGTGTTGCGGCCAGCTCACAAGAAAACGAGTTGAAGAAAGGAGCTCAGGGACACTGTAATTCACAAACCTGCAGAGTTATAAATGACAACTATCGTCCAAAAATATACTGAAGTAAGGCTGCCAAGAGGACTTGAAAGCGGGGCAGAATTGCAGGAAACCGATTTCAGGAGGTAGACTGGAATTGCATTGAAAGCATAGGAAAAGAGGCAGAACGTCCACAATGATGCACTTGGCCAAAAAGGACGTATGCGTTTTTTCCTGAATATATTCAGGAAAAAACGCATACGCCCTTTTTGGCCAACCAAGCAAGCTTGCAAAGGAAATCTGCACTACAATGAAGTCTCACTTCCCCCCGGTCAAAAGGGCCATCTGAAAAAAGTGTAAAATCCAGAAAGGCAGGACAGGCCATGGAGAACTGGGAGCCTTGTTATGCTGATGGGCGGGATGTAAATTGCCAACAGACACTCGGGAGAAGTGTATGGTGTTTCCTGAAACATCTAAAAAACAAAGCAACAAAGCCTAGGGCACTTCCACTTATGGTCCTATAGCTTAGGGAAATTAAAATCAAAAAGATACAGCCACCCCAATGTTTGGGACGCCTCTGTTTACAAGAACCTCGTTTACCGTACAAGTTCAATATCACAGAAAGTGAAAAATGGATAAAGAACTTGTGGTACTTACGTACAATGCAGTATCACTCAGCAGTGAAATCTATGTCATCAGGCCCGTAGCAGCACAATGAGTGGATTCAGGTACGATGATTCTAACTGAAATAAGTCACACAGAAAAAGAAACATCATAAGATATCAGTAATACACGGAATGTAAACTTGGCTACACAGGAACTGAATTACAGAACAGAACAGGGTCTCAAATTTAGAAAACCAACTTATGCTTGCTTAAGGAGAAAGGTGAGTTGGGGTGCTGCATAAAACCAGAGATTGAAATGAGCACAGATAAAGTTCCTTAAGCCAAATACGGAATAGACAAGAGCTACTCCTTGCTCAACGAAATGGACTCAACACCGCATATTAAACGCCTAAGAATGTACCTGACTAGTAAGTATCTTAAAACCTATGGATTGCTATGTCTCCGAAAGAGAATCAAGCATGTGTACAGGGACATAAACGCAGCAGTGATAGGATTGGAGAGGTTCGGTGAGCAAATGAAGACCCTTTGAAGTCATATTGCATGGTACCCATTCCACGGGTTTCAACTACCCAGGTTTAAGGTATTCTTCCTTCAGCTAAAACATGCATGTGGAACCCAGAGTATGATCAACCGTGTGAACGGGAGACGTGTTCAAATATGTCTCAGTTTTCCTCCCCTGGTACTCGGGTGCAACATTCCAGACGCTTTACTAACACTCTCCCCACTTGGAGAGTCAGCGCCTTTAACCTCCTGTTTGGCCCAGTTTGCAATTTCTGCGGAAGATGAACAGGAATAGGGAGAACCAATGAGAGACTAGCTGGAGGTGTCTGGATGGGCAAATTTAACTCTCGTTTCCCACCAGGAAGAGGAATTAACCAAAGGCTCAGGGTGTCGTGCCGGAACCAGATTAGGGCCTGAAGCCATCCTGCGGTGTTGCGGCCAGGTCACAAGAAAGCGAGTTGAAGAAAGGAGCTCAGGGGCACTGTAATTCACAAACCTGCAGAGTTATAAATGACAGCTATCGTCCAAAAATATACTGAAGTAAGGCTGCCAAGAGGACTTGAAAGCGGGGCAGAATTGCACGAAACCGATTTCAGGAGGTAGACTGGAATTGCATTGAAAGCATAGGAAAACAGGCAGAACGTCCACAATGATGCACTTGGCCAAAAAGGGCGTATGCGTTTTTTCCTGAATATATTCAGGAAAAAACGCATACGCCCTTTTTGGCCAACCAAGCAAGCTTGCAAAGGAAATCTGCACTACAATGAAGTCTCACTTCCCCCCGGTCAAAAGGGCCACCTGAAAAAAGTGTAAAATCCAGAAAGGCAGGACAGGCCATGGAGAACTGGGAGCCTTGTTATGCTGATGGGCGGGATGTAAATTGCCAACAGACACTCGGGAGAAGTGTATGGTGTTTCCTGAAACATCTAAAAAACAAAGCAACAGAGCCTAGGGCACTTCCACTTATGGTCCTATAGCATAGGGAAATTAAAATCAAAAAGATACAGCCACCCCAATGTTTGGGACGCCTCTGTTTACAAGAACCTCGTTTACCGTACAAGTTCAATATCACAGAAAGTGAAAAATGGATAAAGAACTTGTGGTACTTACGTACAATGCAGTATCACTCAGCAGTGAAATCTATGTCATCAGGCCCGTAGCAGCTCAATGAGTGGATTCAGGTACGGTGATTCTAACTGAAATAAGTCACACAGAAAAAGAAATATCATAAGATATCAGTAATACACGGAATGTAAACTTGGCTACACAGGAACTGAATTACAGAACAGAACAGGGTCTCAAATTTAGAAAACCAACTTATGCTTGTTTAAGGGGAAAGGTGAGTTGGGGTGCTGCATAACACCAGAGATTGAAATGAGCACAGATAAAGTTCCTTAAGCCAAATATGGAATAGACAAGAGCTACTCCTTGCTCAACGAAATGGACTCAACACCGCATATTAAACGCCTAAGAATGTACCTGACTAGTAAGTATCTTAAAACCTATGGATTGCTATGTCTCCGAAAGAGAATCAAGCATGTGTACAGGGACATAAACACAGCAGTGATAGGATTGGAGAGGTTCGGTGAGCAAATGAAGACCCTTTGAAGTCATATTGCATGGTACCCATTCCACGGGTTTCAACTACCCAGGTTTAAGGTATTCTTCCTTCAGCTAAAACATGCATGTGGAACCCAGAGTATGATCAACCGTGTGAACGGGAGACGTGTTCAAATATGTCTCAGTTTTCCTCCCCTGGTACTCGGGTGCAACATTCCAGACGCTTTACTAACACTCTCCCCACTTGGAGAGTCAGCGCCTTTAACCTCCTGTTTGGCCCAGTTTGCAATTTCTGCGGAAGATGAACAGGAATAGGGAGAACCAATGAGAGACTAGCTGGAGGTGTCTGGACGGGCAAATTTAACTCTCGTTTCCCACCAGGAAGAGGAATTAACCAAAGGCTCAGGGTGTCGTGCCGGAACCAGATTAGGGCCTGAAGCCATCCTGCGGTGTTGCGGCCAGGTCACAAGAAAGCGAGTTGAAGAAAGGAGCTCAGGGGCACTGTAATTCACAAACCTGCAGAGTTATAAATGACAGCTATCGTCCAAAAATATACTGAAGTAAGGCTGCCAAGAGGACTTGAAAGCGGGGCAGAATTGCAGGAAACCGATTTCAGGAGGTAGACTGGAATTGCATTGAAAGCATAGGAAAACAGGCAGAACGTCCACAATGATGCACTTGGCCAAAAAGGGCGTATGCGTTTTTTCCTGAATATATTCAGGAAAAAACGCATACGCCCTTTTTGGCCAACCAAGCAAGCTTGCAAAGGAAATCTGCACTACAATGAAGTCTCACTTCCCCCCGGTCAAAAGGGCCATCTGAAAAAAGTGTAAAATCCAGAAAGGCAGGACAGGCCATGGAGAACTGGGAGCCTTGTTATGCTGATGGGCGGGATGTAAATTGCCAACAGACACTCGGGAGAAGTGTATGGTGTTTCCTGAAACATCTAAAAAACAAAGCAACAGAGCCTAGGGCACTTCCACTTATGGTCCTATAGCTTAGGGAAATTAAAATCAAAAAGATACAGCCACCCCAATGTTTGGGACGCCTCTGTTTACAAGAACCTCGTTTACCGTACAAGTTCAATATCACAGAAAGTGAAAAATGGATGAAGAAGTTGTGGTACTTACGTACAATGCAATATCACTCAGCAATGACATCTATGTCATCAGGCCCGTAGCAGCATAATGAGTGGATTCAGCTATGATGATTCTAACTGAAAGAAGTCACACAGAAAAAGAAACATCATAAGATATCACTAATACACGCAATGTAAACATGGCTACACAGGAACTGGATTACAAAACAGAACAGGGTCTCAAATTTAGAAAACCAACTTATGCTTGCTTAAGGGGAAAGGTGAGTTGGGGTGCTGCATAAAACCAGAGATTGAAATGAGCACAGATAAAGTTCCTTAAGCCAAATATGGAATAGACAAGAGCTACTCCTTGCTCAATGAAATGGACTTAACACCCCATATTAAACGCCTAAGAATGTACCTGACTAGTAAGTATCTTAAAACCTATGGATTGCTATGTCTCCGAAAGGGAATCAAGCGTGTGTAGAGGGGAATAAACGCAGCAGTGATAGGATTGGAGCAGTTCGGTGAGCAAATGAAGACCCTTTGAAGTCATATTGCATGGTACCCATTCCACGGGTCTCAACTCTCCAGGTTTAAGGGATTCTTCCTTCAGCTAAAACATGCATGTGGATCCCAGAGTATGATCAACCGTGTGATCGGGAGACGTCTTCAAATATGTCTCCGTTCTCGTCCCCTGGTCGTCGGGTGCAACATTCCAGACGCTTTACTAACACTCTCCCGACTTGGAGAGTCAGTGCCTTTAACCTCCTGTTTGGCCCAGTTTGCAATTTCTGCGGAAGATGAACAGGAATAGGGAGAACCAATGAGAGACTAGCTGGAGGTGTCTGGACGGGCAAATTTAACTCTCATTTCCCACCAGGAAGAGGAATTAACCAAAGGCTCAGCGTGCCAGGCCGGAACAAGATTAGGGCCTGAAGCAATCCTGCGGTGTTGCGGCCAGCTCACAAGGAAGCGAGTTGAAGAAAGGAGTTCAGGGGCACTGTAATTCACAAACCTGCAGAGTTATAAATGACAACTATCGTCCAAAAATATACTGAAGTAAGGCTGCCAAGAGGACTTGAAAGCGGGGCAGAATTGCAGGAAACCGATTTCAGGAGGTAGACTGGAATTGCATTGAAAGCATAGGAAAAGAGGCAGAACGTCCACAATGATGCACTTGGCCTAAAAGGGCGTATGCGTTTTTTCCTGAATATATTCAGGAAAAAACGCATACGCCCTTTTTGGCCAACCAAGCAAGCTTGCAAAGGAAATCTGCACTACAATGAAGTCTCACTTCCCCCCGGTCAAAAGGGCCATCTGAAAAAAGTGTAAAATCCAGAAAGGCAGGACAGGCCATGGAGAACTGGGAGCCTTGTTATGCTGATGGGCGGGATGTCAAATGCCAACAGACACTCGGGAGAAGTGTATGGTGTTTCCTGAAACATCTAAAAAACAAAGCAACAGAGCCTAGGGCACTTCCACTTATGGTCCTATAGCTTAGGGAAATTAAAATCAAAAAGATACAGCCACCCCAATGTTTGGGACGCCTATGTTTACAAGAACCTCGTTTACCGTACAAGTTCAATATCACAGAAAGTGAAAAATGGATAAAGAACTTGTGGTACTTACGTACAATGCAGTATCACTCAGCAGTGAAATCTATGTCATCAGGCCCGTAGCAGCACAATGAGTGGATTCAGGTACGATGATTCTAACTGAAATAAGTCACACAGAAAAAGAAACATCATAAGATATCAGTAATACACGGAATGTAAACTTGGCTACACAGGAACTGAATTACAGAACAGAACAGGGTCTCAAATTTACAAAACCAACTTATGCTTGTTTAAGGGTAAAGGTGAGTTGGGGTGCTGCATAAAACCAGAGATTGAAATGAGCACAGATAAAGTTCCTTAAGCCAAATATGGAATAGACAAGAGCTACTCCTTGCTCAACGAAATGGACTCAACACCGCATATTAAACGCCTAAGAATGTACCTGACTCTTAAGTATCTTAAAACCTATGGATTGCTATGTCTCCGAAAGAGAATCAAGCATGTGTACAGGGACATAAACGCAGCAGTGATAGGATTGGAGAGGTTCGGTGAGCAAATGAAGACCCTTTGAAGTCATATTGCATGGTACCCATTCCACGGGTTTCAACTACCCAGGTTTAAGGTATTCTTCCTTCAGCTAAAACATGCATGTGGAACCTAGAGTATGATCAACCATGTGATCGGGAGACGTGTTCAAATATGTCTCAGTTTTCGTACCCTGGTACTCGGGTGCAACATTCCAGACGCTTTACTAACACTCTCCCGACTTGGAGAGTCAGTCCCTTTAACCTCCTGTTTGGCCCAGTTTGCAATTTCTGCGGAAGATGAACAGGAATAGCGAGAACCAATGAGAGACTAGCTGGAGGTGTCTGGACGGGCAAATTTAACTCTCATTTCCCACCAGGAAGAGGAAATAACCAAAGGCTCAGCGTGCCGTGCCGGAACCAGATTAGGGCCTGAAGCCATCCTGCGGTGTTGCGGCCAGCTCACAAGAAAACGAGTTGAAGAAAGGAGCTCAGGGGCACTGTAATTCACAAACCTGCAGAGTTATAAATGACAACTATCGTCCAAAAATATACTGAAGTAAGGCTGCCAAGAGGACTTGAAAGCGGGGCAGAATTGCAGGAAACCGATTTCAGGAGGTAGACTGGAATTGCATTGAAAGCATAGGAAAAGAGGCAGAACGTCCACAATGATGCACTTGGTCAAAAAGGGCGTATGCGTTTTTTCCTGAATATATTCAGGAAAAAACGCATACGCCCTTTTTGGCCAACCAAGCAAGCTTGCAAAGGAAATCTGCACTACAATGAAGTCTCACTTCCCCCCGGTCAAAAGGGCCATCTGAAAAAAGTGTAAAATCCAGAAAGGCAGGACAGGCCATGGAGAACTGGGAGCCTTGTTATGCTGATGGGCGGGATGTAAACTGCCAACAGACACTCGGGAGAAGTGTATGGTGTTTCCTGAAACATCTAAAAAACAAAGCAACAGAGCCTAGGGCACTTCCACTTATGGTCCTATAGCTTAGGGAAATTAAAATCAAAAAGACACAGCCACCCCAAAGTTTGGGACGCCTCTGTTTACAAGAACCTCGTTTACCGTACAAGTTCAATATCACAGAAAGTGAAAAATGGATAAAGAACTTGTGGTACTTACGTACAATGCAGTATCACTCAGCAGTGAAATCTATGTCATCAGGCCCGTAGCAGCACAATGAGTGGATTCAGGTACGATGATTCTAACTGAAATAAGTCACACAGAAAAAGAAACATCATAAGATATCAGTAATACACGGAATGTAAACTTAGCTACACAGGAACTGAATTACAGAACAGAACAGGGTCTCAAATTTAGAAAACCAACTTATGCTTGTTTAAGGGTAAAGGTGAGTTGGGGTGCTGCATAAAACCAGAGATTGAAATGAGCACAGATAAAGTTCCTTAAGCCAAATATGGAATAGACAAGAGCTACTCCTTGCTCAACGAAATGGACTCAACACCGCATATTAAACGCCTAAGAATGTACCTGACTCTTAAGTATCTTAAAACCTATGGATTGCTATGTCTCCGAAAGAGAATCAAGCATGTGTACAGGGACATAACCGCAGCAGTGATAGGATTGGAGAGGTTCGGTGAGCAAATGAAGACCCTTTGAAGTCATATTGCATGGTACCCATTCCACGGGTTTCAACTACCCAGGTTTAAGGTATTCTTCCTTCAGCTAAAACATGCATGTGGAACCTAGAGTATGATCAACCATGTGATCGGGAGACGTGTTCAAATATGTCTCAGTTTTCGTACCCTGGTACTCAGGTGCAACATTCCAGACGCTTTACTAACACTCTCCCGACTTGGAGAGTCAGTCCCTTTAACCTCCTGTTTGGCCCAGTTTGCAATTTCTGCGGAAGATGAACAGGAATAGCGAGAACCAATGAGAGACTAGCTGGAGGTGTCTGGACGGGCAAATTTAACTCTCATTTCCCACCAGGAAGAGGAAATAACCAAAGGCTCAGCGTGCCGTGCCGGAACCAGATTAGGGCCTGAAGCCATCCTGCGGTGTTGCGGCCAGCTCACAAGAAAACGAGTTGAAGAAAGGAGCTCAGGGGCACTGTAATTCACAAACCTGCAGAGTTATAAATGACAACTATCGTCCAAAAATATACTGAAGTAAGGCTGCCAAGAGGACTTGAAAGCGGGGCAGAATTGCAGGAAACCGATTTCAGGAGGTAGACTGGAATTGCATTGAAAGCATAGGAAAAGAGGCAGAACGTCCACAATGATGCACTTGGCCAAAAAGGGCGTATGCGTTTTTTCCTGAATATATTCAGGAAAAAACGCATACGCCCTTTTTGGCCAACCAAGCAAGCTTGCAAAGGAAATCTGCACTACAATGAAGTCTCACTTCCCCCCGGTCAAAAGGGCCATCTGAAAAAAGTGTAAAATCCAGAAAGGCAGGACAGGCCATGGAGAACTGGGAGCCTTGTTATGCTGATGGGCGGGATGTAAACTGCCAACAGACACTCGGGAGAAGTGTATGGTGTTTCCTGAAACATCTAAAAAACAAAGCAACAGAGCCTAGGGCACTTCCACTTATGGTCCTATAGCTTAGGGAAATTAAAATCAAAAAGACACAGCCACCCCAAAGTTTGGGACGCCTCTGTTTACAAGAACCTCGTTTACCGTACAAGTTCAATATCACAGAAAGTGAAAAATGGATAAAGAACTTGTGGTACTTACGTACAATGCAGTATCACTCAGCAGTGAAATCTATGTCATCAGGCCCGTAGCAGCACAATGAGTGGATTCAGGTACGATGATTCTAACTGAAATAAGTCACACAGAAAAAGAAACATCATAAGATATCAGTAATACACGGAATGTAAACTTGGCTACACAGGAACTGAATTACAGAACAGAACAGGGTCTCAAATTTAGAAAACCAACTTATGCTTGTTTAAGGGTAAAGGTGAGTTGGGGTGCTGCATAAAACCAGAGATTGAAATGAGCACAGATAAAGTTCCTTAAGCCAAATATGGAATAGACAAGAGCTACTCCTTGCTCAACGAAATGGACTCAACACCGCATATTAAACGCCTAAGAATGTACCTGACTCTTAAGTATCTTAAAACCTATGGATTGCTATGTCTCCGAAAGAGAATCAAGCATGTGTACAGGGACATAACCGCAGCAGTGATAGGATTGGAGAGGTTCGGTGAGCAAATGAAGACCCTTTGAAGTCATATTGCATGGTACCCATTCCACGGGTTTCAACTACCCAGGTTTAAGGTATTCTTCCTTCAGCTAAAACATGCATGTGGAACCTAGAGTATGATCAACCATGTGATCGGGAGACGTGTTCAAATATGTCTCAGTTTTCGTACCCTGGTACTCGGGTGCAACATTCCAGACGCTTTACTAACACTCTCCCGACTTGGAGAGTCAGTCCCTTTAACCTCCTGTTTGGCCCAGTTTGCAATTTCTGCGGAAGATGAACAGGAATAGCGAGAACCAATGAGAGACTAGCTGGAGGTGTCTGGACGGGCAAATTTAACTCTCATTTCCCACCAGGAAGAGGAAATAACCAAAGGCTCAGCGTGCCGTGCCGGAACCAGATTAGGGCCTGAAGCCATCCTGCGGTGTTGCGGCCAGCTCACAAGAAAACGAGTTGAAGAAAGGAGCTCAGGGGCACTGTAATTCACAAACCTGCAGAGTTATAAATGACAACTATCGTCCAAAAATATACTGAAGTAAGGCTGCCAAGAGGACTTGAAAGCGGGGCAGAATTGCAGGAAACCGATTTCAGGAGGTAGACTGGAATTGCATTGAAAGCATAGGAAAAGAGGCAGAACGTCCACAATGATGCACTTGGCCAAAAAGGGCGTATGCGTTTTTTCCTGAATATATTCAGGAAAAAACGCATACGCCCTTTTTGGCCAACCAAGCAAGCTTGCAAAGGAAATCTGCACTACAATGAAGTCTCACTTCCCCCCGGTCAAAAGGGCCATCTGAAAAAAGTGTAAAATCCAGAAAGGCAGGACAGGCCATGGAGAACTGGGAGCCTTGTTATGCTGATGGGCGGGATGTAAACTGCCAACAGACACTCGGGAGAAGTGTATGGTGTTTCCTGAAACATCTAAAAAACAAAGCAACAGAGCCTAGGGCACTTCCACTTATGGTCCTATAGCTTAGGGAAATTAAAATCAAAAAGACACAGCCACCCCAAAGTTTGGGACGCCTCTGTTTACAAGAACCTCGTTTACCGTACAAGTTCAATATCACAGAAAGTGAAAAATGGATAAAGAACTTGTGGTACTTACGTACAATGCAGTATCACTCAGCAGTGAAATCTATGTCATCAGGCCCGTAGCAGCACAATGAGTGGATTCAGGTACGATGATTCTAACTGAAATAAGTCACACAGAAAAAGAAACATCATAAGATATCAGTAATACACGGAATGTAAACTTGGCTACACAGGAACTGAATTACAGAACAGAACAGGGTCTCAAATTTAGAAAACCAACTTATGCTTGTTTAAGGGTAAAGGTGAGTTGGGGTGCTGCATAAAACCAGAGATTAAAATGAGCACAGATAAAGTTCCTTAAGCCAAATATGGAATAGACAAGAGCTACTCCTTGCTCAACGAAATGGACTCAACACCGCATATTAAACGCCTAAGAATGTACCTGACTCTTAAGTATCTTAAAACCTATGGATTGCTATGTCTCCGAAAGAGAATCAAGCATGTGTACAGGGACATAAACGCAGCAGTGATAGGATTGGAGAGGTTCGGTGAGCAAATGAAGACCCTTTGAAGTCATATTGCATGGTACCCATTCCATGGGTTTCAACTACCCAGGTTTAAGGTATTCTTCCTTCAGCTAAAACATGCATGTGGAACCTAGAGTATGATCAACCATGTGATCGGGAGACGTGTTCAAATATGTCTCAGTTTTCGTACCCTGGTACTCGGGTGCAACATTCCAGACGCTTTACTAACACTCTCCCGACTTGGAGAGTCAGTCCCTTTAACCTCCTGTTTGGCCCAGTTTGCAATTTCTGCGGAAGATGAACAGGAATAGCGAGAACCAATGAGAGACTAGCTGGAGGTGTCTGGACGGGCAAATTTAACTCTCATTTCCCACCAGGAAGAGGAAATAACCAAAGGCTCAGCGTGCCGTGCCGGAACCAGATTAGGGCCTGAAGCCATCCTGCGGTGTTGCGGCCAGCTCACAAGAAAACGAGTTGAAGAAAGGAGCTCAGGGGCACTGTAATTCACAAACCTGCAGAGTTATAAATGACAACTATCGTCCAAAAATATACTGAAGTAAGGCTGCCAAGAGGACTTGAAAGCGGGGCAGAATTGCAGGAAACCGATTTCAGGAGGTAGACTGGAATTGCATTGAAAGCATAGGAAAAGAGGCAGAACGTCCACAATGATGCACTTGGCCAAAAAGGGCGTATGCGTTTTTTCCTGAATATATTCAGGAAAAAACGCATACGCCCTTTTTGGCCAACCAAGCAAGCTTGCAAAGGAAATCTGCACTACAATGAAGTCTCACTTCCCCCCGGTCAAAAGGGCCATCTGAAAAAAGTGTAAAATCCAGAAAGGCAGGACAGGCCATGGAGAACTGGGAGCCTTGTTATGCTGATGGGCGGGATGTAAACTGCCAACAGACACTCGGGAGAAGTGTATGGTGTTTCCTGAAACATCTAAAAAACAAAGCAACAGAGCCTAGGGCACTTCCACTTATGGTCCTATAGCTTAGGGAAATTAAAATCAAAAAGATACAGCCACCCCAATGTTTGGCACGCCTCTGTTTACAAGAACCTCGTTTACCGTACAAGTTCAATATCACAGAAAGTGAAAAATGGATAAAGAACATGTGGTACTTACGTACAATGCAGTATCACTCAGCAGTGAAATCTATGTCATCAGGCCCGTAGCAGCACAATGAGTGGATTCAGGTACGATGATTCTAACTGAAATAAGTCACACAGAAAAAGAAACATCATAAGATATCAGTAATACACGGAATGTAAACTTGGCTACACAGGAACTGAATTACAGAACAGAACAGGGTCTCAAATTTAGAAAACCAACTTATGCTTGTTTAAGGTTAAAGGTGAGTTGGGGTGCTGCATAAAACCAGAGATTGAAATGAGCACAGATAAAGTTCCTTAAGCCAAATATGGAATAGACAAGAGCTACTCCTTG
This sequence comes from Globicephala melas, assembly GCF_963455315.2. NCBI lineage: Eukaryota > Metazoa > Chordata > Mammalia > Artiodactyla > Delphinidae > Globicephala > Globicephala melas. The sequence goes on from NW_027207328.1 coordinate 573,698, forward strand.
CTCAACGAAATGGACTCAACACCGCATATTAAACGCCTAAGAATGTACCTGACTCTTAAGTATCTTAAAACCTATGGATTGCTATGTCTCCGAAAGAGAATCAAGCATGTGTACAGGGACATAAACGCAGCAGTGATAGGATTGGAGAGGTTCGGTGAGCAAATGAAGACCCTTTGAAGTCATATTGCATGGTACCCATTCCACGGGTTTCAACTACCCAGGTTTAAGGTATTCTTCCTTCAGCTAAAACATGCATGTGGAACCTAGAGTATAATCAACCATGTGATCGGGAGACGTGTTCAAATATGTCTCAGTTTTCGTACCCTGGTACTCGGGTGCAACATTCCAGACGCTTTACTAACACTCTCCCGACTTGGAGAGTCAGTCCCTTTAACCTCCTGTTTGGCCCAGTTTGCAATTTCTGCGGAAGATGAACAGGAATAGCGAGAACCAATGAGAGACTAGCTGGAGGTGTCTGGACGGGCAAATTTAACTCTCATTTCCCACCAGGAAGAGGAAATAACCAAAGGCTCAGCGTGCCGTGCCGGAACCAGATTAGGGCCTGAAGCCATCCTGCGGTGTTGCGGCCAACTCACAAGAAAACGAGTTGAAGAAAGGAGCTCAGGGGCACTGTAATTCACAAACCTGCAGAGTTATAAATGACAACTATCGTCCAAAAATATACTGAAGTAAGGCTGCCAAGAGGACTTGAAAGCGGGGCAGAATTGCAGGAAACCGATTTCAGGAGGTAGACTGGAATTGCATTGAAAGCATAGGAAAAGAGGCAGAACGTCCACAATGATGCACTTGGCCAAAAAGGGCGTATGCGTTTTTTCCTGAATATATTCAGGAAAAAACGCATACGCCCTTTTTGGCCAACCAAGCAAGCTTGCAAAGGAAATCTGCACTACAATGAAGTCTCACTTCCCCCCCCCCCCGGTCAAAAGGGCCATCTGAAAAAAGTGTAAAATCCAGAAAGGCAGGACAGGCCATGGAGAACTGGGAGCCTTGTTATGCTGATGGGCGGGATGTCAAATGCCAACAGACACTCGGGAGAAGTGTATGGTGTTTCCTGAAACATCTAAAAAACAAAGCAACAGAGCCTAGGGCACTTCCACTTATGGTCCTATAGCTTAGTGAAATTAAAATCAAAAAGATACAGCCACCCCAATGTTTGGGACGCCTATGTTTACAAGAACCTCGTTTACCGTACAAGTTCAATATCACAGAAAGTGAAAAATGGATAAAGAACTTGTGGTACTTACGTACAATGCAGTATCACTCAGCAGTGAAATCTATGTCATCAGGCCCGTAGCAGCACAATGAGTGGATTCAGGTACGATGATTCTAACTGAAATAAGTCACACAGAAAAAGAAACATCATAAGATATCAGTAATACACGGAATGTAAACTTGGCTACACAGGAACTGAATTACAGAACAGAACAGGGTCTCAAATTTAGAAAACCAACTTATGCTTGTTTAAGGGTAAAGGTGAGTTGGGGTGCTGCATAAAACCAGAGATTGAAATGAGCACAGATAAAGTTCCTTAAGCCAAATATGGAATAGACAAGAGCTACTCCTTGCTCAACGAAATGGACTCAACACCGCATATTAAACGCCTAAGAATGTACCTGACTCTTAAGTATCTTAAAACCTATGGATTGCTATGTCTCCGAAAGAGAATCAAGCATGTGTACAGGGACATAACCGCAGCAGTGATAGGATTGGAGAGGTTCGGTGAGCAAATGAAGACCCTTTGAAGTCATATTGCATGGTACCCATTCCACGGGTTTCAACTACCCAGGTTTAAGGTATTCTTCCTTCAGCTAAAACATGCATGTGGAACCTAGAGTATGATCAACCATGTGATCGGGAGACGTGTTCAAATATGTCTCAGTTTTCGTACCCTGGTACTCGGGTGCAACATTCCAGACGCTTTACTAACACTCTCCCGACTTGGAGAGTCAGTCCCTTTAACCTCCTGTTTGGCCCAGTTTGCAATTTCTGCGGAAGATGAACAGGAATAGCGAGAACCAATGAGAGACTAGCTGGAGGTGTCTGGACGGGCAAATTTAACTCTCATTTCCCACCAGGAAGAGGAAATAACCAAAGGCTCAGCGTGCCGTGCCGGAACCAGATTAGGGCCTGAAGCCATCCTGCGGTGTTGCGGCCAGCTCACAAGAAAACGAGTTGAAGAAAGGAGCTCAGGGGCACTGTAATTCACAAACCTGCAGAGTTATAAATGACAACTATCGTCCAAAAATATACTGAAGTAAGGCTGCCAAGAGGACTTGAAAGCGGGGCAGAATTGCAGGAAACCGATTTCAGGAGGTAGACTGGAATTGCATTGAAAGCATAGGAAAAGAGGCAGAACGTCCACAATGATGCACTTGGCCAAAAAGGGCGTATGCGTTTTTTCCTGAATATATTCAGGAAAAAACGCATACGCCCTTTTTGGCCAACCAAGCAAGCTTGCAAAGGAAATCTGCACTACAATGAAATCTCACTTCCCCCCGGTCAAAAGGGCCATCTGAAAAAAGTGTAAAATCCAGAAAGGCAGGACAGGCCATGGAGAACTGGGAGCCTTGTTATGCTGATGGGCGGGATGTAAACTGCCAACAGACACTCGGGAGAAGTGTATGGTGTTTCCTGAAACATCTAAAAAACAAAGCAACAGAGCCTAGGGCACTTCCACTTATGGTCCTATAGCTTAGGGAAATTAAAATCAAAAAGATACAGCCACCCCAATGTTTGGCACGCCTCTGTTTACAAGAACCTCGTTTACCGTACAAGTTCAATATCACAGAAAGTGAAAAATGGATAAAGAACATGTGGTACTTACGTACAATGCAGTATCACTCAGCAGTGAAATCTATGTCATCAGGCCCGTAGCAGCACAATGAGTGGATTCAGGTACGATGATTCTAACTGAAATAAGTCACACAGAAAAAGAAACATCATAAGATATCAGTAATACACGGAATGTAAACTTGGCTACACAGGAACTGAATTACAGAACAGAACAGGGTCTCAAATTTAGAAAACCAACTTATGCTTGTTTAAGGTTAAAGGTGAGTTGGGGTGCTGCATAAAACCAGAGATTGAAATGAGCACAGATAAAGTTCCTTAAGCCAAATATGGAATAGACAAGAGCTACTCCTTGCTCAACGAAATGGACTCAACACCGCATATTAAACGCCTAAGAATGTACCTGACTCTTAAGTATCTTAAAACCTATGGATTGCTATGTCTCCGAAAGAGAATCAAGCATGTGTACAGGGACATAAACGCAGCAGTGATAGGATTGGAGAGGTTCGGTGTGCAAATGAAGACCCTTTGAAGTCATATTGCATGGTACCCATTCCACGGGTTTCAACTACCCAGGTTTAAGGTATTCTTCCTTCAGCTAAAACATGCATGTGGAACCTAGAGTATAATCAACCATGTGATCGGGAGACGTGTTCAAATATGTCTCAGTTTTCGTACCCTGGTACTCGGGTGCAACATTCCAGACGCTTTACTAACACTCTCCCGACTTGGAGAGTCAGTCCCTTTAACCTCCTGTTTGGCCCAGTTTGCAATTTCTGCGGAAGATGAACAGGAATAGCGAGAACCAATGAGAGACTAGCTGGAGGTGTCTGGACGGGCAAATTTAACTCTCATTTCCCACCAGGAAGAGGAAATAACCAAAGGCTCAGCGTGCCGTGCCGGAACCAGATTAGGGCCTGAAGCCAACCTGCGGTGTTGCGGCCAACTCACAAGAAAACGAGTTGAAGAAAGGAGCTCAGGGGCACTGTAATTCACAAACCTGCAGAGTTATAAATGACAACTATCGTCCAAAAATATACTGAAGTAAGGCTGCCAAGAGGACTTGAAAGCGGGGCAGAATTGCAGGAAACCGATTTCAGGAGGTAGACTGGAATTGCATTGAAAGCATAGGAAAAGAGGCAGAACGTCCACAATGATGCACTTGGCCAAAAAGGGCGTATGCGTTTTTTCCTGAATATATTCAGGAAAAAACGCATACGCCCTTTTTGGCCAACCAAGCAAGCTTGCAAAGGAAATCTGCACTACAATGAAGTCTCACTTCCCCCCCCCCCCGGTCAAAAGGGCCATCTGAAAAAAGTGTAAAATCCAGAAAGGCAGGACAGGCCATGGAGAACTGGGAGCCTTGTTATGCTGATGGGCGGGATGTCAAATGCCAACAGACACTCGGGAGAAGTGTATGGTGTTTCCTGAAACATCTAAAAAACAAAGCAACAGAGCCTAGGGCACTTCCACTTATGGTCCTATAGCTTAGGGAAATTAAAATCAAAAAGATACAGCCACCCCAATGTTTGGGACGCCTATGTTTACAAGAACCTCGTTTACCGTACAAGTTCAATATCACAGAAAGTGAAAAATGGATAAAGAACTTGTGGTACTTACGTACAATGCAGTATCACTCAGCAGTGAAATCTATGTCATCAGGCCCGTAGCAGCACAATGAGTGGATTCAGGTACGATGATTCTAACTGAAATAAGTCACACAGAAAAAGAAACATCATAAGATATCAGTAATACACGGAATGTAAACTTGGCTACACAGGAACTGAATTACAGAACAGAACAGGGTCTCAAATTTAGAAAACCAACTTATGCTTGTTTAAGGGGAAAGGTGAGTTGGGGTGCTGCATAAAACCAGAGATTGAAATGAGCACAGATAAATTTCCTTAAGCCAAATATGGAATAGACAAGAGCTACTCCTTGCTCAACGAAATGGACTCAACACCGCATATTAAACGCCTAAGAATGTACCTGACTCTTAAGTATCTTAAAACCTATGGATTGCTATGTCTCCGAAAGAGAATCAAGCATGTGTACAGGGACATAAACGCAGCAGTGATAGGATTGGAGAGGTTCGGTGAGCAAATGAAGACCCTTTGAAGTCATATTGCATGGTACCCATTCCACGGGTTTCAACTACCCAGGTTTAAGGTATTCTTCCTTCAGCTAAAACATGCATGTGGAACCTAGAGTATGATCAACCATGTGATCGGGAGACGTGTTCAAATATGTCTCAGTTTTCGTACCCTGGTACTCGGGTGCAACATTCCAGACGCTTTACTAACACTCTCCCGACTTGGAGAGTCAGTCCCTTTAACCTCCTGTTTGGCCCAGTTTGCAATTTCTGCGGAAGATGAACAGGAATAGCGAGAACCAATGAGAGACTAGCTGGAGGGGTCTGGACGGGCAAATTTAACTCTCATTTCCCACCAGGAAGAGGAAATAACCAAAGGCTCAGCGTGCCGTGCCGGAACCAGATTAGGGCCTGAAGCCATCCTGCGGTGTTGCGGCCAGCTCACAAGAAAGCGAGTTGAAGAAAGGAGCTCAGGGGCACTGTAATTCACAAACCTGCAGAGTTATAAATGACAACTATCGTCCAAAAATATACTGAAGTAAGGCTGCCAAGAGGACTTGAAAGCGGGGCAGAATTGCAGGAAACCGATTTCAGGAGGTAGACTGGAATTGCATTGAAAGCATAGGAAAAGAGGCAGAACGTCCACAATGATGCACTTGGCCAAAAAGGGCGTATGCGTTTTTTCCTGAATATATTCAGGAAAAAACGCATACGCCCTTTTTGGCCAACCAAGCAAGCTTGCAAAGGAAATCTGCACTACAATGAAGTCTCAATTCCCCCCGGTCAAAAGGGCCGTCTGAAAAAAGTGTAAAATCCAGAAAGGCAGGACAGGCCATGGAGAACTGGGAGCCTTGTTATGCTGATGGGCGGGATGTACATTGCCAACAGACACTCGGGAGAAGTGTATGGTGTTTCCTGAAACATCTAAAAAACAAAGCAACAGAGCCTAGGGCACTTCCACTTATGGTCCTATAGCTTAGGGAAATTAAAATCAAAAAGATACAGCCACCCCAATGTTTGGGACGCCTCTGTTTACAAGAACCTCGTTTACCGTACAAGTTCAATATCACAGAAAGTGAAAAATGGATAAAGAACTTGTGGTACTTACGTACAATGCAGTATCACTCAGCAGTGAAATCTATGTCATCAGGCCCGTAGCAGCACAATGAGTGGATTCAGGTACGATGATTCTAACTGAAATAAGTCACACAGAAAAAGAAACATCATAAGATATCAGTAATACACGGAATGTAAACTTGGCTACACAGGAACTGAATTACAGAACAGAACAGGGTCTCAAATTTAGAAAACCAACTTATGCTTGTTTAAGGGGAAAGGTGAGTTGGGGTGCTGCATAAAACCAGAGATTGAAATGAGCACAGATAAAGTTCCTTAAGCCAAATATGGAATAGACAAGAGCTACTCCTTGCTCAACGAAATGGACTCAACACCGCATATTAAACGCCTAAGAATGTACCTGACTCTTAAGTATCTTAAAACCTATGGATTGCTATGTCTCCGAAAGAGAATCAAGCATGTGTACAGGGACATAAATGCAGCAGTGATAGGATTGGAGAGGTTCGGTGAGCAAATGAAGACCCTTTGAAGTCATATTGCATGGTACCCATTCCACGGGTTTCAACTACCCAGGTTTAAGGTATTCTTCCTTCAGCTAAAACATGCATGTGGAACCTAGAGTATGATCAACCATGTGATCGGGAGACGTGTTCAAATATGTCTCAGTTTTCGTACCCTGGTACTCGGGTGCAACATTCCAGACGCTTTACTAACACTCTCCCGACTTGGAGAGTCAGTCCCTTTAACCTCCTGTTTGGCCCAGTTTGCAATTTCTGCGGAAGATGAACAGGAATAGCGAGAACCAATGAGAGACTAGCTGGAGGGGTCTGGACGGGCAAATTTAACTCTCATTTCCCACCAGGAAGAGGAAATAACCAAAGGCTCAGCGTGCCGTGCCGGAACCAGATTAGGGCCTGAAGCCATCCTGCGGTGTTGCGGCCAGCTCACAAGAAAACGAGTTGAAGAAAGGAGCTCAGGGGCACTGTAATTCACAAACCTGCAGAGTTATAAATGACAACTATCGTCCAAAAATATACTGAAGTAAGGCTGCCAAGAGGACTTGAAAGCGGGGCAGAATTGCAGGAAACCGATTTCAGGAGGTAGACTGGAATTGCATTGAAAGCATAGGAAAAGAGGCAGAACGTCCACAATGATGCACTTGGCCAAAAAGGGCGTATGCGTTTTTTCCTGAATATATTCAGGAAAAAACGCATACGCCCTTTTTGGCCAACCAAGCAAGCTTGCAAAGGAAATCTGCACTACAATGAAGTCTCACTTCCACCCGGTCAAAAGGGCCATCTGAAAAAAGTGTAAAATCCAGAAAGGCAGGACAGGCCATGGAGAACTGGGAGCCTTGTTATGCTGATGGGCGGGATGTAAACTGCCAACAGACACTCGGGAGAAGTGTATGGTGTTTCCTGAAACATCTAAAAAACAAAGCAACAGAGCCTAGGGCACTTCCACTTATGGTCCTATAGCTTAGGGAAATTAAAATCAAAAAGACACAGCCACCCCAAAGTTTGGGACGCCTCTGTTTACAAGAACCTCGTTTACCGTACAAGTTCAATATCACAGAAAGTGAAAAATGGATAAAGAACTTGTGGTACTTACGTACAATGCAGTATCACTCAGCAGTGAAATCTATGTCATCAGGCCCGTAGCAGTACAATGAGTGGATTCAGGTACGATGATTCTAACTGAAATAAGTCACACAGAAAAAGAAACATCATAAGATATCAGTAATACACGGAATGTAAACTTGGCTACACAGGAACTGAATTACAGAACAGAACAGGGTCTCAAATTTAGAAAACCAACTTATGCTTGTTTAAGGGGAAAGGTGAGTTGGGGTGCTGCATAAAACCAGAGATTGAAATGAGCACAGATAAAGTTCCTTAAGCCAAATATGGAATAGACAAGAGCTACTCCTTGCTCAACGAAATGGACTCAACACCGCATATTAAACGCCTAAGAATGTACCTGACTCTTAAGTATCTTAAAACCTATGGATTGCTATGTCTCCGAAAGAGAATCAAGCATGTGTACAGGGACATAAACGCAGCAGTGATAGGATTGGAGAGGTTCGGTGAGCAAATGAAGACCCTTTGAAGTCATATTGCATGGTACCCATTCCACGGGTTTCAACTACCCAGGTTTAAGGTATTCTTCCTTCAGCTAAAACATGCATGTGGAACCTAGAGTATGATCAACCATGTGATCGGGAGACGTGTTCAAATATGTCTCAGTTTTCGTACCCTGGTACTCGGGTGCAACATTCCAGACGCTTTACTAACACTCTCCCGACTTGGAGAGTCAGTCCCTTTAACCTCCTGTTTGGCCCAGTTTGCAATTTCTGCGGAAGATGAACAGGAATAGCGAGAACCAATGAGAGACTAGCTGGAGGGGTCTGGACGGGCAAATTTAACTCTCATTTCCCACCAGGAAGAGGAAATAACCAAAGGCTCAGCGTGCCGTGCCGGAACCAGATTAGGGCCTGAAGCCATCCTGCGGTGTTGCGGCCAGCTCACAAGAAAGCGAGTTGAAGAAAGGAGCTCAGGGGCACTGTAATTCACAAACCTGCAGAGTTATAAATGACAACTATCGTCCAAAAATATACTGAAGTAAGGCTGCCAAGAGGACTTGAAAGCGGGGCAGAATTGCAGGAAACCGATTTCAGGAGGTAGACTGGAATTGCATTGAAAGCATAGGAAAAGAGGCAGAACGTCCACAATGATGCACTTGGCCAAAAAGGGCGTATGCGTTTTTTCCTGAATATATTCAGGAAAAAACGCATACGCCCTTTTTGGCCAACCAAGCAAGCTTGCAAAGGAAATCTGCACTACAATGAAGTCTCACTTCCACCCGGTCAAAAGGGCCATCTGAAAAAAGTGTAAAATCCAGAAAGGCAGGACAGGCCATGGAGAACTGGGAGCCTTGTTATGCTGATGGGCGGGATGTAAACTGCCAACAGACACTCGGGAGAAGTGTATGGTGTTTCCTGAAACATCTAAAAAACAAAGCAACAGAGCCTAGGGCACTTCCACTTATGGTCCTATAGCTTAGGGAAATTAAAATCAAAAAGACACAGCCACCCCAAAGTTTGGGACGCCTCTGTTTACAAGAACCTCGTTTACCGTACAAGTTCAATATCACAGAAAGTGAAAAATGGATAAAGAACTTGTGGTACTTACGTACAATGCAGTATCACTCAGCAGTGAAATCTATGTCATCAGGCCCGTAGCAGTACAATGAGTGGATTCAGGTACGATGATTCTAACTGAAATAAGTCACACAGAAAAAGAAACATCATAAGATATCAGTAATACACGGAATGTAAACTTGGCTACACAGGAACTGAATTACAGAACAGAACAGGGTCTCAAATTTAGAAAACCAACTTATGCTTGTTTAAGGGTAAAGGTGAGTTGGGGTGCTGCATAAAACCAGAGATTGAAATGAGCACAGATAAAGTTCCTTAAGCCAAATATGGAATAGACAAGAGCTACTCCTTGCTCAACGAAATGGACTCAACACCGCATATTAAACGCCTAAGAATGTACCTGACTCTTAAGTATCTTAAAACCTATGGATTGCTATGTCTCCGAAAGAGAATCAAGCATGTGTACAGGGACATAAACGCAGCAGTGATAGGATTGGAGAGGTTCGGTGAGCAAATGAAGACCCTTTGAAGTCATATTGCATGGTACCCATTCCACGGGTTTCAACTACCCAGGTTTAAGGTATTCTTCCTTCAGCTAAAACATGCATGTGGAACCTAGAGTATGATCAACCATGTGATCGGGAGACGTGTTCAAATATGTCTCAGTTTTCGTACCCTGGTACTCGGGTGCAACATTCCAGACGCTTTACTAACACTCTCCCGACTTGGAGAGTCAGTCCCTTTAACCTCCTGTTTGGCCCAGTTTGCAATTTCTGCGGAAGATGAACAGGAATAGCGAGAACCAATGAGAGACTAGCTGGAGGTGTCTGGACGGGCAAATTTAACTCTCATTTCCCACCAGGAAGAGGAAAGAACCAAAGGCTCAGCGTGCCGTGCCGGAACCAGATTAGGGCCTGAAGCCATCCTGCGGTGTTGCGGCCAGCTCACAAGAAAACGAGTTGAAGAAAGGAGCTCAGGGGCACTGTAATTCACAAACCTGCAGAGTTATAAATGACAACTATCGTCCAAAAATATACTGAAGTAAGGCTGCCAAGAGGACTTGAAAGCGGGGCAGAATTGCAGGAAACCGATTTCAGGAGGTAGACTGGAATTGCATTGAAAGCATAGGAAAAGAGGCAGAACGTCCACAATGATGCACTTGGCCAAAAAGGGCGTATGCGTTTTTTCCTGAATATATTCAGGAAAAAACGCATACGCCCTTTTTGGCCAACCAAGCAAGCTTGCAAAGGAAATCTGCACTACAATGAAGTCTCACTTCCCCCAGTCAAAAGGGCCATCTGAAAAAAGTGTAAAATCCAGCAAGGCAGGACAGGCCATGGAGAACTGGGAGCCTTGTTATGCTGATGGGCGGGATGTAAACTGCCAACAGACACTCGGGAGAAGTGTATGGTGTTTCCTGAAACATCTAAAAAACAAAGCAACAGAGCCTAGGGCACTTCCACTTATGGTCCTATAGCTTAGGGAAATTAAAATCAAAAAGACACAGCCACCCCAAAGTTTGGGACGCCTCTGTTTACAAGAACCTCGTTTACCGTACAAGTTCAATATCACAGAAAGTGAAAAATGGATAAAGAACTTGTGGTACTTACGTACAATGCAGTATCACTCAGCAGTGAAATCTATGTCATCAGGCCCGTAGCAGCACAATGAGTGGATTCAGGTACGATGATTCTAACTGAAATAAGTCACACAGAAAAAGAAACATCATAAGATATCAGTAATACACGGAATGTAAACTTGGCTACACAGGAACTGAATTACAGAACAGAACAGGGTCTCAAATTTAGAAAACCAACTTATGCTTGTTTAAGGGTAAAGGTGAGTTGGGGTGCTGCATAAAACCAGAGATTGAAATGAGCACAGATAAAGTTCCTTAAGCCAAATATGGAATAGACAAGAGCTACTCCTTGCTCAACGAAATGGACTCAACACCGCATATTAAACGCCTAAGAATGTACCTGACTCTTAAGTATCTTAAAACCTATGGATTGCTATGTCTCCGAAAGAGAATCAAGCATGTGTACAGGGACATAAACGCAGCAGTGATAGGATTGGAGAGGTTCGGTGAGCAAATGAAGACCCTTTGAAGTCATATTGCATGGTACCCATTCCACGGGTTTCAACTACCCAGGTTTAAGGTATTCTTCCTTCAGCTAAAACATGCATGTGGAACCTAGAGTATGATCAACCATGTGATCGGGAGACGTGTTCAAATATGTCTCAGTTTTCGTACCCTGGTACTCGGGTGCAACATTCCAGATGCTTTACTAACACTCTCCCGACTTGGAGAGTCAGTCCCTTTAACCTCCTGTTTGGCCCAGTTTGCAATTTCTGCGGAAGATGAACAGGAATAGCGAGAACCAATGAGAGACTAGCTGGAGGGGTCTGGACGGGCAAATTTAACTCTCATTTCCCACCAGGAAGAGGAAATAACCAAAGGCTCAGCGTGCCGTGCCGGAACCAGATTAGGGCCTGAAGCCATCCTGCGGTGTTGCGGCCAGCTCACAAGAAAACGAGTTGAAGAAAGGAGCTCAGGGGCACTGTAATTCACAAACCTGCAGAGTTATAAATGACAACTATTGTCCAAAAATATACTGAAGTAAGGCTGCCAAGAGGACTTGAAAGCGGGGCAGAATTGCAGGAAACCGATTTCAGGAGGTAGACTGGAATTGCATTGAAAGCATAGGAAAAGAGGCAGAACGTCCACAATGATGCACTTGGCCAAAAAGGGCGTATGCGTTTTTTCCTGAATATATTCAGGAAAAAACGCATACGCCCTTTTTGGCCAACCAAGCAAGCTTGCAAAGGAAATCTGCACTACAATGAAGTCTCACTTCCACCCGGTCAAAAGGGCCATCTGAAAAAAGTGTAAAATCCAGAAAGGCAGGACAGGCCATGGAGAACTGGGAGCCTTGTTATGCTGATGGGCGGGATGTAAACTGCCAACAGACACTCGGGAGAAGTGTATGGTGTTTCCTGAAACATCTAAAAAACAAAGCAACAGAGCCTAGGGCACTTCCACTTATGGTCCTATAGCTTAGGGAAATTAAAATCAAAAAGACACAGCCACCCCAAAGTTTGGGACGCCTCTGTTTACAAGAACCTCGTTTACCGTACAAGTTCAATATCACAGAAAGTGAAAAATGGATAAAGAACTTGTGGTACTTACGTACAATGCAGTATCACTCAGCAGTGAAATCTATGTCATCAGGCCCGTAGCAGCACAATGAGTGGATTCAGGTACGATGATTCTAACTGAAATAAGTCACACAGAAAAAGAAACATCATAAGATATCAGTAATACACGGAATGTAAACTTGGCTACACAGGAACTGAATTACAGAACAGAACAGGGTCTCAAATTTAGAAAACCAACTTATGCTTGTTTAAGGGGAAAGGTGAGTTGGGGTGCTGCATAAAACCAGAGATTGAAATGAGCACAGATAAAGTTCCTTAAGCCAAATATGGAATAGACAAGAGCTACTCCTTGCTCAACGAAATGGACTCAACACCGCATATTAAACGCCTAAGAATGTACCTGACTCTTAAGTATCTTAAAACCTATGGATTGCTATGTCTCCGAAAGAGAATCAAGCATGTGTACAGGGACATAAACGCAGCAGTGATAGGATTGGAGAGGTTCGGTGAGCAAATGAAGACCCTTTGAAGTCATATTGAACGGTACCCATTCCACGGGTTTCAACTACCCAGGTTTAAGGTATTCTTCCTTCAGCTAAAACATGCATGTGGAACCTAGAGTATGATCAACCATGTGATCGGGAGACGTGTTCAAATATGTCTCAGTTTTCGTACCCTGGTACTCGGGTGCAACATTCCAGACGCTTTACTAACACTCTCCCGACTTGGAGAGTCAGTCCCTTTAACCTCCTGTTTGGCCCAGTTTGCAATTTCTGCGGAAGATGAACAGGAATAGCGAGAACCAATGAGAGACTAGCTGGAGGTGTCTGGACGGGCAAATTTAACTCTCATTTCCCACCAGGAAGAGGAAATAACCAAAGGCTCAGCGTGCCGTGCTGGAACCAGATTAGGGCCTGAAGCCATCCTGCGGTGTTGCGGCCAGCTCACAAGAAAACGAGTTGAAGAAAGGAGCTCAGGGGCACTGTAATTCACAAACCTGCAGAGTTATAAATGACAACTATCGTCCAAAAATATACTGAAGTAAGGCTGCCAAGAGGACTTGAAAGCGGGGCAGAATTGCAGGAAACCGATTTCAGGAGGTAGACTGGAATTGCATTGAAAGCATAGGAAAAGAGGCAGAACGTCCACAATGATGCACTTGGCCAAAAAGGGCGTATGCGTTTTTTCCTGAATATATTCAGGAAAAAACGCATACGCCCTTTTTGGCCAACCAAGCAAGCTTGCAAAGGAAATCTGCACTACAATGAAGTCTCACTTCCCCCCGGTCAAAAGGGCCATCTGAAAAAAGTGTAAAATCCAGAAAGGCAGGACAGGCCATGGAGAACTGGGAGCCTTGTTATGCTGATGGGCGGGATGTAAATTGCCAACAGACACTCGGGAGAAGTGTATGGTGTTTCCTGAAACATCTAAAAAACAAAGCAACAGAGCCTAGGGCACTTCCACTTATGGTCCTATAGCTTAGGGAAATTAAAATCAAAAAGATACAGCCACCCCAATGTTTGGGACGCCTCTGTTTACAAGAACCTCGTTTACCGTACAAGTTCAATATCACAGAAAGTGAAAAATGGATAAAGAACTTGTGGTACTTACGTACAATGCAGTATCACTCAGCAGTGAAATCTATGTCATCAGGCCCGTAGCAGCACAATGAGTGGATTCAGGTACGATGATTCTAACTGAAATAAGTCACACAGAAAAAGAAACATCATAAGATATCAGTAATACACGGAATGTAAACTTGGCTACACAGGAACTGAATTACAGAACAGAACAGGGTCTCAAATTTAGAAAACCAACTTATGCTTGTTTAAGGGGAAAGGTGAGTTGGGGTGCTGCATAAAACCAGAGATTGAAATGAGCACAGATAAAGTTCCTTAAGCCAAATATGGAATAGACAAGAGCTACTCCTTGCTCAACGAAATGGACTCAACACCGCATATTAAACGCCTAAGAATGTACCTGACTCTTAAGTATCTTAAAACCTATGGATTGCTATGTCTCCGAAAGAGAATCAAGCATGTGTACAGGGACATAAACGCAGCAGTGATAGGATTGGAGAGGTTCGGTGAGCAAATGAAGACCCTTTGAAGTCATATTGCATGGTACCCATTCCACGGGTTTCAACTACCCAGGTTTAAGGTATTCTTCCTTCAGCTAAAACATGCATGTGGAACCTAGAGTATGATCAACCATGTGATCGGGAGACGTGTTCAAATATGTCTCAGTTTTCGTACCCTGGTACTCGGGTGCAACATTCCAGACGCTTTACTAACACTCTCCCGACTTGGAGAGTCAGTCCCTTTAACCTCCTGTTTGGCCCAGTTTGCAATTTCTGCGGAAGATGAACAGGAATAGCGAGAACCAATGAGAGACTAGCTGGAGGTGTCTGGACGGGCAAATTTAACTCTCATTTCCCACCAGGAAGAGGAAATAACCAAAGGCTCAGCGTGCCGTGCCGGAACCAGATTAGGGGCTGAAGCCATCCTGCGGTGTTGCGGCCAGCTCACAAGAAAACGAGTTGAAGAAAGGAGCTCAGGGGCACTGTAATTCACAAACCTGCAGAGTTATAAATGACAACTATCGTCCAAAAATATACTGAAGTAAGGCTGCCAAGAGGACTTGAAAGCGGGGCAGAATTGCAGGAAACCGATTTCAGGAGGTAGACTGGAATTGCATTGAAAGCATAGGAAAAGAGGCAGAACGTCCACAATGATGCACTTGGCCAAAAAGGGCGTATGCGTTTTTTCCTGAATATATTCAGGAAAAAACGCATACGCCCTTTTTGGCCAACCAAGCAAGCTTGCAAAGGAAATCTGCACTACAATGAAGTCTCACTTCCCCCCGGTCAAAAGGGCCATCTGAAAAAAGTGTAAAATCCAGAAAGGCAGGACAGGCCATGGAGAACTGGGAGCCTTGTTATGCTGATGGGCGGGATGTAAACTGCCAACAGACACTCGGGAGAAGTGTATGGTGTTTCCTGAAACATCTAAAAAACAAAGCAACAGAGCCTAGGGCACTTCCACTTATGGTCCTATAGCTTAGGGAAATTAAAATCAAAAAGATACAGCCACCCCAATGTTTGGGACGCCTCTGTTTACAAGAACCTCGTTTACCGTACAAGTTCAATATCACAGAAAGTGAAAAATGGATAAAGAACTTGTGGTACTTACGTACAATGCAGTATCACTCAGCAGTGAAATCTATGTCATCAGGCCCGTAGCAGCACAATGAGTGGATTCAGGTACGATGATTCTAACTGAAATAAGTCACACAGAAAAAGAAACATCATAAGATATCAGTAATACACGGAATGTAAACTTGGCTACACAGGAACTGAATTACAGAACAGAACAGGGTCTCAAATTTAGAAAACCAACTTATGCTTGTTTAAGGGTAAAGGTGAGTTGGGGTGCTGCATAAAACCAGAGATTGAAATGAGCACAGATAAAGTTCCTTAAGCCAAATATGGAATAGACAAGAGCTACTCCTTGCTCAACGAAATGGACTCAACACCGCATATTAAACGCCTAAGAATGTACCTGACTAGTAAGTATCTTAAAACCTATGGATTGCTATGTCTCCGAAAGAGAATCAAGCATGTGTACAGGGACATAAACGCAGCAGTGATAGGATTGGAGAGGTTCGGTGAGCAAATGAAGACCCTTTGAAGTCATATTGCATGGTACCCATTCCACGGGTTTCAACTACCCAGGTTTAAGGTATTCTTCCTTCAGCTAAAACATGCATGTGGAACCTAGAGTATGATCAACCATGTGATCGGGAGACGTGTTCAAATATGTCTCAGTTTTCGTACCCTGGTACTCGGGTGCAACATTCCAGACGCTTTACTAACACTCTCCCGACTTGGAGAGTCAGTCCCTTTAACCTCCTGTTTGGCCCAGTTTGCAATTTCTGCGGAAGATGAACAGGAATAGCGAGAACCAATGAGAGACTAGCTGGAGGTGTCTGGACGGGCAAATTTAACTCTCATTTCCCACCAGGAAGAGGAAAGAACCAAAGGCTCAGCGTGCCGTGCCGGAACCAGATTAGGGCCTGAAGCCATCCTGCGGTGTTGCGGCCAGCTCACAAGAAAACGAGTTGAAGAAAGGAGCTCAGGGGCACTGTAATTCACAAACCTGCAGAGTTATAAATGACAACTATCGTCCAAAAATATACTGAAGTAAGGCTGCCAAGAGGACTTGAAAGCGGGGCAGAATTGCAGGAAACCGATTTCAGGAGGTAGACTGGAATTGCATTGAAAGCATAGGAAAAGAGGCAGAACGTCCACAATGATGCACTTGGCCAAAAAGGGCGTATGCGTTTTTTCCTGAATATATTCAGGAAAAAACGCATACGCCCTTTTTGGCCAACCAAGCAAGCTTGCAAAGGAAATCTGCACTACAATGAAGTCTCACTTCCCCCCCCCCCCGGTCAAAAGGGCCATCTGAAAAAAGTGTAAAATCCAGAAAGGCAGGACAGGCCATGGAGAACTGGGAGCCTTGTTATGCTGATGGGCGGGATGTAAACTGCCAACAGACACTCGGGAGAAGTGTATGGTGTTTCCTGAAACATCTAAAAAACAAAGCAACAGAGCCTAGGGCACTTCCACTTATGGTCCTATAGCTTAGGGAAATTAAAATCAAAAAGATACAGCCACCCCAATGTTTGGGACGCCTCTGTTTACAAGAACCTCGTTTACCGTACAAGTTCAATATCACAGAAAGTGAAAAATGGATAAAGAACTTGTGGTACTTACGTACAATGCAGTATCACTCAGCAGTGAAATCTATGTCATCAGGCCCGTAGCAGCACAATGAGTGGATTCAGGTACGATGATTCTAACTGAAATAAGTCACACAGAAAAAGAAACATCATAAGATATCACTAATACAGGGAATGTAAACTTGGCTACACAGGAACTGAATTACAGAACAGAACAGGGTCTCAAATTTAGAAAACCAACTTATGCTTGTTTAAGGGGAAAGGTGAGTTGGGGTGCTGCATAAAACCAGAGATTGAAATGAGCACAGATAAAGTTCCTTAAGCCAAATATGGAATAGACAAGAGCTACTCCTTGCTCAACGAAATGGACTCAACACCGCATATTAAACGCCTAAGAATGTACCTGACTCTTAAGTATCTTAAAACCTATGGATTGCTATGTCTCCGAAAGAGAATCAAGCATGTGTACAGGGACATAAACGCAGCAGTGATAGGATTGGAGAGGTTCGGTGAGCAAATGAAGACCCTTTGAAGTCATATTGCATGGTACCCATTCCACGGGTTTCAACTACCCAGGTTTAAGGTATTCTTCCTTCAGCTAAAACATGCATGTGGAACCTAGAGTATGATCAACCATGTGATCGGGAGACGTGTTCAAATATGTCTCAGTTTTCGTACCCTGGTACTCGGGTGCAACATTCCAGACGCTTTACTAACACTCTCCCGACTTGGAGAGTCAGTCCCTTTAACCTCCTGTTTGGCCCAGTTTGCAATTTCTGCGGAAGATGAACAGGAATAGCGAGAACCAATGAGAGACTAGCTGGAGGTGTCTGGACGGGCAAATTTAACTCTCATTTCCCACCAGGAAGAGGAAAGAACCAAAGGCTCAGCGTGCCGTGCCGGAACCAGATTAGGGCCTGAAGCCATCCTGCGGTGTTGCGGCCAGCTCACAAGAAAACGAGTTGAAGAAAGGAGCTCAGGGGCACTGTAATTCACAAACCTGCAGAGTTATAAATGACAACTATCGTCCAAAAATATACTGAACTAAGGCTGCCAAGAGGACTTGAAAGCGGGGCAGAATTGCAGGAAACCGATTTCAGGAGGTAGACTGGAATTGCATTGAAAGCATAGGAAAAGAGGCAGAACGTCCACAATGATGCACTTGGCCAAAAAGGGCGTATGCGTTTTTTCCTGAATATATTCAGGAAAAAACGCATACGCCCTTTTTGGCCAACCAAGCAAGCTTGCAAAGGAAATCTGCACTACAATGAAGTCTCACTTCCCCCCGGTCAAAAGGGCCATCTGAAAAAAGTGTAAAATCCAGAAAGGCAGGACAGGCCATGGAGAACTGGGAGCCTTGTTATGCTGATGGGCGGGATGTAAACTGCCAACAGACACTCGGGAGAAGTGTATGGTGTTTCCTGAAACATCTAAAAAACAAAGCAACAGAGCCTAGGGCACTTCCACTTATGGTCCTATAGCTTAGGGAAATTAAAATCAAAAAGATACAGCCACCCCAATGTTTGGGACGCCTCTGTTTACAAGAACCTCGTTTACCGTACAAGTTCAATATCACAGAAAGTGAAAAATGGATAAAGAACTTGTGGTACTTACGTACAATGCAGTATCACTCAGCAGTGAAATCTATGTCATCAGGCCCGTAGCAGCACAATGAGTGGATTCAGGTACGATGATTCTAACTGAAATAAGTCACACAGAAAAAGAAACATCATAAGATATCAGTAATACACGGAATGTAAACTTGGCTACACAGGAACTGAATTACAGAACAGAACAGGGTCTCAAATTTAGAAAACCAACTTATGCTTGTTTAAGGGGAAAGGTGAGTTGGGGTGCTGCATAAAACCAGAGATTGAAATGAGCACAGATAAAGTTCCTTAAGCCAAATATGGAATAGACAAGAGCTACTCCTTGCTCAACGAAATGGACTCAACACCGCATATTAAACGCCTAAGAATGTACCTGACTCTTAAGTATCTTAAAACCTATGGATTGCTAATGTCTCCGAAAGAGAATCAAGCATGTGTACAGGGACATAAACGCAGCAGTGATAGGATTGGAGAGGTTCGGTGAGCAAATGAAGACCCTTTGAAGTCATATTGCATGGTACCCATTCCACGGGTTTCAACTACCCAGGTTTAAGGTATTCTTCCTTCAGCTAAAACATGCATGTGGAACCTAGAGTATGATCAACCATGTGATCGGGAGACGTGTTCAAATATGTCTCAGTTTTCGTACCCTGGTACTCGGGTGCAACATTCCAGACGCTTTACTAACACTCTCCCGACTTGGAGAGTCAGTCCCTTTAACCTCCTGTTTGGCCCAGTTTGCAATTTCTGCGGAAGATGAACAGGAATAGCGAGAACCAATGAGAGACTAGCTGGAGGTGTCTGGACGGGCAAATTTAACTCTCATTTCCCACCAGGAAGAGGAAATAACCAAAGGCTCAGCGTGCCGTGCCGGAACCAGATTAGGGCCTGAAGCCATCCTGCGGTGTTGCGGCCAGCTCACAAGAAAACGAGTTGAAGAAAGGAGCTCAGGGGCACTGTAATTCACAAACCTGCAGAGTTATAAATGACAACTATCGTCCAAAAATATACTGAAGTAAGGCTGCCAAGAGGACTTGAAAGCGGGGCAGAATTGCAGGAAACCGATTTCAGGAGGTAGACTGGAATTGCATTGAAAGCATAGGAAAAGAGGCAGAACGTCCACAATGATGCACTTGGCCAAAAAGGGCGTATGCGTTTTTTCCTGAATATATTCAGGAAAAAACGCATACGCCCTTTTTGGCCAACCAAGCAAGCTTGCAAAGGAAATCTGCACTACAATGAAGTCTCACTTCCCCCCGGTCAAAAGGGCCATCTGAAAAAAGTGTAAAATCCAGAAAGGCAGGACAGGCCATGGAGAACTGGGAGCCTTGTTATGCTGATGGGCGGGATGTAAACTGCCAACAGACACTCGGGAGAAGTGTATGGTGTTTCCTGAAACATCTAAAAAACAAAGCAACAGAGCCTAGGGCACTTCCACTTATGGTCCTATAGCTTAGGGAAATTAAAATCAAAAAGACACAGCCACCCCAAAGTTTGGGACGCCTCTGTTTACAAGAACCTCGTTTACCGTACAGGTTCAATATCACAGAAAGTGAAAAATGGATAAAGAACTTGTGGTACTTACGTACAATGCAGTATCACTCAGCAGTGAAATCTATGTCATCAGGCCCGTAGCAGCACAATGAGTGGATTCAGGTACGATGATTCTAACTGAAATAAGTCACACAGAAAAAGAAACATCATAAGATATCAGTAATACACGGAATGTAAACTTGGCTACACAGGAACTGAATTACAGAACAGAACAGGGTCTCAAATTTAGAAAACCAACTTATGCTTGTTTAAGGGGAAAGGTGAGTTGGGGTGCTGCATAAAACCAGAGATTGAAATGAGCACAGATAAAGTTCCTTAAGCCAAATATGGAATAGACAAGAGCTACTCCTTGCTCAACGAAATGGACTCAACACCGCATATTAAACGCCTAAGAATGTACCTGACTCTTAAGTATCTTAAAACCTATGGATTGCTAATGTCTCCGAAAGAGAATCAAGCATGTGTACAGGGACATAAACGCAGCAGTGATAGGATTGGAGAGGTTCGGTGAGCAAATGAAGACCCTTTGAAGTCATATTGCATGGTACCCATTCCACGGGTTTCAACTACCCAGGTTTAAGGTATTCTTCCTTCAGCTAAAACATGCATGTGGAACCTAGAGTATGATCAACCATGTGATCGGGAGACGTGTTCAAATATGTCTCAGTTTTCGTACCCTGGTACTCGGGTGCAACATTCCAGACGCTTTACTAACACTCTCCCGACTTGGAGAGTCAGTCCCTTTAACCTCCTGTTTGGCCCAGTTTGCAATTTCTGCGGAAGATGAACAGGAATAGTGAGAACCAATGAGAGACTAGCTGGAGGTGTCTGGACGGGCAAATTTAACTCTCATTTCCCACCAGGAAGAGGAAATAACCAAAGGGTCAGCGTGCCGTGCCGGAACCAGATTAGGGCCTGAAGCCATCCTGCGGTGTTGCGGCCAGCTCACAAGAAAACGAGTTGAAGAAAGGAGCTCAGGGGCACTGTAATTCACAAACCTGCAGAGTTATAAATGACAACTATCGTCCAAAAATATACTGAAGTAAGGCTGCCAAGAGGACTTGAAAGCGGGGCAGAATTGCAGGAAACCGATTTCAGGAGGTAGACTGGAATTGCATTGAAAGCATAGGAAAAGAGGCAGAACGTCCACAATGATGCACTTGGCCAAAAAGGGCGTATGCGTTTTTTCCTGAATATATTCAGGAAAAAACGCATACGCCCTTTTTGGCCAACCAAGCAAGCTTGCAAAGGAAATCTGCACTACAATGAAGTCTCACTTCCCCCCGGTCAAAAGGGCCATCTGAAAAAAGTGTAAAATCCAGAAAGGCAGGACAGGCCATGGAGAACTGGGAGCCTTGTTATGCTGATGGGCGGGATGTAAACTGCCAACAGACACTCGGGAGAAGTGTATGGTGTTTCCTGAAACATCTAAAAAACAAAGCAACAGAGCCTAGGGCACTTCCACTTATGGTCCTATAGCTTAGGGAAATTAAAATCAAAAAGATACAGCCACCCCAATGTTTGGGACGCCTCTGTTTACAAGAACCTCGTTTACCGTACAAGTTCAATATCACAGAAAGTGAAAAATGGATAAAGAACTTGTGGTACTTACGTACAATGCAGTATCACTCAGCAGTGAAATCTATGTCATCAGGCCCGTAGCAGCTCAATGAGTGGATTCAGGTACGATGATTCTAACTGAAATAAGTCACACAGAAAAAGAAACATCATAAGATATCAGTAATACAGGGAATGTAAACTTGGCTACACAGGAACTGAATTACAGAACAGAACAGGGTCTCAAATTTAGAAAACCAACTTATGCTTGTTTAAGGGGAAAGGTGAGTTGGGGTGCTGCATAAAACCAGAGATTGAAATGAGCACAGATAAAGTTCCTTAAGCCAAATATGGAATAGACAAGAGCTACTCCTTGCTCAACGAAATGGACTCAACACCGCATATTAAACGCCTAAGAATGTACCTGACTCTTAAGTATCTTAAAACCTATGGATTGCTATGTCTCCGAAAGAGAATCAAGCATGTGTACAGGGACATAAACGCAGCAGTGATAGGATTGGAGAGGTTCGGTGAGCAAATGAAGACCCTTTGAAGTCATATTGCATGGTACCCATTCCACGGGTTTCAACTACCCAGGTTTAAGGTATTCTTCCTTCAGCTAAAACATGCATGTGGAACCTAGAGTATGATCAACCATGTGATCGGGAGACGTGTTCAAATATGTCTCAGTTTTCGTACCCTGGTACTCGGGTGCAACATTCCAGACGCTTTACTAACACTCTCCCGACTTGGAGAGTCAGTCCCTTTAACCTCCTGTTTGGCCCAGTTTGCAATTTCTGCGGAAGATGAACAGGAATAGCGAGAACCAATGAGAGACTAGCTGGAGGTGTCTGGACGGGCAAATTTAACTCTCATTTCCCACCAGGAAGAGGAAAGAACCAAAGGCTCAGCGTGCCGTGCCGGAACCAGATTAGGGGCTGAAGCCATCCTGCGGTGTTGCGGCCAGCTCACAAGAAAACGAGTTGAAGAAAGGAGCTCAGGGGCACTGTAATTCACAAACCTGCAGAGTTATAAATGACAACTATCGTCCAAAAATATACTGAAGTAAGGCTGCCAAGAGGACTTGAAAGCGGGGCAGAATTGCAGGAAACCGATTTCAGGAGGTAGACTGGAATTGCATTGAAAGCATAGGAAAAGAGGCAGAACGTCCACAATGATGCACTTGGCCAAAAAGGGCGTATGCGTTTTTTCCTGAATATATTCAGGAAAAAACGCATACGCCCTTTTTGGCCAACCAAGCAAGCTTGCAAAGGAAATCTGCACTACAATGAAGTCTCACTTCCCCCCGGTCAAAAGGGCCATCTGAAAAAAGTGTAAAATCCAGAAAGGCAGGACAGGCCATGGAGAACTGGGAGCCTTGTTATGCTGATGGGCGGGATGTAAACTGCCAACAGACACTCGGGAGAAGTGTATGGTGTTTCCTGAAACATCTAAAAAACAAAGCAACAGAGCCTAGGGCACTTCCACTTATGGTCCTATAGCTTAGGGAAATTAAAATCAAAAAGATACAGCCACCCCAATGTTTGGGACGCCTCTGTTTACAAGAACCTCGTTTACCGTACAAGTTCAATATCACAGAAAGTGAAAAATGGATAAAGAACTTGTGGTACTTACGTACAATGCAGTATCACTCAGCAGTGAAATCTATGTCATCAGGCCCGTAGCAGCACAATGAGTGGATTCAGGTACGATGATTCTAACTGAAATAAGTCACACAGAAAAAGAAACATCATAAGATATCAGTAATACACGGAATGTAAACTTGGCTACACAGGAACTGAATTACAGAACAGAACAGGGTCTCAAATTTAGAAAACCAACTTATGCTTGTTTAAGGGGAAAGGTGAGTTGGGGTGCTGCATAAAACCAGAGATTGAAATGAGCACAGATAAAGTTCCTTAAGCCAAATATGGAATAGACAAGAGCTACTCCTTGCTCAACGAAATGGACTCAACACCGCATATTAAACGCCTAAGAATGTACCTGAC
Source organism: Globicephala melas (assembly GCF_963455315.2). Taxonomy (NCBI): domain Eukaryota; kingdom Metazoa; phylum Chordata; class Mammalia; order Artiodactyla; family Delphinidae; genus Globicephala; species Globicephala melas. The sequence continues at coordinate 597,470 of NW_027207328.1, forward strand.
TCTTAAGTATCTTAAAACCTATGGATTGCTAATGTCTCCGAAAGAGAATCAAGCATGTGTACAGGGACATAAACGCAGCAGTGATAGGATTGGAGAGGTTCGGTGAGCAAATGAAGACCCTTTGAAGTCATATTGCATGGTACCCATTCCACGGGTTTCAACTACCCAGGTTTAAGGTATTCTTCCTTCAGCTAAAACATGCATGTGGAACCTAGAGTATGATCAACCATGTGATCGGGAGACGTGTTCAAATATGTCTCAGTTTTCGTACCCTGGTACTCGGGTGCAACATTCCAGACGCTTTACTAACACTCTCCCGACTTGGAGAGTCAGTCCCTTTAACCTCCTGTTTGGCCCAGTTTGCAATTTCTGCGGAAGATGAACAGGAATAGTGAGAACCAATGAGAGACTAGCTGGAGGTGTCTGGACGGGCAAATTTAACTCTCATTTCCCACCAGGAAGAGGAAATAACCAAAGGCTCAGCGTGCCGTGCCGGAACCAGATTAGGGCCTGAAGCCATCCTGCGGTGTTGCGGCCAGCTCACAAGAAAACGAGTTGAAGAAAGGAGCTCAGGGGCACTGTAATTCACAAACCTGCAGAGTTATAAATGACAACTATCGTCCAAAAATATACTGAAGTAAGGCTGCCAAGAGGACTTGAAAGCGGGGCAGAATTGCAGGAAACCGATTTCAGGAGGTAGACTGGAATTGCATTGAAAGCATAGGAAAAGAGGCAGAACGTCCACAATGATGCACTTGGCCAAAAAGGGCGTATGCGTTTTTTCCTGAATATATTCAGGAAAAAACGCATACGCCCTTTTTGGCCAACCAAGCAAGCTTGCAAAGGAAATCTGCACTACAATGAAGTCTCACTTCCCCCCGGTCAAAAGGGCCATCTGAAAAAAGTGTAAAATCCAGAAAGGCAGGACAGGCCATGGAGAACTGGGAGCCTTGTTATGCTGATGGGCGGGATGTAAACTGCCAACAGACACTCGGGAGAAGTGTATGGTGTTTCCTGAAACATCTAAAAAACAAAGCAACAGAGCCTAGGGCACTTCCACTTATGGTCCTATAGCTTAGGGAAATTAAAATCAAAAAGACACAGCCACCCCAAAGTTTGGGACGCCTCTGTTTACAAGAACCTCGTTTACCGTACAGGTTCAATATCACAGAAAGTGAAAAATGGATAAAGAACTTGTGGTACTTACGTACAATGCAGTATCACTCAGCAGTGAAATCTATGTCATCAGGCCCGTAGCAGCACAATGAGTGGATTCAGGTACGATGATTCTAACTGAAATAAGTCACACAGAAAAAGAAACATCATAAGATATCAGTAATACACGGAATGTAAACTTGGCTACACAGGAACTGAATTACAGAACAGAACAGGGTCTCAAATTTAGAAAACCAACTTATGCTTGTTTAAGGGGAAAGGTGAGTTGGGGTGCTGCATAAAACCAGAGATTGAAATGAGCACAGATAAAGTTCCTTAAGCCAAATATGGAATAGACAAGAGCTACTCCTTGCTCAACGAAATGGACTCAACACCGCATATTAAACGCCTAAGAATGTACCTGACTCTTAAGTATCTTAAAACCTATGGATTGCTAATGTCTCCGAAAGAGAATCAAGCATGTGTACAGGGACATAAACGCAGCAGTGATAGGATTGGAGAGGTTCGGTGAGCAAATGAAGACCCTTTGAAGTCATATTGCATGGTACCCATTCCACGGGTTTCAACTACCCAGGTTTAAGGTATTCTTCCTTCAGCTAAAACATGCATGTGGAACCTAGAGTATGATCAACCATGTGATCGGGAGACGTGTTCAAATATGTCTCAGTTTTCGTACCCTGGTACTCGGGTGCAACATTCCAGACGCTTTACTAACACTCTCCCGACTTGGAGAGTCAGTCCCTTTAACCTCCTGTTTGGCCCAGTTTGCAATTTCTGCGGAAGATGAACAGGAATAGTGAGAACCAATGAGAGACTAGCTGGAGGTGTCTGGACGGGCAAATTTAACTCTCATTTCCCACCAGGAAGAGGAAATAACCAAAGGCTCAGCGTGCCGTGCCGGAACCAGATTAGGGCCTGAAGCCATCCTGCGGTGTTGCGGCCAGCTCACAAGAAAACGAGTTGAAGAAAGGAGCTCAGGGGCACTGTAATTCACAAACCTGCAGAGTTATAAATGACAACTATCGTCCAAAAATATACTGAAGTAAGGCTGCCAAGAGGACTTGAAAGCGGGGCAGAATTGCAGGAAACCGATTTCAGGAGGTAGACTGGAATTGCATTGAAAGCATAGGAAAAGAGGCAGAACGTCCACAATGATGCACTTGGCCAAAAAGGGCGTATGCGTTTTTTCCTGAATATATTCAGGAAAAAACGCATACGCCCTTTTTGGCCAACCAAGCAAGCTTGCAAAGGAAATCTGCACTACAATGAAGTCTCACTTCCCCCCGGTCAAAAGGGCCATCTGAAAAAAGTGTAAAATCCAGAAAGGCAGGACAGGCCATGGAGAACTGGGAGCCTTGTTATGCTGATGGGCGGGATGTAAACTGCCAACAGACACTCGGGAGAAGTGTATGGTGTTTCCTGAAACATCTAAAAAACAAAGCAACAGAGCCTAGGGCACTTCCACTTATGGTCCTATAGCTTAGGGAAATTAAAATCAAAAAGATACAGCCACCCCAATGTTTGGGACGCCTCTGTTTACAAGAACCTCGTTTACCGTACAAGTTCAATATCACAGAAAGTGAAAAATGGATAAAGAACTTGTGGTACTTACGTACAATGCAGTATCACTCAGCAGTGAAATCTATGTCATCAGGCCCGTAGCAGCTCAATGAGTGGATTCAGGTACGATGATTCTAACTGAAATAAGTCACACAGAAAAAGAAACATCATAAGATATCAGTAATACACGGAATGTAAACTTGGCTACACAGGAACTGAATTACAGAACAGAACAGGGTCTCAAATTTAGAAAACCAACTTATGCTTGTTTAAGGGGAAAGGTGAGTTGGGGTGCTGCATAAAACCAGAGATTGAAATGAGCACAGATAAAGTTCCTTAAGCCAAATATGGAATAGACAAGAGCTACTCCTTGCTCAACGAAATGGACTCAACACCGCATATTAAACGCCTAAGAATGTACCTGACTCTTAAGTATCTTAAAACCTATGGATTGCTATGTCTCCGAAAGAGAATCAAGCATGTGTACAGGGACATAAACGCAGCAGTGATAGGATTGGAGAGGTTCGGTGAGCAAATGAAGACCCTTTGAAGTCATATTGCATGGTACCCATTCCACGGGTTTCAACTACCCAGGTTTAAGGTATTCTTCCTTCAGCTAAAACATGCATGTGGAACCTAGAGTATGATCAACCATGTGATCGGGAGACGTGTTCAAATATGTCTCAGTTTTCGTACCCTGGTACTCGGGTGCAACATTCCAGACGCTTTACTAACACTCTCCCGACTTGGAGAGTCAGTCCCTTTAACCTCCTGTTTGGCCCAGTTTGCAATTTCTGCGGAAGATGAACAGGAATAGCGAGAACCAATGAGAGACTAGCTGGAGGTGTCTGGACGGGCAAATTTAACTCTCATTTCCCACCAGGAAGAGGAAAGAACCAAAGGCTCAGCGTGCCGTGCCGGAACCAGATTAGGGGCTGAAGCCATCCTGCGGTGTTGCGGCCAGCTCACAAGAAAACGAGTTGAAGAAAGGAGCTCAGGGGCACTGTAATTCACAAACCTGCAGAGTTATAAATGACAACTATCGTCCAAAAATATACTGAAGTAAGGCTGCCAAGAGGACTTGAAAGCGGGGCAGAATTGCAGGAAACCGATTTCAGGAGGTAGACTGGAATTGCATTGAAAGCATAGGAAAAGAGGCAGAACGTCCACAATGATGCACTTGGCCAAAAAGGGCGTATGCGTTTTTTCCTGAATATATTCAGGAAAAAACGCATACGCCCTTTTTGGCCAACCAAGCAAGCTTGCAAAGGAAATCTGCACTACAATGAAGTCTCACTTCCCCCCGGTCAAAAGGGCCATCTGAAAAAAGTGTAAAATCCAGAAAGGCAGGACAGGCCATGGAGAACTGGGAGCCTTGTTATGCTGATGGGCGGGATGTAAACTGCCAACAGACACTCGGGAGAAGTGTATGGTGTTTCCTGAAACATCTAAAAAACAAAGCAACAGAGCCTAGGGCACTTCCACTTATGGTCCTATAGCTTAGGGAAATTAAAATCAAAAAGATACAGCCACCCCAATGTTTGGGACGCCTCTGTTTACAAGAACCTCGTTTACCGTACAAGTTCAATATCACAGAAAGTGAAAAATGGATAAAGAACTTGTGGTACTTACGTACAATGCAGTATCACTCAGCAGTGAAATCTATGTCATCAGGCCCGTAGCAGCTCAATGAGTGGATTCAGGTACGATGATTCTAACTGAAATAAGTCACACAGAAAAAGAAACATCATAAGATATCAGTAATACAGGGAATGTAAACTTGGCTACACAGGAACTGAATTACAGAACAGAACAGGGTCTCAAATTTAGAAAACCAACTTATGCTTGTTTAAGGGGAAAGGTGAGTTGGGGTGCTGCATAAAACCAGAGATTGAAATGAGCACAGATAAAGTTCCTTAAGCCAAATATGGAATAGACAAGAGCTACTCCTTGCTCAACGAAATGGACTCAACACCGCATATTAAACGCCTAAGAATGTACCTGACTCTTAAGTATCTTAAAACCTATGGATTGCTATGTCTCCGAAAGAGAATCAAGCATGTGTACAGGGACATAAACGCAGCAGTGATAGGATTGGAGAGGTTCGGTGAGCAAATGAAGACCCTTTGAAGTCATATTGCATGGTACCCATTCCACGGGTTTCAACTACCCAGGTTTAAGGTATTCTTCCTTCAGCTAAAACATGCATGTGGAACCTAGAGTATGATCAACCATGTGATCGGGAGACGTGTTCAAATATGTCTCAGTTTTCGTACCCTGGTACTCGGGTGCAACATTCCAGACGCTTTACTAACACTCTCCCGACTTGGAGAGTCAGTCCCTTTAACCTCCTGTTTGGCCCAGTTTGCAATTTCTGCGGAAGATGAACAGGAATAGCGAGAACCAATGAGAGACTAGCTGGAGGTGTCTGGACGGGCAAATTTAACTCCCATTTCCCACCAGGAAGAGGAAAGAACCAAAGGCTCAGCGTGCCGTGCCGGAACCAGATTAGGGCCTGAAGCCATCCTGCGGTGTTGCGGCCAGCTCACAAGAAAACGAGTTGAAGAAAGGAGCTCAGGGGCACTGTAATTCACAAACCTGCAGAGTTATAAATGACAACTATCGTCCAAAAATATACTGAAGTAAGGCTGCCAAGAGGACTTGAAAGCGGGGCAGAATTGCAGGAAACCGATTTCAGGAGGTAGACTGGAATTGCATTGAAAGCATAGGAAAAGAGGCAGAACGTCCACAATGATGCACTTGGCCAAAAAGGGCGTATGCGTTTTTTCCTGAATATATTCAGGAAAAAACGCATACGCCCTTTTTGGCCAACCAAGCAAGCTTGCAAAGGAAATCTGCACTACAATGAAGTCTCACTTCCCCCCGGTCAAAAGGGCCATCTGAAAAAAGTGTAAAATCCAGAAAGGCAGGACAGGCCATGGAGAACTGGGAGCCTTGTTATGCTGATGGGCGGGATGTAAACTGCCAACAGACACTCGGGAGAAGTGTATGGTGTTTCCTGAAACATCTAAAAAACAAAGCAACAGAGCCTAGGGCACTTCCACTTATGGTCCTATAGCTTAGGGAAATTAAAATCAAAAAGATACAGCCACCCCAATGTTTGGGACGCCTCTGTTTACAAGAACCTCGTTTACCGTACAAGTTCAATATCACAGAAAGTGAAAAATGGATAAAGAACTTGTGGTACTTACGTAGAATGCAGTATCACTCAGCAGTGAAATCTATGTCATCAGGCCCGTAGCAGCACAATGAGTGGATTCAGGTACGATGATTCTAACTGAAATAAGTCACACAGAAAAAGAAACATCATAAGATATCACTAATACAGGGAATGTAAACTTGGCTACACAGGAACTGAATTACAGAACAGAACAGGGTCTCAAATTTAGAAAACCAACTTATGCTTGTTTAAGGGGAAAGGTGAGTTGGGGTGCTGCATAAAACCAGAGATTGAAATGAGCACAGATAAAGTTCCTTAAGCCAAATATGGAATAGACAAGAGCTACTCCTTGCTCAACGAAATGGACTCAACACCGCATATTAAACGCCTAAGAATGTACCTGACTCTTAAGTATCTTAAAACCTATGGATTGCTATGTCTCCGAAAGAGAATCAAGCATGTGTACAGGGACATAAACGCAGCAGTGATAGGATTGGAGAGGTTCGGTGAGCAAATGAAGACCCTTTGAAGTCATATTGCATGGTACCCATTCCACGGGTTTCAACTACCCAGGTTTAAGGTATTCTTCCTTCAGCTAAAACATGCATGTGGAACCTAGAGTATGATCAACCATGTGATCGGGAGACGTGTTCAAATATGTCTCAGTTTTCGTACCCTGGTACTCGGGTGCAACATTCCAGACGCTTTACTAACACTCTCCCGACTTGGAGAGTCAGTCCCTTTAACCTCCTGTTTGGCCCAGTTTGCAATTTCTGCGGAAGATGAACAGGAATAGCGAGAACCAATGAGAGACTAGCTGGAGGTGTCTGGACGGGCAAATTTAACTCTCATTTCCCACCAGGAAGAGGAAATAACCAAAGGCTCAGCGTGCCGTGCCGGAACCAGATTAGGGCCTGAAGCCATCCTGCGGTGTTGCGGCCAGCTCACAAGAAAACGAGTTGAAGAAAGGAGCTCAGGGGCACTGTAATTCACAAACCTGCAGAGTTATAAATGACAACTATCGTCCAAAAATATACTGAAGTAAGGCTGCCAAGAGGACTTGAAAGCGGGGCAGAATTGCAGGAAACCGATTTCAGGAGGTAGACTGGAATTGCATTGAAAGCATAGGAAAAGAGGCAGAACGTCCACAATGATGCACTTGGCCAAAAAGGGCGTATGCGTTTTTTCCTGAATATATTCAGGAAAAAACGCATACGCCCTTTTTGGCCAACCAAGCAAGCTTGCAAAGGAAATCTGCACTACAATGAAGTCTCACTTCCCCCCGGTCAAAAGGGCCATCTGAAAAAAGTGTAAAATCCAGAAAGGCAGGACAGGCCATGGAGAACTGGGAGCCTTGTTATGCTGATGGGCGGGATGTAAACTGCCAACAGACACTCGGGAGAAGTGTATGGTGTTTCCTGAAACATCTAAAAAACAAAGCAACAGAGCCTAGGGCACTTCCACTTATGGTCCTATAGCTTAGGGAAATTAAAATCAAAAAGATACAGCCACCCCAATGTTTGGGACGCCTCTGTTTACAAGAACCTCGTTTACCGTACAAGTTCAATATCACAGAAAGTGAAAAATGGATAAAGAACTTGTGGTACTTACGTACAATGCAGTATCACTCAGCAGTGAAATCTATGTCATCAGGCCCGTAGCAGCACAATGAGTGGATTCAGGTACGATGATTGTAACTGAAATAAGTCACACAGAAAAAGAAACATCATAAGATATCAGTAATACACGGAATGTAAACTTGGCTACACAGGAACTGAATTACAGAACAGAACAGGGTCTCAAATTTAGAAAACCAACTTATGCTTGTTTAAGGGTAAAGGTGAGTTGGGGTGCTGCATAAAACCAGAGATTGAAATGAGCACAGATAAAGTTCCTTAAGCCAAATATGGAATAGACAAGAGCTACTCCTTGCTCAACGAAATGGACTCAACACCGCATATTAAACGCCTAAGAATGTACCTGACTCTTAAGTATCTTAAAACCTATGGATTGCTATGTCTCCGAAAGAGAATCAAGCATGTGTACAGGGACATAAACGCAGCAGTGATAGGATTGGAGAGGTTCGGTGAGCAAATGAAGACCCTTTGAAGTCATATTGCATGGTACCCATTCCACGGGTTTCAACTACCCAGGTTTAAGGTATTCTTCCTTCAGCTAAAACATGCATGTGGAACCTAGAGTATGATCAACCATGTGATCGGGAGACGTGTTCAAATATGTCTCAGTTTTCGTACCCTGGTACTCGGGTGCAACATTCCAGACGCTTTACTAACACTCTCCCGACTTGGAGAGTCAGTCCCTTTAACCTCCTGTTTGGCCCAGTTTGCAATTTCTGCGGAAGATGAACAGGAATAGCGAGAACCAATGAGAGACTAGCTGGAGGTGTCTGGACGGGCAAATTTAACTCTCATTTCCCACCAGGAAGAGGAAATAACCAAAGGCTCAGCGTGCCGTGCCGGAACCAGATTAGGGCCTGAAGCCATCCTGCGGTGTTGCGGCCAACTCACAAGAAAAGGAGTTGAAGAAAGGAGCTCATGGGCACTGTAATTCACAAACCTGCAGAGTTATAAATGACAACTATCGTCCAAAAATATACCGAAGTAAGGCTGCCAAGAGGACTTGAAAGCGGGGCAGAATTGCAGGAAACCGATTTCAGGAGGTAGACTGGAATTGCATTGAAAGCATAGGAAAAGAGGCAGAACGTCCACAATGATGCACTTGGCCAAAAAGGGCGTATGCGTTTTTTCCTGAATATATTCAGGGAAAAACGCATACGCCCTTTTTGGCCAACCAAGCAAGCTTGCAAAGGAAATCTGCACTACAATGAAGTCTCACTTCCCCCCGGTCAAAAGGGCCATCTGAAAAAAGTGTAAAATCCAGAAAGGCAGGACAGGCCATGGAGAACTGGGAGCCTTGTTATGCTGATGGGCGGGATGTCAATTGCCAACAGACACTCGGGAGAAGTGTATGGTGTTTCCTGAAACATCTAAAAAACAAAGCAACAGAGCCTAGGGCACTTCCACTTATGGTCCTATAGCTTAGGGAAATTAAAATCAAAAAGATACAGCCACCCCAATGTTTGGGACGCCTCTGTTTACAAGAACCTCGTTTACCGTACAAGTTCAATATCACAGAAAGTGAAAAATGGATAAAGAACTTGTGGTACTTACGTACAATGCAGTATCACTCAGCAGTGAAATCTATGTCATCAGGCCCGTAGCAGCACAATGAGTGGATTCAGGTACGATGATTCTAACTGAAATAAGTCACACAGAAAAAGAAACATCATAAGATATCAGTAATACACGGAATGTAAACTTGGCTACACAGGAACTGAATTACAGAACAGAACAGGGTCTCAAATTTAGAAAACCAACTTATGCTTGTTTAAGGGTAAAAGTGAGTTGGGGTGCTGCATAAAACCAGAGATTGAAATGAGCACAGATAAAGTTCCTTAAGCCAAATATGGAATAAACAAGAGCTACTCCTTGCTCAACGAAATGGACTCAACACCGCATATTAAACGCCTAAGAATGTACCTGACTCTTAAGTATCTTAAAACCTATGGATTGCTATGTCTCCGAAAGAGAATCAAGCATGTGTACAGGGACATAAACGCAGCAGTGATAGGATTGGAGAGGTTCGGTGAGCAAATGAAGACCCTTTGAAGTCATATTGCATGGTACCCATTCCACGGGTTTCAACTACCCAGGTTTAAGGTATTCTTCCTTCAGCTAAAACATGCATGTGGAACCTAGAGTATGATCAACCATGTGATCGGGAGACGTGTTCAAATATGTCTCAGTTTTCGTACCCTGGTACTCGGGTGCAACATTCCAGACGCTTTACTAACACTCTCCCGACTTGGAGAGTCAGTCCCTTTAACCTCCTGTTTGGCCCAGTTTGCAATTTCTGCGGAAGATGAACAGGAATAGCGAGAACCAATGAGAGACTAGCTGGAGGTGTCTGGACGGGCAAATTTAACTCTCATTTCCCACCAGGAAGAGGAAATAACCAAAGGCTCAGCGTGCCGTGCCGGAACCAGATTAGGGCCTGAAGCCATCCTGCGGTGTTGCGGCCAGCTCACAAGAAAACGAGTTGAAGAAAGGAGCTCAGGGGCACTGTAATTCACAAACCTGCAGAGTTATAAATGACAACTATCGTCCAAAAATATACTGAAGTAAGGCTGCCAAGAGGACTTGAAAGCGGGGCAGAATTGCAGGAAACCGATTTCAGGAGGTAGACTGGAATTGCATTGAAAGCATAGGAAAAGAGGCAGAACGTCCACAATGATGCACTTGGCCAAAAAGGGCGTATGCGTTTTTTCCTGAATATATATATTCAGGAAAAAACGCATACGCCCTTTTTGGCCAACCAAGCAAGCTTGCAAAGGAAATCTGCACTACAATGAAGTCTCACTTCCCCCCGGTCAAAAGGGCCATCTGAAAAAAGTGTAAAATCCAGAAAGGCAGGACAGGCCATGGAGAACTGGGAGCCTTGTTATGCTGATGGGCGGGATGTAAATTGCCAACAGACACTCGGGAGAAGTGTATGGTGTTTCCTGAAACATCTAAAAAACAAAGCAACAGAGCCTAGGGCACTTCCACTTATGGTCCTATAGCTTAGGGAAATTAAAATCAAAAAGATACAGCCACCCCAATGTTTGGGACGCCTCTGTTTACAAGAACCTCGTTTACCGTACAAGTTCAATATCACAGAAAGTGAAAAATGGATAAAGAACTTGTGGTACTTACGTACAATGCAGTATCACTCAGCAGTGAAATCTATGTCATCAGGCCCGTAGCAGCACAATGAGTGGATTCAGGTACGATGATTCTAACTGAAATAAGTCACACAGAAAAAGAAACATCATAAGATATCAGTAATACACGGAATGTAAACTTGGCTACACAGGAACTGAATTACAGAACAGAACAGGGTCTCAAATTTAGAAAACCAACTTATGCTTGTTTAAGGGGAAAGGTGAGTTGGGGTGCTGCATAAAACCAGAGATTGAAATGAGCACAGATAAAGTTCCTTAAGCCAAATATGGAATAGACAAGAGCTACTCCTTGCTCAACGAAATGGACTCAACACCGCATATTAAACGCCTAAGAATGTACCTGACTCTTAAGTATCTTAAAACCTATGGATTGCTATGTCTCCGAAAGAGAATCAAGCATGTGTACAGGGACATAAACGCAGCAGTGATAGGATTGGAGAGGTTCGGTGAGCAAATGAAGACCCTTTGAAGTCATATTGCATGGTACCCATTCCACGGGTTTCAACTACCCAGGTTTAAGGTATTCTTCCTTCAGCTAAAACATGCATGTGGAACCTAGAGTATGATCAACCATGTGATCGGGAGACGTGTTCAAATATGTCTCAGTTTTCGTACCCTGGTACTCGGGTGCAACATTCCAGACGCTTTACTAACACTCTCCCGACTTGGAGAGTCAGTCCCTTTAACCTCCTGTTTGGCCCAGTTTGCAATTTCTGCGGAAGATGAACAGGAATAGCGAGAACCAATGAGAGACTAGCTGGAGGTGTCTGGACGGGCAAATTTAACTCTCATTTCCCACCAGGAAGAGGAAATAACCAAAGGCTCAGCGTGCCGTGCCGGAACCAGATTAGGGCCTGAAGCCATCCTGCAGTGTTGCGGCCAGCTCACAAGAAAACGAGTTGAAGAAAGGAGCTCAGGGGCACTGTAATTCACAAACCTGCAGAGTTATAAATGACAACTATCGTCCAAAAATATACTGAAGTAAGGCTGCCAAGAGGACTTGAAAGCGGGGCAGAATTGCAGGAAACCGATTTCAGGAGATAGACTGGAATTGCATTGAAAGCATAGGAAAAGAGGCAGAACGTCCACAATGATGCACTTGGCCAAAAAGGGCGTATGCGTTTTTTCCTGAATATATATATTCAGGAAAAAACGCATACGCCCTTTTTGGCCAACCAAGCAAGCTTGCAAAGGAAATCTGCACTACAATGAAGTCTCACTTCCCCCCGGTCAAAAGGGCCATCTGAAAAAAGTGTAAAATCCAGAAAGGCAGGACAGGCCATGGAGAACTGGGAGCCTTGTTATGCTGATGGGCGGGATGTAAACTGCCAACAGACACTCGGGAGAAGTGTATGGTGTTTCCTGAAACATCTAAAAAACAAAGCAACAGAGCCTAGGGCATTTCCACTTATGGTCCTATAGCTTAGGGAAATTAAAATCAAAAAGATACAGCCACCCCAATGTTTGGGACGCCTCTGTTTACAAGAACCTCGTTTACCGTACAAGTTCAATATCACAGAAAGTGAAAAATGGATAAAGAACTTGTGGTACTTACGTACAATGCAGTATCACTCAGCAGTGAAATCTATGTCATCAGGCCCGTAGCAGCACAATGAGTGGATTCAGGTACGATGATTGTAACTGAAATAAGTCACACAGAAAAAGAAACATCATAAGATATCAGTAATACACGGAATGTAAACTTGGCTACACAGGAACTGAATTACAGAACAGAACAGGGTCTCAAATTTAGAAAACCAACTTATGCTTGTTTAAGGGTAAAGGTGAGTTGGGGTGCTGCATAAAACCAGAGATTGAAATGAGCACAGATAAAGTTCCTTAAGCCAAATATGGAATAGACAAGAGCTACTCCTTGCTCAACGAAATGGACTCAACACCGCATATTAAATGCCTAAGAATGTACCTGACTCTTAAGTATCTTAAAACCTATGGATTGCTATGTCTCCGAAAGAGAATCAAGCATGTGTACAGGGACATAAACGCAGCAGTGATAGGATTGGAGAGGTTCGGTGAGCAAATGAAGACCCTTTGAAGTCATATTGCATGGTACCCATTCCACGGGTTTCAACTACCCAGGTTTAAGGTATTCTTCCTTCAGCTAAAACATGCATGTGGAACCTAGAGTATGATCAACCATGTGATCGGGAGACGTGTTCAAATATGTCTCAGTTTTCGTACCCTGGTACTCGGGTGCAACATTCCAGACGCTTTACTAACACTCTCCCGACTTGGAGAGTCAGTCCCTTTAACCTCCTGTTTGGCCCAGTTTGCAATTTCTGCGGAAGATGAACAGGAATAGCGAGAACCAATGAGAGACTAGCTGGAGGTGTCTGGACGGGCAAATTTAACTCTCATTTCCCACCAGGAAGAGGAAATAACCAAAGGCTCAGCGTGCCGTGCCGGAACCAGATTAGGGCCTGAAGCCATCCTGCGGTGTTGCGGCCAACTCACAAGAAAAGGAGTTGAAGAAAGGAGCTCATGGGCACTGTAATTCACAAACCTGCAGAGTTATAAATGACAACTATCGTCCAAAAATATACCGAAGTAAGGCTGCCAAGAGGACTTGAAAGCGGGGCAGAATTGCAGGAAACCGATTTCAGGAGGTAGACTGGAATTGCATTGAAAGCATAGGAAAAGAGGCAGAACGTCCACAATGATGCACTTGGCCAAAAAGGGCGTATGCGTTTTTTCCTGAATATATTCAGGGAAAAACGCATACGCCCTTTTTGGCCAACCAAGCAAGCTTGCAAAGGAAATCTGCACTACAATGAAGTCTCACTTCCCCCCGGTCAAAAGGGCCATCTGAAAAAAGTGTAAAATCCAGAAAGGCAGGACAGGCCATGGAGAACTGGGAGCCTTGTTATGCTGATGGGCGGGATGTCAATTGCCAACAGACACTCGGGAGAAGTGTATGGTGTTTCCTGAAACATCTAAAAAACAAAGCAACAGAGCCTAGGGCACTTCCACTTATGGTCCTATAGCTTAGGGAAATTAAAATCAAAAAGATACAGCCACCCCAATGTTTGGGACGCCTCTGTTTACAAGAACCTCGTTTACCGTACAAGTTCAATATCACAGAAAGTGAAAAATGGATAAAGAACTTGTGGTACTTACGTACAATGCAGTATCACTCAGCAGTGAAATCTATGTCATCAGGCCCGTAGCAGCACAATGAGTGGATTCAGGTACGATGATTCTAACTGAAATAAGTCACACAGAAAAAGAAACATCATAAGATATCAGTAATACACGGAATGTAAACTTGGCTACACAGGAACTGAATTACAGAACAGAACAGGGTCTCAAATTTAGAAAACCAACTTATGCTTGTTTAAGGGTAAAAGTGAGTTGGGGTGCTGCATAAAACCAGAGATTGAAATGAGCACAGATAAAGTTCCTTAAGCCAAATATGGAATAAACAAGAGCTACTCCTTGCTCAACGAAATGGACTCAACACCGCATATTAAACGCCTAAGAATGTACCTGACTCTTAAGTATCTTAAAACCTATGGATTGCTATGTCTCCGAAAGAGAATCAAGCATGTGTACAGGGACATAAACGCAGCAGTGATAGGATTGGAGAGGTTCGGTGAGCAAATGAAGACCCTTTGAAGTCATATTGCATGGTACCCATTCCACGGGTTTCAACTACCCAGGTTTAAGGTATTCTTCCTTCAGCTAAAACATGCATGTGGAACCTAGAGTATGATCAACCATGTGATCGGGAGACGTGTTCAAATATGTCTCAGTTTTCGTACCCTGGTACTCGGGTGCAACATTCCAGACGCTTTACTAACACTCTCCCGACTTGGAGAGTCAGTCCCTTTAACCTCCTGTTTGGCCCAGTTTGCAATTTCTGCGGAAGATGAACAGGAATAGCGAGAACCAATGAGAGACTAGCTGGAGGTGTCTGGACGGGCAAATTTAACTCTCATTTCCCACCAGGAAGAGGAAATAACCAAAGGCTCAGCGTGCCGTGCCGGAACCAGATTAGGGCCTGAAGCCATCCTGCGGTGTTGCGGCCAGCTCACAAGAAAACGAGTTGAAGAAAGGAGCTCAGGGGCACTGTAATTCACAAACCTGCAGAGTTATAAATGACAACTATCGTCCAAAAATATACTGAAGTAAGGCTGCCAAGAGGACTTGAAAGCGGGGCAGAATTGCAGGAAACCGATTTCAGGAGGTAGACTGGAATTGCATTGAAAGCATAGGAAAAGAGGCAGAACGTCCACAATGATGCACTTGGCCAAAAAGGGCGTATGCGTTTTTTCCTGAATATATATATTCAGGAAAAAACGCATACGCCCTTTTTGGCCAACCAAGCAAGCTTGCAAAGGAAATCTGCACTACAATGAAGTCTCACTTCCCCCCGGTCAAAAGGGCCATCTGAAAAAAGTGTAAAATCCAGAAAGGCAGGACAGGCCATGGAGAACTGGGAGCCTTGTTATGCTGATGGGCGGGATGTAAATTGCCAACAGACACTCGGGAGAAGTGTATGGTGTTTCCTGAAACATCTAAAAAACAAAGCAACAGAGCCTAGGGCACTTCCACTTATGGTCCTATAGCTTAGGGAAATTAAAATCAAAAAGATACAGCCACCCCAATGTTTGGGACGCCTCTGTTTACAAGAACCTCGTTTACCGTACAAGTTCAATATCACAGAAAGTGAAAAATGGATAAAGAACTTGTGGTACTTACGTACAATGCAGTATCACTCAGCAGTGAAATCTATGTCATCAGGCCCGTAGCAGCACAATGAGTGGATTCAGGTACGATGATTCTAACTGAAATAAGTCACACAGAAAAAGAAACATCATAAGATATCAGTAATACACGGAATGTAAACTTGGCTACACAGGAACTGAATTACAGAACAGAACAGGGTCTCAAATTTAGAAAACCAACTTATGCTTGTTTAAGGGGAAAGGTGAGTTGGGGTGCTGCATAAAACCAGAGATTGAAATGAGCACAGATAAAGTTCCTTAAGCCAAATATGGAATAGACAAGAGCTACTCCTTGCTCAACGAAATGGACTCAACACCGCATATTAAACGCCTAAGAATGTACCTGACTCTTAAGTATCTTAAAACCTATGGATTGCTATGTCTCCGAAAGAGAATCAAGCATGTGTACAGGGACATAAACGCAGCAGTGATAGGATTGGAGAGGTTCGGTGAGCAAATGAAGACCCTTTGAAGTCATATTGCATGGTACCCATTCCACGGGTTTCAACTACCCAGGTTTAAGGTATTCTTCCTTCAGCTAAAACATGCATGTGGAACCTAGAGTATGATCAACCATGTGATCGGGAGACGTGTTCAAATATGTCTCAGTTTTCGTACCCTGGTACTCGGGTGCAACATTCCAGACGCTTTACTAACACTCTCCCGACTTGGAGAGTCAGTCCCTTTAACCTCCTGTTTGGCCCAGTTTGCAATTTCTGCGGAAGATGAACAGGAATAGCGAGAACCAATGAGAGACTAGCTGGAGGTGTCTGGACGGGCAAATTTAACTCTCATTTCCCACCAGGAAGAGGAAATAACCAAAGGCTCAGCGTGCCGTGCCGGAACCAGATTAGGGCCTGAAGCCATCCTGCAGTGTTGCGGCCAGCTCACAAGAAAACGAGTTGAAGAAAGGAGCTCAGGGGCACTGTAATTCACAAACCTGCAGAGTTATAAATGACAACTATCGTCCAAAAATATACTGAAGTAAGGCTGCCAAGAGGACTTGAAAGCGGGGCAGAATTGCAGGAAACCGATTTCAGGAGATAGACTGGAATTGCATTGAAAGCATAGGAAAAGAGGCAGAACGTCCACAATGATGCACTTGGCCAAAAAGGGCGTATGCGTTTTTTCCTGAATATATATATTCAGGAAAAAACGCATACGCCCTTTTTGGCCAACCAAGCAAGCTTGCAAAGGAAATCTGCACTACAATGAAGTCTCACTTCCCCCCGGTCAAAAGGGCCATCTGAAAAAAGTGTAAAATCCAGAAAGGCAGGACAGGCCATGGAGAACTGGGAGCCTTGTTATGCTGATGGGCGGGATGTAAACTGCCAACAGACACTCGGGAGAAGTGTATGGTGTTTCCTGAAACATCTAAAAAACAAAGCAACAGAGCCTAGGGCATTTCCACTTATGGTCCTATAGCTTAGGGAAATTAAAATCAAAAAGATACAGCCACCCCAATGTTTGGGACGCCTCTGTTTACAAGAACCTCGTTTACCGTACAAGTTCAATATCACAGAAAGTGAAAAATGGATAAAGAACTTGTGGTACTTACGTACAATGCAGTATCACTCAGCAGTGAAATCTATGTCATCAGGCCCGTAGCAGCACAATGAGTGGATT
This sequence comes from Globicephala melas, assembly GCF_963455315.2. Lineage (NCBI taxonomy): Eukaryota > Metazoa > Chordata > Mammalia > Artiodactyla > Delphinidae > Globicephala > Globicephala melas. The sequence continues at coordinate 614,562 of NW_027207328.1, forward strand.
CAGGTACGATGATTCTAACTGAAATAAGTCACACAGAAAAAGAAACATCATAAGATATCAGTAATACACGGAATGTAAACTTGGCTACACAGGAACTGAATTACAGAACAGAACAGGGTCTCAAATTTAGAAAACCAACTTATGCTTGTTTAAGGGTAAAGGTGAGTTGGGGTGCTGCATAAAACCAGAGATTGAAATGAGCACAGATAAAGTTCCTTAAGCCAAATATGGAATAGACAAGAGCTACTCCTTGCTCAACGAAATGGACTCAACACCGCATATTAAACGCCTAAGAATGTACCTGACTCTTAAGTATCTTAAAACCTATGGATTGCTATGTCTCCGAAAGAGAATCAAGCATGTGTACAGGGACATAAACGCAGCAGTGATAGGATTGGAGAGGTTCGGTGAGCAAATGAAGACCCTTTGAAGTCATATTGCATGGTACCCATTCCACGGGTTTCAACTACCCAGGTTTAAGGTATTCTTCCTTCAGCTAAAACATGCATGTGGAACCTAGAGTATGATCAACCATGTGATCGGGAGACGTGTTCAAATATGTCTCAGTTTTCGTACCCTGGTACTCGGGTGCAACATTCCAGACGCTTTACTAACACTCTCCCGACTTGGAGAGTCAGTCCCTTTAACCTCCTGTTTGGCCCAGTTTGCAATTTCTGCGGAAGATGAACAGGAATAGCGAGAACCAATGAGAGACTAGCTGGAGGTGTCTGGACGGGCAAATTTAACTCTCATTTCCCACCAGGAAGAGGAAATAACCAAAGGCTCAGCGTGCCGTGCCGGAACCAGATTAGGGCCTGAAGCCATCCTGCGGTGTTGCGGCCAGCTCACAAGAAAACGAGTTGAAGAAAGGAGCTCAGGGGCACTGTAATTCACAAACCTGCAGAGTTATAAATGACAACTATCGTCCAAAAATATACTGAAGTAAGGCTGCCAAGAGGACTTGAAAGCGGGGCAGAATTGCAGGAAACCGATTTCAGGAGGTAGACTGGAATTGCATTGAAAGCATAGGAAAAGAGGCAGAACGTCCACAATGATGCACTTGGCCAAAAAGGGCGTATGTGTTTTTTCCTGAATATATTCAGGAAAAAACGCATACGCCCTTTTTGGCCAACCAAGCAAGCTTGCAAAGGAAATCTGCACTACAATGAAGTCTCACTTCCCCCCAGTCAAAAGGGCCATCTGAAAAAAGTGTAAAATCCAGAAAGGCAGGACAGGCCATGGAGAACTGGGAGCCTTGTTATGCTGATGGGCGGGATGTAAACTGCCAACAGACACTCGGGAGAAGTGTATGGTGTTTCCTGAAACATCTAAAAAACAAAGCAACAGAGCCTAGGGCACTTCCACTTATGGTCCTATAGCTTAGGGAAATTAAAATCAAAAATACACAGCCACCCCAAAGTTTGGGACGCCTCTGTTTACAAGAACCTGGTTTACCGTACAAGTTCAATATCACAGAAAGTGAAAAATGGATAAAGAACTTGTGGTACTTACGTACAATGCAGTATCACTCAGCAGTGAAATCTATGTCATCAGGCCCGTAGCAGCACAATGAGTGGATTCAGGTACGATGATTCTAACTGAAATAAGTCACACAGAAAAAGAAACATCATAAGATATCAGTAATACACGGAATGTAAACTTGGCTACACAGGAACTGAATTACAGAACAGAACAGGGTCTCAAATTTAGAAAACCAACTTATGCTTGTTTAAGGGGAAAGGTGAGTTGGGGTGCTGCATAAAACCAGAGATTGAAATGAGCACAGATAAAGTTCCTTAAGCCAAATATGGAATAGACAAGAGCTACTCCTTGCTCAACGAAATGGACTCAACACCGCATATTAAACGCCTAAGAATGTACCTGACTCTTAAGTATCTTAAAACCTATGGATTGCTATGTCTCCGAAAGAGAATCAAGCATGTGTACAGGGACATAAACGCAGCAGTGATAGGATTGGAGAGGTTCGGTGAGCAAATGAAGACCCTTTGAAGTCATATTGCATGGTACCCATTCCACGGGTTTCAACTACCCAGGTTTAAGGTATTCTTCCTTCAGCTAAAACATGCATGTGGAACCTAGAGTATGATCAACCATGTGATCGGGAGACGTGTTCAAATATGTCTCAGTTTTCGTACCCTGGTACTCGGGTGCAACATTCCAGACGCTTTACTAACACTCTCCCGACTTGGAGAGTCAGTCCCTTTAACCTCCTGTTTGGCCCAGTTTGCAATTTCTGCGGAAGATGAACAGGAATAGCGAGAACCAATGAGAGACTAGCTGGAGGTGTCTGGACGGGCAAATTTAACTCTCATTTCCCACCAGGAAGAGGAAATAAGCAAAGGCTCAGCATGCCGTGCCGGAACCAGATTAGGGCCTGAAGCCATCCTGCGGTGTTGCGGCCAGCTCACAAGAAAACGAGTTGAAGAAAGGAGCTCAGGGGCACTGTAATTCACAAACCTGCAGAGTTATAAATGACAACTATCGTCCAAAAATATACTGAAGTAAGGCTGCCAAGAGGACTTGAAAGCGGGGCAGAATTGCAGGAAACCGATTTCAGGAGGTAGACTGGAATTGCATTGAAAGCATAGGAAAAGAGGCAGAACGTCCACAATGATGCACTTGGCCAAAAAGGGCGTATGCGTTTTTTCCTGAATATATTCAGGAAAAAACGCATACGCCCTTTTTGGCCAACCAAGCAAGCTTGCAAAGGAAATCTGCACTACAATGAAGTCTCACTTCCCCCCGGTCAAAAGGGCCATCTGAAAAAAGTGTAAAATCCAGAAAGGCAGGACAGGCCATGGAGAACTGGGAGCCTTGTTATGCTGATGGGCGGGATGTAAACTGCCAACAGACACTCGGGAGAAGTGTATGGTGTTTCCTGAAACATCAAAAAAACAAAGCAACAGAGCCTAGGGCACTTCCACTTATGGTCCTATAGCTTAGGGAAATTAAAATCAAAAAGACACAGCCACCCCAATGTTTGGGACGCCTCTGTTTACAAGAACCTCGTTTACCGTACAAGTTCAATATCACAGAAAGTGAAAAATGGATAAAGAACTTGTGGTACTTACGTACAATGCAGTATCACTCAGCAGTGAAATCTATGTCATCAGGCCCGTAGCAGCACAATGAGTGGATTCAGGTACGATGATTCTAACTGAAATAAGTCACACAGAAAAAGAAACATCATAAGATATCAGTAATACACGGAATGTAAACTTGGCTACACAGGAACTGAATTACAGAACAGAACAGGGTCTCAAATTTAGAAAACCAACTTATGCTTGTTTAAGGGGAAAGGTGAGTTGGGGTGCTGCATAAAACCAGAGATTGAAATGAGCACAGATAAAGTTCCTTAAGCCAAATATGGAATAGACAAGAGCTACTCCTTGCTCAACGAAATGGACTCAACACCGCATATTAAACGCCTAAGAATGTACCTGACTCTTAAGTATCTTAAAACCTATGGATTGCTATGTCTCCGAAAGAGAATCAAGCATGTGTACAGGGACATAAACGCAGCAGTGATAGGATTGGAGAGGTTCGGTGAGCAAATGAAGACCCTTTGAAGTCATATTGCATGGTACCCATTCCACGGGTTTCAACTACCCAGGTTTAAGGTATTCTTCCTTCAGCTAAAACATGCATGTGGAACCTAGAGTATGATCAACCATGTGATCGGGAGACGTGTTCAAATATGTCTCAGTTTTCGTACCCTGGTACTCGGGTGCAACATTCCAGACGCTTTACTAACACTCTCCCGACTTGGAGAGTCAGTCCCTTTAACCTCCTGTTTGGCCCAGTTTGCAATTTCTGCGGAAGATGAACAGGAATAGCGAGAACCAATGAGAGACTAGCTGGAGGTGTCTGGACGGGCAAATTTAACTCTCATTTCCCACCAGGAAGAGGAAATAACCAAAGGCTCAGCGTGCCGTGCCGGAACCAGATTAGGGCCTGAAGCCATCCTGCGGTGTTGCGGCCAGCTCACAAGAAAACGAGTTGAAGATAGGAGCTCAGGGGCACTGTAATTCACAAACCTGCAGAGTTATAAATGACAACTATCGTCCAAAAATATACTGAACTAAGGCTGCCAAGAGGACTTGAAAGCGGGGCAGAATTGCAGGAAACCGATTTCAGGAGGTAGACTGGAATTGCATTGAAAGCATAGGAAAAGAGGCAGAACGTCCACAATGATGCACTTGGCCAAAAAGGGCGTATGCGTTTTTTCCTGAATATATTCAGGAAAAAACGCATACGCCCTTTTTGGCCAACCAAGCAAGCTTGCAAAGGAAATCTGCACTACAATGAAGTCTCACTTCCCCCTGGTCAAAAGGGCCATCTGAAAAAAGTGTAAAATCCAGAAAGGCAGGACAGGCCATGGAGAACTGGGAGCCTTGTTATGCTGATGGGCGGGATGTAAACTGCCAACAGACACTCGGGAGAAGTGTATGGTGTTTCCTGAAACATCTAAAAAACAAAGCAACAGAGCCTAGGGCACTTCCACTTATGGTCCTATAGCTTAGGGAAATTAAAATCAAAAAGACACAGCCACCCCAAAGTTTGGGACGCCTCTGTTTACAAGAACCTCGTTTACCGTACAAGTTCAATATCACAGAAAGTGAAAAATGGATAAAGAACTTGTGGTACTTACGTACAATGCAGTATCACTCAGCAGTGAAATCTATGTCATCAGGCCCGGAGCAGCACAATGAGTGGATTCAGGTACGATGATTCTAACTGAAATAAGTCACACAGAAAAAGAAACATCATAAGATATCAGTAATACACGGAATGTAAACTTGGCTACACAGGAACTGAATTACAGAACAGAACAGGGTCTCAAATTTAGAAAACCAACTTATGCTTGCTTAAGGGGAAAGGTGAGTTGGGGTGCTGCATAAAACCAGAGATTGAAATGAGCACAGATAAAGTTCCTTAAGCCAAATATGGAATAGACAAGAGCTACTCCTTGCTCAACGAAATGGACTCAACACCGCATATTAAACGCCTAAGAATGTACCTGACTCTTAAGTATCTTAAAACCTATGGATTGCTATGTCTCCGAAAGAGAATCAAGCATGTGTACAGGGACATAAACGCAGCAGTGATAGGATTGGAGAGGTTCGGTGAGCAAATGAAGACCCTTTGAAGTCATATTGCATGGTACCCATTCCACGGGTTTCAACTACCCAGGTTTAAGGTATTCTTCCTTCAGCTAAAACATGCATGTGGAACCTAGAGTATGATCAACCATGTGATCGGGAGACGTGTTCAAATATGTCTCAGTTTTCGTACCCTGGTACTCGGGTGCAACATTCCAGACGCTTTACTAACACTCTCCCGACTTGGAGAGTCAGTCCCTTTAACCTCCTGTTTGGCCCAGTTTGCAATTTCTGCGGAAGATGAACAGGAATAGCGAGAACCAATGAGAGACTAGCTGGAGGTGTCTGGACGGGCAAATTTAACTCTCATTTCCCACCAGGAAGAGGAAATAACCAAAGGCTCAGCGTGCCGTGCCGGAACCAGATTAGGGCCTGAAGCCATCCTGCGGTGTTGCGGCCAGCTCACAAGAAAGCGAGTTGAAGAAAGGAGCTCAGGGGCACTGTAATTCACAAACCTGCAGAGTTATAAATGACAACTATCGTCCAAAAATATACTGAAGTAAGGCTGCCAAGAGGACTTGAAAGCGGGGCAGAATTGCAGGAAACCGATTTCAGGAGGTAGACTGGAATTGCATTGAAAGCATAGGAAAAGAGGCAGAACGTCCACAATGATGCACTTGGCCAAAAAGGGCGTATGCGTTTTTTCCTGAATATATTCAGGAAAAAACGCATACGCCCTTTTTGGCCAACCAAGCAAGCTTGCAAAGGAAATCTGCACTACAATGAAGTCTCACTTCCCCCTGGTCAAAAGGGCCATCTGAAAAAAGTGTAAAATCCAGAAAGGCAGGACAGGCCATGGAGAACTGGGAGCCTTGTTATGCTGATGGGCGGGATGTAAACTGCCAACAGACACTCGGGAGAAGTGTATGGTGTTTCCTGAAACATCTAAAAAACAAAGCAACAGAGCCTAGGGCACTTCCACTTATGGTCCTATAGCTTAGGGAAATTAAAATCAAAAAGACACAGCCACCCCAAAGTTTGGGACGCCTCTGTTTACAAGAACCTCGTTTACCGTACAAGTTCAATATCACAGAAAGTGAAAAATGGATAAAGAACTTGTGGTACTTACGTACAATGCAGTATCACTCAGCAGTGAAATCTATGTCATCAGGCCCGGAGCAGCACAATGAGTGGATTCAGGTACGATGATTCTAACTGAAATAAGTCACACAGAAAAAGAAACATCATAAGATATCAGTAATACACGGAATGTAAACTTGGCTACACAGGAACTGAATTACAGAACAGAACAGGGTCTCAAATTTAGAAAACCAACTTATGCTTGCTTAAGGGGAAAGGTGAGTTGGGGTGCTGCATAAAACCAGAGATTGAAATGAGCACAGATAAAGTTCCTTAAGCCAAATATGGAATAGACAAGAGCTACTCCTTGCTCAACGAAATGGACTCAACACCGCATATTAAACGCCTAAGAATGTACCTGACTCTTAAGTATCTTAAAACCTATGGATTGCTATGTCTCCGAAAGAGAATCAAGCATGTGTACAGGGACATAAACGCAGCAGTGATAGGATTGGAGAGGTTCGGTGAGCAAATGAAGACCCTTTGAAGTCATATTGCATGGTACCCATTCCACGGGTTTCAACTACCCAGGTTTAAGGTATTCTTCCTTCAGCTAAAACATGCATGTGGAACCTAGAGTATGATCAACCATGTGATCGGGAGACGTGTTCAAATATGTCTCAGTTTTCGTACCCTGGTACTCGGGTGCAACATTCCAGACGCTTTACTAACACTCTCCCGACTTGGAGAGTCAGTCCCTTTAACCTCCTGTTTGGCCCAGTTTGCAATTTCTGCGGAAGATGAACAGGAATAGCGAGAACCAATGAGAGACTAGCTGGAGGTGTCTGGACGGGCAAATTTAACTCTCATTTCCCACCAGGAAGAGGAAATAACCAAAGGCTCAGCGTGCCGTGCCGGAACCAGATTAGGGCCTGAAGCCATCCTGCGGTGTTGCGGCCAGCTCACAAGAAAGCGAGTTGAAGAAAGGAGCTCAGGGGCACTGTAATTCACAAACCTGCAGAGTTATAAATGACAACTATCGTCCAAAAATATACTGAAGTAAGGCTGCCAAGAGGACTTGAAAGCGGGGCAGAATTGCAGGAAACCGATTTCAGGAGGTAGACTGGAATTGCATTGAAAGCATAGGAAAAGAGGCAGAACGTCCACAATGATGCACTTGGCCAAAAAGGGCGTATGCGTTTTTTCCTGAATATATATATTCAGGAAAAAACGCATACGCCCTTTTTGGCCAACCAAGCAAGCTTGCAAAGGAAATCTGCACTACAATGAAGTCTCACTTGCCCCCGGTCAAAAGGGCCATCTGAAAAAAGTGTAAAATCCAGAAAGGCAGGACAGGCCATGGAGAACTGGGAGCCTTGTTATGCTGATGGGCGGGATGTAAATTGCCAACAGACACTCGGGAGAAGTGTATGGTGTTTCCTGAAACATCTAAAAAACAAAGCAACAGAGCCTAGGGCACTTCCACTTATGGTCCTATAGCTTAGGGAAATTAAAATCAAAAAGATACAGCCACCCCAATGTTTGGGACGCCTCTGTTTACAAGAACCTCGTTTACCGTACAAGTTCAATATCACAGAAAGTGAAAAATGGATAAAGAACTTGTGGTACTTACGTACAATGCAGTATCACTCAGCAGTGAAATCTATGTCATCAGGCCCGTAGCAGCACAATGAGTGGATTCAGGTACGATGATTCTAACTGAAATAAGTCACACAGAAAAAGAAACATCATAAGATATCAGTAATACACGGAATGTAAACTTGGCTACACAGGAACTGAATTACAGAACAGAACAGGGTCTCAAATTTAGAAAACCAACTTATGCTTGTTTAAGGGTAAAGGTGAGTTGGGGTGCTGCATAAAACCAGAGATTGAAATGAGCACAGATAAAGTTCCTTAAGCCAAATATGGAATAGACAAGAGCTACTCCTTGCTCAACGAAATGGACTCAACACCGCATATTAAACGCCTAAGAATGTACCTGACTCTTAAGTATCTTAAAACCTATGGATTGCTATGTCTCCGAAAGAGAATCAAGCATGTGTACAGGGACATAAACGCAGCAGTGATAGGATTGGAGAGGTTCGGTGAGCAAATGAAGACCCTTTGAAGTCATATTGCATGGTACCCATTCCACGGGTTTCAACTACCCAGGTTTAAGGTATTCTTCCTTCAGCTAAAACATGCATGTGGAACCTAGAGTATGATCAACCATGTGATCGGGAGACGTGTTCAAATATGTCTCAGTTTTCGTACCCTGGTACTCGGGTGCAACATTCCAGACGCTTTACTAACACTCTCCCGACTTGGAGAGTCAGTCCCTTTAACCTCCTGTTTGGCCCAGTTTGCAATTTCTGCGGAAGATGAACAGGAATAGCGAGAACCAATGAGAGACTAGCTGGAGGTGTCTGGACGGGCAAATTTAACTCTCATTTCCCACCAGGAAGAGGAAATAACCAAAGGCTCAGCGTGCCGTGCCGGAACCAGATTAGGGCCTGAAGCCATCCTGCGGTGTTGCGGCCAGCTCACAAGAAAACGAGTTGAAGAAAGGAGCTCAGGGGCACTGTAATTCACAAACCTGCAGAGTTATAAATGACAACTATCGTCCAAAAATATACTGAAGTAAGGCTGCCAAGAGGACTTGAAAGCGGGGCAGAATTGCAGGAAACCGATTTCAGGAGGTAGACTGGAATTGCATTGAAAGCATAGGAAAAGAGGCAGAACGTCCACAATGATGCACTTGGCCAAAAAGGGCGTATGTGTTTTTTCCTGAATATATTCAGGAAAAAACGCATACGCCCTTTTTGGCCAACCAAGCAAGCTTGCAAAGGAAATCTGCACTACAATGAAGTCTCACTTCCCCCCGGTCAAAAGGGCCATCTGAAAAAAGTGTAAAATCCAGAAAGGCAGGACAGGCCATGGAGAACTGGGAGCCTTGTTATGCTGATGGGCGGGATGTAAACTGCCAACAGACACTCGGGAGAAGTGTATGGTGTTTCCTGAAACATCTAAAAAACAAAGCAACAGAGCCTAGGGCACTTCCACTTATGGTCCTATAGCTTAGGGAAATTAAAATCAAAAAGACACAGCCACCCCAAAGTTTGGGACGCCTCTGTTTACAAGAACCTCGTTTACCGTACAAGTTCAATATCACAGAAAGTGAAAAATGGATAAAGAACTTGTGGTACTTACGTACAATGCAGTATCACTCAGCAGTGAAATCTATGTCATCAGGCCCGTAGCAGCACAATGAGTGGATTCAGGTACGATGATTCTAACTGAAATAAGTCACACAGAAAAAGAAACATCATAAGATATCAGTAATACACGGAATGTAAACTTGGCTACACAGGAACTGAATTACAGAACAGAACAGGGTCTCAAATTTAGAAAACCAACTTATGCTTGTTTAAGGGGAAAGGTGAGTTGGGGTGCTGCATAAAACCAGAGATTGAAATGAGCACAGATAAAGTTCCTTAAGCCAAATATGGAATAGACAAGAGCTACTCCTTGCTCAACGAAATGGACTCAACACCGCATATTAAACGCCTAAGAATGTACCTGACTCTTAAGTATCTTAAAACCTATGGATTGCTATGTCTCCGAAAGAGAATCAAGCATGTGTACAGGGACATAAACGCAGCAGTGATAGGATTGGAGAGGTTCGGTGAGCAAATGAAGACCCTTTGAAGTCATATTGCATGGTACCCATTCCACGGGTTTCAACTACCCAGGTTTAAGGTATTCTTCCTTCAGCTAAAACATGCATGTGGAACCTAGAGTATGATCAACCATGTGATCGGGAGACGTGTTCAAATATGTCTCAGTTTTCGTACCCTGGTACTCGGGTGCAACATTCCAGACGCTTTACTAACACTCTCCCGACTTGGAGAGTCAGTCCCTTTAACCTCCTGTTTGGCCCAGTTTGCAATTTCTGCGGAAGATGAACAGGAATAGCGAGAACCAATGAGAGACTAGCTGGAGGTGTCTGGACGGGCAAATTTAACTCTCATTTCCCACCAGGAAGAGGAAATAACCAAAGGCTCAGCGTGCCGTGCCGGAACCAGATTAGGGCCTGAAGCCATCCTGCGGTGTTGCGGCCAGCTCACAAGAAAACGAGTTGAAGAAAGGAGCTCAGGGGCACTGTAATTCACAAACCTGCAGAGTTATAAATGACAACTATCGTCCAAAAATATACTGAAGTAAGGCTGCCAAGAGGACTTGAAAGCGGGGCAGAATTGCAGGAAACCGATTTCAGGAGGTAGACTGGAATTGCATTGAAAGCATAGGAAAAGAGGCAGAACGTCCACAATGATGCACTTGGCCAAAAAGGGCGTATGCGTTTTTTCCTGAATATATTCAGGAAAAAACGCATACGCCCTTTTTGGCCAACCAAGCAAGCTTGCAAAGGAAATCTGCACTACAATGAAGTCTCACTTCCCCCCGGTCAAAAGGGCCATCTGAAAAAAGTGTAAAATCCAGAAAGGCAGGACAGGCCATGGAGAACTGGGAGCCTTGTTATGCTGATGGGCGGGATGTAAACTGCCAACAGACACTCGGGAGAAGTGTATGGTGTTTCCTGAAACATCTAAAAAACAAAGCAACAGAGCCTAGGGCACTTCCACTTATGGTCCTATAGATTAGGGAAATTAAAATCAAAAAGACACAGCCACCCCAAAGATTGGGACGCCTCTGTTTACAAGAACCTCGTTTACCGTACAAGTTCAATATCACAGAAAGTGAAAAATGGATAAAGAACTTGTGGTACTTACGTACAATGCAGTATCACTCAGCAATGAAATCTATGTCATCAGGCCCGTAGCAGCACAATGAGTGGATTCAGGTACGATGATTCTAACTGAAATAAGTCACACAGAAAAAGAAACATCATAAGATATCAGTAATACACGGAATGTAAACTTGGCTACACAGGAACTGAATTACAGAACAGAACAGGGTCTCAAATTTAGAAAACCAACTTATGCTTGTTTAAGGGTAAAGGTGAGTTGGGGTGCTGCATAAAACCAGAGATTGAAATGAGCACAGATAAAGTTCCTTAAGCCAAATATGGAATAGACAAGAGCTACTCCTTGCTCAACGAAATGGACTCAACACCGCATATTAAACGCCTAAGAATGTACCTGACTAGTAAGTATCTTAAAACCTATGGATTGCTATGTCTCCGAAAGAGAATCAAGCATGTGTACAGGGACATAAACGCAGCAGTGATAGGATTGGAGAGGTTCGGTGAGCAAATGAAGACCCTTTGAAGTCATATTGCATGGTACCCATTCCACGGGTTTCAACTACCCAGGTTTAAGGTATTCTTCCTTCAGCTAAAACATGCATGTGGAACCTAGAGTATGATCAACCATGTGATCGGGAGACGTGTTCAAATATGTCTCAGTTTGCGTACCCTGGTACTCGGGTGCAACATTCCAGACGCTTTACTAACACTCTCCCGACTTGGAGAGTCATTCCCTTTAACCTCCTGTTTGGCCCAGTTTGCAATTTCTGCGGAAGATGAACAGGAATAGTGAGAACCAATGAGAGACTAGCTGGAGGTGTCTGGACGGGCAAATTTAACTCTCATTTCCCACCAGGAAGAGGAAATAACCAAAGGCTCAGCGTGCCGTGCCGGAACCAGATTAGGGCCTGAAGCCATCCTGCGTTGTTGCGGCCAGCTCACAAGAAAACGAGTTGAAGAAAGGAGCTCAGGGGCACTGTAATTCACAAACCTGCAGAGTTATAAATGACAACTATCGTCCAAAAATATACTGAAGTAAGGCTGCCAAGAGGACTTGAAAGCGGGGCAGAATTGCAGGAAACCGATTTCAGGAGGTAGACTGGAATTGCATTGAAAGCATAGGAAAAGAGGCAGAACGTCCACAATGATGCACTTGGCCAAAAAGGGCGTATGCGTTTTTTCCTGAATATATTCAGGAAAAAACGCATACGCCCTTTTTGGCCAACCAAGCAAGCTTGCAAAGGAAATCTGCACTACAATGAAGTCTCACTTCCCCCCCCCCCCCGGTCAAAAGGGCCATCTGAAAAAAGTGTAAAATCCAGAAAGGCAGGACAGGCCATGGAGAACTGGGAGCCTTGTTATGCTGATGGGCGGGATGTAAATTGCCAACAGACACTCGGGAGAAGTGTATGGTGTTTCCTGAAACATCTAAAAAACAAAGCAACAGAGCCTAGGGCACTTCCACTTATGGTCCTATAGCTTAGGGAAATTAAAATCAAAAAGATACAGCCACCCCAATGTTTGGGACGCCTCTGTTTACAAGAACCTCGTTTACCGTACAAGTTCAATATCACAGAAAGTGAAAAATGGATAAAGAACTTGTGGTACTTACGTAC